>NW_020454092.1:2945852-3128009 GCF_003342845.1 Nothoprocta perdicaria
CGGGGCGGGCGCCGCGCTGCCCGGGGCCGGCCGGGCCGGGGCTCCCGTCGCTGAAAAGTTGCTGGCGTCGCGGCGAGCGGCGCCTTCGGGCTCCTGAGCCGGCGCGGGGAGCAAAGTTGCGCGAGGCGGGAGGGCTCGCGGCCCCCGGGCGCCCGCCGTAAAAACTTGCTACGTTAAAAAGGTGCCGGTGAAGGCAGGATTATGCGGAACATCTTCTGCGGATGTGGATGTGTCTTTTTTTTTTTTTTTTTTCCCCCTTCTCCCCCCCTATTTCCCTTTCTCCTTCACCGCCGGGCGGTTTGCGGTTTGCGGTTTGCTGGCGGTCGGTCTCCCAGCTGGCGGCGAGCAGCGGCGGCGGCGCCGCTCGCACCTGCCCGGGGCTCCGCGCGGGAGCTCGGGCGGCGCTTCCTGCCGAGCGCCCGGCCGGGCTTGGGAGCGTGAACTTTAGGAAAGGTTAAAATGGGGCACACCGAGTTTCTCACTGCTCCTTAGCACTAGATTTCCCCTCAGATGGGCGCTCTGGGAGGACTGCCAGGAAGGAGAGCAGCGCCCTTCTCATCATCTCCTTATTCCGAGCTTTTCAGCACTTCTGTCATACCAGTTATGAAACATGGAAGAGCAGTTTAACAAAGTTAAATATTAACCTTGGGGCCATCAGCTCACTCGTGGAGAAAGAAATAAGAGTATTTTGGCCAATATTTGGCCAACTCAAATACTTGAGGTGTTTTGGGTGCTGCTCCTCGGTGCCCCCCCCCCCCCCAGACAGCGCCTGTTAGTGCCTGGCCGGAGCGGAGCGGAGCGGCCGCCTTCCCGCAGCGGCGGGGTGAGGCAGCGCCCGAGCGAGCAAACACGGCCTGATTATCTTCACAACTCGTGCAAATGCTGTCTGGAGGTTTAAATCTACGTAAGATTTAAGTAGCTGCGGACATCATATGCGGAGACCTGTATTTAAAAGAGGAGCTGCGGAGGGTCAGGTGCAAAAGCAATTAAAGAGAGAAATGAGTGTCTTACATTGTGCTGCTTTGGCTTCTCCATCACTTTGGCACCTGATCCGGAGGGAGAGGAGAGCAATTGCTTAACATACAGTTGTGATGTATTTGGGAGAAGTTATACGCCCCATGACTCTAGCACGTGTGCATAGAAACTGGTTTGAACACAGGGGCTACAAAGCATTCACCAATGCCTCTGGGAGCCAATATAAATATATCCATGCTCTCAAAGGCTTGCACATACTCAAACAACTTTATATGCAGAGCTGAATATTTGGCTTGTTTTCAAGTATTAATAAGGACTGTGTGTTAAGAGATTTAGGCTGTTTAAAAAAAATAACTGCACAAGAAAGCTAATTGCTGCAACCTGCATGTGCTGTCGTATTAGTGCATTATAGTTGGTTATTGCTATTTTAACTGAAATAGTAATTATCACTGTGTTTTATGTATTTTGTTGAAACAGGAGAAAAAAGAAAGATGCCAATATTTTGGAGATCTCATCAATTCCAAATCCTTTTCCTGAGCTGTGTTGCTCTCCATTTGCATCGGTTTTGTCAGCCAGCCTGTTGCCCAAGGTGACTTCAAGAAAAAAACAGGTTAGATTTATAAGTTATTGCTTGAATAGCAGTAATTTAGTTTCACAAATGCTTGAAGAAAGCCTCAGTTACCTATAAAAATATGTTTCTAATAAAGATGCACCGTATTTTCATACTGGATTAAATTTTCTCTGTAGTTCATCAATGATGGTGGAAAACGAGGTTTCAGAATCTGTGTCTAAGGATATGACTTGGTTCAGAGAGTCGCCATGTGACTGTGTAACTTGTTCTGGTGAAGTGGAGCCGCAGGCAGGCAGGATGCAGCATCCTTAGATGAAAAATTAATCTATCTTCTTCCCTTCCTCCCCACCTGCACTTATTGTCATTAGTGCCTTTGCACAGAGGGCTTTGATGGTCAGCGATCTGAGCTTGCTAGTAGAGCTGAAGCAAAAAGAAATTAATGGGTAAGGAGCAGATGCACATGGCTGTATTCTATGTGCACATGTAAGTCTATAACTGATGTTACTATATTTATGTAAATATAAATAAGAAATATATTCACGTATAAGCCAAGGGAAACTCTGAATGGAAAGACAGATGTAGCAGGATTCTGCCTTATTTCTGTTCATGTGCAGGGTGTTTGTTGTCCTGAGGAGCGTAGAGGTTAAAGAGGACAAGTTCCCAATTAATGGAAATTACTGGTCTGTTTTGCTTTCTAAAGCTGACCTGTCTCATTTCTTCTTTCGTTTTTTGTGACTATAAAGAATTTTGACAAGGAACACATGGAATTAAGGAAACTACCTCCTTCACAGTCTCTTTCCTAGTGGTCTGTGAAAACTCTGTTTAAACAGTTTGGAGTGTGATACTGGAGGTGTAAGAACTTAGAGTGCTGCTGCTGCTTATTCAGTGTTTAGATTTGCCTGAATAAGTTGTGTGGAAGCTGAAGTTTCTTGCAGTTGTATTGACTTTTCTGAATCTGGTGACCAATGGCTGTGCTTGTGCACCCGCTATAAAGAATAGATGCCTGAGGCTTTATTAGCAGATTTCTGGGTTCGCACATCAGTGAGAATTTTTTCCCCTTTAGTGAAAAAAGAGATGCCTGTTTGGAAATGCCAACAATTTAACTTTCTTCTGTGCTATGTTTTGCATATTATCTAAAATTAGCTATGGTGTTTTTCAGGGCTATTATTGCTTTTACTTCTTTCCTACAACAGAAAAAGTAATTTGAAGTAATTCTGGTCAGTTTGCATCAAAGTGGTGCTAATGCAGTACAGTAAAATCCTTCTAAGTTCATGCTCAGGGAAAGTAGAAACATTGATTATCTTTCTTCAGGGGGCAACAAGAACACTGAATTGGTAACTTTATCTTCGCAAACTTGAGGGCTAGAAGTCACATTTAAACAAATAGTTTAAATTATTTTGCTTTTTTAAATCGCTCTTGCTGTTTTAATTGTTGTGCTTGCAACTGGAGAATAGATTTACCAAGTATGATTTAAAAGCATTTCTTTCTTCTATGGTCCATTGAGTTTAAATTCAGTACCTGACTCGTTTAACTTCTGTTTCTTTTTAAAGGCTCTTGTTTTACTTGCTGTGACAACTGCTGCTCCCAGTTCTTCCATTTCTTCTGATTTTCTCTTAAAGACTGTAGCTCTCTTCTGTGAAAGCAGGATCTGTTAGTTTAAGACCTACTGAAGTGAGCTAACGTAATAATAGTATTCAGGCAGGGCCTGATTCAGTTTACAGAGCTCAGAAAAAATGTGAAGGGTCTTTCTGGTATTTTCATGAGACATATTAACAAGACCAGGGCTTTTTTCAATAGTCTTTCCTAGTTGTTTACGGCCATTCCTGGAAATGTGCGAGGTAGACCTTTTGTCAGACTGATTGTGGCTGTGTTTTTGTTCTTAATCTAAAATTATTAAGGATTAACACAAGGCATTTCCATGGCACATTCTTCTTTTGTCTACTTCGTGCAAGGTTTATCTGCAGTTACCTAATCCATGAACAAACCCTGCTTTGAATGTAATTTTGAAGGTAATGGATATTGAAGGTAATCAATATTACTGTTGCAGTTTAGTAATTTCTTAACTCTTAAGGGAAACAAACTGTGCTTAAGCACCCCCGTCTTTTTTTTTTTTGTTGTTGTTGTTGTAGACTGATAGCTGCCAGATTTTTTTTTCTAGCGCCTTTTTCATGATCTGTATGTGTTTTCAATGGCTCTTCTTCTACAATATTTTTTCTCCCCTTTTTTATTTTGTGCTTTTAAATTGGATATAATGAAAAAATACAGAATGAGGTCTACCTGTGTCCAATAGAAAACTGTTATCAAGATATGTGTTTTTAAAAGAAAAAAAAAAACCCTTTTGTCTTTTCTTTGTCTTTTTTATCTTTGGAAAACTTTCCAGCTTCCAGGAGAAATGTCAGAAATGCATACTCGCTATCTGTGATGATGCTGCTCACATTAGTGGCATTCATGATGTCTGAAAGACTGAAGATCTTAATTGAATACTTTTTTTTAAAATTATTATTTTTCCCTCCTCATGTAGCATATTACTAGTGTTTTGAGATTATGGTTTTCTAAGCTGAATTTCTTACTGCCTTCTGATGGTTCTTTATCTTAAGCCTCTCAAAGCACTGCACGTGCTGTTTGAAGAGGATGTCTGTTTGAGGGGCTGAGTTGCTGGAGCGGAGCTTCTAGAAGCCACTGGTCGGCCATGCAGCGGAGTAGTCGGTCACCCCCGTGTCTGGCGGGCAGGATATCAGCTCCTGAGCTATTCAGTTTCCAAAAAGAATAAGCAGTGCTTTTGTTTCTGATTGCTAACCAAATGGATTTGAGTGGAATAAAATGCTATTTGCCAGAGAACAGATTCTAACTTTATGTTTTTTAGTATAGTTTCTATTTTCTTTAGTCAAATGATGACATACGGGTTACTGTAGTTTATAAGCCTAGTTTTAACAGTTTTTATGATAACAAAGCAAGAATTGTTTTCGCTGCAGTGACAGTCTTTCCATTCTCAAGGATAAGCCAAAAAGTGTTTCACTGCAAAAGTAGTTCAAGGCAATTAATGCCTTGTTTCTTTAAATTAGAAGCGTAAAAATAAATCTCAAGTGAATCTCAAGGTGAAGAACACTCAACTCTTTGGCACATTATCTTTGTTTTTTTGTCTTTCATGATGCTCTAAACAAGTAGATATTTTTAATCATTTAAAATCTAAATATACTCCCACAATGTTCTTTCCAGAAATTCAGTTGTATTTGGAAACTTTAAATACATATTTGATTGTAGTGAAACTTCTTGCCTTAACAAAGACTATAATGTAAAGCTCTTTGGAGTAGTGCAGGCATTTCTATAAATATTTATTCTTCAGAATTTTTGATTAATACTGAGCATTGACTGTTATAATAGGAATGACATTTATGTTTCTTTCAGCTGTAGTTCAAGGTCTTCTAGCACATCCACTTCAAACTACATTTTTCATAAATGTACAAATAATCTTATTAATAGGTGTAAGTTGCTAAGTATCTGATACTTATGACAGATAAAAATGACTTTTTTTGACTGAAATATCTGTTTTCTTTTGACTTTTAAACAACAAAAGCAAAATTGAAAGGATTTTATTGAAATGTAAAAATTCATGGATTTCTAATCAAGTACTTCTTTTTGATTTTATCTTCTCTTTCATTCATTCTTTAGTGTCTTTACAGAGAAGACAAATTGCTTTCTGTCAAATTCCACATCAACTCTGAAAATTATTACAAATTAACCTTGTACTTTGTTACTGTCCAAAACCAAGCCAAGCAAACAGTCCAAATGTTCTAAGTTTACAAAAATAGCATGTCGTTATTTTTCTTTCTAATGTACAAAGTGGCTGAAACTTTTCTGGTTACTGAAGTGTGCTGGCTGTAACTTCTCTGGTTACTGATATATTTGCTCTATAAACTCTTATTTCAATTCATGTACATCAAACTTAAATGTTTCCTCTTTGTAGCTTTACAAAACTGAAAATTACCAACAGTGTCAAAGACTAGTAATCTTGAAAGAGGGAACTTCTGATACATAACAGTAGATGAGGTCTTTGTGTAGAAAGTCCACTCTGGAAATCTGGTTCTCCAAAGACTAGTGCCTTAGTAATTATTTCTTGAATTCCAAGTTGATTATCTGGTATTTTTTTCCCTGACTATTTCTTTGGTAGCAATACCTTGATAGTTGAAACTGAGTGAAAGTGCAGGAAACTTCTGCCCTGAAGTTGCTGAGCCAATTCTGATTTAGTTTTATTGACTTTGACTTAAAAGCATTAACCTCTAACCAGAGGAGCTTGAGTCTTCATAATTTTCAGGAGGAAAGATGTGATAAATGCTGGTGGTGTTTTTGTTTATAATTGTTGCCAGGAATGGGTGCATTTCTGTAGATCTAGTTTGGGAACTGCGATGTTTAGAACATTTTGTAACAGCTCCATGACTGCCATAGACAGATGCATGATTAGGTACTTCCCTTATCGACCAATCTTTTTCCAGGTTTCTTCAAAATAATGTTCTGGAAGTGTTGCTGGTAATCCATACCATTGGGTAGGGTGCAGGGGGTATTGTAACAACAGAACACTAGTGACTTTTCTGTCTATGGAGCACTTTCTGAACACTATCAAAGGAGATAACACCCCCACCTGATTTTGAGGGGCACATGGTCTTGGTTAGTCATTGGCAGTGTTTGGTTACAATGATAATTTTGTATAGTATCTTGGATTATTTTTTTCTCAATTATCATTATTATGCTATTGAAAAAAAAAAAAAAAAAAGAATGGTTTGGAAAGAGAAATGTATGTCAGTTATTTTAGGATGTGCCTGTGCTTCTAATTAGTGTATGGATGGATCGTTCCTGCCTATTTCTGGTGTGTAAGCGTGTGCTGTATGTCTGTCTGTTTGCTTCTTAACTTGGCGTGATATCCGGCAGCAATGCAAGATGCTGTAGATTGCTTGATGATCAGAAACGGATTTTTCAGCAAGGGCATTCTTAGTCTATAAATAGCCTTTTAATATTAGTTCTGTTATGATAACTCCTATTACTGATAGGAGTTAAGACCTTGAGTTTGTGAACAGCTGCAAGCACTTGATAATGACACAGAATGATATCAAATGTTGAGGAAATAGGCTCGAGATTTGCAAGATTTTCTCATAATCACTAGTATTTACTGCTATAGTGAGGGGGAAGCCCATAAAATAAGAGGGTTTTCTTATGACTCAATTGACAGAACTGTGTTATCAGTGTGCTTTCCAATCTGCCTTAAACCTATTTTGTGAAAATAGGCAGTTACAAAGTTTTGCAAGAAGTGTTTGTAACAGGGATTTAAGATTCTGCAAGTTTGTGCAGAGAATTAGTAAGGATGGAAAGCTGCACTGTGCTATCAGATACTGGCAAATTTAGAGTTGCACTGAAGAACAGTATTCAGCTTTTTTTCATTATCTAAGTTCAGATGTCACTGCAGTGCTAACACTTCCATAATCATTTGAGGGAAGATGAATAATCTGGTAAGAGGAGAAGAGAATATTTTTGCCACACTGGTGTGATTTTGATTATTTGGCTTTTCTCTAACATAAACAAGTGCCTCTGTGATTAGTGAGCCGTAGAAATATGCAGGAATATTCTCTCCCATTTTGGGAAGCAGACAAGATCTGAAATACTTAGAGTCTGGCACCCAGTATGTACTAGACACAAGGTCTGTGTAGTGCACTAATTATTCATTAAGGCTAAAGGGAAAGTGTCCACAGCCTGATTTTCATACTTCAGTGTTGTTCCCATAGCTCTAATGTCTTACTGCTAGCACTTAGTAATATATCTGAATGTTCTCATTAAGCTATATTTTTGAAGCCACTTTTTATTTGAAATTTTCTGACAGGATCTTCTTATGGGTATGTGACCTGTTCAGGAGGTAAGAGCTATCCAGTTTTAGATTTGTCTTGGGAAGCTTTTTTGTTTCTGCTGTAGATTGTCTTTGTTGTCACAGAATTGTGATAAGACGTTCATTTTCTGATTTGCTCAGTTAAGGTACACGTAGGAGAGAGAAAAGCCTTTTGGACTTCTCAAACAGGGAAGAAGCTGTGCTTTGCAGAGTTGAAGATGACTGCTCTGGTTTGTGAAGTTGAAGATGAAGGATTAAATCCTTCCCTCTATTTGAAATGATCTGGATTGAAGCTCCTTGCTTTAAGTTGAGTAAAGTTGGCTCTCATCAGTGTTTCAGCAACCAAAAATTCTGGAAGAGAAATGAATGTTTCAGAACAGAAAACATGGATTTGTAGTGTTCTGGTAGGCTGTAGTCCCAGATTAGCAATTTTCATAATGGTAAAACACTTTTTGTTTACTCTTTTCAGGTAACTTCAGAGCATGCAGCTTTCCAAAGAAGTTTGTGTGTGCTACACTCTCTAGACAATCCATTTTCACCCAAGTGTCCACAAAACTATTTATTAACATGATCCTAGGATAATATTCTTCTCATTTATGGAAATGAGGAACAATGTAGAAATGGATGTGCTGATGCTTTTGGTTGTTTGTTCCTGACCTTAAAACATGATCACAAGTGAGTTGGAAGGATTTAGGGAAAGTGCTGCCTTGCAGTTATTTAGAGTTTTGTACTTTATCCTTTGTACTTCTACTTAGGAGACAGTGAACTTATTAAATAATGTTTAAGATTAAACATTAATATATTCATCAAGCACCCAGGTGAAGTGTTGTAGCTTTTTTTTTTTTTTTTTTTTGAGTAGGAGGTGACCAAACAGAAGGTATGAAAGGTGATGCAGAATCCTATAATGTTTTTGTTATACTTTGGCACTAGATAGCAAAAGTTGATGTAAGGAATGAAAACTTTAGGGAAAATGGGATTATGTAGTTGCAAACTCTGAGGAAGTGGGTCTAGTGAATAATAAACTCATATTAGTTAGGGTTTTGCTAATCTGGAATGGAGACACGCCAAGTCCTGAATGAGTTTATGAACAGAAACCACTCAGATTTTCAGGCCTATCCTATCTGTAGGGTAACTTCAAATAAATAAGATGTAAGTCTATCACTGGGGAGGAAAAGAACGAGTAGCTCTAGGCTTCTTTCAGAGAGGTATTGTGGAAAAAGCACTTTCAGCCATTCTATACAAGGCTTATGTCCCAGAGCTTTTTGGCTCTCGACTGTCCGGTTCCAAAACTCCTTGAGCAACATTACTGTTTTGAAATAGGCATTGTGCTTACCCAAGTACTGAAATCATCTCCTAGGAAATTGTGTAGACTCCTCTGAATGAGATTGAAGAGGATATCTACTGTTGTGACTCTGAGACAAGAGAAAACATATTTCTAATTCAGTTCAAGCAAAAGTGTTTCCTGACCAAGCAAACAGCAAGAAAAATAACTTGTTCACAGAGCTCTCTTGCTTGTTCTATTCTCTGTTGCTGGTTGATTTCTGTGTACTAGTGACATGAGAGGACCTGCAGATTCTCAGGTGAAACTAGCTCCTTTGGAAGAGTGACCTATGAGGACATTGAAATTCAAGCCAGTGATTCAGTCATGGGACTAAGGAAGTTTTATGTGACCTTGTCCGCTTGCTTTCTTCCTGCGACCTGTATTTCTCTTTGTTTTGGCTCCATGTATGTCATTGAACATTTTTTTTCTCTGGTAAATTAAGTCATGACAAAAATCAATCTTCAAATACAACCAGGTTGCAAACTTCCCGTCGGAAAGAGCAGATTCTTAAAACTGCTGTCTGAGAATCTTTTCTTATGCCTGTGCAAGGGTCAGTTTGACCCAGTCATATCAAAGCTATAAATGAGTGAGGAAGAAGATACATATGTTACTTCACAAGTAATTCTGTTTTAATGCAACTGTTTCTGCAAAGGAATTAGTTCTTATGAACCATGTAAGAGGTTGTATTTTAGAATACAACCATGTATTTTAGATTCTGTTGGAGGAATAAGTCACATTTCTTTGTATCAGGTGGTGTGGGAATAGAGAAACAAGAAGTGACCTATCAAACCTTGATTTTTTTTTCTTTTCTGTGGAAAAATCCTGTTTCAAGTAAACTAAATAAATACTTAGCAACTGCACCTATGTGAAAAATAACTGTATAAATTACAGTCATCTTGATAGCATAACTGATTTTTTTTTCTAATAGAGACAGAGGTGCCTGACAAAAAGTACAGATGGGGTAACAGATTCTGTGCAGAGGATGCAGATAGTATAACTTACCTGTCTTTATGTTGCTCTTGTGTAATAATATCCTACCTTAACTTAATGGAAAAACAAGCATAGCTGCCAAAAAGAACTTGACAGCCAAGAGCATCGAAGTGCTTAACAAAATTGTCTTTTCTAGTCTTTTTTTTTCTATCTACAGAGACAAAAACAGTCTGATTTTCATGTTTGCCCTTATTGCCAATAATGCCCACATTCTTGTTGTTATCTGGCATAGTCAGGAACAAAAGCAGCTGTTATGACTCCTTATCCAATACCTTAAGTACAACATTGACCTTCCTCTAATAGCGAGATATATCTATTTCGTACTTCGTTATAAAACCCCTAGTTGGAGCTACTAACTCTTAGGAAGAGCCTTTCAATTCTTGTGCACCTAAGTTAGTCACACTTTAGTGAAAGTATCTACACAGTGTAGAACTGTACCAGAACCAGAACTGTAGCTGGTGACCTAGTGATAAAAATAGGAGTGAGAAGCTCTATGAATATACTCATTTTACAGAGCTCTCAAGCAAGTGGCTGCATCTGTTTTCTTTCCTGGGCACAACCAAGACAACTGTTTGCAAACCTGCTGTGGACAAACCAATATGTGTAGGAAGTAAAGTCTGCAAAGCCTTTGGTTCTCACCTTTATCAGTAGAACCCATGTTGACTTTCAGGTGGTGAAACAACTCTTTTGCACTTAAAAGTTGAGGGATGTCTTTTAATTAGATCAGTATTCATGAAATTTAAGGTATGAAGGTGTTTCTCAGTGCATGTTTGAGCATTTCTTAGTGCAGTTGATGGGCATTGTTTTTAATATACCTAAATGATTGCGATCTTTTGTTTAAAATCAAATCTGATTGTTTTTTACTAAATCGTATATATAGGTGTTTGCTTATTTTTCAGATAGATGTGGCTTGTGTATATGCCTGGAGTAGATAAGATACAGATAGTCTCACTTCTGAAAATAATCCTTGGCTTCACCTTGCAGGCAAATAGGTCAATATTATTCATAGAACAAAAAGCTGTATGTGCTCTGCAAGTGACAAGGACCTTCAATATCTGTAGGAAAGGGTTACACTTGCTTCTATCTGAATGTAGTCACGAAGATAAACCAAGATTTACAATTGTATTTTGAATACTTTTCCATAAGATCCAAAGAAAAAGATGGTCGAGAAAGCTTTTTGCTCTAGTGCTGCACACACGTGTAACTTTATTCCTAGGAGTAAAATGTCTACAGAATCAGGCTATGATACCACTATTTGTTTTCTGAGTCTTGCAGCAAAATTTGAAAGTCACATTAGAGAATTTTGAGAACATGTTCCCATAGGAAATAAAAACTGTGTGCCTGAAAGGTGAAACCCTCATTGCAATCACTTGACATTTATCATAGTTATGTGTAGTAGAAAAGGACATTCACTCCAAGTATTACAAAATTAACACTTTAAACTTGATCTCCAGAATATTTTCTTCTGAGTTCTTGAAACAATCAAAAGGATTTGGGGCTTGAGCTTTAGAGAAAAATAAAGTAAATAAGTATAATATCTAATATATAGAAGATGACAAAGTTACTAAGGTTTTGTTGCTGCTATAGGCTCAGTGTAAAATGAACCAAGGTTAAACCTGTTCATTTATTATGGATCCAGGAAAATGGCTCATGTATGTCGTATTTTAACTGTTTTTATGGCTTTATTGAAAGCTTCTGTTTTAAAGCTAGCTGAACAAGGAACAAATTCCTGTCGCCACACAAAATCCCTTTATGACTTATCATCATCAATTTCTCATAACTCTTTTTTTCACCCTATGTGTCCTGATCAAGGACAAAAGGTTTTGAAACTGCAGGAAAATATTTGTCTTTACTTTCTATTCCTGGAAAATATTTTGTTACTCTTTGACAGCTGCAGGTAAAATGCCAACATGTCACAGGTTATAGTGTTTGTAAGAGGTTTTTTCTTTTTCTTTTTTTTTATTTACCTTGTTTGTTCATTTTGTTCAGCAACAGAATATATTTAAAGGTCCTCCTGAGTTTTAGGATTTCAGGAAGATAACTTGGGACAAGAATAGATGCTTTGAGTTCATGAACTCTAAAGCATCTTATTGGTACCAATGACTTGTTTTGCCGCTTAAACTCTTAAAACAACAAATGACATTAGATCATATTATTATTTACTTTTCTCACTTTTCATGTATAATTTCTGGGGGCCTGGATTGGAGATCTTTGTTTTCTAGATATTCTGGGATTGCTGAAGAGTGTGCTCATCTTCCAGTTATTCATTGAAAGGGAAAAACACTTTCAATAATGTGATAGGTGTATTTTGGCATGGATTATTTCAGGATTTTCCAAGGCAGTTATGAATGCGTTCTTAGCATGTGCCTGAGATATCTGCTAAATAATGCACTTGCAGTGGCTTTTGGGGGGAGGTGGCAGTAGTCTGCATGCCTCATGCGTTAGTGCTTGAGGTATTTGTATCAAGTATTCATAATAAATTTTGCAGACCATTTATCACCATCGTCAACAGTGAACAGTGTTTGTGATGCTAACTGCTTTATCAAGTGATATAAAATATCTCTTTACTAATCTGGTTTACAAGAGTGTTCTCGGTACTAATGCTGCTTAAAAACATTAGAAAATTATTTTGCCTGCTATTAAGCATGTTAAGCATGTTCAGACACATATAGCAAGGTTATAACTTCCCTTAGCATCTGCAAAAAATTGCCTTTTTAGAGAGAGAAAGAAAGAAAAAAAACAGATTTTATTTTTCATTGAACCATGTAAATGAAACTAGATTTTTCACACAAATACTTGGTGCATAAAGGAAATATATTTGTGTTTCAAAGGTAGAAATCACATTAAATAAGAAAGAGAGGAATCTTTGCCTCTGCTTTCATAACAGCAGTAAATAATTTTTTAAATTCCATGGACTAATTCCAGCTACTCATATGTTCAGTTGCTGTCCCGAAAGATCAGAAAAACCTAAGCATATTTTGTTTGCTGGAAAGACTTGAATTTTGCAAAGGGGAAACAAAACAAAACAACAAACCCCCCAAAATGTATAACCTGTAAAAGGATAAAGGTCTTTACAAATTTGTGAGGGGTGTTGATACTGAGGATAGGTTTCTGAGCAGCTGATATAATTGCATGTTGTTTTGCTTGTTATTTCATACAGAAATAACAGTGTGTGCCTTTCCAAGGACAGAAGACAAGTTTTCAAGCGCTTTGGTTGGCTGATTGTAGTTAGTCCTACCCCAGTGTCTTCTGTAGTTGGCTTTGAGTAGGACTGGATTTGTATAAGCAGTGACATTTACTTCATTCTTACCTTCTCTTTGCACTGACTCTCAGATACTTGCATTAGGAGAAGCTTGGCTTCAAGAAGTACTGCTGAGTGTTTTGTTCCATTTCATGTTAGCACCTGGGAGAAGCTTGTTGAGCTCTGTGGAAAAGCAAACATGAGTTTGAGTTCGAGAAGAGTAACGTTACCTACCAATAGCTCTGCAGAAACGGGTAGGGCACTTATATTAATTTTGTAACTCTCACTCTAATATAGGGCAATAATGAACTTGTGCAGTGTAAACAGCTTTAAATAAAAGTGGCTGTATTTGTATATTTTGAAATATTTTCTTATGTCTGTAGTGTTATAGAAGTCTTTGCATTCTGATAAATGTAGATTTTTTAAATTTCATTAACTGTAATATATGTATACTTATAATATTTTTTCTTACATATTTTTAAATATATAAAAACTTTATTTTTTTCTATATAAAAATAAATACAACAAACACTATGTTTTTTCCCCTCTCTTGTCATTATAATGTAACTTATGGGGGAAAAAAAGATTCTTCTTACAGATTAATGCAGTTTATAAATGCAAAGTGCCATAATTGCATTTCAAAACATTAAAATATAGCTCTGTAGAAAGCTGAGCATCAGACCCTAATGAAACAGTATTAGGGTCCACATTCAGAGACTTCAAATTAGTCTTATATGTTGCATACTATTTTCACACGCTGGCTCACATGTTCACTGCAAACAGTTCACCAGACACTTTGGGAATGAAGCTAGCACTGACTCAACGACAGTAGTTTGTCTTTTTTTGGGTTGTCTGGCAGAAATGTAGAACTTGGCAAAATCATTTTGCCAGAGTACGGTAGGTTTGCCCAGTGTAACTCGGAGCAGTGGCAGTATCTGTCTATAAACTTAGAAATACATGTGGAAATGAAGTATGGAAATACTGCTCCCTGCTAAAGCAGATACATTGATTTCTAAGTTCAAACCAACTATGACTAATTCATCAGTTTGATTTATTTTGTAAATGTGCAGATATTTTTCAAAAATAATTGCTGTATAATGTGCCTGAATCACTGTTAATAGACTCCTTTGTTACTCAGAGGCTTTTAATATACCAGCCAGTGTGAAAAATGAAATTTCACTGAAATACTGCCACGGTATTAAATGGTTCTTTTGAGCAATTTACACAGGACACAGCATGTATGTCTTATGGCATAAATCCAGTGGGTCCAAAGTAGTATATGAATGCATGATTTTATTGAATTAAAGATCTGTGATATTCTTTCAGATTACTTCCTTATTTCAGTTGGAAAGAAAGCCTATCAACACGTAATTTTTTATGTGATTTTTTTTATTACATTTTATTATTTTGATTATATCTTCCCTCCCAGACTTTGATGTGAAGAAGATGATATTTCACATGTTCTTAGATGATTTGTGTCCTGATAATTTGGTATCTGCCTTGTTATACTTCACAGAAGATGGTGATTTAAATATTTAATTTGAAGTTTACTTTTCCCAGGCCTCATCATCACATGCTGTGGTTTCTTCCCTCCTTCAAATCTTCACTTGCCAAAGTTTTATTTTCAGCTGTTATTATTTGCATTATCTGCATAGTAGGAGATGAAGCGCTCTGTATTTGTATTGGACTCCTTCTGGTAAGCACGGAGCAGTATGTGGTACTAAGTTGGAGGGGAGAAGTGTGTAACTTTGCTCAGTGCAGCATTCGAAATGTTAGGAACTTGGTTTTAACTCAAGTGTGTACTTTCATGGTGAAAAATAATCCACTGCAATGGATTGCCTTTTTTTTTTGTTTTTTTTCCTTTCTCCTTTGGGAGATGAGCATCCTTCTCTGTGGGAGTGAAGATTCTTCTTTTCTTGATAAACACGAGCTGAGGTAGTATTCTTATATATTCTTTCCTATTTTAAAACATTGATATTTTCACTCTATTACCAAATTGCTAATAGTTACTAGCTTTAGTTCACTTTATAATTATGCCTGAAGATAAAAATAATGGGGGTGTGAGGAAGCAGCTGCATAAGGTGTTGCATTAGGTAGGCACTGGATTGACGCAGTTACAAAAATACTCAGGTGCATATATTTTTACTAAGAGCTTGCTGTATGCCAAATATAAGTGCTGGTTTTTGGTAGTGGTGTTTGTATCTGTGTATGCAGAATTCCTCCTGAAAATCTCTCTCCTCTCCGTTCAGAAGATGCTTCTGGTGCTTCTGTTACACTACCCAAATCTTGTCCTGATACTGGAATACTGCAGGGCAGAAAGGCAGCAGGCAAGAGAGGGGCCTGGGTGTAAGGAGTGAAGGGTGTGCACGCGCACACCTACCCACACACACATGTGTAAACTTTGGGTTTGCTTCTTGTGGACATTAGAAACTAACATGCAGGTCAGTTGCAATATCTTTTTTTGATATAGCCTTCAAGTCAAGTGCCATTGATCTGAATATTTCTGAACAGTTTCTTTTAGACACTGAAGGCAAAAATTACCTTTTACTTTAGTAACGTAACTTCTGGTTTTTGTAATGAATAAGGACCAGGAAATTAGGAATGTAAAAATGTTTTTTTAATGCTGCATAGTCAAGAGAACTTCACACGAAATATTATTTTCGGCTATCATTACCAATCATTATGTAATTACTTCTGGCATTACTGCTTGTGCTCAAAGTCTAGTTTTATTAATTATGATACTGTAAAAATTGCAATTCTTTTAGGTCTGTCTCCCTCACAGAAGGTAAAATTTTGCATTATTGATGTGATAATCTGTCTGTTCTGCTGGGCTTTTTTTAAGCTTTTTTTCACGTTTTAATTCCAAATACCTAATATACTTTGTCCAAAACCTTTTCATACTTCTGTTCTAAGATCTGGTATGAAGTACTTATCATAGTTGACATGTTCTATTCGTAAGTAGTATATTTGTAAGGAAAGCTGCAGGATCTGATTTAAATTCCAAGGGATCTTTTAGCACAGGCAGAAGAACCAATTTCCTAATAGGCATATGGTATTGTGCATATTGAATACAATTAAAAACAGGCTTATATAGAATAGAGATGCATCTGAAACCAAAAACATTCTATAAATAGTTGATTATAAAATGAGAATATGGTGTAGATTGCTCAAATATAGGCCTGATACATGTATGCAATTGGCAAGATTCTTTTGTGTCTTTAACCCACCTGTTTTTCTGGCCTGAAATGACACACTGCTTTAATCATTCCCCTCACTGCAAAAATGGTCACTTAGCACAATTGTATTGAGAACTAGCAATGACAGTTCAAAAGGCTAAGAGCATGAAAGCAATTTTTCAGTTTTAAATTTGGGTTCCCTAGGATGAAGGTTGATGAGCTAAACGAGAAATTTTATGTAAATTGATACTTTTAAAAAAATACCTGGAGTCAGACAAAGCATTTGGGTTTGAAACATCTCTTCATGAGGACAGCTTGAAGAGTGGAATCATTTAAAGATGCATAAACATCACTTATGCCCTCTTTGTCCAATACCACAAAGAAAGAGTAATGGTGTGAAAAGATGTGAAGACAGTTGAAGGGCTTGAGTGTGAAGTAGGTTTCGGGTGTTTGGAAGACTTCAGGAGCAAACTCTTATTTTTAATGGAATATTTTGTCCAGTGACTTGTCAGGGAGCCTGAGAGAAAATAACGTAATAAGCATAAGATGGGCCTGACCAGAATTTCAATATAGAATTAGGTCTTAGAGATAGGTTGCTAGTTTAAAAAAAAAAACAAACTATTTTTATGAGTATCTGTTCTGCCTTAATTACTTGTTTCTGGCTCAGTTACTTGGGATGTGCAAGTTATATGTTAGTCATGAAAGAATCTGTGAACTGCCTGGAATTCAGTTCTTTGTCGTACCTTACTTGTAGATACTATGTTATCTACTCATGGCAGAGGCTGATCTGATGCTAGAGATTGAATTTGTGGATGATAGGAAAGAAAAATGTCAGACCAGCATTTTGAGACTTCGTGGAAGAGGTCTGTTTAGGTGCATGTGCTGTTTAGAGGAGGGCTACTGGCTACCTCACTGATGAAGATGCTGGCACCTAACACCCTGCTTCAGAAGGTTTCTGGAACAAATTTTTGCTTGGAATATGGACTGTTTACATTCAAGTAGGCTTCTACAGATGCACTCTGGTACAGTGGTCAAATACCATTTGACCAGTCACGGTTACTGCTTTTAGAATCGTGAAATTCAGCTTCTTGATACCACAACTAATAAATAAAACCAAAACATGACTGACTTTATAAAGCCCTATAGTTCTGCTATTGTATGGTAGGGATGTTTTTTTCCATTTCATGACACTCCAGCCTCTATTATCAGTTGAACTTTACAGAATATTTTGTACATAAATTTGTAAATGAATTTTGCATGTAGTAGGAAGTTCCTACTTCCTACTTCCTTCCTGTAGGAAGTTCCACAGGAACTTAAGGAAGCATTTCTTCACTGTGAGGGTGACAAAGCACTGGAACAGGCTGCCCAGCCTGTTTTGCATGTAGTAGGAAGTTCCTACTTCCTACTTCCTTCCTGTAGGAAGTTCCACAGGAACTTAAGGAAGCATTTCTTCACTGTGAGGGTGACAAAGCACTGGAACAGGCTGCCCAGAGAGGTTGTGGAGTCTCCTTCTTTGGAGATCTTTAAAACCCGCTTGGATGCAGCCCTGTGCCACGTGCTCTAGGTGACCCTGCGTGAGCAGGGGGGTTGGACTCGATGACCTCTGAGGTCCCTTCCAACCTTCGGCATTCTATGATTCTATGATTCTATGTATATTGTACAAAGTTATGTTACATAGCTGCAACGAGATTTAGGTAGGCGTATATATGTGTGTGTGTGTGTCAGAGACAGAAAGAGAGGGTAGTAAGTGCAAAGAGCTTTTTCAAAAGCCTTAAAATTTAGTCAAAATGTACTTGGTCATTTCCCGTGCCTTGTATGATTTTGATAAGTTTAGAGGCACAATTAATGTTGTGCTCTTGCTTGTCCCTCTTCACTTCATGAACAAATCTTTTATATGTTTTTCAGTTTCTTCTTGCCTTCTTTGAACATCTAACGTTCTTTGTACAGTAACCAAGGAAATTGGCAGTGTTTAGTGTTCTGTTCATAGTCTTTTTCTGTTGGCAGAAATCCTTTGGAAAAAATCAGCTTTTTCATCATTTGAGGAGAGTGCTTGGCCATTTTCTAGCTCTAGTACTTTAGTTTCCTCTTGAATGAATTAGGCTTCAAGAAGTCAGAACTTGACCTTCAGACTTTGTTATCTAGCTGTGAAGTGTATCAAGAGCCAGTGCTGAATAGTTATTTCTACTGGTAGTAAATCTCTTGCTTCTTAGGCTGCATAGCTGTGTAGGAAGGGAGAGACTTAAACTGTATGCAGGGTGTTGCTGTTGATGACAGTCCTGTTCTAAAAATCAAAAGGTATTTCCCATGCTTGTATTATGATGCTTCTGTGTGTTACTTTCAGCACACTAGGATACATAAGTAGATGAAAAAATTGTAGATTCTGTTTCTTTTGATAAATTGAAGAAATTTGAAATTTTTGAAATGTTTATCCTGTGGATAGTGGCTCTTTATGCTGTCCCCTTGTTTTTCTGCCTTGTGGGTCAGAAGCACAGACAGGAACTATCCTAACAAACCCCTTATTGCCATAAGGAGGAGAAAAAAGGTCATGACTATGGGACCACAACTTTTGAACCAGTATACATCTATTCTAAAATGGGAAATTTTTATCCTCATTCTCAGCCATCTTGGTCTCTTTCATTTAGTGGTGTCTTCTTAAGTTTTGTTTTTCAAAGTTACCATTATTCAGCCGCTGTCAACATTTTTATCTCTACTTATTTCAGGACAAGTTGGTTTGCATAAGGAGTTATGTAAGAAGAGGTTTGGTTTCTCATAGTACAGCACATAGTGGCTGCATGGGGATCAGTATAAAGCAAGGTCAAACTTCCCAAGATTACATGTCCAATTTTACTAAGCCAGAGTTTGTAGGTTTTATTTTGTTCATTTAAGAAACAGAGGTTTACTACACCTGGGACTCTGAAGCCAACAAACAAGTTGTTTTTACTGATTTTTGGTCAGTCCAGTAACGTACTTCACCTCTCCTTTCTGTCTAGCAGACCCTATTTGATACCTTGGACTATTGACTAATAATTCTAGCAATATATGCATATATACCGGTAGAATGATGCATACCTGGACATCAGTAATATTAACGTGATACGTCTACTTTGATTCCTCCTACTTTTTGTTTCTTCACTAATTCCTTTCCATTTGGCCATACTTATGAAGGACTGAGCCGCAGGGACAAGTTCTCACTGTGTTCAGCTGACAGCCTTAGTGCTTTCCCTTCATTTTTTACTAGACTTTTCTTTCTCTCAAGATATTTCAATATATTGTGATTTCTTTGAAGTCTTTTTTTTTTTATTTTTGCTGTTGTGTAATTTCCACCTCCTGCCTTTGCCCTAAGATAACATCCTGTGCTTTCTCTTTAGATTGCTTAGACTGCTTTTCTGAACTAGATAATTCCCTTCTCCAGGAGATTAGCAATTAAATGGTATCTAGACTAAATGGCAAGTGGAGGCCTTTGCATGTTTATATTACTTAAGAACCAGAAATAACACTGGTTGTCTATGCAAGCCCTCGTTTTTTGGTCCTATCGATTGTAACTGTTGTTGGACCAATGTCTGTCATCATCCTGTTGTGCATCCTTTTTGACAAGACTTTTAGGATAATTGTAACAGAAACAGAAAGTGTAAATTTACGATCAAGTGGTTGTGTGGACAGGCTATATGTGGTGAAAGGAAAAAAGAAAGACAGACAAGCCAGAGAAATTCTGAATGTAGATCACCATAGCTTGTGAAGAGAGGAGAAATTTATTACTGACCTGTTTTTACATATGACTAAAGAATGTTCAGTCTACATATCCTTTTTTATATTTTTTTTTAAAGAAATGATAGAGGTAAGTATCATTCAAATGTAGCAAATTTTTGGAATTATACATCTCTCTATATTTCTATCATCCACTTAAAATTACCTTCTTGTTCAACTTTTATCAAATGACTTAAACATTTTTGCCTGTAATCGTGGAGCCTGATTCCATTCCCAGCTGGTCCCTAACTTTTTTGTGTTCCTCTAGTGTCATTAAGGTTTATCAAGCAGTCTGCAATAAAGCAACAGTATCTAGCTCAAGGTATTTGGTCGTTTGAGAAGGCTTACTAGCTTTATTGCTGGACTTACTGTTTATTGGGATTTTATGCTTTCACTGCAGGGAACACTGCTATGTGAATAAGATGAAAGACAACTTGAAAGATGCTGCAGGATAACACTATTCTACAGTAGTTATGCTTCATTGTTACAAACCATCAGTGACTTAGAGAAAGCAGCCAGAGATGGTACGGGGTTGAGAGGATACTGTAGTCTGATCCGGTAAAGCAGTTTTGGGGATTTTATACCAAATGGCAAAGTACTTGAGCATGAAAAGCAACTATTTATTATGCTGGGTTAGCCTACGTAACCTTTGTCATATCTGTTCTCAATGTTTCTGCTTCTACTCTAAGAATTCTGTGAAAATTATCAAGCTATATCTTCTTCAGTTTAAATGTAAAACTTGCTTAATCTGACTGAGTCTACATTCTTTTTTCTTCCTTTGACCTCCTTGGGAATGTGTAGACAATAAAGGCTTTTTTATCTTTGAAACTGTGCTATAGTTCAAGACAGAATTTCTGTATAAAATAGTCGATGGGAAAGAATGTGTCAAGAAAACAAACTTTCTTCTTCCTTCTTCTTCCTTCTTCCTTCTTCTTCTTCTTCTTTTTTTTTTTTTTTTATATATATTTTAGGATTGCTGCAAAGGAAACAGGAAACTAATTGGTCTCTTAATGATGTTATTCAGAGACTCAGTTTTAGCTTCAGCAAGAGATCTGCTCTACTGAGAAACCAGCAACATGGTGTGAAAAACCTGGTAGAAACAATAGGTACTTCTTTTTATAGCCAATATCTTTTCAGAAACATAGAGTGCAGCCAGAATGTGGCAGTAACAGATTTGCTTTCTCTTGTGCTGGAACACAGCATTCTATTTATCTCTGACAAGCGATGGATATGTTGGACAAACTGCACTATTAAATACTGAAAGCCTCATTTAAATAATGTTAACACTTTGACACAAATTGGGACAAGCTATTCAAACATAAGGCTGATAACATTCTGCCCTTAACTTCTTTGTACACAGAAAACAAAAAATTGTAGTGTCTTTAGTGGCTTTGTATTGAAGTTCTTTTCTAGTCAGGCTTCATAAATGACTTCTTTGGGAAATGCACTAGTACATGGATAATTTCTACTATATTGCTGGTTTAGGGGATAAAGAACACTGGTGCACTGAGGGCATTTGATATTCTCTGTTCTTTTTTGCTTTTCAAAACATTTTTAATGATGGAATACTGAAGTTTCTCTTTCAAGTCAGATTTGTTGAATTGAAGATTTTTCATCCTCTCCCCTTTTTGAGGTCCTCTCTGTCTAACCAGGTATTTTTCCACCATTATTATATGTATGGTTAGTGGATTTTAAGTGTCACTGTCATATGCAGTAGAACATTAAATTGTTATTACGCAATACATAAAATATAAAAACTATATGAAGTTAAGATTTAGCAGTCAGTGTGGAAGCAATGGGTGAGTTTAGTAATCAGGCTAGTAGGCTGCTCATCTCCATCTATCTAGCTGATTTCATGAGCACTGAATTAATTGATGATGATTAATTGATGATAAATTAAATTGATGAAGAAAAGTACGTTTGAAAGGATCCTCATATTCACCCTGGCAAAAATTAAGTCAGCTCTGAGTATTTATCTCCTTAACTTGAAAGATACGGTTGTTAAACTTCAAAAGGGCTATGGTTGGGGGAAAATACAGACTACAGCCACCTTGATTGTTATTTTAGCCGATATCTGAGAATTTTCTAAGGAATACTAAGTTAGCTCCCAGTGAGGATAATGGGTCATAGAGCATGTACATTTAGTCTAAATAGCTTTGCTGTTCTGGACTGTGTTGGTTGGACACACTGAACCATGTAAAAGAGCACCGGGATTTGGACACAAGGAGATGGTGGTGCATAGCTAGAGGGGAGAGGAGCCTATAGAGAAATGGGCTTGTTCTAAAGTTGGATCATGTAACATTTTCAGCTGAGTTTTACAGTTATTTTTCCTTGTTTAAAGATTTGGCCCAAGTTTCACTGGATTCCATTTATGTAATTATTTTTAATGGATAGGAAAGTGGATCTCCTGTCTTCCTAGCTGACATATGTATTTCTATCTGCTATATTAGATTAACAGGGGAGTAATGTGCATTGTGTCGTAAGGTTGAAAAGTGCCCTGTGGTTGATTAACTGGCCATAAGTGAGTGATACTTAGGAGACAGGAATAGGGAGCCTTTTACCTTCCGTAGGGCCAAGAGAATTTTCAAATATGTTTAGGTTAATGTTAACATACACATTTAGCATTGTCGAATGAATGACATAGCAAAACAACCCTGAGACTGACTTTTAGCATGGCCTGCGAGAAGTTCTCCACTCTGATTTGAAGGTTATTGTGAGTGACAAGCTGAATTTACTCAGGTGTAGCCAGCTGTTCTAAAAATAAATAATTTATTCCAAGTTTATTTTTATTTCAGAGTCTGCCTTTCTGTCCATTATTATTTATTTTCTGTAGTAGTTCTTCTTTTGAAGAACTTTGATTGTATCAACAACTTCTCCAATGTGATTTGTATTACCCTGCTGATTTTTCAGAAGTATGATGTTTACTGAAAACCATCCCAGGGACTGCTTTGAACAAGATGGGGAAATCTTCATTTTTGATAAATATAAGACTTTCATCCTAGCAAAAAAAAAAAAAAAAAAAAAAGCGCCCTAGGAAGCAAATGGGCTTTTCCTCTTTCCCAGGCCTCAACAGAAGCCTATGCTGTATGCACATGAGGGAATAGACTAAGCCTCATTCCTCCATTTCCATTAAAATATATAAAATATATTTTAAATACTGGCTGGTTTTACTCCTCACTTTCAATCTCACCACTTTTTAAAGTAGAACTTTTATCTCACCTGTAAAAAAAGTAGATCTGGGAACATATTCTTCCATATCTTGCATGAATAATTAATGCAAATAAATCATTTAGCTACTCTTCAGTGTGTTTATCTCACATAAATGATCCTTTGACTGCTTAATCGTCTGGCAAATCTGCTAATTTTCTTTCATTCCTGCTATTCAATAGAATTCTATTATTTGAAATTTTTCTCAATGCTGTTTTGTCTGTATTCTTTAAATTTCCTCACAGCTTTCTTAGCTTCTCATACACATCCTTGCGGTTGTATTTGAAATGCCTCTTTACCTGCTTTTGTTTTGAATTTCCATTGTCTGAAAAAATCTCTGACAAGAATAATTTGAGACTTTCAATTTAAATAAATTGTTCCTTTTTCCCCCTTTGCTTTCCTTACAAAATTCTTTTGAAGGGCCTGATTGTGATTTCTGCTTTTATAGATCTCTTTGTATTTCTTACACCTGGTTTGGTCCTTTGTTGTGCTGATGGCTGTTGATGATAAATCTTTCACTTCCTAGATTTAGTGTACATTTCATTTATTACTGCAATTCTTAAATTATGTTGAACTTCACAAAGTGACTGTTGTTATTCAGTTGTGCAATTATAGTAGCTTTCTGAACAGAGTATTATTTATCATATAGTTAAGAATAACTTCACTTTTTGCTCAGAAAAATAGTTGTACTATGAGTTAATTGTCCAAAGTGCGGAATTTGCTTTCTCTAGGAATTTGCTTTGCCTTTTGTTCGGGTTTATATGGAAAACTAAAATAATTTCTAACTATTTTACTAGTCTCTTTTTGTTTCTACTGACCAATATTGGAATAAAAGACATGTATCAACTTTAGGATTAATACTGACATTTATATTGTAACTCTCCTATTGCCTTTTAAGCCTTGTTTCTCTTCAGTTACACTGATGTTGTCTTTGAGATGATTGCATGTCAGCATTGTCCTCGATCTGCCATTTTTTAACATCATAATGTGACAGTCATAACCTCAGTTTGAAAGAACTTTGCTAGTATAGTTTTGTACATAGCTTAGTATAATTTGGAGATCTGCATAATTTAACCTCCCTTTTTATAATACAACATATTTACACATCTAAAGCAGTATTCATACGAGGAAGTATAAATCCTTTACAATTCTTAATGAGTTCAATCTGTTTTCCTGCAGTACAGAAATAGATTTCAATTCCACTGCCCCATTTTACAAAAGGAACCTAAGGGACTAATAAGGACTTCCTCAAAATCAGGTGTAAAATACATTTCTTAAAGCTAAGAGTTAGGCCATTTTTTGCCTACAGACAATCTCAGATTCTTGTTGTTGTTACTTGACCCACTTTTTCTTCTTTTTTATTTTTTTTTCCGGTTTTCCATTCATGGCATGGTCAGTTTTGTGATGAATTAAGTAGGACTGTAAGAGTTGGGAGAGGCCTGGCTATATGGACTAGCCAGCATAGACTGTAATATGCTAATGCTATGGAAAATAAATGGAATTTTTCTGGTTCATAATATTCCCATAAAGTTACTGTTAATTTATACATATTAGGAATACATTCTGAATTCCAACCTGTTTGTTTGATCTAGAAAAAAAATGTCTTTTGAGGAAAAGAAATCATGAATTGCTAAAGAAATCTAGCTTGTCAGTGGTCTTATATTTGAATAAAGGCTGGAAGATGATGTTAATTCTTCTCTTTGAAATGTTATATTTAAAATTTTTGGATTCTGAAAGCAAAATGACACTTTGCTAAGTCATGACAGGAAAATAGCCAATTTTTCTAGACTTTGCTCTTCTTTTCTTGGCACTTTATTTTCATTGCTAAGCAGACACATAATTGATTATTATTGATTTTTACATCTTTTAATGCTTCTTGTGGAATCATAACTCAATCTATCAGTAGTAGATAAATGCGTATAAAGCTTACACTTTTGGTTGCATGAGAGAATGTTTCCCTCACACTTCAGCCGACTTCACGTTTGCTGTTCTTTTAATCAGCAAATACGTGGTTTTTCTTTTTGTTCGTACTTTTTTTTTTTTTTTTTTAAATTGATCTCCCAAGCCTTTTATATGCATCTTCACAAAATATACAAGTTCTTAACTTCTCCTACAAATCTAGAAAGTTCTACTGAAAATACAGTAAATATACAGAGGTATTTATGAGACAAATTTCTGAAAGGCCCTATGTGTTTAACTGTTGCAGTGATGAAGAGAACAATTGCTTTCAAATGGCTAGCTAGATTTTGTCATTGTGCACTGCTTTTTTTGACAGATAGTGTTCTACAAACTGTAAGAATCATTTCCACATGGCAGCCACCACTTTGAAGGGAATATTGGAAGCTGACGTTTTACCTTTAGATCGGGTTATCCAAAGGGAAATTTTTGCATTTGATAGTGAAGGCAGTGGACTTTTTGCCCACCTTTTTTTCTTTTTTAAACTATTCTTAATTAAATATATCCTTAAATATTTTTGTGAATGCGGGATTTCATTGTTTCTCACAAAATGATCCTTAGAAACAACACAGGGGTCTGCTAGAAGTTACAAAACAGTACAAAACACTAGAAATTTCCAAGTGTTTCCACTGTATTTCAAATGCACTCCAAATTTCATTTCTGTCTGCCAGTATCAGTAAATAAAAAACTTGTCAGGGAGAGTACAAGGTTGGAAATTGGAGAACAAATGCTCTAGAGAAACAGCCTGTTAGTTAACACTAAAGACGGAGGTGAGCACTGTATCAAGCAGGATCTCAGGGGAAGCAAAGCACCCTGGAGTGTAAGACTTCTTAAGCTCTGGTTTTGCCTACAATAACTGTGCACTTAACATAAATGTGACTGAGATTGTAATGTAAGTATAAAATGGGCAATGTTTTATTCATAGGGGAAAATAATTATGGAAATGGAAAGCCATAGTTAGATACCTATACTCTTATAAATAAAAGTGGCCTCATTTTTGGAGGTGCAGATCATCACTGTCTTCATGGGTGTGTGGTTGCAGTAAGTCGTCTATACATCAAGTCATTTTTGATGGATACAGGCACCTAAATATGGATTCAATGTGCTGAGCTTAGGCAAATTTTTTTTTTTTTTTCTTTTTTTGGTTTTACCTGGCTTTCTTCACACTTCAGGACTTAGCTTGAAATTTGAAACTCTTGAGGGCAGGGTATGGTCTTTCCATATGTTTATATAGTCTCTGCAGATTGGTGCTTCCAAAACAGATGGTTTGAAAATTCTGAAGAATCAGATTTGGACACTTACTATACAAAACACATTACTGAGTTATTGTAGTGGAGATGATGTTGAGTAAAGCAAGCTGGAGGGAGTATCATCCAACCTGCTCTTGCACATCCCTTTCCCACACAGATTATCTTGTGCTTTCATCTAGTTTTCTGCTTTGATAGAGTTTGATTTCTTTTTTTTTTCCCTAATCAATTTGCAGTGTCATAGCTAGTGCTTGCTTTTCTGTTTTGTCTTAAGTTCTAGATTATATTTGTCCATATTGATTTCACATTCTGAGCTAAGTGAAATACAAACAATATACAAACACATTTATTTTGAAGTAAGGGTAGCAAGTTAATTTCTGGAGGGATAAGGATGAGTTGTACGTACTGGTTTTTAATATGTTGAAAAACAGAAAGAGGACACTGAGGAAAGGTGTACCTCTTTACCTGGCTGCATTGGCAGTGAAAATCTTTAGTGTCTGTCATGGCCAGCTGTGTGCTTTCCTCTTAGAAAAAGATTCTGGAGTTGCTAATTTCTTATTTGCACTGGCTTAAAATTAAAACTATTGCGATGTTTATTTTTCTGGCCTAGACAAGATCTAAAGTCTCCGTATTTATAAACAAAGGCCAAAAATAAGAAGAACTGAGTGCGACTGATGCAGCTTTTTCTAACAGTCTACCAGGTGTAGTCAAGGCAAATTACATAGATTACTTTAGGACAAAGCTTGAGAGGGTATGCTAATGAAAACAGTAATGACAGCTTGTTCTCAGCTAGCAGCTCTTTTCATGTGTGCTATTTCTGAAACAGTTTTTCAAGGGGGAAAAAAAAATGGAAATTGCTGGGGATGACTGGCCAGTATAAGGAATAGTGATGGATATTAAAAAAGAGGGAGAAAGGGGGTGGAAAAAGCGATCTGGTCACTAAAACATTCTCATCCTTTCAAGGAGCCAGTACAACTGCATCTTTAACATAATCCTGCCACCTTTTAATTCTTACAACATCTTCTACTTTGGGGAGAAGGAGTATTTATTGCCACGCATTTCCAGGGAAAAATGAGACTTCGCATTATTTTCTTGCATGCAGTCCATTCCCTTTGGAAAAAATATGTTGCCAACAAATCCTGCCTTAGAATGTGCTTCAAACACAAACAGGAAAGTGCAGGCTGAACAGCTTTTTCTAATTAAAAAAACTCAAAGGTCACTCTAACCTGATGAGATTTACACTGTTACACTTAATTCATTAAACCCAAACTCTAATAGAAGTTCAGAAGGGTCTATTAGGTGACTACTTGCCTCCTGTCTTTTGCTGTGTCTAGATCCCTTGTAAAGAACAGAAAAATGGCACTGCATTTCTGTGTTTTATAAGGTGGCACATGTCATAGCCATGAGCTGGGGTAGTCAGTTGCCCTAGCTTATGGAGGATTTATTTCTCTGTCCTGAGAAAGCCAAGTGGGGAAACTTGGGGAGAATACAAACTCTGCTTTTTTTTTTTTTTTTTTTTTTTTTTTTTTTTGGTGTTTTTTTTTTTTTTTTTTTTTTTTTTTTTTTTTTTTTAGCTGTAGTCCAAGGCCACCTTCAAGGCTTTCCTCTCCCCAAGTCGAATGGCTGCAGGCAGCTCATTATCATGACTTGTGTTGCTGTCTGCAGCATTTTAAAAAGTCTATTTCTGTTTCTTCAGCAATGAGAGCCTAGTCACCTGCACTGCAACTCTTAACTCTTTTAAAAAGAATTGCTGTAAAAGTCTCTGTTGGGCCTCAACACAGCTGTACGTGTTTGTGCTATAAAAGGAGCACAGCACCTAAACTGATGAATACCTTCAGAAAACTGTAGCTGCTAGAACATGCCAGCAATGTCCTTAGCCAGGGCCCTGCTATGGGAAAGCTGAACTCACATCCTGGCTCTATTGCAAGAATGTTGAGAAATATAAGCAAAATCATTGTACTTCTCTTTGCTTCTTTTTCCCTCCTAAAATTTCCCTCTTTCCCAGCACTTAGTGGAGAGTCAGCTGAGGCTGTTCCTGTGCCTTGGTATTGCCCAGAATAGGACATATTTTAAGGTCAGGGGATGCTGTTTTGTCTGTGCACCCAATGCACCATGCCAGCCACCTCTTCTGATGTGATCTTTGATTCCTCACAATATTGCAGAATGCAAAAAGATTCATGTCGTTTATTCCAGACTTTGGAACATTTTGTGTGACTGGGGCAGGGGGTTGGTAAGCAAGCTGTGTGTGGAAAAGACCATACAGCAAGCAGCCTACTTTGCTACCAGTTCAACTTGTTTAACAATGGGAATGCTGCCAAAGAGGCTGAATCTTACAAAATCAGCTGTAGCAATCATTTGTTGTTGTTTCACCAGTATTGATTATTTAATTTGCTTTTGATGTGGTATCCTTCCATGCAAGTACTTGGCTGTAGCATAGCATATGCTTGTGGAGATTTAGGACTGCCTTTCTGCTAGACCTGCATGTGTTGCATCGAAGGCTCTACTTGGAGGGCGCTCGTTCGTGAGCAAAGGGACGTTTTCAGCAGTGAGAAGTCTGCTGTTTGCTTCATCCCAGGGCTTGGTGCTGTTTGGGCAAGACTGGTTGAATGTTATGGAAGACTTCTGAGCTGTCACTGTTTATGCACTAACATTAAAGGAAATTATCATGGATTTCCAGCTGATTTAAAATGCTGGGCTAAATATTGAAACAGAACTGCTGTCTATGTAGTTCCTTAGAGAAATGCAAGTTCTTGGAAATAATTTAATCTGTATGTATTTACAAATGGAGTCCACTTGCCTTGTTCTGGTGTTAAGACACCATAGGAGTGCTGGCCCAAGCTTTTTTTTTTTTTTTTTTGCCTTCTCATGGGAAGCAAGCAGGCTGCAGGAGATGCAGCTACAAATTCTTGCTGACCTTCCCACTCACTCTGGCACAGAGCAACTGGCCACTCGAGACAGAACCGCATTGTTGACTGCTCACTGGATGCTCAAAACTAGCTTTAGTTTAGTACGACAGCAAGAGAAGACAGGCTTAAAACATCATGCCTGCTTGTATTTAAAGTAGGAACTTGTGTCTTGATGTTTAATGAAGGGTTTACAGTGGCATGGAGGCTTGATAAGTGAATTTCAGATGAGGTGTATAGTATACACTGATGGATGTGCTTTCCAGCATAACCCAAATAAACTACAAGGAGGGTTTCTGGAATGAATTAAGAATATCCTATCTGGAGGCCCTTTGTCATTAGGATGTCTGTGCTTTGCTGGCAGGGTAATTTAACCTATGCTGAGTTCCCTGCTACTGTAGCTGGACATGCAGAAGTGAACGGTGTTGCACAAGAACACGACACGCTGCAGGTGCTACGTAAAGACTGTGAGGGCAATAAAATAAAGCAATATGCTGAATTGCTTGGTCTAGTGCTACTTCAAGCTACTAGAAAATGTAAATATTGAAAAGTCTTGTTCTTATTAACTCATTAATGAATGCATTCATATCCCTATCTCAAAGACTTTTAACTGGCTTTCAGGTGAAAATACTTGCTTGGAAACAGAAAATAAGAGTAAAAATGATGCTGTGTTTCTGAGTACCTAGAAGACCTTTATGACATGTTTAGTGTTGCATCACATCCTCTACACCTACTTCATATGTTTACCTGACTGTTTTTGATCACAACAAAGTTTCAAACATCTGTTTTCTTTTAGGGACTACTTCAATATTTCAACATATAGTACAACATGAAAGAGATGATCCTAGTGCCAAGAGCCTCTGTACTTTTCACTGTTTGTGTTTGGGCCATTTTTAAAAAATGAGAAAGAAAAAAGCATAACAGAGAATGTGTGTTTCTTGACTGTTGTTTAGGAATACAAAGTTATTTTCTACTGTTATACCAAAAAAGTTTTTTTTTTTTTGACTTCAAGAACTTAATGCAAACCCCTTTCTTAGGACTCTGCAATGTGTACTAGTATTGAAAAATAAGAATTTCTTGTGAAATCTGAAAGTTAAAATGTAAGTCATGAAAGTTTGCATTGCTTCCATTCCTGCTCATTCCCAACATCCTTTATGCAATAAACTGAGATAAAACATGACAAAAACTGTCTACTTTGTATTAAGTTTTTGTATATACATTTTCTGAAACATTGTATTTGCTTTCCTGATCCTGCATATTATTGTAGCTCTTTTCCATGCATGCTATTGTTTTTCTGTATATGTGTGTATATACATATGTATTATATATACCTTTTACTCATACCCTTGTCAAAATTTGAAGTAGCTTTGTAGAATTTGTTTAAGAAATTATGAGTATCTTGAATTTGGTGTTTCTGAACTATATCAAATCTTTCTATATTTTTGCATTAATGAAGTTCCTCAATTTTACTGTTCATGCACCGTGGTTTTATCTTTAACTTATGTAAGAATATAATGTTTCACCATATTTAGCTATCTCTCTTTTACAACTTCTTTTTAAAGTGGCTGCACTAATCTGCTCAGTATACTGTGCCAAAAGATGTCCACTAACCAAATTTAGACTGAGTCTGCTTGGCTCAGCTGTTTTGTTCTCAATTACATCATTGCTCACAGGGGAAATAGCTGTCTTTTACATGCATAAGATGCAATGCTAGTTCTTGTCTCAGTCATGAAATTGGGAGAGGAACCAAAAAATAACATTATGTTAATTGGATGTTTATGGATGTTTCAGCTTTTCTGTTTATTGCAGGTAATTAAAGTGTATAGTGAAGATGACACTAGCAGAGCTTTGGAAGTACCCAGTGATATAACAGCCAGGGATCTATGCCAGCTGTTAATATTGAAGAATCACTATATTGATGACCACAGCTGGACTCTGTTTGAACAACTTACTCACAGAGGTTTAGGTAAGACTAATGCAATATAAAGTTATGGCATTAAATGAGGGTGTTTTGGTTTTTTTGTAGAAGTAAAATTCTGATAGAAAGACTTGGAAACAATGCCTAATCAAATTTTGTCTCTCCCACAGTAGAAAGAGGAGAAAGTGGTGGGCATTGTGTGAAGGTTTTATTGTTTTCGGGCAATTGTTAGTTTTAGTATGACAGCTCAGCTGTAAAAATCTGCACAAGTGATTTGGAAGACACGTGCCATGTCACTGCAAATTCTTTCTGGCTCTTGCTTGCTCTTTCTTTGGTATTTCTTCCTGCTTTCGCCTGTATCTTCTGCTTATCTCTAGCAAGGGTTTGAATATTTTCATTGCAAATAAAATCTTTGTTATTCCCGACACATCTGACATCAAGGACAGAAAGCGGTCACATAGTGCTATGCTATCTGGACAACAGGGCTCTGTTTTCAGAAACAACATTGAATATTCTCCTTCAGTCCTGTTAGCTTGGCTAGATTTATTGTGCAGTCTGGAACAGGACTTTTTTTTTTTTTTCTTCTCAGGTTTCCAGTTATGCACCAATACAATTGCGTTGTAGAGATTTTATGGTTAATTAATTTGTGGCTTTAGGTTGCAACTATAACTTTGAATTTTGGCCTCCTGTAATGTATGCACATAAGTTTGCAGCACATTAAGGCAAATAATAACTAAAGCATGTTAAATACAGGAGGAAAGGGCATATGTTTGCAGACACACACACACACACACACACACACACACAAAAAAAAAAAAAAAAAAGAAAAAAAAAAGGCAGAGCAAAGATTGCACTCAGCAAAGGATAGTTTAGGTGCCTAGTTCCAGAAAGTACTTCCAGAAAGTAGCGGTAAACTTTTCCTCTAATTGGACAATCTTGTTTTCCTTTACAGCATTACTTTTCCCTATTCTATTTTAATTGCTTTTGTTTGGAGATTTTATCAGAAAAATCTTCCAAAGACAGATAAAAAAGTATGTGTTTTTATTTTATAATCACTTAAAGTGTCCATATAATTCTTAAGCTTTGGTACTGTGCTAGAGTAGCAAAGCTGATGCTCCTCCTTCTGCAGCATTCTTAGCTGCCAATGCAAAGATGTGTGGCTTGAGAAAGAAAGTTTTGGGGCCTCCCTGCATTCTAAAGTAGATAGCCTCAATTCTCAGAAGAGGCATGACTGCTATATGGTTACTGTAATATTGTGGATGCAAAAATAAGTTTGAAAGCTGTTTTCATGCTACCTCTGTGTGTATTCGTCTAGGGAATCTGGACTCATGTATTTATATAAAATAAGCTTGACTGTGCAGCTCAGACTGCATTAGCTTTAACAGCAGTATTTTAAGGATGAACTACAAAAGCTAAAATGGTTGGCTGCCCTTTTCTACCCCTTTATCCTATGAAGGCAGCCACAAATATTTTTCAAAAAAAAATCTTGCTTTGTAACATTTCAAAGATATTTATAACCTTTTGCACTGAATGTATCAGTTGTAAGATGCTTCCAGCTCAGAGTAAGGTCAGAGTTAAATCTAGGTCGAGACTGTAAATGGCTGACTGCTACAGAAGAGGAGGTAAAAAAAATAGCTTCAGAAAACAGTACTCCATAAATAGTAGAAGTGTTTTCTGTATCTTGTAGTGTGGCTAATGCTTAAATAGCGAAGTAATTATTGAAGAAAACACTTTTATCAAACTATGCTTGAACAACTGCAGTATTGTTTCTTTGGGTTTCTTTATTTGCACAATATACATCCTGTCAAATAGTTTGCATCAATCTAAAAGACTTATTGGATGGTTTCATTATCAAACCATTAATGAAAATGCATTTTCATAAACTTTTGGAATTCTTGAAATTGGTTGTATATTCATAGTGTCAAAATATTTTAAAAGAGTTTCTTCAGTATATCTTGTGAACCATAATGTTTAATATATTTAAGAAACACCTTGTAGTAACAAATTACAAATTATTTGTTACAGTAAACAAATTGTTTCCTGTTGGCCTACTGTTTGGCTTTGCTGGTTGCAACATCGTAATGTGCTATATTAGTTAGCTTTGAACCAGCAATCCTGAGCTCTCCACATAGTCTTCTAATCTATCTAGCTCCCTTTTGGATGTAATTTTAGAGAACGACAAAATGTTCATTTTAAAAACAAATCATATCTTAGATGACAAAGATTGGAAATCAACATTACTACCCAAGGGAAGAAGCAAGTTGAGATAGTTTCTATTTTCATAATACTTAAAAATAATGGATTTGTTATGGTAGTCAGATTTGTGTGTGTGTGTGTGAGAGAGGTTTAACATTGATTTTGATTTCCATTAAGAATATTTTTAAGCACTTGGGTGAATAGCCTGAAAAAAATACTTTTCAAAGGACGATTTAGTTGTGTGGTTTATCCTTGGAAATTGGGACACTTTTTTCAGTCCTCAAATAAAATGAATGAATAGCGAAGGGAGAAGTACCCTAAGTGACTGGTAAATCATGAATTAATGAACATTTTGTTAAATATCTAAACAGCTGTGCAGGCCGGACGCTAATTACCTCACTGGTGTATGCCCGTGTGGCCGCGCAGGTTCCCCGCACGCGAAACCCGCAACAGAGCGAGACGCGTGTAATTCGTGCCAGGAGCTGCTCTCGGCCCGCCCGCCTCTGCAGGGCGAGGCGGTGAAAGGGCGGCCGTTGGCGCCGCCGGACGCGGGCGGAGCGGGGCGGCCGTTGCGCGGCCGTTGCGCGGCCGTTAGGACCGTTAGCCGGGGCGGTGGAGCCCCGCGCAGGCGCCCTGTGTGCTCCGCGCTGCGCCACCGGGGGCCGCTGTTGCTCCTCGCAGGAGCCCGCGCGGCGGTAACGGCTGGAGCGGCGCCTTGCCCGAGCGCGGGCGCTGCTGTTGGGCGCGCTGCGCCGGGGCTGGAAAGCTTCGGCTTCTCTGGTTTTCGGATGAATCCTTGGATGTTTCCCGATGTTGGGTGCCTCCATTTAGCGTGCACTAACCGGAGGCAGCAGAATGATATGTCCACTCCCTGCTCCCTGCGTGCCTGCCTGGGCTGTGCCTGAGTGAGCTTCCCCAGTGCTTCTCCCTTTCCCAGGATAGCACTTTCTTGCCCGTCATAATCGCCCTTTCCAATGGAGCAGTTTTCAAATGTTGGTTGCATGCATTTTCCATACGCAGTTCATGAGCTGTTTTGCCTTGCCCTTCACTGTTGAGGCTTTCATGGACCCAAGGTTTCTTTCCCCAGTTACAGAAACTTATTACTTTGGACTGTGGCAGTTGCTCGTCTGTGTTAAGTAGTAGCATTTCTGCTGATTGTGTACTGGTTTACAGTGTACAGAGGGGAAGGTCGGGACTTTGCAGGGCTAGCCAAAACTAAGGAGAAGCTTTCTCATGGCAGCACTTGGTAGTTTGACTACAGGACCATGTTTTGGAGCGCCCTAACTGAGTGTCCCAGTTCCCGTGAGAAGCTGAATTAATTGTAAAATGTTATATAATATGACACCTTAAAATACATATATTCTCATCCTTCCCCATCCATTGGGGTGATGCAGAATGTCCTATTTTTGGACCAAGAATTCTTGAGGAAATGGTATTTCCTTAAATGTCATGATGCCAACCATTCAGGAGTTTTAAATGTCATGCTGGTAGAGAGCTTTCTCTCTCTGTAAAACTGGACGGGAAAAGAAAGAAAAAGGAGGAAAAAAAAAAGGAAAAAACGCTGCTTTTGAGTAAGTGCTTCTGTCCTTCAGTGTCTCTTTTCTTCTAGTATTGAAGAATGTGTTTCAGAGTAGCAGCCTGCCCGAGCTTTACAAATGCAGAGGTTTTGAAAATTTTAAAAATGCTTTAATTCTTCATTTGCTTTAATTATTCTAGTTAAAAATGTAAGTTTATTGCTGAATTCCTAGTGCCTGACTTTATGGACTTGAGAGCTGTACAAGCCTGTTTTATTTAGGTTTGCTGGCAGGGAATTTCCAGAAGAACAAGCTTATAGGTTTGCAGCTAGAATAAGGCTCTTACCCATCAGACTGGACAGTGTGGAAGCACTAAGTGGTGATGGATGAAAGAGGTAGCAAAGAAAGATGAATAAAAGCAGGCTGTAATTCTAATTACAGGCTTTAATTATTTCAAATTTGCGATTTGATTTTTGCTTCTTAGAAGGCTGGGCTCACAATACTTCTAGAGATTGAAAGTGAGGTGCTCTGCCTTTCCAGGGACACCTGCAAAATCCCACTCTTTATGTTTATGTAATGATATGCCTAATGTAAGTGGAAAAAATATTTAAGTTTCTACTTTTAATGTGCTATGATAATTTCAAAAGTCTTTAACATCAGGCAGTTAGATGAGAACATTAGTGCTCATTTCAAATATGGAACCATTACAGTGGATTTTAAAATGTGGTTAGAGAATTGCATGGGTTACATGGTTTTATAATATGTCTTTTAATTGTCTTTTCCATTTAAAAGCATGATCAGAATTGGATGTTAGAAGAACATGTTTGGCAGAGAGACATACTATTAGTTTGTAATTCATTTGTTAGAATGTAATTTAAATTTGGAGGTGCTGATGACCATTTAAATAAAATCGACAACTTTGTAAAACTCCATCTTGTTCTTGTTGGTTCAAGTCCAAAACACAGTACAAGCGGCCATCAAAATGATATACTTATTTGGAAGCATATTTTTCCTTATGATGATTTGACAAACTTATGAGGTTTTTTTTTTTTTTTTTTTTTTTTGATAATAGAAATAAAAAAACAAGTTATGTGTCTCCTTTTACAGGAAGAGCAATAGAGGATCATGAATTAGTAATGGAAGTCCAGTCAAACTGGGGAATAGAAGAGGAAAGCAGACTGTATTTTAGAAAATACTATGCCAAATATGAATTTTTTAAGAATCCAGTGGTAAGTCATAACACCATCTCTGTGAAGTGATGCAATTGCTACGATGCAAAGTGAAATACTCTCAGCAGAGATAGGCAGAGTGTAAAGCTTTAAGTGTAATATGGGTCAGAGTGAATGACTGGGAGACGGGGTATAGGAAAGTATTGTAATGTGTGTAGCTATTGGTAGCTCTGCTTTTTAAACACTCATGTTCATACCCTTCAGGGAGGGGGCAGAGGTCTATTTAGCTTGAAATTTGTGCACAAACGTATAATAAAATGGGAAATTTGAGGTAATTAGAAATTCTTGAACATTTTAAAATAATAAAATTTTGAAGGTTTTACTGCTCTAAATGAGATTTCCAACAGCAAAACCAACAGCAAAATATGAAACAATTTTTTTTCCTTGCCCCATCTCTGTTTCTCTGGACAAATCACAAAGATGTTGCTGTGTAATGGTTGACTGATGACAGACTTGCAGCTTTGAATAACATCAGTTGTTGTGGCTCATCAGAGTCATTATTCCTGTTGAGTTATTCTTTGAGGTGCTTAGAAAAGGGGTAATTAGAAAGCTTTGTCAGAAAAGGGTGAATATGAATTAATCCTACTAATAGTTCTGCTTTACTAAAAATGGATGTCAGTGGGCAGTGAGCATTCCCAATGGTTAAGGGAATATTTAGCTTGGAAATTGGAAAACGTTATTAATAATGGTCAGATTCTTTGCTGATTCATGTCTGCAGAACTACACTGAGTTCACCAGCTGCAGAGCTAGCCTAGAAATTACCGCTTGAAGTTTATTTGACAATGAAAATGGTACTTTAAATATGGATTTTTTTAGGCACATTATGTTGGCATAGTCACATTTTGGTGGTTAATTCATGCTCATGTTATATGAAATCAAGTTTTCTATTAGTGGAAAATATGCAATATTTTACTGGGATTCTAATGTAATAAAAACAACAGAAAGCATTATCTTTTTCAATGTGTTAGTGTATATCCTCCCTAACTTGTAGATTGTTGTAGGCAAGTCTTGTCTGTTAACAGTGAGAGAAGCTACTATCAGAAAACCAACACTGAGGGCCAAGATTTGACTTTCATTTTGGCATGAAATTCTCTTGCTTCCAGAGTCCATTGATGATTTTTCAAAATTCTAAGTTTTTCACAGATAATATATACGATGTCACAAATTTAGGAAGAAAAAGGTAAACTAGAATTATTGGATCAGAGAAACAGCCATGTCTTACACAGCATTGAGAAGGTTTTTTTTATGTCCAAAAGAGGTAACAAGTTTTATATTTATTTTTACAGAACTTTGATACAAATTATTGTCTTTACAGAGCTTTTTTCCAGATCATATGATGTCTTTTTCAAGTGAGACCAGTGCAGCTATAAGCCATTCTGGGATACTACAGGTGTGTAATCGTGACATGAAGACAAGCTGGTATAGCTCAGAACTTCCAAATGTCTGCCAGAAATAAATGTGTATCTCTCTCAAATCTGCCATTAGTTTCTGAATGATGAAAACATGGCTAGTAACTTTTTTTTTCCTTGTGAAATTATGTCTCCCCTCTAAAAAGTTTCTGTGTGAGCACACTTACAAAATTGCATGCAGGAATACAGAAAAGGACAGAATTCAGTAAACATGGTAATAACTTTGGGTATTTCACAGGAAAGATTGTGTTTCCTTAGAATGCGAAGTCTGTATTATTGGCACATACTTAACAGCAGGCCTTGCTAGAATATTGAGGAATCTGTAAGTGATACAAATTCATGTAAAAAAAGAGTTAAATAGTTGAACTTGATGAAGAGAAAATTTAGACTGGCTTGTGTGATTTGTTAGCTTGAAGGCTACTGTACCCTTCCAAAAAAATGGTAGGTCACTCAGTGTTAGTCATCTTTTAAGTGGACACGAGATTTTTTACAATAAATTTACAGTGGAAATAATTTTACAGAATGACCATATCAGGGATCATCATTTTACTTCTCAAACAGCGGAAAAATGAGTAATAAAGGTGGAAATGTGCACATCACTCTTGTTTGCTTGTCATTGGAACAAATTAATTAATAGAAGAACTTTAGCTGTCTTAAGACAACAACCTAATGTGCCAATTTTGAGGATAAAGAATGATTGGAAAGGCAATATAATAAGACTTTATGGTAGACTAAAATAAATATAGAAATTATGTATTTTTTCTCATTTATTTCATTAATTATACCTTAGCATATACCAGAATGTGAAACTTTGAAAGCAATTTTCTGTATCAAACAGTTTTATCCTTATAGAAGGAATTGTTAAAGTCAGGAGGCTTAGGTGCCTCAAATATGTTTAAAAAAAAAAAAAAAAAGTTCCAATTTAAATTTAAATGACGCATTCTAGATGCCGTAAATCATGTTTACAAACCTAAATAAAAGTTTTAACTTTAGAAGATGCTACACATTTACACATCTATTAAAAATAGCTTGCTTTTGCTACCTAAATATAGATTATACACTCTGATTTTGAAAACATTATCTCTTATGTTAATAGAATTTAGTATTTTTTCTCTCAAAATTGATCTGATAATTTGAAAAAGATGATAAAGATTTCTGCATTGAAACTGCTTGTCATGTACCCTTGCTATTCTCTGTGTACTGCTTGAAGCTCCTTAAACCCTTGAAATAGAACCTGTATGTGACATGGAGAATATGTGCAGAGCTTGTGGGAAAGATAGAGAATCATTCTAAAAATATATAGTTACATCTGATTTTTATTGGTTGAAAAATTTGTTATGAGCTCTCCTCTATTGCTGTTTCCCATTTTATTTTCTATTTAACTATATTTGATCTAATAAGACTTACTAGACACAAAGATCTAATAAGCCTTACTAGATTCTGTAGCTCGGGCAGCTATCACGCACATTTCGGCAGAAGCTGTTCAGCTGGTTGCTTACAGTGTGTTGCTATTTCCTTAGGAAACTTTCGTTAAGGCAAGTTAATGGGCTTGAGTTGTTATTTGTGCTATGCTAGGTCAAGTATCAAGAGAGACATTAGTTTTAACAACTCAGTGCTTACAAGTGATTAAAAATTGCTTCTGATACTTTTACAGCTTTATATGGACTGAGCTGTAAGAAAGGAAAGTGTTTTTCAAGTATTTTCTTTCTCTTTCCTTGAAAGACAAAAATTAAGCATTTTGACGGATGTGTTCAAATCAGATGACCAGAACTGCCTAACCTCCTCCAAATTTACATGTCCCCCATCTGTGTAGGAGGTGTTTTGTAAAACCACAATCTAAATTATAACAAATCTCTGTTTATACTCGAGAGAGAGATTTCTTCTCTGCCATGAAGATCTCTGATGTAAGAAAGTAAAGTAGTATGTTACTATGTGTATTGGGTTAGAGCTGCTCTGAGAGACAACATTGTGTGCGTGCATATAGAGGTCATCAGTATGGTCATTTGTCACTTGTTTTTTTCTTTTCCAAACCGAACATCTTAAGATATGTTAAAAATCAATGTAGTAAGTAGATTTTGATATGAGGTCTCTCCAGACATAAAAAAAAAAAAAAAAAAAAAAACTATCATTTTTGCTTTTATTGTTTTTCTTTAAGGATCTATCTCTCATAGATGGAACACAATTAAACCACCCAGTCTAATTAGAAATGAAACTGATGTTGTTACCTGTAATTTAAGATGGGACTTGTGTCTTGTCCAAAATATCTGCTAATCTATTTTTTGAACTTTCAGTTTTGTTTATTCCTTTTTTTTTTTTTTTTTTTTGTTAAGCAGAATATAAGCCACTGTTTTAGCAATCCCACACCTTCAAAGTAAAGGTCAAAATTACTTGGGCAATTATGCCTTTTCTGGTTTTACTTTAGCAGTAGTCCTATTTCTTCCCCCTCCTTCCTCACCCTTGCCTTTCAATAGATGTGATTGATATGCAGGTTCCGTAGGTGGGCTTGAAGTTCAGAGCATAAGTCTTATTTTGACCAATTTAGCTGCTTCTTTCTAATAGCTTTTTAAGTATAATGTGAATACATTAAAAAAAATGTAGATAGCACATGTCCAAGCCATCTTCCAGAGCAATGAAAAACCTTTCACCCGATAGAGAATGTATTAGAGAAAGGAGCATAATCTTTCCTAGATAAATATAAAATGTTATATATGCAAAAATTAAGTAAAGACAGAATAGAATTTAAAAGGACAAGCCCTATGGATTTTAGAAAAGGTAGAATTATTGATACATTCTCTTCTGTTCCCTTCTCTTATTTCCTTCTCTACACCCTTCCCTAAGTATTATTAGTTGTTCTCTTTCTCTACCTTCAGAGATTTAAGATTACAACTTCCTTCCCCTTAACCTCTGTGCAAATCCCTTTTTCTCAGCCCACTTTATCATCCCACTCCATTCCAGTTCCTGTTCCCTGTTTTTTTGGGCTGGCATTTCCGCACACTGAATTTCAGTCTCATATCAGACTCCCAGACATGTCCTATCTGGTCCTCTGATCTCCCTATTGGGTTTTGCTGGCCTTTCTCGTGGGCTGATTCACTGAAATTAACTGGGATGGAGAAAGAACTGAGAATCATTATTAGTTCATGACTGGGTTTGCCTGCTGCCCACTCAGTGGCCAGCTCAGGCCGCTGGTTTGGAAGAAATCCTGCTCATGCCCAGTGGCATTGGGATGGTCATCGCCTGGTCCCAATCTGAAGAAATTGGCCATCAAATTCAAATTTGAGTCATGGAGCCTTAAGAAAGTGACAGATGCTCTGACTTTCAACAAGAGAAAGCTCTGCTCAAGAAGCACCCACCGTGGGAGACCTTCTCTCCACTACTGCAGCTGCTGTTTTGGTGAGAATAAATGTTGGAGGTGCAGACAAAAAGTTGTGTGCTTGGAAGTGCAACTTTTGATCCTTATGTTCCATTCAGGAACATCTAGGCTTTCTGCTCCTTTTGCGATTATATTAATCCAAGACAGAAGGATGTGCTTCCTGTTCAGTTGGGCTTTTAGTTGTTTTTTTGTTTTGTTTGTGTTCCATTGTTTTTTCTTTTTTCCTCACTTTGTAGTTTAGGTTGGTTTGAAGTTGGTTGATTTTACAGCTATTGAAATCATAATACAGTCATTGGTACTGTCATCTATTAGTGTCTGAAGGACATGGTGACATTTAATGCCACTGTATATGCCATTTAGAGCGCATTTAAGGGCACTGCTTATTTCTACACATTGTGTAACTGACAACCCTTGTGTGTTGCATACAGTCTTCTTAGCTCTCTCTACCTATATGCAAGGCTTTTTGTATTTTCTCCTGTACAAACATGGAAATAAGCTTAAAATAACCTTTAGTCTTGTGTATACTTCCATTAACAATGGCAAAGCTCCTAAGAAGGTCTCTATTTCTACCATCTTTAGTGGTAGGTTTTATTAAAGAAATTTGACTTTTTTTTTTTTTTCAGAGTGATTCTCCCTCCGAAATACTTTTTTCCCATGTGACTGTCAATGGTTTCGACTACTGCTTGTTCATGTTATATTTTCTCCCAGTGCACTCAGCTGTGTTAGAGAGATTAGGCGAATTAAGGATTACCTTTCTCCTAGTGTTATTTCTACCATAATTTAATTGATAACCTGGGAACAAAGCTGATAGTTGAAGCTGAGCTTTGTGTTGGTCATCCAGCTGGGCCTGCAGAGTAAGAAGTGTCTTTTACATAAGTGCCCTTTCTGTTGGAAGGGCTCGTGGCAGGAATCCTGGGCAAGATACATGGGCAGACAAGGGGCTGACATTTCATTTCGCCTTTAGCAGAGGCACTAAAGCCCAAAGAGATACTCCTTTTGTTTTATATATATTGACCCTATTTAGATTACCCTAAAACTTCTATTTGACTTTATTTATAGAGTTAAAAGGCTGCACTGAAAAAAAGTGAAGTGTTTTATATTCACTGCCAGTAAACCTGTTTGTGTGTGGTAAATGGGAAGATTAACAGACTGTAACACATAGCAGGACCTACCTGTCTGCTTTGGTATGGCTGAAATAGCTTCGAGTGCAGTTGTACACGGAATGTGACAGCAGCACGTGTCGATGGATATACCTGTCTTTCAGCAAGGCAAAGCCCTCAGGTTTGAGGAGCCGCGAAGCCTTCGTGACGCGTCCTTAGCTGCGGGCTGTGCCTGCGAGGCCCTCCCTCTCCGGCCAAGCCTGCCCGCTGCTGCATTCACACCCGCTAAATTTAATTAACTCGGCAGGAGCTGCGTGTGCTGCAGTCATGCATCTGACATGCAGCAACAAGACTGAAAATTACCTTATCTTGTTTGGGCTCTAGTATTTAGTGATAAAAGAACGTGACATTTGTCCAAGATCACGTTCACTTTATCATTTGCTGTGAGCCTAAATAGTATTTATGATACTGCAGGCTGTCTGGCGCTGGGATGCTCGACAGGCTCTCTGATAAAACCTGTGTTCTCAAATAAAAGCAGGAAATAGGAACAAACACTTTGTGCGTGTTTGTACATGCATGTGCTCACACACAAATGCATGTACAGCTTTTGTGGCATTTACAGAAACTGGAAAACACTAGGTTAGTATTCATAAATATGAGCTGGAGGTCTGAGTGGTTATTGTCTTTGTTTTTAAGAGGAATAGAAATTAATATGTTGCATGAAATTAAAATACCTAATTATTTGCCCAATTTTAGATGCTTTTGTATCCTGACAGACTGAAATCATGTGTGTTCTTTATCTTAGCAAAATATCAGCTATGCTGGACTCTGAACAATGTCTGTTTGCAATGACTAAAAAGAAGCCATTGAATAACCTAGCTGGTGTCACTCGCAGTAGTGTGAGAGTTAGCATTTCTGTCTTCCTTGTTCTGCTGATGGGCATTTCCAAGGTTTGTGACAGTTCATACCTGCCTCTTGCAATTTTGGATGCAAAATAGCTGATACCTATTTGAGGTTTAAGCCTTCTATATATATACATTTATAATATATATATCAGAAAGAAGAAAAGCTTCTGGTATGACTTTCTAAGTTCTCTCTATGATGTGATGTTCAGCAGAGCCAGTGCCTCTTGGAGGCAAGTCCATCCTGTCTTGTACTTGAGTTAGATAAACCTGCTATTTAAGCACCACTTCAGACCTTAAAACCTTTGAGCTCTTCTCCTTTGGGTAAGATCTTGGTCAGGCTGAGGGTAGAACTCCTGGGCTGTGTCGTCTTGCGACTTGTTTGCCAAATTCATTTTAGTTTGGGCCAGTTCCCTTATCTGACTAGTAACACCAGGGAGGGGATGGCATTTTTTTTTCCGTTTATGACATTGATTTTCAGTTTACATAAAAATGGCTCTGAGGCATGGGACCAGCCTTCTTAAACTGGTTTCACTGCAGATGACAACTTATTGCATAATTAATGCTCTCATTTCAAACCATATGTTCCCTGTAAATACCCAACACTCTGCATACCTTGGAGTTATGTAACATCCTGCATGTCTTAAATCAGAGGTAGACTTAATGAGATTAGATGTAATAGTAGTTGAAATAATGTGGTATGATAGTTGGTTTAGGGATATATTCCTCATAGACTTGTGTGAGCTCATTAATAAAACAGAAAGGAGATTTTGGATTAAAAAATAAATATAAAGCATATCTGTTTTTCTTTCAGATTTTTCTAAACTCCAGCACATATCCTGAAATTCATGGTTTCTTGCATGCAAAGGAACAGGGGAAAAAGTCATGGAAAAAAATGTACTTCCTTCTGCGAAGATCTGGTCTTTATTTTTCCACTAAAGGTACATCAAAGGTAAGGGGGGGAAAAAAAGGTACAAAGTTAGAACAAATACTTATGATTTGCTGTAATATCGACCTAAACTTAAATTTCAAATTTTAAACTATAGTGTTCAAAAGGCACAACTTTTCCATTTATTATATATACAATATATGGAGAGACTGTGGAATAAAACCAGGAAAACATTGTCTCGGGAAAAGTAGATTTTGTTTTGTTTTTTTCCTGATTAGTTTGCTTTATTCTGGTTATGTGTAGTTAATATCTTTCCAATCAGTTAACACTGTATATTTTTAAAATGAGTTTTCAAATAGTTGTTAAAAATATTGAAATTTTAGCAGGAGCTCTGAAAGATATACACAATAGTTCATTATCAGAAGAAAACTAAAAGTAAACCAAATTAAAAGTAGAGTATAAAAAGATTTTATAGGAACATTTTTGGAAATCTAGTTTTTCATTTTATATTCAATCTTTTGATGGTAGTAGTGTTAACCTGAATATGGCACACCGCATACAATGTAGATGAGACTTCTTTTATGTAAACCATTTAAAAGCAAGTTTTCTTTGTGTTGGTCTGTATTTTCTGTGTTGACTGTCATGGACTTCCCTGAACTACATTTGTGTCCTTCAGCAAATATTTTTTGTTTGCTTCCTGGACTTAACTGACCTTGGAGGATGGATGCAATGCTTAGAAACAGTACTGGACAATAGTTATTATAGTATGCTGTGTTTTTTTTTCACATTCTGAAAGTATATTTTATTTTGCTGTTCAAAATGCATAGTGAATTCACAACTTTCAGTCATACTTAGTAGTATTGTGGTTTCTATCTAGTGGATATTTTCCTAGAAATCAAATCACTTTCATTGTCATTTTTTTTTTTCCTCTTTGTGAAAGAAGGAATTCCTTGACTAGTTTGAGGAAGTGAATCTTGAGTTGTCGATGTCTAGATTTCCTGAGACAATGTTACAGTTAAAGCCACTCTATGTAAGACCATACTTTGGAACAGGACAACTACTCTACTGTTCTCCGTTTCTTATCTGGGGAAGCTGGCTAAAGATAGTCTAATTTTATTACATCATTCTTCTTTTTAGGAACCAAGGCATCTGCAGTTTTTCTGTGAATTCAGCAATAGTGATATGTACATGTCTTTGACAGGCAAAAAGATATCTGGATCACCAACAAACTACGGATTCTGCTTTAAGGTACAAGCTTATTATTCTTATATGTGTTAAAGCAAGCCACAGATTTTAGGTAAGCGCAAGTTTCTTTGAAATTTCTGAAAATAATCTTCAGGTGTCTATTATAAAATAGGAGAATTAGTGGCTTTTATTTCAACAGGTATTATCTTCAAGATATGCATTAATGATAAAAAAAAAAAAAAATGTGCTGTGGCCTTCTAGCCTAACAAATCAGGAGGAACGAGAGACGTGAAACAGCTTTGTGCAGATGATGAGCAAAGTAGGACCTGCTGGATGACAGCAGTTAGGTTGCTTAAGGTAAATTTTTTTTAAGGCTTCTCTTCTCTTTGTCTCAAAACAGAAAGACCGAATTCCTGGAATTGTAGTAGGGGATGGAAGGATGGCGGGGGGGGGGGGGGGGGGAAGTTTACTTGGCTTGGGATTGTAGTTTAAAATACTAACTGTTATTTTCTGATTGTAGTACGGGATGCAACTGTATCAGAATTACATGCAACCTTATCAAGTTAGAAGTGGCTGCAGCCCTTTGAATATGACACCTATGGTATGTCCCACAGTATGTTCATGAATGAATTGCGCTGTTTCTGCCATCATGCTATTTTTAAGTAACTTTTGTCAGTTACGCTACAGACCTGATCCTGTAAATCTCCGTATGTGTGAATGCCTGCTGAAATCTTTAGGGATGTTAGGGTAGACTAGACAGCTAATTATTTAATTTACTTAATTAATACAAATCTGGTAGCTCAGACCAGTTAACAGGCTTTTTCCCCCGCTGTCAAATCTGCAATATTTTGAGATTTTTGTTGCTTATCATCACTGCATCAAAGAATGGAAAGGGGATTTTAAAAACAGAGCAGTGAAACTGTAACTGAATTAAAAAGAAGCCCAGTTTTTAAAGTTGGAAATGCTGTAAATTATTAATAAGTGAACTTTAATAAATGCTTTTCAGTATACAATAATACTTGCCTTCTATTTGTTAAAAATGGTTAAGTACCTAAGATGAATTTTAGCTGATATGATACTGCCTGGACCTCAGAGGGACACCATAATTTGGCAGAACTGGATTTTGGAGGAGCAGCAGCTTATAATAATAGAGAATGTTTGTCTGCAGAGTCAGATAGCTAGGATTGGATTTGAGTGTCCTTCTCTTTAAAGCCTTGCCTTCCTCATCCTAGGCCTTTGTGAGTCTCATTTAACCTCAGTTCTTTTTCCTAGACCTTTCCTTAGTGACTTTAAATCTCTTTTTGTTTGATTAATTTAGGTAAGAATCATTTATTGCCAGGACTTCTTGTGATGATGATCTTGCAGTCTTGGTTTTGGTTTTGTTTGTTCTTTTTTGAATTTTTCTTGTATCTCTTGTTGATGAAGGGCCTAAAATATGTAACTGCCTTTATGGGTATTCATGAGAAAATTGTTTTCCATAATACTGCTAATAGGTATGGCTTCAATATTGTGCTCAATGCACTAGCTGTGTTCTTACTTGCTGTTACATGTAGCTGTAGCAATAGCCAGCTGTTTCTTTTAGAGTTGACCTGGGAGCCATTCATGTTTGTTTGTTTTTCCTCTGCTTTCACTGCAACATGAATTTTAGCTCATGTAGATTATAGCACAAATTGCCACTGTGACCAGGATTAAGCCTAGCACTGCCTTCTGCCTGTGTCTGGATGTCAAACTAACCAGCAGATTTGAAAAACTTAGGACTTAAGTATTGAAATTGCTGAATGTAGTTCTTAGGAGAATCAATTCAAAGTTTCACATTTCTGAATAGTTCACAACTATCTCGGCTGCAAGGAGTTCCCTACACTTCCCTAAAGAGACACAAACATCTCTTCTTATTTTGCCCTTGTTTTCCGCTCTTAAAAAGGTTTTTTTGGAGGTTAAAGATATTCAGGCAGACCTTTTGCTTAAGCTACAGTGTCAAGAGTTGTAGCAAACAGCAGATTTTTTTGCTCCCATTTCTAGTTATCGTAGAGGAATCTATCTGTAACCAAATGGAAACTGGACTAGAGAAGCTGAACCAGAAAGCTTTCTTCCCTCTACTGGAATCTGTGAATCTTACCTTCTAGATATTTCTTTCATTTATAGAATTATAAAATGTTTTTAAATTATTTGATATCCCAGTGCCTGCCAGAGTTTAAGCCATTATAATTGATATCAAACTTGATTATATAAACCTCGTTTTTTGTATAACAGATTGCTGAACTTAAAGGTTGTTTTGTCAAATGCTAATACTTAATGTAATTCTGTTGTTATACACTTGATGAAAACCAAAACAAACAAAAAAACCCTAATTCTTATTTAATAGTATGTCCTATAGTTGTTGAATCTGTGTCTGTTCCATGATGGGAGTTCAAAGGAAAACATTAAATAGTTCTTAAAATCTATGGAAATAGTTGTTTTCTGTCCTTAAATGTGGTAATTTTAGAAAGTTTATTTAGAAAATGTATTAAGTTTTATTTATAGCAAAATATTTCAAATCTTTATTTTTTTATCTGACTGTTCTATTGAAGTATTTTATTTTTCTAGTGTCTGCTACTTCAACAGCTTAATATCAGCTTCCTGACTTGTTTTGACGTGCAAAGGGATAGATAGTTTTAGTTAAAAATATAAGCAATGTTTATGGTAAAGCGATGTACTCATTATTCATCACAGTGATGCTGAAAGATGATCTCTCCTACCAAACTGGAAAATGGAGCTTTGCAGGAGCATACAAAAATTACACTTGTTCCCCAGAGTAAAAACAAATTTGGCTTTGATAGGAAGCATTGCAGATATTTGAACCACAGTTTAAGAAAAACAATGTTTTCTTAAAAACTCTCAAGAAAACCCACAAATTATACATACCTATATAAGTGTGTTTGTGTGTGTGTGTGTATCTTTTTATTTTTTTCAGAGAAGCATTTCAGAAAATTCTTTAGTAGCAATGGATTTTTCAGGACACAGAAGCAGAATTATAGAAAATCCAACAGAAGCCCTTTCAGTTGCAGTTGAAGAAGGATTAGCCTGGCGGGTATAAAAACCTTTTTTTTTTTTTTTTTTTTTAATCAGAAACTGCTTATGATGTTTTATTCCTTACCAAAAAGAAAAAAAGGAAAAAAAAAAAAAAGAAAAAAAGCTTTGAAATTATGTTTTTTTTCTCCTCTCTCACATAGAGGAGGGGGTGTCTACGACTCAATTCACACGGTAGTCCTACTGCCATGCCTAACATAGGTATGTGTCAGTAAATTCATTATGAGAAGAATGTAATAGTTGATAGTTTCAATAAAAGCAACCTGATTTTTAAGAATCTGTATTTCTCCAGCTATACACAGATCTCAGTCATGGTTTCATCATAAAATCTCTAGAGATGAAGCTCAGAGACTTATTTTGCAGCATGGACTTGTAGATGGGTAAGTTAATTCTTTACATAACTCTTCTGAGGCACATTTCTAGTCAACAACTACTGTTTTCATGTGCTTTTTATTTGGGGGAAGATGGAGGAAAGAAGATTTTGCACTTACCTAATAGAAATATTTTTTTTTAATATATATAGGGCTATCTGGGGATCAATTGGTTTCTATTTTATATCTTCTCAAGCAATAAAGTGGTGATCTAACACTTTGATACTGTCACTGACAGATTACTTATGTCTGCTCAGAGCCACGCATTTGAGCTCTGTATTTGCACGATATTCTCTGTGAACCATCAACTTTGGCACCAGGGCCTTTTGTATCTCTTATTAGTGATGAAAGAATGAAAGCAAGAAAAAGTTGCTTAACCTTATTCCAGGATGAACTATGCAGAGACAGCAATTGAAAAAAAAATGCACTTCTATTCATGCAATGAGTTAAAATCTTACTATACCTTTCTGGTAAACAGTTAACACTATGGTAAGACTATTGACTTCTATTTTTCTTGCATTTAAGTATTAATTCAGAAAATAAACAACAACAAACTAAAATCAGAATATGTATTTCCTTTTCAAATCCTTCTGTTGTTCACTCAAATATTTTTATCCTTCCTTACATAATATATGAAGACTTGGCCTCCTTCACATACGGAGTTTTTCAGTGAAACCTAAAATTTCTGTTGATCTGATTCTAGTTAAGTACCTGTAGCATTAGACCACTGGTTACTTTCCTTCAGTTTTAGATCAAATATATTGTAATATTATTTCCCACATCTGCAGAGAATGCTCTGGCAAAAGGAAAGAAATAAAAGATCAAAAAAAATAGGGGGAGAGAGGGAAGAAAGAGAATTTTAAAAAGTCTTACTTGGTAAGTGAAGATCCTTACAGAGTGGGTTTTTTTTTTTTTTTTTTTTTTTCCCCTCTTTGTTACAAGAGAAAAGACATGGCATAAATCCACATTTATTTCTGAGGAGTATGCAGTTCTAGGTCTGATGAATTTTCTTGTGTATTTCAGTGGCCACACAGAGATATTGTTAAATGAGACTCAGGAAACCTGGGGAATAAAGAGCAATAGCATTTGAAATGAGAAAATGAAAACTTTGCAAGCATTGGCTTAGTTCAGTGTTGTTTATGTAGTATTCTAGGACCTGTTCAGGGATACGTCTCATGGTTTTGATGATGATGATCCTCTTGAGAAGACTGTTGAGAATTGATTGCACCATGATAGTGTAGGAAATCGTGTGCTGATAGATAAGTATTCATGAACTGCAATGAAGACATGAATATTTTATGGCATTTGACAAATGCATTGCTTTTTGAAGGGCTGAAAGAGTATATTGTTACCAGAAATACAGGAGTTTTTCATGGGAAGAGGAAGATTTCATTTTTTTTGCGGGAGGGAGGAAAAAACCCTGCATATTCAACTTTTGAGGTACTTCAAAGACTGATCACACCCATAGATCTCCTGCATATGTAACAGCAGATGGTATGGCGCTCTGTAATACTATATGTACCAACAAATACATTGTTCATAATGGCAAAAGGCTATGATATAAAGTATCTACTTAATAGTCATGGTTTTTGTATAATCTAATAGCAGATTAGAGCCTGATACAAGGGGATAATGACTTGGCATCTACTGTTTTGGGGTAAAACGTTCTTAAAGAATTTTATGTAGCAACACTGCAAGTTTGATAGTTGACTCCCTCCCCTCAGACACTTGAATGATTTCAGTGATTGACAGGCTTGCAAACTAGTCAGCCTCTGATGAGGGAAAGGGGTAATAGCTTTACCAAAAATCCCATATCAAAATGCAATTTGTCCTTCAGAGAATTCCTTATACATTTATGAAGTAGTAGTTCTTAGGAGTCATCCAACCTGTCTGAAGAGCTCCCTTCTAACCAATGTTTCCAGAATTCTGTGAGCTAGAGGCTTTTCTATGTAATAAATTCTTTTTTTTTTTTTTAAAGGTTCTTGGTCTCAACTAAAGCAGGCCTGCTGTGATATAGATAGGAAAGCGTGAAGATCTTTATGTGGGTAGAACAAATCCTGCTTCACTATTCTGTTAGAGCAGGGAATAAAAAATAAGAAAGTGGTCTGTAAGGGAATTTGTGAATGGGAACAGAGTGGAACATTCTCTCGTATTTTCTTTCTTATGTGATTACTTTGTGTGCGATTTAATGTGGATCCCAGTATTTGATTGTAGAGACCTCATTTTGGATATCTGGCAAGTGCCATATTATCATAAAGGTATTTTTCTAGACTTGAACAAATAAACAGTCTAATCCTAATGACACATATATTAAAAAAATCAAATTAATCTAATTGTGCATCTAATGCATCTAATTGTGCTCTGAAAAATCTGTTATATGGCTATGGAAGGGGTAAAAGACCACTAGATGGTGAGAGAGAGCTTATTAGGAAAACAGTATACTGAGAACTCTGTCCTTAAACTTGCCATGTGCTCTTGCTAGCTCTGTGCTGAGCTGGCAGTTATCCCTCAGGAAAAAGGGTAAAACCTGAATAAAGAGATGAAAAACTGAATCAGAATTCTGAATTGGACTGAATGGGGAGGAGTATAATGTTAATGATTAGGGACTCCGAATTAGTTAATTCTGGATACTTTCTTACTTTTGTTGTAAGAACAGGACTCTCAAAGCTCTGAGGATAGAAATAGTGTCTAATGGTTTGGATCCATGCCTCAGTCAATGACAGGCCACTCTAAACCTGTGTTGTCCTCATCCTTCTCCTGAAATCTTTTCTTGTCATACAGCAGTAGTGCCTGCATTCCTCCCTGATGTGCTGTTGGGAAAAGTAGATGGCTGGTTCTTGTTAGGTTGATAAGTGTAAATCCATTTGCCCATTATTTTTTTCTCTTTGTGCGTGTCTCCTCAGAGAGGATAATGCCAGTGTCTGTCCTTGCGTTTCCCTTCTTGTGCATTCGGTAGCTCTCTCTCTTCCACACGTGTACAGTAAAAGCAGTTCAGGCTTCTTTTCACTGTAAAGCTGCACTTCCAGGCACGTCCCTCTGGCCTGCACGCTGTTCCTCTCTGCTCATGTTCCAGACTCAGTGACTCAAAGCCATTTCCTATCATATTCATCCAATGCCCATGCCAGAACATTTCCAGGATTTTGGTAAAATCAGTAAAATCAGGTAAAATCAGGTCTGGCAAAATCAGTAATTTGGATGGAATGAATTATCAGTGGACTAGATGCAGTGACACCGCAGGTGAGAGTGTTTGGATTTGAATAATGATACTACAAAATGAGCAGCCTGTGGCTGAGTCTCTGAGAATTTTGCTGATGTGCAGATATGAGTGTGTGTTTATAAATATTGGCCAGATATGAAAATCTTCCTGGAATAATACAGCATATTTCCATTTTTGGAGATGTTTTGCTGAACTGCCTTGCAAATTGTCCCCATGAAAATTGAAACTTAGTTATCTGTCAGTGTCCAAGCAAAAACTGTGGTCAAAACATAAACTTTGAGGGTGCTTTTTATTTATGTGAAGCGATGCATTGTAACTCTGCAGCGTAAAAGCTAGCACCTTTAGGATCATTCATTCTGAGAATGCACATTTTTCACATAACAGGCAAGAAAATGAAGAAAATTTTAAAAAGTGTTTTAAGGGAAGCATTTTCAAAGAAATAATACTTATGAGTGTGATTTTTGTAATTAAAATTATTTTTGTTTTTCATTAATGCTTAACTGGTTTAACAATATTTACCAAAAAAAAAAAATCTTTACGGAGTGATCTTACCATGAAAAATTTCAATTTCTTTTAGGGTATTCTTGGTACGTGACAGTCAAAGTAACCCCAAAACATTTGTATTGTCATTGAGTCATGGATTAAAAATAAAGCACTTTCAAATTGTACCAGTAAGTAAAATTTTCAGTTTTTATATTCATATATGTATGTGTGTGTGTATGTATATACAGTTGTAAAAATATATCATCAAAGAATTATGGTAGAATATTAATGGATTGTTTGCATTTTACTGTTCTAAGAAATATGGTAGACATAATACCTCTACTACTAAGAAATACAGATATTTGCAAATAGAACTGAACATTTCTGAGCTTCTGTGATTTCTGTGATGTTATGAAACTTGACTGGTGTTGTGAAACATATGTCTTGGTTTACCTAAAAAGTTGCTTGAAATGGGACAAATCTATTTTAACTGGAACATAGGCAACCTTGCTGGCATGAAAATCTTATTAAAATAAAGGTCATACTGTCTTTTTCCATTTTTTCAGTACATGCAAAATTTCTTTAGGTCTCAGTTTAGGTGGAATGCCAACAAGCAGAGCATGTGTCTGTGTCTCTCTGATTCATCTTTCAGAATAGTTTCTCTCGAATAGTTCAGAATAGTTGGGGTGAAACACTTTTTGTTGACCATTCTTCATTCATGTTTTTGTGGTATATCCATATGGAAATCTGTTCTAGACGGACAGCTTTTGCTAAAATTGATATGACTTTTGCAGGGGGGAGTTATCTAAAGTAAAGCAATTTATCTCCTCCTGGTTAGCAAGGAGAGTTGAGGAAGGCAGGAGTCTATAATGAGAATAACTTCATCCAAAGAGAGAGCATGTAAATGTGGAAATTGGTAATATCCCAAACACACGTATGTTTTAACCGCCTGAAGTCAGTCTGTTTTCAGTCCTCTTCCATCCTCCTCATGCAGTGCCCAAGCCCTGACTTGTTGCATGCTCTCTTTCTGCTAGAACAAGAGTTTTCAAGTTCAAAAAATATTTTTGGAGAAAAAGAACTTTGCTCCCAGTTCTTTCTTATCAAATCTCTCAATGAAGTTAGCATTTTCTAAGAAAGAAGACATTTTGTGTTAGTGCAGTAAGTTGAAAACTTATTAGTTGGAGATAAAAGTTACCTTCTTGAACTTCAATTCCTACACTTCTTCCAAACTCTCATCTCTTTTCAGCCATCAGGAAGAGAAGATAAACCTTTCCACTCAAAGTAAATAAATAAGTGACATTCTAGAGGTCTCTTTTGCAGGTTAGAACAAAACATTCAGCCTCTAAATGATTTTTCCTTATGGTTTTGGTTGTTTCAGATTATACTGCATTTAAAAATACCCCCTTACAGTTAGAAGATCCACCCTGCCAGTCCCATTTTTTTTCCCCACATTAACAAGGTGCAACATGTTAACATTGGTGACATGCAGAAGATATTACAGGTGGGTGGTAGGAAGTTGATTGCAAGAAGATAAGACATTTGGGATACACTCGGGATCCCATACTGTGAAAATCAGGGAACTCCATAACAGAAATGTATTCTTCATCCCTATTACTCTGGGCAGATAGAAATTAACCTCAGTGTAGTCTACTCTGAAATCAGCTATTCTGTAGTCCAAATGAAGAAAGAAAAAAATGATAGGCATGTATTTTTGGGACTGCTCATTTCCTAGTACATCTTCTCTTAGCCTTCATAAACTGTCTTAGATATTAGGTTGCTGGGCAGCAAAATGTCTATATAAGCTCTTTACAAAATATTGATCACTTTGTTCAGTATTTGGAATTAACTTTAAGGGATGTAAAAGCAATAACAACAACAACAAAACTAAAACTGAAGTCCCAGTCAACAGACCTGTGCAATGTCAACTGTGCCTTGTCTTCAGTGTGTTGGCCGGAAAATTGCATGCATAAAAAAAGTCCCATGACTGATAATCCATTTTCAGGTTTTGGCTGAAGAACAGGAATTTACACATGCACACACTGATATATCCTTAACTAGCAGTGTTTGACCTGGCTTGACTAAAGTCTGAGAAAAAAAGAAATTAAAAACTACTTCCAGACATGGTAGAAAGGGGTAGAATAACCAGGAGTCATAAGCAGTCCAACAGCTGCTTCAGATAAGAAATCTTAATTAAAGGTAAGAGAGCTAATTACACCTTCTCCCTTCCTCTATACCCCAAGAAGGCTAGTGGCATCTTTCTCTAGCGCAGCGTCTGCTGCCCTGCACTAACCCTACTTCAGGAAGTTCTTTTGTTCACGGTCTACATCTTATAAAGTGTATCTTTCCTCTTTTCTCTTAAAAAAAAAAAAAAAAAAATTCTTCTCCTATTGTACTGAAGCTTTTTGATATTAGATATATCAGCAGGAGGGAAAATCTGTCAAGCAAGTATATAGGCAGAATTAGCAGAGCAATTCAGATTGTGAGAGAGCTAATTCTAAGTAGCAGACTAGGGAAATACTGCTTTTTAAGTTTTCAAGTTTCAGGAAGAAAAAAAGATATTTTAATATATATTTTATAAAAAAGATATTTTACAGTTTCTTCTTTTTTTTTTTTTTCTCTCATACATGACTAGCTGTGCTAACACATGTTTTTGCAGCAATGGTAGTTCTTTATTATAACCACACGTTTCTACCTGAATAATATTACTTTTATGGTAGTTCCTTGGACAGCAAGTACTACTCAGTACACTTGTGTGTAGCCACATCACACTCTACAAACTCAGTGACCCAAAATTTGTTATCTATACAGACCACTGAATGGAACAAGGGTTGGTGAGGAAGTCTATGAGTAGGCTGAAACTTGACAGTTCTCAGTTAGTCTGTAGAATCTCTAAGTTTGTGTAGGCTTCAGCTCTGATTCTAAAGCAAAGGCATACAACAATGTTATTAGCTCAGAAAGAATGCTAATTACATAGCTTTTTCACTACTAGGCATATACCTAACATAGATGGAAAGTAAAAAGGATGTATTGATTGTTTCTGATCTTGCAGTGAATGGTCCCTGTATTTCCCCTTCTCCTCCCTAGTAATAAGATTATAAATATTTTGGTCTGCCAGAAGATTTCTCAAATCTTTCCACTGGGAAGAAATGCCAGAGCAAAAGAGGATTTTACTCTCTTGTTTTTCTATTTTTACAGTTGGAAGATGATGGGAAGCTATTCTATACCCTTGATGATGGTCATACCAGATTTACTGATCTCATCCAGCTAGTGGAGTTCTACCAACTTAATAAAGGAGTCCTGCCTTGCAAGTTAAAACACTACTGTGCACGAATTGCTGTTTAACCAAAGCCTCTATTGCTTCATCAGAGGGAAGGGAAGATACTAGAATACTTTTTCTCCCTCAAGGCAGTTTCTGTAGTAAAAAGGGAAAAAGCATTATGTTCAAAAGATTTTAAACTTCATCTGGAAAAAGAATTTATATGCTTCATAGATTAAGTACTGTGCATTGTGATTGTCACTGCAAAAAATAACTTTCTAAGAAACGTTATTCATATGTAATTATTTAGTGTTGTCTTGGATTTTTTTTTTTTCCAATTGAGGAATTTTTAAAAAATAATGTTGTATAACTTCATCTACAAAAATAAAACTGAAATTCTTTGTTCTTAGCTTTAAAATGAATTGGTTGCCTTTTCAAATGTTTCTCGTAATTTCTATTCATCAGATGGAAGAACACCTTTCACTTTGGTGAGAATTAGAAGCTAAACTGTGCATTTTATTTGTAAATAAAATGATAAAGTATTTTGCACTATATTTTTGAATGTTACTTCAAGGATTATCACATATAAAAATTAAAATAATTAAAACTGCTTATAGCTGATGAGCTGTATTGAGTTGTCCTATTCCTACTATAATATTTTAAAAGATCTTTTCTAATCTAATGACTAGATCTACACTTTTATACAGACCTAGTGTGTCGTTGCTTGACTATGATATGTATAAGCATGCATAACATGGTTTAATGTACACCTAGATACACGCTGTTCTCTCCCTCAAACTCATATGCACACACACACAGGTCTGTTAAGTACTGTATATTGTTTCAGAGTTGGGAAGAAAGGCAACTTCTGTGTCCCTTAAAATAAACAGAAGTGAATGCAGTGAACTTTACTGTTTGCTTAAAACCTTTTTTGAGTATATCTGCAGTCAATACTTGGCTTAATTTATCACAGAATAACAAACTGAAACATAGCTACCAGTCAACAAGTCTTTAAAGTTTACTGAATAGCTAACATTCCAGCTAAGGAGAGCTTTTATGGTAGAGCAAATTGAATTTTGGACCGTAGCAGTAGAAATAGTTTTGGTATCTGTGTTTTGAAAGAGCGGTGAAACTGTTGTGTCTTTGAAGAGAGTCACGTGGAGCGGGGGCTCCAGTGGAAAGGAGGTCCCTGGGCTAATGCTTTGCTGGCCGGAAGGTTTCACCCTGTGACGAGGGCTCAGGACGTGGCTCCGGGTAGAGGCTGGAGCGCGAGGCCGCGCTTGGAGCCAGGCCGCGTTGCTCCTCGCAGCAGAGCCCTGCCCGGCACCTCCAGCAAGTCTCTGCGGGCAGCTCTGCAGCCTCGCGCTCGGCATCGCGTGCCTGTGGAAGGCAATCACAATCACATAGTACTGTGATACTTAATTTACTGACTTCATCCACACATCACTGACCTTTTCCTCTGGTATGCAAATGCAGTTTTTAAAGCTCATTAAAAAAGCAGCTCTTCATAACATGTACCAAAGATGCAACATATGTGGTGCCTGAGCTCATTACATTAGAAATGCCTTGTAAAACTCTTCACAGTCTAATAAATTTAACTCTTAATTCTCAAAAATAGTTTTGAATTTTAATCAGAAAAAAAAAAGTAGATTTAATGAAAACCTCTCCAGATCTAGTTAAACTTGATTAACTGAGGCCTCGTATTATTTCAGATTGGTGTAGAATAAAGAGAAACTTTCTCTACATTCATGTTTTGTTGATTGTCAGCTGGCACATTTAATGAGTTGTCCATTGCAGTGCACTTGTGCTTGGGTATGTTAGAATTTTGCCCTCATTTTTATTTGTATGCTTGGTTTTGTTTGTTTGTTTGTTTGTTTTACCAGCACACTTGATAGAAAAGTCAACTGCTCAGTAACTGAGCACCTTTTCAACATTTCAACTCAAAGAATGAGAATATGTGGATTATGTGATATAGCAGAGAGACGGTCAATGGGCTTTTCCTGCTTTGAATTGTTTTTCACAAGTGAAATTTGAAAACAAGACAACTAAAGCCCAAGCAGTGTTTAACGGACAAGTATTCAGGCATCCTTACTCTGTGAAACATTTCCTTTTTCATTTTATCAGGTCTCTAATTAAAAAGGAAATCTGAAATCTTGTTGAGACTACTTTTCTTTTTGTTTTTTTTTTTTTTTAAACTCTATATTGCTCTTCTGGACTGTACAGTTGTCCATGACCAAGCAATAAAAAAGCAAAACAAAACAGTAAAATCTAGGCTGGTGTTTGAACGATGTACTGACTACCCTTTGTTTAAAAGTTACCGAAGAAAGAAGCATGAAGGATAAAGTCTTAATTTTTAGGTGTGCTAAATGGTACATGATCTGCAACACCCTGGCTAGCCGCTACTTTCCAAGCTCCTTTAGTGTGAAGCATCATGACGGACAAGCACTTTGAATTTGCCTCCGGTTTACAATTTTAGCCTTTAGTGAGCGCATGTGCAGGGAGCACAGTGCAGTGCTGGGAAGCACGAGCCGCACTGGCCGTGCAGAGGGCCCAGGCACCGTCTGACCGCCCCAGCGTGTCCTTCTGCCTGGGGTAATGAGCCCTGCAGGGGCAGCCCGTGCGGGACGGGAGCCAGCTCCGAGATTGCTGTAAAGCTCCGCCTTGTATTTGTTGGCATATGGCCTCTGTGCCTGAGTTTCCAATCTTAAAATCTTTTAGGCTCGAAGGAGATTAAAAGTTAATTCACTGGTGTTTCATAATGCATGCACATAGAGGGCCAGAATTAAGGTTGTGCAGGCTGCATTAAAAGACATTTTTTAACTTCTGAGTGTTTTTACTTAACAATCTTATTAAGTCACTTAATGAATTTTTTGACATGTAGCAAGTCTTCAGTTCATCAGACTAAATGTTTTGAATGAGAGCTTTAACCCATTAAATAAGAAAGGATTACACATGTAGCTAGCTAGGAGTGAGATCTTTCAAGGATAATTGAATTTCTGTCAAATGTTGTCTGTTACATCCTAGTTTAAGAATTGTAGCATTTTGTGCTTCTCTGAATGTAGAATTACATTGTAGCGAATGGGGGACCTTAGGGTCTCTATTTTTAAGATGCTATCCACCTTATTTAAAGAGAACGACCCCTTTTTATTGTTAAACCATTTAAACACCATCCCCAACTAACTCGAAGCTGCTCTGGCACCAGTAAATTTGTCTTCCAACTGTTACATTTAGTGGTGCTTACGCACCAGCCTAGCGTTTGTCAGTAGGAAGTCCTGCATCATTTTTATTGCCTTCGTTACATTAGTTTAGAAACACGCAAGGTACCCAACTGCTCACACCAGCTTTTCGAGCCAGTTAGCACATCAGTTGTGTTCGTTATTGTTCTAGCATTTCAAGCTACGCTGCTCTAGCGCCGTCGCTCGTGCTTTTTACGAGCCAAGCTGGGTTAGCTCCAGGCTTAGCTGGAGGTCCGTTCTCTCTGGTGCTGCCCGCGCAGCCGGAGCTCTCCCTGGCCGGTGGAGATGGAGACGGGAGCCCCGCTCCGCAGCGCGGGGCTCGCAGCAGCAGCGCGGGGCGCGCACTGGTGCCGCGCGGCCTCTGGATGTCAGCAGCGCCCCGCGCAACGGCCGCGCGCCGGCCCCCGCCCCGCGCTTTTTCCGCCCATAAATAATTCACCCGCTCGCTACCAATTAGCTCTACCAGTTGCCGGGTTTGTTATCGAGTTAAGCTTCGAGACAAGAACCTGAACTCAACGAGCGATTAAAAATTTATTAGCAGGGATGATTAAATATGCAGATAGTCTGTGAAGCTTGTTCTTGAAACCATTATATTACCTTTTTAATACTAATGATTTGTATAATTAATTTTAAAAAAAAGCCTGAAAGTCCTTTTTTTTTTTTTTTTTTTTTTTTTTTTTTTGACATCGACGCAGGACATAAAAGGGAAGAGATTTAACGCAAAGGAGGCAGCAAATCTGAGTATTGGAACGGCTCCTTCACATGTACAGGCAATAATGTGGCTTCCTTACAAGACTAGTTTGTGGGATTTTTTTTTCCCTCTCTTCTAAATTGATTATTTTATTAATCTCTTAAGCAGTCTGGGAAAACTCTCCCCATGGACGAGCCATATTTCCAAAGGAGCACTCAGGGTGATTAGCCCTGGTAGCACACACGATCCTCCACACTCGGCAGCCGGGGGGTGGGCTGTGGGTTCCATGTTGAGGCGCATTTTGGGCAGCTTTTCTGCGTGCGCTTGGCTTCCAGGCGCGCGCGTTATCCTGGAGTTTCCATGGGAACTGCTCCAGGTCTCTCAATGCTTCGTGCGAGGGGAAGCTGCCACTGTCTGACAGCACGTGTCCTCACGACCGGCCGCGCTGGGGAGAGTTAAAGGCCATTGAGCAGTACGCAGGGCTGGTCCTGCTGCTGAGGGCCCGTGGAGATGGAGCAGAGGAGCTGCCTGTGTGGGAAGGCTGGAAGCAACTGCTCTGCCCCAACAGAGAATGGAGGGTGCCCAAAGTGGGCGCAAGTGACACGTGTGACAGTGAGGAGACCAGCGAGGGTGCGGGACAGGCGCCTGCGGACTGAGACCCCACTCAGTGCTGTCCTGAGGGACACGAGCCCTGGGGTCGCCCATGAGGACGATGCGCCCAGGCATGGTGCTGAGGGAGCCCTCGCTTGTGTTTCGTGCTGCTGTGGAACCCATCCCGCCTTGGGGCACAGCTGATGTGTTGGGTGTGCCTGGTCCCTCAGCATGAGGCCAGGGGAGCCCAAAGCCCCGGCTGGAGGCCCCAGTGGGCTGCGAGGGGCCTGGGGGCAGGCTGTGCCTCAGCCCTTCTCTGTGGGGCCCAGGGGGTGAGTGGAGATTGCTCTCAGGGCCCAGGCCCCTCTGCCAGCAGGGCAGGGACAGCCCTTGGTTAGGGGGAGCAGCGGAGAGGGCGCACGCTGCTCCAGGGCCACACTGAGAGGGCACAGGCCGCCGGGAGGGCACAGGCCGCAGGGAGAGGGGGGCTCATATTTCGCTCCCTTCTCCTGCCGGCCCCTGGTGCAGGGCCTCGCTGAGCGCCAGGTGAGCGGCCGCAGGCCGCGATGGACGGGAGCAGCAGGCAGCCTGGGGCACCAAGGTGGCTCCACGCAAGGTGAGGGCTCTGCTCACAGTGCAGCCCGCTGCAGAGGGTGATGGGCAGCCCTGGGGGGGCTCCTGCCTCCTTGGCCTCCTGGAAAGGGCAGCAGCTGCCCTGAGTAGGGGCCGCTTACCCCGACTAACAGATCTTCCCTATCTGAGACAGGGGAATGGTGAGCACAGTCCTAATAAATGTGTGTGCTTTGGGCTAAGCTCATAGGTAAGTGCACGGGCAGGCAAACGATGCACCACACTGAGTGCAGCACAAATAATGAGCTAAGCAAAGTAAAACCTCTATGACAAAGTATTTTTCCAGGAGATTTGGGTGATTTGTGATTGATGCATGCTGGTCTTGTTCTGCTGTGGTTACAGAGCAGAGTGCCTTGGTTTTTTGGTGCTGAGCCCTGTGGTGTGCTTGCTTCACGTTCCACTTGCATTGAGTGTTTCTAGGCCTTGCCACAGCCCACAGTGGAATTAGAGCACAGTCCTCTTCCATAGAGTGCAAATTGAAGAAAGTATTTGTATCAGTGTCATTACTGAACTTGCACAACTAGGATCTCCTAATGGAGAATGTCTCAGTAAAAGTAATCGTTCTTTAATCAAAATACCATGCGTGCTTCTTTGATGATGTGAAACTAGACTGTGACCTAGGCAGTTGTTAAGTCCTTGAGGCATCACACCAATCCTCTGGGAAATGCTGTGACTCACATGTACCGCTTCCTTTCTTGCTGTCTCCTTGCTCTGAGCTAAGTTGAAACACCACTTTTCATAAGCTCATTTCAGCTTTTCCTTCCAGTGTGATAGCTAGCTACTTGGGGAGAGGAAGAGGGCAAAGCAAAGAGCATTCCCTTGGGTAAGCAAGCTGGTAGAAAAAAATTGGGAGGACATCTCTGGAATATGCTCTTCTCCTCCTCCTTCTTGTGCCTTAATCTGAGCAAGAGAGTGAGCCCTTGCTCTTCACATCTGCATACTGGGTCAGTTCTCATATTCCCCTCAGAAGTATTGGTTCGTATTTAATGTTGGCAAACAATTTATAATGTGAAGAAAAATTCTTAAATGGACAAGAAAAGGAATATTTTGTTTTGGTTTGTTTTACAATGCAATTAGGCAGAGGTGCGAGAAAATACATATTAAGTTTTGACAGAATTTTCAGCAAAAATCTTATTCTGTTAAATTTTACAAGACTTCGCACTTGCCAAATCTGCAGCCTGATTGTTTAAGTTCTGAGAAATAAATCGTGGGAAAATCTTATCTGATGATGGATGTGAGGTCAGTCGTTCAAAGCTGAAATACTCTCTCCCCGGTTACATGGTATGGCGCTGTGGTGCTCAGACCATATGCATAGCTAGTTATTTTTAGACATTTAAGGAGAATGTAAAGGAGGTGAGATGTGTAGGAGGGTGGAAGGGTAAGGAAAGAATTTTAAAAGAGATATTAACATTTGGAACAACAATAGACATGCTATTGGAGTGGTTTTCATAACATGCACGTATCATATTCCAAGCAAGCCCAAGAAGGGCTTGCTTCTGTGCTGAACAATTAATGAAGTCCTCACTTCTGAAACGATGTATGCATTTGTTTGTGCTGTGCATAATGCTATGGATTTCAGTATGCTTAAGATAATGTGTGTAAGTGTTGGCAGGATCAGAGTCAAAGACGTCAAAAATAACTCGGAGGGCTTGTGGAAATTCACAAAGTGTAATAAGGTGATACTTCAGTTGCTGTTGAAGTGGAAATTGTAGCTGATATTATAGTTAATGATGGACTGTGGTCACTGGGTTCACTGTGACTGAACAATACCCATCTCTATTTTTGAGGTAAATTAAGAGAATTATATGAAGTTGAACTAAAAATTAGGGATGTTTTTTCTCTTTAGTACTTACGCATCGATAGTGTTATTTTCACTTACTATCCTGTACTGTGTGTGTGCTTAAAAACATTCACACAAAAAAACCAAAGCCGCCTTGCATGAATTTTTTTTTTCAGTATTAGAAATAGCCTTGGTCTTGTGGAACTGCATGATGCTTCTTTTAAAGAAAACTTTCCTTGTTCCTCACCACTGCAGATTTGGGAACTAAAATCACGGTGGGAATGTTCTGACTGCTTTTTACACTTCTAGCTAAATAAAACCAGCAGACCCATCCAGAGAACCTAAGCAGTACAGGTGCCCTTAAAAGTATATCCCTGAAGAATGAAATAGAGTTGACTTGTGTTCTCCGTTGTTTAAGACATATAACATACCATAAATTAATTCAAGCTTGTCATCTGATGAAATGATATCACCTATTTGTCTACCGAAGTGTGTGTTCACCTACTTCCATTTTGTAATAAAGCTATATCACTCCGAATGCACCTAGAAACCTAGGAAAGAATGTTCACCCTGTTGCCATCATCTTGATCTAAGAAGGTTCAAGAACTGACTGCTGATATTCTTCCAGGTTTTCAACTTTGTATGTATGTATCCTATGTAATTCTTCCTAGATGATCATTTTACTCTACAAATTCATCTTTTTCTCTCTGATACATCTCATAAGTTATTTATCTTCCTATAATCTATGAAAAGAGGAAAATATTCTTCCAATTTTTTGAAATCATTGTTGGTTTGTAGTTCTTTTATCAAGTTTCTGATGTAATCCTGGAAACAGTGTGATTTCTACATCTACAGTTAAGGAATCTCCTGCTGAAAAACGAAGTAATGAACAAATTAAGGCACATACAGAGTTCAGTCATAATGGTAAGAGAAAAATACATGTAAGAAAATGAAACAAATAGAGCTCCTGAAGAAGAATACTGTGATGATAAAGAGGTTGGAGGAACTGAGTTCCAAGCAAAAGCTGGAGAACTAGTACAGTTTAGTCACAGTTTCAGCCCTGAAAACTTACATTAAAAATGGAAAGAATAACTGGGGAGGTGAAGATGAAACGGAAGGGAGAAGGAGAGAACAGTAGCTAGCTGTTCAAAAAAAGTCATAATCTGTTTGACTGTGTGACCCAAGTTTCTGAAGCATTCTTGCAGGGACATGTATAGATTTGAAAACTATCACCAACTTCTCTCAGTGACCTGAGGAGTTTTATGGAGAAACTGTGAGGCAGTGAAATGCCAGTATTTTTACTGAATAGATGAACCAATAACTCAGCAGTCTGATGTTGCGGGGCTGGTTTTATTTTCTGTGTTAAGTCTAATCTTGAGTTTTGCCTAATACTCTGTTGCTGGTTAAAGAACATCTTCTGGTGACTAAGTATGCACCTGGTGAGGTAGGGTAGAGGGAATGAGGCTTGGAGAGATTGGCCAAAGACAAAGTGACTGGATAGTGAGGCAGCTTATTTCTGCTTTGTGATATGGCACTGTTTGGGGGTGGCTTGTACTTGTAACTGAAATGTAGCTCTCTGACTTCTTATTGCTGAGCTCTCTGCTGCTGCAGAAGTAGTTCTACAGTATTTAAGGACAGGTTATAACAATTGTTGCTTGGAAATTTCATTAGAAGCTATATGACTTGGAACTGTGAAAGTAGTTGAATACACTAGTTTTAGTGTAGATTGCTCTGATCTCTCTGCTATAGATTGCTCTGATCTCTCTGCTAAGGGGTAGTGTTCATGTGATATAAAAAAATAGTGAAAAGGTGGAAACCAGATACGTAAGCACTGTGAACTTTTAATAAAAAGAAACCACTCCAACAGACCTCATTAAGCCAGGACGATATTCTAAAAGTGAGTGTACATGTTGACAGCTACACCCGTAGATTTGAAAACTGCAAACATGTTCAGCATAAAAGCCATTTTAGAAAAAAGCTGTTGCTTTGCCCTTGTACTAATTTAAGAATTGTTCTTTCGTTCTGATTTTTATAGTTTCTCTTCACATATATAACTGGGACACTAAAAAATATTTTAAAACATCTTTCATATAGCAGACTTTCTAATGCAGAGGGTTATTTTTGAAAGTGTGCATGTTATGTAATGGCTTGAATGGTCAGTTAATCTTAATAATGCCTTTGTTTCCTTTTTTAAACAAATAAAATTACCTGTTCTTAGGCTGTACTTCTGTACCATGTTCTTGTCTAGAACCTTTCTTTCTGAGGAATAATGATCATTTAAACATCACGGCTCCAGTGCTAGTCTTTGGGAAGAAGTTCTCTTCTTCTGTTAACACTGTGCCTAGACACTTAATGAAGTCTTCACAACGAACACCAGGAGATCTCAGAATTGCCCTTGTGCTGAGTACAGTCAAGGAATGTAGTGTATAATTCGGCTTTAATGAAGCAGGGCTTATTATTAGCCCAAAGTGATGACTGGAGAACTGTAATTGGTAAAAGGAAAACTATTATGGACACAGACTCTGTTGAGGGAGCAACAACAGCCAGTGGTGACTTTTTTTTCCCTCTCCTCTCATCTGTGTGGGAGGAAGAAGGATGAACAGTTTGTCAGGATCGCTGTGTGGGGTGGAGGGGAGATGATATTCAGAAATTGGAAGGTTCTTAAATTCTTCTAAGAAATCCGGCCACATATCCAACATGTATGTATACAGCCTAAATATTGCCATACTTATGCAGGTAGCTGCTATATTTTCTGTGGTCATAGTCACAATTTGCCACATAGTCACAATTTGAAGGGATTGTATTTCATATTCAAATGTGTATATTACTTTTGGTCTTACTTCTGACAAATAGCCAGTTCTGTATTGTTTTTCTTTGCAAATAGATATGATAATATTCTTGAATGTAAACATTTTTACAGGAAAATATGTTCATCTAGCTTTCTGAGTGATGATGTTTGGAAAATCAGGCTTCTGAAGAGAGGCTGTAATACAGAGTGCAGTTGAGGAAAATCATTGGATAGGTTATTGGATGAATTGACACAATTCAGCAATTTACTAATGGAGGCTGTATGTATGATACACATTCTGATACGTTGACTCAACTGTTATTCAACATACTATAGAGAATGAAACTTTTTGGAAAGCAGATAATCATGAAAAATAGAGGAGTGGGGTAGAACTATAATGTAAATTCTGTAGGATTTGCATTAATGTTTCTATGTTCAAATAGTGGCAGGACTCCCTATAGCACTTAGCCTTACCAGAAAAAAAAAAAAACTTTTTTTTTCCCCACTGTAAGGTTGTCAGGTGTGTTGTACTGCAGAAATGAAATCAGTACAGAGCCCAATAAGCTGTAAAAGCTATAGAGTTTGGGACAAAACTGGCATAGAGTCTTTTGAATGAAATTAATTGCTGATATAACTGTCCAGTTCCTGGCCCCTTTCAGTGTAGCTGACTCTTTTCAAGCAGGCTCTTTATTAGATAAGCCAATAGCGGAAACTATCTGATAAGGAAGAATCTGTTTGTTCAAAGTACCTCTTTGCTTGAGACCTCTAAGCAGAAACAGATTTTCATTTCCCCACTAATACGTTGTCTATGCTACTTGTGGGTAGCGGGAAGAGGAGTAAGAGTAAAATTTATATCTAAATCAAGTGTGTTAGTCAGCAGTAGTCCTTGGTTTGTCCCAGGCGCTCCTATTTTCCTGTGTATTCAATTAGACTCCTGCTTTAGTTGTATGTTTTGTAACACATTCTGCTCTGGTATCTTTGCCATAAGGAGGTGCAGGAAAAAAACCCCAATTTAAGTTCTTAAAAATAAGATTCTTTTTTTAGGTGACAAATCATACTAAAAACACTCTATGCATCTAAGCCAAGAAATTTATATATGTCTAGGAGGTGATTTATATGGTAGAAACTCAAGAAAAGTGCAAGGCTTCAGGGTACTGGCAAATTCTCTACAGCTGACACAGAGTTGGAGAAGGATCCTGTGCTATGGACTTCCAATAGGAGATCTTGCCTGTAACTATTCAAGGTTTCTGAACTTGGTATAGAGTCTATAACAGACCTAGACAAAGACAACCAACAAGCATAGCAAGGTCAGGACTAGTGTGATCCTGTATGAGGATAAACAGCACCTGCATTGAAGAAGGGAAAAAACACAGGCTACTGTCAGTTAACTACGTTATTCTGACATACACTTCTACTCTGTCCAGTATTTGTTCTGAAAAACATCTTTAGGAGGAGGAAGAGTGATAAAGGCTTGTGATACTGTGTTGCTAAATGTGGTATGAATGTAATGACTAGCATATAGTTGTTGAAGAGGTTCAGTTCTCCTCTACTGCCTGAACAACATTAGAGGTTACTGCAGAGGTAAGAGAGAGCAAGAGCCCATAAAACCTTGAAAGAAAGGACGGAAGAATTAGGTGCCTTATACTGAAGGTGTTTTCCACTTCTGAATTATCTGCCAGTCTACTCAGTGCTGAGTCTGGTGACAGGAGGAAAGGAATTGTGCTTATGCAATACTTTGGGTCAGAAAAAGGAGGGTTTTTTTTCCTCCTGTTTTCTTTTTACCAAAAATCAGCTAAACTGCTTTTAAGATGGCAAGCTCAAAATAATTGCATAGAATGTGGTTGTATAATTACAGCAGATACATTACTGGTGCTCAGCAGTGAATATTCTTACGCATAACCTCTGTGTACATAGTAATGGTGAATAGCAGTGCACCAAATGTGTCAATGTACTGTTAATATAATTAATGGCACTCAGCTGTGACTGTTGCTGCATATAGTCTTTTTTATGTCTTTGGGTAAATAGCTACATTTTGGTTTTAAGCTGGGTAGTGGTGTTATTACTCAAAAAGATAAATTTTGATATTTATAGCTGGACAAACAGATTTTTGAATTATATATTACATCTAGAAGAATGCCTTTTAAGATAATGTTAAATTTTTGTGCAGTAAGAACTGCCTTTATACTGGAGGAGAAAATAGATGGAGCTGGGTAGCTGAGCAAATAGGACCATATGGCAGGAGCCAGCATATCATTCCTGGTTCTGCTGTTGCAGCACTAGCAGTAAGACTCCTGTGCTATAAAAATAGCTTCTCTATCCAGATCTCAGATCTTGAGACCCAAACTCTCAGCACTCATTTTATTATATAGTCAAATCTGCCTATATGTGTATGATTCCTTGGTAAACCTCCTTCTCCAGTTGGCCTAACTGTTCAGTTCCTCCGGCCCTCAGCCTCCAACTGGGGCTGGGCAGCTTGTTTGAAAGATTTGAGGAATAATTCCAGTGTACCCTCATTTTTGTGAAATTTTATATTCTCGAGTTCGTACACTTCCTCCTATTTGTCTGAGGTGAAAGTGCAGGCTGACTGCTTCCCTGGATGACAGGGAAGGCAAAACGGGGCATCAAGGAAATAACAGACTTAGGGGAAGGGGACATTGTCTTTTCACTCCAGAACAGCTACTGTTCTACTACTGCCTCCCCTCCCTCTGGTGTGGGCAGGGTGAGTAAACAACCTGGAAATGTTTATTGCTGATATTGAGGTAGAATTTGAGGCCAGCTGTGAGCGTTGAGGGTGGGAGCAGAGGGAAGGGAATTGGCACCCAGGGGACCTCCCTGGTCCTGGGGCCAGCGGCTCTGCTGCCGTCACCTGGTCGTTAGAGAACGTCTTCAGTGAAGACTGCATCTGCTCCCTTGTTTTCAATTAGTCATTAAGGGGCTATAAATTGATTTCATCTGATTTCCCACCCTTTTCAAGCTAACAGTTTCCCAGTTTTGTTTCTTTTTATGTGGAAGAAGATTTTTTTTTTTTTTTGGGAAGTCTCAAATGTGTTGTTTGATGTGTATACCAGATATTGTCTACTTTTTAAAATATGGTAAGTAAGGAGCAGATAATTCATGGTCACCTTTTCCATTTATGGCTTTACAGAGGTAGGTGTAACACTCCTCATTTTGGAAAGAGTAGCTGAAGAGTTCTGGTAAATTTAAACTTTTCCTTTTGGAAGTTTGCTATAATCATTGTATAGAAAAATGAGTGCTAATAACGGTTGTTGTGCTTTTCTGAATGCTTTGATTTCTTCTCCTGAGGTTAGTGAAAGATCTGTGTGTACTTGGATTTAAAAAGATGCATAACATTTTAATTTTTATTCTGATTTTATTTCTTAGCAATTTCTTATAGTTTGTGTGATCTGCTGACCTCTGCTAAACACTGATCTGAATTTCTTGGAGTGGTAGCATCTAAGTTACAGTTCATCATTGCGTGCATGCATGTACTTTAGGTTATTCTTTCTAATGCACATGGCTTTGAGTTTAATGACACTGCTTTTTATCTTTATTTTCATCTGCTGTGAGAGCAGCATGTGGTTATATAAAAGAGAGAGTTGATGTGGCCCTGCCTGGTGTGGACATCGAGGTTAAAAGAGATCCCTAGCAGCAGTTTGAGGCAGATGGAGTGTATAGGTTATGTTTGTTCCTGTTCAGTGAGACTTGAAAAACATATTTTAGAAAAAAACGTGGGGATTTGGTTTTCTGAAGAGGTTTAGTGAGAGAGCAAAGACAAGGACCACTAGGCAACAGCTGACTAGGACTTGAATGAAGGAGCAGGAGTGGCCTGAATGAAACTGCGTGGCTGGGTCAAAAGCAGAGCATGAGACCCCCGGTTACTCAGAACTCTGAAAGTAGAAATACTTTTTTCTTTTTTTTCTTTTTTTTCCCCTCTAATTTGTGTCATAGAATCATTTGTGTACACTTTTACAAATGACCAGTTAAAATTAAACTTTTAAAAATTGCCATTTGTAACTATTCCAAACTGCCAGTTTGAATGGGTTGCAAAGATATCTTTCCATCCACTCCACTTCCCCTGCCACTTTCAGTTAAGATTGGATCCTGATGGATAGCATCATTTTGTCACATTGTGGCACTTTATAAATAACATAATGCAATGATGTACAGTGCAATGACAATTGCAGTTTTAGTAGCTATTGGAAAAGCTAAAAATGAACATTTTCCACAATCTAGATCATTTACTTTGGCTGTTGGGCTTTCTGCACATCTCTAGCATGTATTCCCATAAGATATTAAAAGGGATGTATATGTTTTTATTATATTGTGTATACACTTTGGTAGGTGTAAAATAAGTTTACATTTTAAATGCATTTATGCTGCTATCAGAGAAAAGCAAAACAAAATAAATTGATGCCAGGGGAAATGTCAGGCATGCAACACAGATTTGTTAAATAAACATTACTGTGTGGCATTAGCTAATGTTATTACTTTGTGTCCCTAGTGGCTCTTTTTTTGATTATCTGCATTTCTAAAGACTGTGCACATTTCATACACACTAGGAATGGCGCACAAGATTTTGCTTACATGAAGGGCCTTGCAAAAAATAAATAAAAATGTCATCATGTTCTTTGCAGATCTCCAGAAATATGTCTGTTTGGTGTAGAAGAGATAATATGAAGAAATTTAACTGTTGTAAACTTTAATTTAAAAAAAAAGGAACTATACACATATTAAAAAAAAAAAAAAAGAAAAAAAGGCAAAATACAATCCCAAGGATTTTAATAAGGGGCAAATGTCCCTGCTTTGCAATAAGCCAAACCAGACAAGCTAATTTAGGGCCTTTGGGCCAAAAAAGAGTGGAGATTCTTGTCATTGCGCAAGATTATTTCATACCTTCTACTCAAACCTTTGAGAGGTAGATGCTTCTTAGTCTTAAGTATCTACTGAAGCCAATTTGCAGTGTAGGTGTAAACACATAGTGTATGTTTGGGAAATCTTATGAAGATAGAATTTGTGCACGCGTTCTCTCTCTCTCTCTCTCTCTCTCTCTTCCTTCCCACCCCTTCCCCCCCGCCCCCCATACACACACTTCTCCTTTTTTCTTCTTCCCTCTTCATAGCCAATTCAAATTCAATACCTGAAAGCAGAGATTGGGGTACCTCCCTCTAAATGATTTATGATTTATTAACACAAGCTGACTTTATTAGCAAGGAGTCATAACATTGCCAGCTGAGTGCTGGCCTGGCTTTACATGAGTGGCTGCAGCATTGGGTTGGATAGTATGTATATTTTTATTTGAAGGGTATAAAACAGGTGCTTATTTTCAAGGTTTGCATATCAGCATATTTCGAGCGAGTCTGACTGGGGTAAATAAGAATATCAAAACTGAATGCTGTTGCCATCTGTTGAATTTATTTCACATACCATGTTGCTGGTCTTAGTCCAACTCCAAACAGTCTTGTATCCATACTAGAGCTGCCATCAGCTGGTCCGTCTGCCTTTTGCCTGGTGCTAGAGGAAGGGAAAGGCCTCAGCAGAACTACGGATCCGTGGGCTCTCGAACACGGTTAAGACACGGTCACAAGAGAGCTTTGAGTCTTTGGAGTGTGGATGTGTGTGGTGGTTTTTTGGGTTTGTTTTCTTTTTTCAGATGTAGTGGGAGGAATTTTGCACTGCTGCTTCATTGTGAGGAAGACAACTTCCAATTATATTTAAAGAAAGTCCTTTAGCTTTACCAGTACACATGGAATTCCTGTGTGTTGGGGGAAGTCTTTTACAGAAATATCATTTTTTTCTAAAACACAGAAACTTAAGAGCACTCTAGCATCATTAGACTTTAGTCATGAAAATTCATGTTTTCTAATCTAATTGAATATTTTTCCCTCTCTGAATCACATGTTATTCAAGCTATAAATGATCATTCTGAAAAATGTAATTTTAGGAAAGTTATGATCTGCTGAGAACAAGGTTTTATTATGGAGAATGAGACCTATTTAGCCATTTGTCTATATTAAATAGGCTATATGTTATACGCACACACACTTGTTACCTGCTGAAGAGAAACTGTCTTTTGTTAGGAAACATGGTATGTCTTGATGGAGGGCTCTGTGGTGTTCTTTGGGCATCATGCTGAGGCTCTGCTAGAGCATTTCAAAATGAAAACTTGAAAGCACTGGTGAGCCTGATGCAACTGCAGGTGATGGTTTATACACCCCTCGTTTCAGTGGGTGCTGCATCATCTCCTCACTAATTCCTCCTTTGTTGCCTAAAACTGAAAAGGAAAGAAATTCAGAGTTTTGCTGTAGGTATAAAGCTAATTGTCACAACTCCAATTTCTAGGCTAGTTTGCACCTCCCTCTTAAAACATGAACTGTAAAAATAATCCTTCTTTTTTTGTTACTGTTAACCCTATTAATGGATTCTATCACCTAGTGGTAGGACTTTAATCCTGGCACCCACCCTTTCCCATAATTTTCCTGAAATCTATCATTTGCAGCATGTGGCAACGGAGACTTTTAAATAGTGACATATTTATCCTTAAGAAGCAGGTTTAGCTGGGGTTCATGCTTGAGTCCGTTTTTCTTATCTTTCTCAAATGGCCAAAGTTAACTGATTTGAAAGGGCCTCATTTTAAATTACATTCATTCAGTGAAAACAGAAATTAACACTTAGAGACATCTATATGCTAATGATTGTAGCTCAGGGAATACCCTTCTAACCTTTTCAAAAGGAGTTGGTAAAAAGCCATTTCACTTGAAAGCAACTTAGTAAAAATGGTAGATTAATTAAATACAATAAAATTTCCCTAAAATCTTTATCCCATTTATCACTTATCATTATTTTTCCTTTTTACATATGGTACCTTAGGTCCGAACTGAATCTTCCAGGATGCATTTGTTAAAACTGTTTTGCTGGTGGCATTTATTAGATGCTGAAAAACAGAGGTTAATAATGTTGTGAGTTTTAGGGATGGCATGCAAACAGAGGTGAAAAACCAGCTCCATCCATCACCATCTGTGAGTTACTAAGTGTATGAGTTTTTGGCAAAAGGGTCAGGAATGGGGTAGGGGAAAGATTCCCCACAACCCTCCCGAATGCCAAGCAGTGAATTGAACAAGATCTCGAGTATTCAGACCTTTTAAGTGCTGTATATCCCCATCCATTAGTGAGTTTACTGTAAAAGAAAACATGAGGATTGCTGTATATGGGCATATTCAGTATAGGCTTTCTCCTGGCTCTGTGGGTCAGGACTCCTGAGCAGCTGCAACTGCAGTATTGCATGTGGGAAGCTGTGTGTCCGGGTTGGTGTTACACTTGATAGCACCCATGTCGTAGCATCTTGGGTAAAGCCGCTGTGCAGGTTCTTGCAGGTTGCATTGCTGCGTGGAATAAAAGGAAACGCCTCTGGAAACAGTTGCCCTGTTGTTCCTGTACTGACCATTGTTTTGTGGCTCTGAGAGGAGTAATATCTAAGGAAAAAGTCTGGAAAATAAAGCCTGAAGTCTGTTTGAAGCTACTGTCTGATTAGTCTTGTAGATCCTGATATGAACTTAAACTGGGGTCAAATAAAGTGTTAAGCCCTGGAGTAAGATGTCCGCCCTAGGCTAGAAGCAATTTGCAACTCATACTTGGTTTAAATTTAATAGCAGCATGGATCCTATTGAAACAAAACGTGACAATTATTGCACTTGAAGTTCAGCAGAGCAGAGACTGGAGGAAGGTCACACATCTGTACTTGATTTGCTGATAAAAATCTGTGCAAATGATGTGGAGATCCAAAGGGATCTTAAGCTGTAGTAACCCTAAGCAGGTGTGATGTGTGTCTGCATGTAATGATGAGACATTTTACATGGTCAATGTGTCCCAAATCCATACCCCGGGCATGAGATAAGGTTATTGTTAAAATCACCTTGCCACTTCAGCTTACTTCACCATACTTGATACTTATGAGACATTGGTCTCATAAGCATTGCTTGTGTCGTCCTGGCACACTGAATCACTTTTCTCCATAGAGAGCAAACAGGTTGGTTCCATTTATTTAGCTTGATTAGGTTGGCATGAAACGTGGGTGTGTTTGTCCAGCTGGCAGTGCGGGTTCCAGCTGACTCCAGGCGCTGCTGCCCAGGCTCTGCAGGGCAGCCCCGGCCGGGCACCCGGAGCCCTGTCCTTGTCCCCTTGAGCTTCTCACAGCCTTGTGAGCAGGACAGGGAACGGGTCCATGCTGCAGGCCTCCTGTCTGAGGCTGCCCACGGGCTTTCCACACCCTTCTTGCAAAAGGTGACCTGAGAAACTAAACATTCACAACTGCATAAACCTCACTGGCCACATTATGTACATACTATTTACTATTATGTACATACAATTACTATGATTGTATGTAGTGTTGGTGGCTTTATTGCTTAATTACCTGAGCATTATGTGTATTAAAATGTATTAAAGTACTTGATTCCTTCACTCCCTTTTCCTTTGCTAGAATAGGTAACCTCCAAACTAAAACTGGTCATTTTGAGGCACTTTGTGTTTGTGCTGTTTAGGTTTTCAGTCTTTTTTTTTTTTTAAATTTATTTTTCCCCTCCAAAACTGATGTTTTAGCAGCCTTAAGTTTCTTGTCTAAAGTCTCTGTTTTAGGTAAGCCTAGTTAATTGAGAGCTGACTGTTGAAAGATGGGTAAGACCACTGCTGTTCCTCCCCTGTCCTGGGAAAATAGGGATTGGAGGGAAGGAAACCTGAATCAAAGGTGAGGAGATGGACCCTCTAGCCCCAAGGGCTGAGTGAACCCTTTTTGCAGCTAAGTCCTGATTTGGAAAGTGATCCAAAGTCCTAAGGCACATCCCTGGGGGAGCGGAGCAGAATTTCTTGTGCAGGGGAAGTAGGAAGCTGGTCAGGAGAGCAGGAGCTTCCAGAGCAGCTTTTAGGATTTATGAGTTTTGAATTTCGCACCTGTGATCCCCATGGGGAGCTGGGGGCTCCCTGGGGAAGGTGGGGGCGTGGAAGCGGCTGCAGCTCCTGCATCCCGAGACAGGTCCCCCGTGTCTGCTGGGAAATCTGCCCACTGCGGATTCGCAGCAGTCGGCGCGCCAGACTGCGCTGCTTTCGCTGAGGTGTCAAACGCTGCTTGGAATCTGTCTTCAGCTTGTGGTTTTTAGAAGCAAAACCACATATAGACCCCTCTGGCACTGTAATAGAACTGGGTTTGTGGGAGTGTAGCCAGCAGGAGAAGTTTCTGCAAATTAGATAGATATAGATTTAAAAATGGAGGAAAAAAAAGGATAGATCTGACTGAAATCCACAAATCCTGTTTGTTGAATAAATCAGTAGTGTTTGGATTACTATGGCATGAAAATACAGTTAGCTGAGACAGTTATCAATCTTTGAGGGTTGTACTCCCTGCAGCAAGATCAAAACTGACTGATGTTGATACTGTTTATGTTAATGAAGATATTTCTAAATGGATAACTATATTTCAGCTAGCAATTGTCATGGTTACAAGAACAGAAAGAAAAGCCTATTGGGAACCTTCTGGGTGAAGATAACGATAAAATTTCAATTGCTTAATAGTTTGTTGTAAAAATAAAACAAGTCTGTTGTAATGAGTTCTTATTTTCTCTTGGTGACAATTTATTCTACTGTACTAGAAGAGAGCCTTGCTTGATGGGGAGAAGAGGGTTTAATGGTAGTTAGCTGTCATCTGAAGTTACTACTTTTAAATAAAAAATTATCAGTTGAATGTTGAGGTCTTGTTGAGGCTTATTTGAATAGTGCCAATAGAGTAAGATTGTATCATATGCACTATGTCACTGGCATTGTCTTTAAAAAGAAGTATATAATTTACTCCCTCTTATGTATTTTTTTTGGAGCTGGCGGATCAAATTGGTGCTTCAGCTGTAAAGCCCAGAATTGGCTAAGTCTAGATAGTTAAGCTACTATCTAATGGAAAACATACTGCTCTCTTCAATTGCCTTCTGCTGGCTGTAGCACCTGGGCACTTGTACATCCTGCTGCAAGCGGGGAGGTGCTAATTGCTGTCTGATAGATTCTGTCATTACCTCAGGTGAAATGTAGATATGAATGAAAAATTTATCATGGTCATGTTTAACAGTATATAATAGTATAGGTTTCACTAGCATCAGATTTCATGCATATCCAGATGAAGCAAAAAAAAGAATAGATGGGCTTGTTTTGTTTTTTCTTTAGTGTTTTCTCATCCCTGCTAGTCTAATTAGGATTGAAAATAAATTCCCTGGGTTTATACCTTCTTATGAAACTTAAAATGTAGAAATTTTAATTGTAAATGCTTCAATGTTTTTCCTAAAAAAAAGGATTCCTTAAAATATATAAACACCTCTAAGTAGTCCTTACAGCTAGACTCCTGATGCTACCGCTAAGCAAGTTTAAGAATTTGACTTTTTTTCCCATGTAAATCTTAGTTAAAGAAGCGCTGATTGTTAAATATGTGTAATTTCAGCTGGTTCACTCAGAGGAAACCACTTCTCTTCCCTCTTTTACTCTGTGTAAAACCATAAAATCTAAAAAAATTGCCTGCTATAAGCATGGAAAATAGCTCTGCCAAAGTGATGTGTGTTGGACCAAAGACTTAGTAAACAGTTATCTAAACAAGGGGAGAGGCTTCATGGGCACATAAGCAGTGCCCTTGTCTTATCTAGTGTAAGGGCAGGAAGATGTGAGTTTAATGCCTCTTTAAAAAGGGTATATTGTCTGATTAGCTACTTTCCTCTTTGTCATTTGCTGGTAGAGATGTGCTTGTCTTTGCATTAGCCATCAGGTATCCTGTTATAGGAGTGCAGCAGAGCCATGTAAGGACGCAGAGAAATCCTCTCAGGAGGGACAAGGGACGTAAGGGCAGCTTCCAAGGTTTGGGTTTCCCGCTCTGTAACCAGGCATGGCACTGAACATCCAGCTGATACATGCAGTGCTTCGCACTCAGGGGTGGTGATGGATTTGTAATCCAGCCACAATAATGTTGCTTAATGGAATACTGAATTAGAGAAGCCTGTAGTTTTAATAAGGACTTTATGGAAATGGATCCTTTGTGAAGTTCAAGGGATTTAGGATTGTGATACAGGAGAATCTGATAAGCTGCTTAGAAAAAGAAAAGCACAAACATTGGAGGTTTTATTTATAATTATATTATTTATCATTATGTGATAGTATGGATATTTTTATCTTTGAGTGTCATGGTTACATGAGTCTTCAGGTCTTTTGGCCAAGCAGTTAATTATGTTTTTGGAGTTCCCATCCTCTCTTTCCTTCCCCCCTAAACCTTCTCTCAGAATGAACCTTACAGTTAATTTTTGCCTCTAAACTTCTGAGAACACTTGTGATCCTGGCGCTGCTTGTGGTAAAGTTGCTTGCCAGGAGTTAAGCTCCTGCAGAGGACAGGGCAGATAACAGAGAACACAAATTGCCCCTTTGCTCTCCTCCTTAGATCCAGCCTTTAGACTCTGTGACCAGACTGGAATTACTATTTATACAAAGCTTTTGAGACCTGTCTCCTTTCCATCTTCCCAAGCATTTTTATGACTGCTTGGTGATTATCTAAGGCAGTCCATTCTACTCCTGTGTCTCCAAGTCCTCATGAGGGAATGATACAGGACTCAAAGTAGGCATTGGCCATAGGATCTATTAACAAAAATCTTTCTTCTATCCATACAAACCTTCTGAGATTCACCAACAAATCAAATTGTCACTTCTTTCTTTATCCAAAAGCATATTTCCTGTTCTAGTAATAATGGAAGAAATTTTTGATTTATGAATTTTATTTATGATATATTTTAGAGACTTCTTTCTGCTTTTCAAGATAAACAATGAAGATTGTAAGGTTTTCATCTCGGTGCAGAAGTTGGAGGAAAATATAGCAATAGATTCATGCAAACAATTTGTGAACAATCTACAACTAAATACATAAAATGAAAAAGAATATTGAAGGTAATTGTTGCATCTTAAAATCAATTCTTCTTTCCTACCTTCTGCAATGACTTGTGGTGCCAGATTTGTCTCTCTGCTTTCCTTCTGCCAGCAGCAAGGCTTTCTTCAGAGTAGGGCAGTGGTCTTGGGATTCACCTCACACAGAGTTTCTGAATTACTGTGGGCGGGAAGCCCAGCACTGAATTCCAAAAGGTGAAAATAGATCTGCAGTTTGCAGGGGGAGGGAAACTGCTGCATGACATAAGGTATTTTTGTAACACAAACTATACACCTGTGTTTTTTCTTTCTAAACTCAAGTGAAGTTCATTGGAAAATACTCCGTACATTCTGCTTGTGAAAGCTGCGAGTTCAAACTTGAATTATTGTGTAGCTTTTTATTATTGTTATTTTATCTTTGTTCATTATTATTTTGCTCACTCTCTATGAATGTTCTGCATTTTCATCATCAAATAACTTGCTGGCTATTTTTGTCAAGCACGAACCCTGAAACCATCACACTGGAGTGCTGAGCCTATCTGCCCATTCTGTCAACAGGATGAAAGTGAATCTCAAGCTTTTTTAATTACAAGGATAACATGTTCGCTCATCTAATAATGAAGATGGTTAGCAATTTTAAATTTTAATAATCAATTACTGAAAGTAATTCTCCATTAAACCACAAGAGAGCCATTAAATCTCAAAAGATGGAACATGCTGTATGTAACAGTAGCAAAATTTCTATTTTTAAATATCATTAGGGAATATCTGATTTTCATTTCTCTGCTTTTCTTTTACCTTTTTCCTCATGCAGACGATCTCATTTTCAGCAGGAAGATAGCACATGATCTTATAAATAATAAAAGAAAACCCTTGCAAGACTTGATCCAATGCGTGAAATATGTGCTAAGAATCTAATTTGTTTCAATCCAGCATATTTTGACTGAATAATAAGGAAAGTGACTAATTAATATCTTACTATGCCGAGGGCTAGGTGGCACGGTGGGCTTGATACACTCACCTTTCACCTCAGGAGACCCGAGTTCAGGTCTTATCGCTGTCACGGAGCGTGCTGGTTTCTGCCTTGCCGCCGCTAAACCTGCGGTGGAAGCCACGGCCAAGCTCGAGCGGCGGCTTCCTGCGGGGCTCGCGGGGCAGGGCCGCCGCGGCGCCCAGGTGCGGCCCGGCGCTTATCGCGGGATGTCTCTTCAGTGACAAGCGAGTTGGCCAAAGGGAACAACTGTTGCTTCCAGCAGAAATCCAACACTCCCCAAGTCTGGAGGACAGAGGGAAGAAATAAATTTAGTGTCACCTTAGTTGTGAAGCAGAGGCTGTTGTTTCCATGTAGAATTGGAGGGGGGGATCCCTCCCAAACTGGAAACAGCCACAATGATTTGTTTCAAAATCTGACTCGCTGTCTTCAATGGTGCAAGTGGTTCCTGTGCTGCTCCTGCACACTGTCCTTGTCCGGAAAGCGTGGGAGCACTTGGACCTCCTCGTGGAATTGCCCTGTCCTGCCAGGCCCGTCAGTCCCGTATCAGAGCAATGTGCATGTGAGGGGCTCTAACATGACCTGGCCTCTGATCAGTATAGATGGAACAGTTGCAGTTCTAGCTCTGATGCCTTGGAATAGCTTAAAGCAGAACATTAACAGGGACTTTATCGGTCTTTCTAGAGGAGCCTAACGACCTTAGAAGCCCATGCTTTGTTGGAAGTCAGGTGGCATAAGACCTTTTGGAAGGCGCGTGTGTGTGTGCTGCTGACAACACACCTGGAAAAGTCAGAACAGAAACTTGCTGCTATGACAATATGTGTGATTTAGAGATGGAGAGGAGGGAATTGTCTTAACATAAGACTTTAGACTGTTTTTATTGGTTTGGATGCATCTTCCTAGCTATTTAATTATTTTTAATCTAGGAAAAGAAAATGAAAAAATTGTCCCATCTCTTCCTCCTGAGCTCCCATTTATTTATGTACATAGACTCTTTAGGTAAAGTTTCCATGTTTCTGAAGACCTAAGTAAAGTAATAAGCTTTCAGCTTTTTGATTAGTTTGAGCAAATTGTATTCTCTCTCAAACCCTTTGATAAGACTGATAAGAAAACAACGATGGAGGGCTGGAAGGGGAATCAGGCTTCTGAACATGAAGCCATTCTTTGTGTCTGAAATAGAAGCAAAGAAGCCTTCAAAACTACGCACACATTGAGAGCAATTGCTCTGAGTTTAACTTGATTATGTTCGTCAAGTAGGCAATCTGAAAGAAAAGGTGATTGGACCTGTGGTGTGAAGGGGAAGTATTAACAAGGAGAGGGGTGACAAGGTCACTGACCTCTGTGGCATAGAGAAGAGATGGATAATTATCATTTGTGGAAGATTGGTGAGGAAATTTTAATATTCCACAGAACAGTGTTGCTCTCTTTTGTCACTAGAGTTTTTGCTGTGAAGTTATGAATTTTAGTCTAGTCTCTGTTCAGGTAGTCTTTAAATTATGGCTGAGAAATTAGATATGGAATGGTTCTTTTGTGGGGGGAAAAAAATCTGCTATAATAATTAATCCCTCTGTCACCTTGAGGAGTTTCCTGTTCACATTCTGGTTCATAGTGGTCATTAGTAACTTGGCAGTTTAAATCACGGTTAGGTTTGTATGAGGCAGAAGCTCTTCTTGCCTGGTAGTTGCAGCAATGAGTTGCCAGCTTCTGTTGGCTTCTCTGGGATGGTCTGCACGTGCTTGCTACAAGTTGGCTTGTGGGCGGTTTGCTCTGGAGATAGGGTTTGCTTGAGGCTAGAGCAGTTTGGAGCCTAAAAGAAGAATCTGCCATTGTGGGTGAGTTCCTTCTGTGTGATTCCTATGTGGTCTTCCCTGGTGTTCCTGTGTTTGTAATAGCTTATTGGGATTTGGAGAGGCGAACGATGACATTGGGATAAAGATGTGGTGGGGATGTCTTTATATAGCATGTGAAGGCTGCATGTAGTGTGTTGAAACCATGGGGTGTGAGAGTCTGTCCTGTGACACTTTTTGGGTGTTCCAGAGGCCTATGCCTTTTGTGGAGTACTTCTATAAGTATCTTGTGCTTCGTAACAACTCTCAAAACAATTTCAGATCTGAAGGACTTATGTGCTTAGAAAGTTGTCTGTCTTCCCACTATTACTGAAACTTTTTTGTACTTTGAAGCTAAGCTGTCAAAGGCCACCTATTTTAACTAAAAGTGTAGAACATCCTGAGTACAAGTTCATTGCTATTGTGGAGTGGAGGGGCATGAGCATATTTGGAGACTTGGATCTTCTGTGTATTTGCATTTGAGCTCAGAGAAACTTGTTTCTGGATATCTTGACTGTAACTGGAAATTCTATAGAATTCTACTACTATTAGTGTCCCTTGAAAAATGTGTGTGAAGAATCCTTCACTTGTTTGCTCCCCACAGCCTTTATTATTTCAATATTCTCACTTTCTCCTTTCTAAGGTTTGCTTCCCACTCTGCATTTGTATTTTTGCTTTTGTGTTCCTCAGTTTTTTGTCTGATTTTGAATTTTTACACCACTTGTCAAAACTCGAAGCACACTGTGTTTAATGCCATCTATCCTCTCTGCACCTTCCCTGCTGCTTCTGATTGGTGAGACAACTGTTGCTCCTTTGATATTCCCAGCCCATCCTGCTTGCAGGGCTTTCAGTTGCTTCATGATCCTGCTTCATGATGTTGTAGAGTGTGTGGAGTTTTTCAGGGTATACAGAAAAGCTTTTAAGCAGAGGCTTGAATGTTGCAATGACAGGAACGTAGGAAACACTTGGATATCGCACAGATAGAAGTGCTATGAAGTGCCGAGCAGCTACATGCAGGAGTGCTGCCCGGCCCTTGGCCATGTGCTCCCGGGCACCCCTGCAGTCAGCGGCTGTGCAGCTCCCCCCGGCAGGCTGTGCTGGGGAGAGACCCCCTGCTGCTTTAGTGGCCTCAGAGAAGAGGGAACCGTTGACCACGCAGATCAGCTGCTGCCCGGGACTGCCCTGGGAACTGCAGGGTTAGAAGGGTTTTCTCAGGTGATGGGTAGAGTGCAAGTTTAGTTTAGCTGTGGCTAAGTTCAACCTTGTGGAAGGATAGAGGGGGAAAAAAACAAAAACAAAACACCAAAATTGAGATGATAATTTAAACTGCTTCTATTAGCTGAAAGGGAACAAATTTTTTGATTTAAGTGTGACCAGTATGTCTTTCACTATGAAGAAATTTGCCTTTTCTGTTTGATTTCTCTCACTGTGTTGCATAAATAAGGTGTGCAACTGCAAAGAAAAAGTACGACCAGACTTCTACAGAAGGAAATAAAAGAAGTTACCTTCAAGAACCTAGGGATTGTCTAATTGCTTAGGTCAAAGTAGCGATGGTCAATTTATTCTTGCCATCCCATGGTGGTCACTTGAAATAACAAATTGAGAGGAGTTTGCACAAAGAAGAAATCTTGTTGGGGACACAGTGTGGGAAGAACTGATTTATGAAGATGAGTTAATCTCTTGCAGCCATGTTTAGTTTGGCTGTGTGAATGAAATATCAGGCTTGTCAAGGCCTTAAAAAATGAAGTGTAAGGAGTAAGAGGAGAAGGGAATCTTAAGCATTAGCAAAAGGCTGAAATAAAACAAATAGAGAATTTGCACAAATGAAAGCTTGCAGTGAGAACTGTTTCTCTGAGGAAGCCTTGGAAACTCTGTAACTTGCAACACTTGGAAACCAAACTGCAGGAAACGCTTGTGGAGGTGCTGTGGGGAACAGGCCTCTGCTGGGTAGGAGCTGAACTGGGCCATGTCCATAACAGATCTCTTCCATCCCTAGCATCCATGCTTTAGTAGCAAGATAGGGTCTCAAAGGGAGGAGGAAGATGCAGCTGCAGAGCATCATCCTGGCAGATTTTAGAAGGGCTTTTTGAGTCCTCTGTGAAGTTGCTCATGGTGCTTCAGCTGGGTGAGGTGGAGGAAGTGCTGGTGAATCTGCTGCCCTTCCCTTCCAGTGTTCACAGGAGGGTGAATGCCGCTTGGCTGCATAAAACTGCTCTATAGCCACGTGTGGAGGGTTGTCTTGTCCTGGAGACTAATAAGGGATGACAAATGGGAGGGGAGGAGTGTTGTAATTTACCCTCCTGAAATCTGCCCTCTGTGCTCTGAAGTTGATACTTGTACTAACCTTCTCCCATGGAAATTCACATATGTTTTTTGTACATTGCTTAAACAGCCCATTCTGCACCTTGCTGCCATCACTGTGCTATTTCCTTGACCCACCTTTCAACTCAGATACTCCTTAGTGCAACAGAGATGCTCTCGGCCTGTGCTCTGCTCTTCTTCAGCTTAAAATGAACTCTCCTAACCTAATTACCTGCCTTGCTGCTGCTTTCTGTGGGTGGCTGCTCTAACTGAATTTTGGTGACACAGATTCATTGCTTTTCCCTATCTTTATTCAATTGTTTGCTTTTGTTTTCAACTGACTCCTTTAGCACGATGCTTGTATTTGTGCTTTTACAGTGTAAAAAGCAAGACAGTATCTGCCTACACTGCTATAAATTTTGTTTCTATGAGGAAAAACCCTAGATGTGTCCATGGAAAACGGCAAAAGGACGTTAGAACTTGTGCATAAAATATAAAGTGATGGATTTGCATCTTAATTTCACATGATGAAGTGGAAGTTGCATGTGTATTTAACAGCAGGCAATGTTTAAAAGTCCTGCTGAACACTGGATGCTCTCAGGCCGTGCTGGGGTGGCGGGGCCTGTCCTGGAGCCTGATGCAACCAGGCAGGTTGCTTGGCTGAAAGCCCATGGTGATCTTTTACAGCTCTGCCCTAGTGGAAAACAGCACCTTTTCCAGATTGTGCAGGAAGATCAGGCTAAACATCAGTACTGCTCTGGCTCAAAATCCCTATTTAAAGGGGTTAGAGCCCTTTCACTGGGAGTGTTGGGAGCCTCTGTCGGCAGGCCGGGCTGTTTCATTGCTTGGTGGCCGGCGGGAGCCTGCGGTGACGTACGGTGACGCGTTGTGCTCCTTCCACCCTCTGGTGACTTGCTGAGTTAACACACCCAAAACCCCTCCGCTTTCTCCCTCCCCCTGCCTCAAGCGAATGGTTCAGGAAGGTAAATTCTCAGCACTGCCGGCTGCCCTTGTCTTCCCCTCTTAAGGTATGTGAGGCCTCAGGTGGTGCAGTGTTCCCGCCCTTTCTCACTCTTACACTCTCTGGACTTTTTCCCTCCAAGTTACAAGATTCTGGGCTTAATAAATTCATGGTGTTCTTAGACCTTCATCTGAGAAAAGGAAGCAATCTGCTTACTCTGTTTGCTGTCCTAATCAACCATGCCTTTGGGTAATACTTAGAGTTTAGGGGTTCAGGGATCAGTATGTGTTAGCCTTCTAAGTCTTTCTTGACATTAAATTTAAGTAGAAGAATTACCCTTTTGACAGCTCAAGACTTGCCTTTTCAGTGCATGCTAGTGTAACACACCGCAGGTCTTTCAGACGAGATGCATGTGCAAGGTCCTGACCACCTGTGGTCATTAAAGACTTTGTGGCACTTTTTGCAAGAGGAGGAATGTTAACACCAGTGACCTGGCCAAATTCCAGCTTCAGTAATTACATCCTGCCTTCCTAAAAATCTCTGCTGTTTTTGAATAGAAAAACTACAATTTTCTTTTCAAAAATACTGTCTCATGGTGCTGAGTGCTGCAAAGAACCTTAGAGTGAAATGGGCAGGTTCCAGGCCTGGCCGGGGCAGTCACCACAGTGCTGTCCCTGCAGCACCAACAAGTGAACCCCCTTGTGCTGAGCGCCTGTGCACAGCCAAATAACTAAAAGGTTCTGGGGAATTGATAGTCGACATGTGAATCTTAGTGTATAATCGCTTCTTTTAAGATCAAAAGATTTCCTTCCTCAAAGGACTTTTGCTATTTGTTTCTTTTTTTTCTTTATGAAAAATTCAAAGTTCCTTTAAGAATGCTTAGTGCTTTTCTCTGTAAAATTTCTTTTTATTTTTTAATGACTAGAAAAGGAGGAAAGGATTTTGGGGAATAATTTCTAGAAATCTAATACTGCTCTTCAGTTTGTTCAGCTTGTTTCTTCCAGCTCTTGATCCCATGAACAACCATCAAAGTACAATCCCAGAGCACCAAATGCCATTCTCGCACTCAGCGATGCTAAAACTAAGTTCTTCAATAAAGTTCTCATCACTGCACTGCCTTCTAGCACTCTGTAGCTTTTTTTTTTTTTTTGTACATGCATGGTAAGAAGGTATTTTCTGGAGGCTTGCATGTGTCTTGGAAAGGATGAAGGCCAAGAGTGGTGATAAGATCATTCATTTCAGTTTTGCACTTGTAGACAGGCCTTTCTAAAGGCTAGAAACTTTTTTAAATATTTAATGTATTGAATCAGAGTGCCAAACTAGACTGTACAGGAGTATAGTTGTGTAGGAGCCGTGGCCAGGGAGCTGGGAAGGGCAGCCTGGTCCTGGGATGCAGTGCTGGGATTGTGGTTCCTCTGAAGAATTGGATGAGTGTTTCAGTACTACTTTAACCTGGTCTGTCTAGTTTGCTCTGCTGTTTTGCTGATGAATTCTCTGAACACTGTAGCCTTATAAAACTAACTTCATTGTAAGCTGAACTTTTCTGCTTAAACTACACACTAAAATAAAAATTGTGAGCATTATAACAGAAATAAATGCAAAGTTTGTCCAGCATGGGTGTAATCAGCAGAACCAATTGGCATGTATGAAGATTGTATCTATTTTGCTGTTTAAAAGAAATCAAACTTAAAAAAATAAAAAAGGAGGAAAAGAAAGCTATATTCTGTATTCTTGGTATTGTTATTAACTATTCAAATGTGCACTCACTAATTCTTAATGTAGTTACGGGAAGATGTAACTTCTGACTTACATGAATGCAGGTTTCTTAAGTAAATCTTGCAAACCACAACACCAACTTCAGAAATGCAGCTTTAGCAATGTTTTGTGTTGAATAATGAAATAAAAAATGCAAGAAATTGCTTTCTTGCCTTTCAGATAATACTTCCACCACAGTCACAATGAAACACAACTGCAGGGTACTAATAAAAGTAGGCATGACTAGCCAAGGTAATTTCCTCCTGCATTAATCTTAAATTCTTTAAGAGTCATCAGAGTTTTATTTCAGTGATTCCAGTTTAAGTGGCTGAGTTTAACAACACATTAAAACTTACGCTGGGAGATCAATTTCAAACAAATGCTTCTTTTGCAGTTGTGCCTTTATGGAAAAAAACAGTGATCAGTTGACCAGAAATTCAGAGCAAATTAAACGGTGTTTGAAGGAGCCAAGTGACTCATGCCTATGTTTTAGTAGGGATGGATGCTTGATGTCCAGTTCTTTGCTAAGAGTAATTTAATTTCAACGCTGAGCACTGAGGGCAGCATTTCCTTCTGCTCTGAGACTTGTCGAGCAGAGAATGGATGAATCGCTGTCAGGAAGCAGGTTGCCAGTAACCACAACCAAAGTCCTGCTGTGCAGTATATCACTCATAAGCATTTTTTCCCCTCATAGTGACAGTGTCTAGCTCAGATTCATAAGAAATCAAACACCATTTTTATCACTTCTGCAAACTTAGTGTTCTTCTCTCCTGTGATCCCTTTTGCAGTAGGGCCATGGGGCAGAAATAGCTCCAGTTTTATTCCCCTAGTTAAAGGAAACTCTTAAATGGGCACACTGTTTGCAGACTGCTACGGAGAAGATGACCTTACTTGACACTACCGTTGTAAAAATGGGGCAAGGCAAAACTGAGTCATACAATCCATGCTCATTCCTATAATGCTGCGGGAGGTAAATGCACATTCCCGTCCCTGGGAAGAAGAGGGAGACAGCCCTGTGGTGTCATGATGGGTATTGCTGTGCCTTGGTGTATGGAGATTATTTAGGCAGTGAACATGCGAGCTGAACCTCAACTCCTGTGTCAGCAATTACTCTTCCATTAGAGTAGTCCCAAAGAGATGTTTGCAGCTGCTAATATATGTAATAACTTAAGAATCTAGGCTTTCTGGTTTCTCAGTTGTTAGCTGATGATTAGAAGCAATACTTGACCAAGCAGACAGATATGATTTAAACTTGACATCTATTGTTAGTAGCACATAAATGTTCTCATGCTCATGGTTGGTTTCCAGTGAGGTTGACCGACATCAGTTCTGGAACACGATGGTATTTTGAGGGAGAATAAAACAGTAGTTGCCGAGCTGTGTTTTTTGTTTGGCCTTGCCCAAGTTAAGCTGAGGGCTGGTCATATCCATGTGGCATGTATCTTTATGATCACAATGTAGATTTGCTGTCATCATTGGAGGCATTTGTCTTCTAAAGCAATGTGGAAAGTTTTACACAGCTCTCCTCCTTGGGAGGAACTTGCAGTTCTGTAGGAGAGTCAGAATTTTCTTTTCTTCTTTTTCTCCTTCTGGATTGTCCTTTAGGGGTTCAGACTATCTTCAGGTTTTATGTGTCATGGATTAGTCTTTCCTCTCCAGGGTTTACAAGAGTAGCGTATGTTTTACCAGTTTCATATCAACTTGTTCATCCCCTGCATTCAGCTGGCTAGGAGCAAAGGCTTCTTTATTCCACCCAGTCTTTCCTTGAGTGATCCAGGGTCTGTTTTGCAAGCAACAATTAGGTTATGTCCCATGGGCTTCTTTCTCCATTCCAATAGCAGAAGGAATTCCTTGTACCAACCTCCAACATCCTAAGCAGTGGGACCTGCTAATTTTCCAGTGAACACAAAGTCACCAGTGGCCATTTTCATATAACTTTGGAATATGTATATTAGTTCATTAAATTTGCAATACGTGCCACTCTGTTATGCTAATGTTAAACACCTATCCCTTTCCTTGTCCTTCTATATTAAGCTTTTTATAAACTGATGTGTCAATAAATGATTTTTTTTCCAGCTATCTTCCAGCCTCTTTCCCATCTGACAAGCTTAGGGCCTTGTGACAACAGTGAATTCCTTTACAGTCATCAGTGAGGATCTCCACATCAGTGTGTAGATGCAAAAAACACATGCAGGCAGGTAACAAGGCATTCAGAACGATAACATAAAGCAGATGTTTGCACTTGGCTTGCTCTCTTTTGGGTAGGTATTGCTTTTGTACATATATACTGTGTATTAGAAGACTTTATGTGGAACAATTAGCACAAGATATTGCGTGTATTTTCACCTACAGAAAGTGTATATTGCGAGTGAAAAAAGAAAGTGATCATATATTTCACCTCTGTTGGAATGCATGGGCATCAGGGAGCAGCATTAGCGCAGTGTGTGCAACCTTAAACCTTGTCATTTCCTGACTCGTGAGTCCTTCCCTGGACAACCTTAATGGCAAGCGCTCTGTCCCTGCCGGGCTTCAACTTCCTCACCCTAACAAGCTCAGTGGCCTTTTATGTGGCCCTATTGATGTAATCATATGTAGGATGAGCCCAACATTAAGAGGAAAAAAAAAAAAAAAAGAAAACCTTTAAAATGAATATTGCTGCAGAGCCAATTTCTCTCAACAAGTGTGACTCCAGGTGTGAAATGCCTGGTGCCAAATGACTGCAGCCACTTTCAGAAGTTTACAACACAACTTCTAACTACACTTAATTTGGAACAGTGCAAGGTGATTACAAGCAGTCTGGATCCCTTCCTCAGGATGGGAAATATAACATAATAGGCTTTTGTGCAGAAAGGTGCTGAATGCCCTATTTTTTTCATGTTAATATAATTTAAAGCTAGATATGAGCAGACAGCAACTGTCCCAAAGGAAAGATTCTTCACATTGTAGTCTGCTTTGTTGTACATGTTGAATATGCAGAGGAAGGCATTTTGGTTTCTCTTCTCCTTCACCCACCAATTAGAAGGAGAATACTTAAATTCTAGAATTATTTTCCCCTCTTGGTTGCTGTCATTAGCTTTACCCAGCCATGCAAAATGAGCTTCATAGAACAGCATAGTACTGGGGTCATAGCTTTAGTCAGTTAAAAGAAAAACAGTATTTCTGTGTTGTTGTGGCTGTTTGTTTTCATGATCAGCATATTCTGAAGTATTCTGAGAATTCAATTGCCAGAAGTGCTCATTTCCAGGGTTTCCAAAGGATGTTTTATGACATAACAGAAATAACTTGAAGTTAGTCAGCAGTGAGAGACTCAAGGCAAGGTTTAGTGAGGCCCCAGGTGCTTTGCATGCTGTGCCTGGCCCTGGTGGGTGTTTGCACCTCTAAAGTGGCACAGTACAGTCGCATGCAGTAAAGCACAGTTGTTACAGCACAAGTGAGGTGACACTTGGTGTTTGCAAAATGAAACTTCAGTTTTGGGTTCTGTAGCTGGCAGAGCCCTATGGGTAGGTTAAGACATCAGGTTTGCTGATTGGTTTTATGCAAATCATGTTTTCCTTTTGGGTAATTTGTGGAACCATCTAAATTAGCCAATAGAAATCATGATTATTAGTGGCATCTGAAGCATTACATTCATTTTTCAGAGTTTGAGTATTTACCTCCATGTTATTTATAATCTTAAATCGTTTCGCAATGTTTGATGCCTGAGCTGTTTCTTTGCAGAAAGCAAAAGAGAAAATACTCTGTTCCTGAAAGGAATTGCTGCCCACTGGTGTGGGCTGTTCAGCAGAGCATCAGTCAGAGTGTCAGAGACTCGAGTTCAATTTCCTCTGCTGACTGAGGAGGTGCAAACCCATATGTCCTTTGCTAGCAAGAGGCCTCACTTCTTGCAGGAAAGTTGCACTAGCCTGAAGGAAAAAAGCAGTATTGCTGGCTAGGGCACTCTGCTGGGAACGGGAGAGCTATGTTCTGCTGCCTGCTCCGATGACTCCTTATGTATTTTAACAATTAAATGTTTCATACAAAGAACATGAAATCTGCTTTATAGGAACAGCTTTCCAGGGGGCTGTATAAATATGAAATTGTTCAGTGATGACAAGAATAAGGTGCTTCTGGGTGTATTCAGGAGTCAAATGAGCGAGTAAGTCTCCATAGCCCAGTGAGGGCTGTGGGATGATCCCTGAACTGCAGCTGCTCCAGCACTGGCAGCAGGAATCCTGAACCAACCGGCTTTGTGCCCTGCCAGTGCTGGGCACCGTGTCTTGAGCACCAGTGTGGTTGGACTAGCCGAGGTGCAGCCTGTACCTATTCTTAGATATTTAATGTTGTTTTAGACAATGTTCAAGATGTGCATGAGGCCGGGTGATGTGCTGTTTGTGTCTTTCTGAAGTGGCAGCTGGAGACCACACAGATCACTTTTGTGGGAGCCTTGAAGTGCTTGATGCAACTGAATCCCATTCCTGGGCACAGCTTTGGACATGTATGAAATTGGGCAAGCATCTTGAGGCTGATATTTTTGGACTTCTGAGCATAAATCTGCCCACTATCAGTGTAGTCCATGAAGCATTTTTATGTGAGTGTTCAACGTTTAATCGAAACTTCCACAGAGAGTGAAGTAGAGGGGAGGGTGTAGGCTAGAGTCGCTGACAGATGGTTGCACCAGTCCCTGGGGAAGGAGGAGGGATGGATTTGAACCTTCTCGGGCAGCAAAGGAAACCGATACCTTCCACAATTCAGTAGCACGTGTGAGTGCTGCCCAAAAGCCACTGCTGGGAGGGCAGCTGCTCTCCGCATTGCACCCTGCAGCCTCCTCCCCGACAGCCTCAACTCCTCGGGTCCGTCCGGGCTGCCCATGACCTTGGGTTTCCCTCACGCAGGCTGCTGAGGGGCTGCTGCCACAGAGCTGGCTCCAAGAGCGGCCTGGGCACCGCCCTGGACATGCCCGGCCGCTCGCCCCGCGTGGCAGCGCTGCCCTGCAAGCCGGGCTCACAGGCCGGTGCGTGAGCGGAGGCCTCCGGGCCCAGCGCTTCCCTGCAGCGCCCTGCAGGTGCACCGGCCTTCCAGCCCGTGTGTGCCCAGCTGCCATCTCCTGTGCCTTCTCCTTCTCTATGCCCTACTGTACCTTCTGCAGTACTGAAACACGGGCTGAAGTTACGTTCGCGGAATAAGGAAGCTGGCTGAGGCTGTTTGCAGGATGGTGTTGATGTGTGTGGTTTCAGCGAGCTCGATGCCAGGAGCAGGGCCGGTGCTTTGCTGCCTGCATGGGTGGGAGGTCCCGCAGTGAAGCACCCCAAAACCTGTGTGTGTTGCTGTGAAACGGGCTCTCCTGGCCTTGCGGTTGCCTTTTCACAGAGTACAGCAGAGAGCAATAAAGTGGAATCCCAGACGTGTGGTAAAATACATCTTACAAGAAAGCAAATTTTCTCTTATGCCTTTGCATTGCAGTAACATATGCAAGTCCAGTTTTCTCAAGCTCAAATCATATCATTTGTATATATTCTCAGGACAGCCTTTTTAATTTAATTTACTGTTTTCTGTTAAATGAAGGTGGAAATGATGATAAAATAAGCTTTATATGTCTTAGTTTTCTAGTACACACCACTCATTCAGGCACTGGTTATAAATACACAGTGGCAGACAAGCTGTACAAATGAACTCAGAACTATATCTGTGAGAGAGAGGTTTTTGTGGTGGTTAAAATGGAAAAAGGAACATTTCCCTATGATATCAAAATACAGCTTGATTGAAGATATGCACAGGCGTCCAAGCACACACAATTACTGCTTGAGCTTATGAAAATGTAGCTCTTAATATCTGTTCTAACCTCCATTAGGAATATTATAGAGCTGCTGCCTGCATCTATATTGGTTATTTAACAGTGATAGCGCATATTGTAATTGATCTAGATAAAGATGTTAGCATAAAGTATGGCAGATGTGCTTAAACCTTATGTCCCTGTGTAGTCATATTGGCCAATGATGGCTTAATTTTTCCTTGAGGTAAAATGTGCAGCTCCACGTTGTAGCCTGCTATGCCTTTTACCAGCAAAAGGAAAATTCCTGTGCATTTGTATTTAAAGTGACAGAGTTGCTATCAAAGAATAGAGATAATTAAGTGCTGAAACTGAAAGCCATCCCTGAGTGAAGAATTTTGCAGATTTTGTTCATGTGATTGTTTACAGGTTTCGTTCTTCATTTACTCCCAAAGAATACACTTAAACACTCAATCAATGAATAACCTACAGCAGTTTGTTGTAGATTCAATAATGGGGAACGGTGCATTGTACCAGGATAGTCAGATATACCCATAGGGAGTGTCAGTGGTCAAAATGCTTCCATTGCCAGAAGGTAGTCTGAAAATGGTCTAGAAATTCAATACAGCATTGACCCTACATTGTACACATGATCTGCAGTCAGTTTCTGAAGCTTACTTGAAGTTTAAAAAAACTGCCATTTTAATTCTAGGACTCAAAATATATGAAGAGATTTATATTCTAGATTGAAACTGTTTTTCTTTCTCTAAGACTGTAAGTTTTGTGTCTTTTTTTGTTTGCTTCTGTCTCTGCACCCCCCTTTATTGTTCTGTTTTAGCATAAGCAGGATTTGTGACAGTGAAGTTTCTGAAAACACCAGCGTAGAAAAAAGTATTTTTCCCCTTGTCATTATTATCTCTGTCCGCCCTGTCTTCTACAGCACATATATTTTCGAAATATATATTGTCTGTAATCTAACATCACTGTGCATGTTTTAAAATTTCCTGAAATAAAATGAAAATTATACTTTTTTGTTCCCTTAGCAGAGTGCTCAGAGTAATAAATGTTTTCTACAGTTTAATAGAAAAGTAAAACCATTTTCACCATGCATGTTTTTATACTCTGTTTTTCAGGGTGCACAGGAATAAGAAAAATTCCTAAGACACTAAACAATTCTGTCTATCCTGCTTACTGCCAAAGCTGTGGTGGATCCAGTGCTGTGATTTCTGTTTGGACACAGCAAAAACTCTGTCAACTCACACATATCCACCTTGCCCCAGACTACAAAACAATCTAGGTAAGTCAGATATTTTATTTTCCTAGAGTGTGGTACTTATTTTTCATATTGTCTGTAAAGGTTTCACTAAATTAAAGCAAAATAGTATGTTGCATTACATTATGCTTCAAACTGCTGCATATTAAAGTGAGTGACACTACTGAATACTTCAAAATACATCTCATGACTGTGTGCCTTAAGTTCCACATATGATGCTGAAGGGAGATTGTGCCACTGGCAGTTTTTAGGGCGGTATCTGCACTATCACGGGCTGCTGTTCAGAAATTACTGTGCCTCAGTTGCGAGTGCTTTCCAAACAGAAGGCCAACTGTTTTATTTAATAGTTGCTTTCGACTTTTTGGTTCGGTTCAAGTTTTAACAAAGCCCTTTCTCCTTTGAGGTTGTTTGCCATGATGAAACGTTTCAACTGTGTACTACTTAGCGAATGCAAATGTTTCCTAAAAGCCGGAGAGCAAAATAACCTTTCAGGTTTTTCTGAAGCCTAGAAGTGTTTTGTTTTGCCAGCTGTCTATGAAAGTTCAGTGCATAAAAGGTTAGGAGCGTGACTTTTTTCTGTCTTGTATATCTTTGAAAAATTGGTTTATGGCAAGTCATACATCATGTAGCTAAGACATATGGGAATAGTTAAAGATTAAGGTAAATAGACAAATTGAACTGCTTTAAATCATTTTTCCCTGTTTCACTTTTATGAAAGAGCTTATGAACAAAAGTTGACATTAAGCAATCGCAATAGGCTATTCTATATATTTTAGACAGTGGTAAAGACTTTAGTGTCACAAAGTGTTGCATCACTGATGCTTACATCAATTTGATTGGTGTCCAACTTTTAAAAATGTTACTTTGTCAAGTCATAACCTTTTCTGAGTCTTTCATTTGTCATTGTTTTGATGATTATATCTTAAGGAAAAAAAAGGAAGAAAGGAAATAAATATTGTCTCTGTCAGGAATCATATCATAGTTCATAAGACTTTTCTTATCAATTGCCTTGATAAAATTAGCACTTCTGTCATTCCTGTGTTACATGATTGCTTAGATGTTTTGGTGTATTTTTTAATGCAAACATAAGCAGTTTCAAGGAAAATATATTAGAAGTATATTTCTGCAAAGTGTCAGAATGCCTTTTGACTTCTAAGGGCATAAATGAGAAGAGTTTATAGTAATATGTAGTCATTTTATTCTGCATATTATTCATAATAATATTGCTACCACCCTGATCTGGGAGCTTCAAGACAAAGTAAGATAACCTTGATATATACACAGACAGGAGTTTTTTTTTTCCATTCTCTGTTTAGCTGCCCCAACAATATATGGATATTTGGGAAATGCAGAGCGATAGCTCAGAGGGGCTGGGTCTGTTGTGCATGTTTGTTCTTTGTGTGCTTGGCACAAACTTACTAAATAAGAAACAGTAGCAGCTGGCACCAAAAATGCCACCTGTGATTTAAAGTGGAGTTTCATTTACTTTTACGATTTTAGAGAAATTATTTGTTGTGATTTTGAAGAATTGGGACCTAGGGTGGATGTTTGTGATCTTTTAAAGATGAATCAATATTTTCTAAATATTTGTGCATTGTAGGAAGGGGGAAAATGACCAAACTGCCAGTAAAATTTTTGTTCAGATCCTTGGGCATAGTTTACCCTAGCAGTCTTAACTAAAATAAGAATCTTTACAAAATGGAGGCAAAATATGATGCTGATTATTTTTAAGCCTTATTTTTAGTGCTTGTCTTATAACTGCTAATCAAATTCTATTTTTCACTGTATGCAGTAATATTAAATATACTAGTAATTTCTTTGATCACTTTACAAACTGGTAGTTTACATCAGTCTCTCTATGTGTATAAATAAAAAGTTTTGAAGTTTTATCATTTGCAAATGGTTGCTTTATTTCCAATACTCAAGAACGAAAGAATCCATAAAAATAGAATTTTGTGGCTTGAGATATTCTGTAACAAGATAATATTGCTTTGTAGCCTTTTTAAATGGGTTGCTTGTTGTTTTTGAATTAGGAGAATGTATTTTCACTGTTTTTGTGCAATTTGTGAGAACAGGCACTGATTATTTACTGTGCTGTGGTTATTAATACCACTTTGAGTTTCTGTTTCGTTTAAAAACTATTAGCAATAGCTTTCAGCAAGCAATCTTTTCTTTCTATCATAAGAACTAAAAGAAGGCAACTGGACAGAATCCCTAAAATAGTCCTATAATTGTTAGGATTTTAGGATTTTTTTTTTTTTTTAGGAGGGAGAAATGGCTCTTTTACAAAGCGAACCCTTAAAAAAAATACTCTTCTGGTTTCTATGTTGTCCTGGATTATTGAGTGACATTATAGCGCTTTATGCTAAAAAGTCCATTATCGTGACCCTGTGGCCAGGCAGCCCCTCTGCTCGTTCCTGCGCCCGCGACTCCTTGGGGGCCCGCGGAGGCTGCGGCGCTGCCAGCGCGAGAGGGAGCTCTTGGAGCTCCGACGGGCGCGCTCCTCGCGCCGCCTCCTTCATCAATACCGCTCTGCTCTAAATGTTTAATGAAATACATTAACAATTATTAGTTTCCGCCATCGCACCCTATGACTACCACTGACATGCGTTTTCCCAGAGAAGCATGAAAACAATAATTAAAGTGAATAAACCTATACCTCGGTATTAATGTATTTGGCGTGTGTGTGGGAACAACAGCCAATCTTTTCTTCTTATGTTGGTGACAAGCTTAAATCTGCTTCAAAGGAAACAGTCTTGTCAGCCAGTGAAACGTTACTTTGGTTATAGAAACCTTTGTTGCTCATGCACGTTGTTTTGAATTATCCAAAGGCTGTCGGTCCAACTTTTTCAAGTGGCTCTGATAGGAAATCGGGCGCGCGCACGAATGTCGTATGCTGGAGAACGTCAGTTTATATGAAAATTGAAGAATTATCTGTTTTCCCCCTGCAGTTATGCACAAAGGCATCATTGTCAGTTGCCTTTCTTAGACCTTCCCCGCAGGCATGATCAGACTCAAGCAGACAGCTATTTTCCTTTAATTTTCCACAGCAAGCCAGTAATGCTTATGATTATTGTGAAGTCAGGAAAAGTTTAGTTTCATCAAGTGACATGTAGTGTTGCAATTAGTTATTTAAGCACTTATAAAATTTTCTCCTACGGTATCTGGCTTGTCAGCTGCAGCTAAATATTAGCATCTCGCATTAAACAGGAGGGTAGAAACTCCTCACAGAAAGCGCAGCTGACAGCTCTCAACATGAGCTGAATGATCACTCACAATTGTAATCGATTCTGTAAGTACTGAACACAAACCCCCAGGCAATTGAAGAAAATAGGATGATGAAGGACTGCAAACTAATACGTTACACATCTTCATTGATTAGTCATTGATTAACCATTATTTTCCTGAATGACAAACAGCTAGTGGTAAAGTAACTGAAGCTGATGATTTATTTACACGTTAGACAGAAGATGACTTCTTTATTCAGCTGATCGTGAGCTAATGCGAAACCAGGAGACAGCAACAGTTTAAGAACAAGGGCAGGTTTATAATCTTTCCTAACAGCATTCTTAGATTTAAATTGTATTTACTGGAAAGAAATCTAACTAGACTTTCAAACAAGGCGTGAAATTCAAATGCAGACCCTCTACACGATACCTGTAGTATAACTACATTTAAAGAGAAGATCATTTTATAGACTTGGTATTTACAAGAGTATCGATCAGTGTTTATTGAACTTTTAATTTAATTCTCTATTTTGTTCAGTGCTTTATTGGCAATTAAACAGAGCTGCAGAAATGGCAGAATAATGTTTTTTAATACACGTACTATATTTATTGTCTTGAAAGATATCTCCGAACCTTATCTATGAATTCCCCATGGGATTAGGAAACACATAATTAGGAAGCAGCCTCCACGTTGGGAGATCAGATTTTTCTCTAATACATATCAAACATCTAATTATAATCAGCTTTAACCAACCCAGAGCTCAGTAAAACTGCTTGCAGTGGAAGGTGGTGCCGGTCCCTTGGCTGAACCCTGAGAGTCCAGCTGCCCTTTTCCCCTTCTGTTTCCTTTTGCACCCCTTTTCCCCCCAAAGCTGTTCCTGGCTGCTGCAGTGTTTAAATGGGTTGAGGGAAAGGGGCCTCTGATGCTGCCTGCAGGAGAGCCCTGGCACCGTCTCCTTCGGGTACCAGAGCAGTGTGCGCAGAGTCTGTTACCAACTAGTGATGAATGAGGAAGATTCTTTGATTCTTGGCTGTTATTTTTCATAGCACTAATCATGATGAGCTCTCTATATTCATGTGGATGCTTTGTAAATTAGTGTTAATTAATGTCCACTTAATATAAGGTGCTAGTGATCTTTGCTATATGCTAACTAGTTATCAGTGAGTGTTTCAGGGGAAGAGGTGTGTATTCAGGGAGCAGGAATGCAGAATGAGTATTTACAATAAGCTTATCACCATTTAAAAGTTAATTGTCATATCATATAAATTAAGAACAAGGATGCTAGCACACCACAGAACTGCAGCTGAAATACAGATGTACTTGATACTACATTTAATAATTGTTCCATTATTAGACACACAATTGTGTGATACTGCAAAATATTTTTAATTATGTAGATTAATACATTAAAACATTACTAGGTACTCAGCCAAGCCTTTGCAAATTGTTCTCCCCCACCTCTTTTATGATGCTGAGAACATTAGCAAAAACACCTCTTCTGTAGGTGTTTTTGAGACACTTACTTACACGCAGATAGCAACTGCTATGAAGCTGCTACCTTTTGCACACATTTAATATGAACCTTTGTCAAACTGTTACTCTTCCTGTTGAAAAGTTTGTCAACCAGCACTAAGCCTTGTATTATGTCGGGATTGGAGCATGGTTTTTTTTTTTTTTTTCGGTTAGAAGCAAAAACCCCAGACACTTTGTTCTCTTGCAGGACAGCTCCTGAGCAGTAGTGGATTTGTGCCGTTACTGTTTTGTCCTTTCTGCCAATTGGGTCACGTTTGACCACTTTGCCCCTCGGGATGTCCCATTCTGTCCCGGTTTCAGGACTGGACAGGTCTGGACCATAGAGGCACCTTAGCGGGTACCGAGGTGCTGCTTGCTCGGCCGCTCTCGCGGCGGGCTCTGAAACGCTGCTTCGTAGCAGTCGGACACTTCTGAATTATAAACCACTTGCTCCTCGCCGGTGTAATCAGCGCCGCGCTTCCGAGGATGGGCTCCTGCTCTGCCCAAAGGGCTGCCGGGCTTTGGGAGGCGACAGAGCCGATAGCTTTAGCAGGTCTGAAAAATAACAAAAGGAAAAATGCTCTGGCAGCAAAAGAAAAGCCCCTAAGACAAGGTATGAAAATACACAATTCCTTTGCCCTTACACCTGCACTTTCAATATCCACTGCCAGCTCTCTGCTTGAAAGTGAAATAAGAAATCCCATGAATTCTTTTATAATTGTGTGTATGTCATATTCTGTTTGTATTACCCATTTAAATTGCCAATTAAAGGGGTTGTTCACATGAACAACAGTATGATGTGGCCTACTCTGCAAGGCTGGTCCACAGTTTGTGTTTGGGAAGGGGGGGAAAAATAGTAGTAACCTGTATTTTTCTTCTCATTCTTTTGACTTGAGATACGTTATCACAGCTACACGTGGGGCAGAATACGCCTTGGTGTCCTCAAGCATATTTAATATCTTTAATTTTTTAAATGAAAATGTAGCTGTCAATTTTAAACTAATTTGGATGGACAGCAATAAAATGCAAACCTCACTTCAAATTAGAATTTTCAGTGAGGATTTCTAATGGAAAGTAATTGCTGACAATAGGAAATGACAAATTACTAATTACTTAGTTCAATTAGACTTTTGTGCCTTTGGTCCTAAGTGGCAAGCATACAGCAAATCTTGCACTTTTATAACAATTAATGACACTAAAACTATTTAAACTGCCAACAGATGTGAGTAAGAAGACATGAATTGAAACTTACTTAATTTACATACTATCCCAATTTATATTAAGTAAATGGTGTTTAATTTTTATGTTACAATTAAATATCACTGGCATAGTGTAATTTCTGCAGAACTTTTCAGGATAGAATAGTTTTGCTGAAATGCTAGTGCTAATGCTTTCTTTTCCTCTTATCACAGCACTATTTATCTTAAAGTGATTCTGTAAAATATATAGGCGTGAGTGGAAGATTTTTTTTCTCTTTTTGAGCTTATGCTAACAGTTTCCCTCAAACAGAGGGCGAGAATTGCATCAACTGCAGTCCTGCAATGTAAGGTCCTGTAATGTTCAAATTCTCCACCAATTCATGCAGAATTGGTCCTCTACACTGCTTGCGGAAGCAGTCCCTGCTTTGATGTGTTTGCTTCTCAGTCTTTATCAAAGTACTTCCAGAATTCATGTGTTAGATATCGGGCAATAGCCCTATATTGCTTTAAGTCTTCTACGTCTTTTTTTTTTGTTTTTTTTTGAGACTGAATTCTTCATACTTCCTCACATTTCACAGTATATAGATCTTCTGAAGTCCTTTCAAGTATGTTTCTACTGGATATGAAAAGTGGCAGGTCTTCAATCGAGTATAGTGATTTCTGTGTGGTGGTTAATAAATTAATGCACAGGCATGTTTTCACTGTAAACTTTGCATATAAATTTTGCAGGTCAAAATTTCTAAAATCGAATACCTAAACTACCTAACCAAATTGTTCATAGCATAGTACTTACCGCCCTCTTTTCTGGACGCCTAAGGTAGTGGTTGGGATTTGTTTAGGTGTTTAAAAGTTGTGAAAAATGGCTACTTCCATTGGGATGCATTACCTTGCTTTGGGCATGTTTCCCGGCAATATAATTTTAGTCACAACAAAAAAAGGAAATGATACTAAATTGTGAGGCTATAATGCCAAAAAAACTGTTTTCCTTTGCAGATTGTTTAGCAAAGGCCCAATTCAGTCATCTTCTCAGCTAAATCACAAGTAAATGTAAAGGCAACCTGTGAAAGAATCCATTAATCCAGCAGTGTTTTATGGGTATTTAATTTTCCCGAGGAATCTCTGTAACTGTTTGTTTTGTAGCAAGATATAAGGCAATACAGGTATAATACAAATGGATCTTCTCCTTGAGAGGCTGTATAGACAGGAGATAATATTCTCAATATGGGAGTAGAAATAGGAATGACTTCATAAAATATACATGAGGCTGCAAGAAAATTAAAATGTAGGACCCAGATCTGGAAAGATTTATATAATTGCCAATGTCTAATTTCAAGAATTGTCTTGAAAAAGAGTATTTTGTTAGGAGTATCATTCAGATGTGTAGTTTTGGTTTACAGAGCAATAGAAGTATTGATAAAGCATGCTGAGGAAGATTTTTTTTATAGTATTAAAACACACCAAGTATCAGACTAAATATCCCAGCACTGTGTTTTCTCTTGGGTGCTCTTATGTCAAGGATTTGTGTACATGGCTGCCAGCTGATTGGCACCGTCCTCCCTTGCCTTGCACTTCCTTTGTGCCACAGACAAAGTAAGGTAATAAAATCCTCCTTGATGGTGAAATCCGAGGCGGCCCCAGCCGCTGAGCCGCGTGCGCGGGCCGGCTGCGGCGTGGCACGGGCGTCTCGCTCGGCGAGGGCTCCGGCCCTGGCGCGCGTGGCGGAGGCCGCGTGAGGCGGCCCCGCGCCGGAGCCTTCGCTCCACGGCTCTCCGGAATCAGGCAATTCCCCTCCAGCTTCACTATTGTTACAGCCCTCTAAAAAGCAGCCACAGAACGCAGGCAGTTTGTGAAATTTCCTGCAAAAGGATTTCTTTAAGTGATTTGCCCTCTTGTGCGCAGGATTTTTTTTTTTTTTTCCTCCTAACATTTCCTGTAATTAGGACAATTATACCCTTCCTTGAGAACAAAGCTGGTAAGGGAAATGAATTACCAGCAGTAGTTTTGGACAAACCTATGTTGTTTCACCACAGCTGTAGTTTTCTCTTCCCAAAAGCTTAGTGAACTTTAAGAGCAAGAAATAGAAGAGAGACCATGCCTCATAATAGAGGAGAAAGGAAAAGCTTAGGCAGGGGGTAGGAAGCCTGGGCAGGGACAGAGGAAAGAAAGACTCACAAATCAGAAAGGGGAAAAATGTGGCACTGGTATTGTGCTTAGAGAGAGATAATGTGGAGAAGAGGTGAGAGCAGGGACAGAAGTACACCTGGAGCAAGAGGGACAGAGAGAAAGAAGTGGCCTAATTAGAAGAAAAAAGAGAGAGACAGATGATGGGGGGGAAAGCAAAAGAGGGGTCAAAGATACGAGGCAAAAAAATAATGAAGCGAAGGAAATTAGCAGGACAGATATAAGGCTAAGAACATGGTGTCTTCATTCATGCCACAATGAATCATGAGAGGCGAATGTTTAGGCTGATTTAATCATGCCGGGAGGGGAGCGGCTCCTTGCGAGCCCCGTTGCAATTACTGAGGCCCGGGGAGGAGATGGGCAGTTCTGGGGTGCTCATATTGGACTGCGGGCACATACGAGCAGGACAAAAGGCCAAAATGTCTCCATATTTACCTTCCATTATTTTGGAATGAGATGTATGGATATAAGTGTGTGAGTATGTATAGCTTATACGAGCAGATTCCTGTATTTCTAGTGATACGTACATGTGGAAGATACTACCTAGGTTTATAATATTAGTGTAGCTTCACCCCAAAAGGAGTGAGAATAATAATTTACTGTCAGTATATGCTAGTAATAAAACACATGCTGAGTAAAGTTAGTATTTTCTAAAATATGCTAATGTCATTGACACTGTAAGCATGTTCTCTAGCAAAATATTAATTGCTTTTCCATAATAAAAAGGTATCTTTATATAATTTAGAAATAAAAATGCTAGCAGTACTTTAGGATCTAATACAAAAATAAAGACAGTTTAATATTGTCACATTTTCTAGGTTCCTACGTCCCAGAATATTTCAAAATGACATTTTTCATTATAGTAACTCTTAGTTGTCCGATGTGATGACAACGCTGACGTACTTTTTCAGATGATATGAACAATGATATAAATAAATTTGTACCATGTCCTTCTCAGATGATTAGCTATTATCATGGTAGTGAAAATCAACAATGCAAGATAATACAGTAAATATTTTCTAGCATATGGAAGTAACTGGACTGCTAATCTAATGGTATGTTATTCTTCATTATGGAAATTACACATTTTCATTTTATTTTTCTAAGGTACTGAGTGAGCTAAAGATGACTCAGAGATGAAATTTAACCAAAATACACTCTGGAAATCCCTTTAAAAGTTCATTTCATCCCCCTCCTTTCTTTTTTAAATACTGACAAAGACTGTGTCAGTGTTTCTGAGCAGGTAAATAGACTTTGCTCTTTTATTTTTTCACTTTGTAAAGAGACAAGAACTGAGGAGTGAAAAGCAAACCCGGGTATCACTTGGAAGTGAGGCCCTGATTGAGCAGAGAGCAGCCCGGGCCGTGTGCGGTGCCAGGGCCGCCGTGTCCCCAGCAACTGGTTATTGTAGCTGCATGCGCCATGGAAGACAGATGGCAGTTGTGCTAAATGAGGTCTTAAATATGCTTAAATAAAGTGCTTATTTAGACTTGTTCAGATGCATAATAGCATTAAATGGCACTTCATTATTAGCAACAGATTTTCTTGCAGATTGACAGTTGTCTATACCTATATGTGCTGTATCTGTCATGTGTTGGTTTGATGAGTTAAAACTTCTTTTAAATTTCATGCATTTGCTAAACAATTGCTATGCAAGATGAAACTTTTCAGAAGAAGGAGCAGATACACAACGAAATGTGAAGGTAAGCATGCTTGTAGTTTGTTCTAAAGATGTATTAAGTTTATAGTGCTATCGTAAGGAAAAGGCAGAAATCCATATGAAATTAAGATGAAAGCCACTGCTGCTTTTAAAGTGCTCCTTTAAAGGAGAGGAATAGAAGAAAAAGGAAGAACAGTGTATTGGAACAAATATGATGCCGTTAGAATCAATAGATAGGTTTTACAGAAAAAGAGCTCTTTTGCTTTTTTTATTTAGCTAAAGATAATGAAACCAGTAACCTCAGTTATCACTAATGTCTAACAGTAAGTATACACCTAGTAGAAGGTATACAAACAATCAAACAAAACCCACATTATGGATCTGGATTGTGTTGTTGCTTTGTAATGGATTTGCTGCTGATATATACAAAACGTTTAAGGCCAAATGCTTGCTTTTTTTTTTTTAAAGTATAAAGCATATAGAGCATACAAGTGCATGCTCAAGATTCTAAACACTTTCAGTTCCTTGTACAAGTATTCTGAGTGGCTGAATTACAGGCTAAAACAGGGATATTTAATTTTTGGATGAACTAAGATTTGGAGCAGAGGTAGCTACGTGCCAGCTATTTTGGCAGCCCTCTAGAGTGGTTGCGATTAAGGGAATGGAACATCTCTCGTATGAAGAGAGGCTGAGTGAGCTGGGCCTGTTTTCTCTGGAGAAGAGAAGGCTCAGAGGGGATATGATTAATATGTATAAGTTCAGGAAGGGAGAATGCAGGGAGGAAGGGGACAGGCTGTTTTCACTGGTGGCCAGCGATAGGACGAGGGGTAATGGCCACAAGCTGAAGCACAAGAAGTTCTGTCTCCAGGTGAGGAGCAACTTCTTTACTGTTAGGGTGACAGAGCAGTGGAACAGGCTGCCCAGGGAGGTTGTGGAGTCTCCTTCTCTGGAGGTCTTCAAAACCCACCTGGATGCCACCCTGTGCTGCATGCTGTAGGTGTGCCCGCTTGAGTGGGAAGGTTGGACTAGATGATCTCTAGAGATCCCTTCCAACCTTGAATATTCTGTGATTCTGTGACTAAAATGTTACCTCATTATTATACTACTGGAGAATAAACCAATGAATTTTGTAAAGCAGACTAGGGAAATACATTCTGAAGTCAGCTACCAGAAGAAATAAGGTCAAGCTCTTGCCTTGACAATACTTTTAATTAAAAAAAGAGAAAAAGGAAAAAAGAGGAAGGAAAAAAAGAAGCTAGTATGTACTTCTCTCTCCTAACGTTTGGCGAAGATACAGATACGAATAGGAATTGCTTTGTGTTGCTTACCCTGCCTATTGCTGTAGCTGGCAACATGTTATCAAATTATCATCAAACTTGAAGCAGTCAAAAATCAGTCTCCCCAAAATCATGAATTTGTGAAACTTCATGTGTTGTGAAACTTCAATGTTGTGATGACCGTTTCTGGGTGTGCGGTGTCTTTATTTAACTGGAGATATTTTGCTATTTTGCTAGACTTGTAGTCTTTTTTTAATTATTTTTTCTTCAGTAAAATGGAGGTGCTGGGTTTCTGAGCAGGGTTTTCAGGAGGCCTGTCTCTTTCCAAGGCTTAGCGCTAGCAGCCGTGGCCAAGTTGGGGGTCCTCGTCCCTTGATGTGGCAGGTGCTGCTGCTCTTTTGGAGGAAAGAGCCTCTGTGCAGGCCTCTCGGGTCACGGCTCGGCTTTTCCAAAGAGCGTTGCCTGCCACCATCCCGGAGAGCTGGAATCAGCTGCCTTGCAGCCTTGCGGCCGGACCAGGAAAATGGATTTGTGTGGCATTAAGTTGTTCTCGCCCCCATTAGGTTGCAGCCAACAACTGCTTTTAAACATCTTCTGTGTTTGATCCCCTGACTTAGGTCCTCTCGCTGCAGTAAATCGCTCCTTGCAGGGAAGAAGAGGGGCTGGCCATAGCTGTACTGTAGCTCCCAGTAAAAGGTATCTTTTATTTCTGCAGTGAATTAAAGAAAAAGTCTCATAGTGATTTTTTTCTTATTTTTTCCTTGTTCTTTTTTCTTGTTTTTGCTATGGAGAAATACCAATTAGCAGGTTTAGTAAAGGCTCATCACTTAAACTGCAGAGATGGGAGAGCTTCTCCTGCTTCTCATTTGTCAAAGCCCTCTCCCAGCCAGGTGGGTGATGGGTTTCCGTGCACTAGCTCATCTGCTGGCAGTGCCGTGGCTTGGAGCGAGGCTCCCCTCTTGGCCGCTGTGGGCAACGCGGGTGCACCCGCCGTGGGGCAGCGGCCACCCGCGTGCTCGGGGCCTGTGATTTCCGGGGAGAAATGGTGAAAATGGCAAACCAGCGCCATGGCTTTTCCGGCCTGCTAGCACCTCAGTTCTGTTGGAAGCGCTGTGTGTTTTATAAAATACCATGTTTTTAGCGGCTGTCTTATTTGCTGCCAAGTATTGGGTTGTGGTAAGAAAAAAAAAAAAAACACTATTGAATCCTCAGTTTCCCTATTTTTCTTGTTCCTTCTTCCTCCTTCATAAAAGCCCTCATTCTCTCAATATTGAATACACATAATTTAGAGGCTAGTTCTTCATGGTTGCCTATCAAATGCTACATTTCCTGGATGGTGCCAATAGTTCAGTCTTGCTGGTAAGAATTTGCTCGTGAAGAGCAGAGAAAATAAGGCCTTACTAGACCGTAAAGCAAAGGATCTTCTGAGCTCACGTTCTGGAAGTATTGGTTTGTCAAATATTGTTTTTCCTCCCTGGCTGGGTTTGGGACCCCAGCTCACCGAGGACATCTACTTTTGGTGCTGGAGATGTGTGAGCGGCTCCACGAGCAGCTGTGTACAGGTCAGCCTTGCGGGTTGCCCCCTGCTCAGGCCTGCTAGCTGAGTTCTCCGTGTTTGGTGCTAGGCCAGGCCTTTGGCAGTAGTCTGTTGGTTTTTGTGTTTTCTGTTTGCCTCTGAATTCGGCACGGCTTTCCATCTAGCCATGCTGCAAGGGGACAAAGAAAAATCCTGCCCTAGTATTCCAAACTAGGGCTCGGTGAGAGACCAAGGCCGCTTTTATCTGGACTTGTTGCCTGCTGCCACCGCTTCGGCAGGGGCGGTTGTGCTCAGAAACCCTTGGCTCGTGTCCGCGCGCTGAGCTAAACACAGCTGAGAGACAAGGACAGTCCCTGCTCCGGTGCCTTCCCGCCTTCCTGTTTGCCTCCTGTGGTCAGCGAGTCCCTTAACCTTTATTTATCAATTCACTCATTCCTGCGTTTTGTTAATTTGAATATTGAAAAGATGATTTTTCTTCCCAAACAGGCTGATTGGCTTTCAGAACTTGTTGTCCTCTTTCTGTTACTGAAACAAGCTCTTGGTTTCCAGGCTAGCTAGCTGAAAACCTGTTTGTTGGCTATAAAAGAGCCAAACCAGGGCTCAGTACATGGATCTGAGAAGGATTACTAAGGATTCTAGGGCATTTTGCTTCTGTCCAAAATTACTTTAAGGCATAGGTGTCAGATAGCTTGGCTGTGTCTGATGGATCAAGGGGACAGAGTGAGAGTGAGAAAGAGAGGTGAAAGGGATAAGGAACGGATTGAGGACAAAAGGAAGATCAGAAAGCAGGCTGGGTAGTGAAGGGAGAGACAGGAACAATATCTTACTTGTGAGCTGCTATTTCTAACTCTTTGAATACCAAAGGCAACTGAGAGTATCTCTCTCTTCAGGCATATTGACACAACTGGAGACAGGTGGCTGATTTTACAATTTGTGACCGAATGTAAATAATCTATTGTATAATAATACAATAAATTACTTGAATTTACTTAAATTACAAAATAATTACTTTATTTGACAGACTTAAAAACCAGGAGGTATCTATTAGGCTGTAAAAATGAATCAAGGTTTTGAGGAAAGTGTCTTGTGTGTCGGTTTTCTTTAAAACTCATTAATTTAGAGAATTCTGGCAGTAGATGCTCAAGAAACGTTCAAAGCTGCAATAAACGTTGTTGGAGGTCAAGACTGAGGAGCATTTGCTGAGTTGTGCACAAAAAGAAACTTTCTGTCTGTGCTGGATATGGCTCTGGGTGCTGAGCAGGAGGATTCCCATGCCCCTGGGTACCTAGCTCCTCTTCAGATGCTGTGACACAAAGAAAGGGCATAATGTGCCAGGCTCTCTGCAGAGCTAGTACTTGAGTACTATTTTATATATAAATATGTATGTGTGTGTTTGTATATGTGTAAAATAGGACTTGAGTAGTTTTGCAAAAGCACAAGCATAAGTTGTCAAACTGTGAAGTCTTCTCCCCCACCTGCTCGTGTTTTTGTTAAAATAGGGCATTTGTAATCCAATATAAGTGCTTAGGAACTGGCTTTTATCAGAATAATGTTTAAATTACAATTGATTTCCTTATCTTATGCCCATCTGTGACTATAGCCCAAAGTAAAGGTAAATTTTTATTTAGGTTCTTGTTATCTGGGTGCAAGCATGATCTGTGATGCATCTACAGATGTTCCTAAATAATCTCTTGGTTCAGCTGAGGCAGAGAATGATGGCTCTCATCGGGATGTCAGTGAAACAGCCCTGCCTCCAGCTAACTGTGTGCACTGCCTTGATGCTGAGGAGACAGAAGCACCCAAGAGCTGTAGATGGAGTGAGTTAACAAGAGCCAGGCTCCTTGATACGGGTGTATACAAAACACTGGCTCAAGGAATGTCAGCTTTGATACAGTTGGCCAGATTTTGTCCTCATTTCTTTTAAAAACAGTTTCTATGTTGACTCTTCTCCATGTATTTAGAAGCTTTTCCGAGCTTCTAAATTACAAAGCATGACAGAAGTTGTTGTGGTTGAAGCTTTACTGCATCCTGAACCTTCCAATGTTTTGCCAGTGCAATCCACACTTTGTACCTGTAGAGCAGAGTAGCAAAATGGAAGTTTGAAGTTGTAAGAGCAGCTTTCTTATTAGCAGAGAAAGTGATACTGGAAGACACGAGGACCCACAGAAAGCAGCCTACTGGAATAATAGCATCTGCATTTCTAAGAATGTACAGACTAATAAAGAAATCCTGGAAGGAAAATAATGAATATGCCAGTAAAGCACGCTCTGAGCTCTAAATGACCTTTTTCAGTAAGGGTCTGGATGGTCCAGATTTATGACCGCAGAAGCGCTCCTGCCTGGTGGCTGCGCTGGAAAGGCAGCGAAGGAGCAGGGAGCCGCTGCCCGCCCGTCCCACGGGTGGGAACTGCGGCTGCTGCCAGCACAGGGCCAACTCGGGCATTTGTGGGCTGAAATTCTTGCAGATATCTCATTCCTTGTCAGAATTTCCGTTCTGGCACTCTGTAAGGATAACATTAGCTATTTGCAGACTGATTTTATATGTTTCTTAGAAATAAGGACTTGGTCCTTTCACAATTTTTCCTTTTGCTAATTGCCGTCATAATCACTGCTTGCTCATAGCTACAGAAAACGCACAGTCACTCACATCAGAAATAGATTCTGGGAGAGGAGAAATAATAAGAGTATCTGGTCTCTGAAACCTGGTAAAACTCTTTATATGTATAGACAGTGAATAGAATATATATACAGCTATAATTATATGTTCTTGTGTTTAGTTGACTTAATAGCAAAGAATTGAGATAAATGTGGAAAAAAAAAGAAGAAAGCTTTACATGCGCGCGTGCGCACACACACATATATATATTTGGGTTTTTTTAATTCCTTATATTAAGCCAACCTGCAGTTTTGTTGCTGTATAGTATGATAAAAAGATTCATTGTAAGGGTTACCTAACAACACTGGTGGTGTTGATGAATAGTTGCAATTAATACATTCCCTTAATTAGTCTGATACCCAGAAGATGCACCTGGCAGGTCATTTTAATACTACAATTGATTTATTGCTGCTGGAAATGATTTTACCAGCTATCTTCAGAGATCACAATTAGAGAGGATTTCATTTTTTTATGCATTTTCACTGTGGAATAAACATAAAAGGTCTATGTAATTCAGAACAAAGAAGCCATAATGTACTAATGGTTTATGGATTTTATTAATATTCAGCAAACATTAGAGGCAATTTTAGAGAATAGCAACCTATTTTCTATATGAAGTATTCCATTTTTAATATCCAAATGCTTTATTTAAAAAACAAAATCAAACCATGTTATTGTAAACGAGTTGCTATTATCATGTATGGGAGATTTTTAAAATGCTGTAGCATTAAAAATATATTGGCAGATATGTACTTGTGTGTGCCTTGTGTGCTGTATGTGATTATGTGTGTTTATTGGATGAACTGAGATTGGGAAGAAGTATATAAATTATATACTATTTTTGACTCATGAAGAGGTCCCTCTAAACAAAGAGATCTTTTCTAGGGTTTCTGTACTAGCATAGCTATAAATTAATGTTAGCTTAGTCACTTATAAAAGTGACAAATGCTATTTTAATATTTTAACTGTACTTTTTAAATTGATCTTGAAATTGCCTTTTCCCCCTCACTTTTTGCTCCTTTCCTAGTGCTGCAGCAGGCAGCATGGCTGCCTTTTGTCAGCCGCTCCTCGCCAGCATTGCTGATGCTATCGTGGAAACATCCAGCAGGCTCCCGTCCTTTCCACATCTTAGAACAAAAGGTTGCTTCTTGGAGAGCAACTCATTTCCTAGGTGCTTAAAAACATTTTTTTTCTTTCTTTTAAAGAACAAGAGGGAAAGAAAAAAGTTGATGTATTTTCCAAGGGACAAAGTGTTTTCACTTTGACTGGGCAAAAGCTGCTTAGGGTTTGAGCAAGAAACCTAGCTGTATATTGGTGGCATATGCAAAGTTTTAAATAAGATCATGGAGGATTTGTTCATGTAACAAATGCTGTATGTTTTAGGCTGGTATGGGTTCCCATAAGCTTTGCCTGTGCTCAGACCGCCCCTGCCTCTTCCTGGGAAGAGGGCAAAATGTGCCATGTGGAGCGGTGCTCCATGATCCTCAGCACAGGCAGGCCGTGAGTAGGTGCAAGCAGCTCCCTCCAGACTTGGTGTCTGGAATTGAGCTGTCTGGATTTGGATTTGAAGCTCTGCTGTTCTCTCTCACTGCTCCAAACCTATTTTGTGTGAGGCAAAAAATGGGCTAATGCTGAAGCAGTCGAGTGCAGAGTGGCTGTAGGGGAGGACACGATTCATTGCACAGCCCCAGGTAGGTGCTGCCTCAAATCAAGGACCATGTCCAGGATCTTGGCTCAGACGAGAGTCTCCTAATGTGCTGAGCCTTCCCCTCCGCGGTCATTAACATGTTTTGTGCACATGTGTGTTTTTCATATAAGTTGAAGTGTGCTTGAAGGACAATATCCAAGTAGCTTTGCAAGCAAGTTCTTTGTGATCCCAGTCAGTACCGTGGGTGAAACTGGAGTAACGGGAGAGCTGTGGGCAGGGAAGCTGGTTTGAACAACTCATCAGCAAGTATAAAGCATCTTTGGGGATGACTGAAGAAACGTGTAGTAGCCAGAGTTCTCAGTGTGATATGAGCCATGTCAAGAATCTTAGGCATTGTGTCCTGTGGTGGGGGACGTCATGGAAACATTGGGCGTTGCGCCCGTGTCGCAGCCGCAGGAGCAGCGCCGCAGCGAGCGAGAACCAGGGGCCTCCCCGGCCCGCAGCTGATGGGGGCAGACAGGCCTGCACTGACCAGGGCCTTGCAACGGCTGCACGGTATCGCTGCTAAACAGAAATCATTTCCCTTTTGGTTAGATGGTGAGGATGCTGATGGATATTAGAAATTTTGTGGAATAGAAAAGGGCATGATATGGCCACTGCACATAAGAGGCATAGGTTAAAGTTGAGAAAGAATTAAATAGTGAGTTAGGTTATAAGGTAAAGCAGCAGGGGGAAGAAAAAAAAAAAAAAAAAAAAAAAAAAAAAAAAAAAAAAAAAAAAAAAAAAAAAAAAAAAAAAAAAAAGAAAAGAAAATTTGTTGGGCTTTTTTTTGGTGTTTTTTCTTCTTTTTCCTGCACAAATTCTCATTAGAACTGGTACCTAAGGTGTACTACAAAACCTGTGAATGCCACAAAGGCATTCATTCTGGAGGCTGTTGAAAACTGTCTTAACAAATATTTCTGATGTTAAAATACTGTCCAATCTGTTAACCTTTGTGGAGGACCCAGGGGCTTTCCTGTAATTAGGACTTAAACCAATTGATTAGATATGTTGTATAACAGAGTGTAAATATAATTTACCTTCAGTACTTTGCTGCCTAAAATTAATTAAAGAATGCAATGAGTATGAAAGAGTATAAAACGATAACTGATTCACATCAAAATTGTCCCAAGTATTCAATTTAAAGCTGAATGAACACAAATATTTCTAGTTGCAAAGTTAATGTCAACAAATACTTTTTTTCTTTCCAGGGATTTTAGTGCAGATTTACAATTATCATAGGACTCGGTGCAGTTTGTTTGCTCCCTACAAAAGCAGAGATGATTTTTATTGACCAATCTTTGATCCGAGAGATTAAAGAAAGTACTGCAAGAGCAGTGAAAAGGATAACACCGTGGGGGTCAATAGGCTTACTGCTACTTGGAAATGAAAGCGAAGCATTCCATTGGGAGTGGGGTAATTTAACATTCTTACTGGGAACAGGAGAGTTTTCCCCCCCTTTTTTTTTCCTCCTTAAAAAAAAATTATTCATCTTACTTACAGGTTTCTCCATGACTTAATACTATGGCCATAATATGAGGTCACTTAGAGGGCACCAGATTCGCCAACGTAATACTGCACAGGCTTTTTAGCCCAAATGGCCTGGCTGTCACATACTCACACTTGTGATTGAAATGGTTCTGGTAGACTTTTGGAATGCAGTCGGAGGGCTTAGCAACTCAATATTTTCAACATGAATACATTTCCTATCTCATAGAAAGTTTCCATGAACTACTGTGGAGTTAATGTGCCTTTCTGTTGTTTCTTGAAGCACTGTGAACTTCACACAAATCCAGGAAAATTGTGTGAGTGAAAAGGAAATGGTACAGCTTGATACTTTTTTTTTTATGGCACCATCATCATCTTGGTCCTTCTTTATGAGGATATCAAAATGCCTACTGAAAGGCAAACTTTTCTTTCTTGAAATAACCATTAATAACCCTTTTCCCTAGAGCATGTTGTATTTTCCTTTTCTATTTTTATTTTTTCCTTGACCAGGCAGCATGATTTTGTCTTCCTTTTCACAGCAGAGAATAAGTGCTGAAGAACAACAGCTGGTAGGACTTTGATTGGGGAGGCGCTGAAGTGCTTTTGTTTGCAGAATATTCACAGAGAGGCCTGGCAGAGTCCTCGTGTCACGCTTCTTCCCATCTTTGAAATATTGCCAAGGAAATCTGATTGAAATTGGCCACTGGCAGCTATTTCACTGTTTGTCAAGGTTTGGAGGCTTAAAGCATAAAAAAAAATTTGCTCAGTTTCCTGCAGGTAAATAATAACTTGGCTATTAATTAAGTTTTAGAGGGCTCTACAGGTATTCAGGATGCTTCCTGAGCCCTATGGAAAGGTGCAGGAGCTGCTTGCAGAGCACTGGGGACGTTTCACCCAGGAGCTCCATTTGTTTTAGCACAAGGAATATTCATGGTTGATTTAGCCTGGTCACAGCTCGTGAAACTGGCTCTTCTGCTAGTACTATGTGGGTAGATATTTCTCTGTACCCAAAATTAGAAAATGCCTGTTTGCTTCTGAGGCTGTCTCCAAATCATAGTAGAATAGTAATTCCATTAAGAACAGTGAAAAAAGCTCATGGATTTAATAGGGATTACATCAGTGTTTTACTTGAAGAATTCCCTTAAGACTGGTGACTCTGGATAGTTTGATTTTTCATATGAGAATTAAAGACTTCTATTGTGAAATTTCCTGAAGCATCTTTATAAATTTTCTCTTCTGTTTACAATCAAGTAATGTGTGTTTTGCAATTAATTTACATCTACCACTGACTGTTGGCAATATTCTTCAGGTTCTAGAAACTGTGTTGATTTTATATACTGGATCATGAGTTTTTCTTAAAAAAAAAAAAAAAAAAAAAAAAAAAAAAAACTATCCTATTTTTATCACTACTGGGTCATTGCCATCCTTGCTGCTGCTGTTTGGTTGGTTGTTTTTTCGGAGGGCTTATTTTGGTTTTGTCCCTGCCTTCCCAGGACAGAGTAATTCTCAGTCTTGCTGCAGCAAAGAGCCTCTTCCAGTTTGACCAAGTGTTTGTAAGACACGCTTGCTCCCTTCTCCTTTACCCCTTTCAGATTCAATGTTCTAAATTTACTCCCTTCTCCCAAGCCTTTTCCTTTAGGATAGTTTGTGTGTCTTCATCTTTTAGCTGAAGAAATGAACTGCTATACTTTTGTTCCTGGGAGATGTGTTTGACTTCCATCCTTTCTTCTGATCTTCTCTTTCACAGATCTCTCAATATTTGTTTTGGGGGGAGGATTTTTGTTCTTTCTAAAAGCCTCAGCTTCTATAAGCATGTGATTATATGCGAAGCATCAGCTTTTTTTCTTTCCTTTTTTTATTCTTAATGGGAGGAGAGTAAAACCTAAAAATGTAGACTCACTGAACTCTAAAGCATCAGAAACTAGAAGACAAATCGAATGAATCCCAAATGTACTATGGAAAAAACAAAGTCCTTTTGATATGGAAGGCCCTACCTTTTTAATGCTTCCCTCTTGGGGTGCTGTGCAGCAAATCTAGCCCCATTGCACGGTGGTACATTCAGGAGTAGGATATAAGAAAAGGCCCCCAGTGTAGCAACAAAGATTAAGGGTTTTACTGGTAATGACTTAAAAATGAAAGAGCTTCTGTACACAGTGCTGCTTTTGGGCATAGTGGACAAGAAGCATCATTAACTTCTGTGTGCCCTGAAATAACAATATTTTCTCTAGGAACTAAGCTTTTTAACATTTTCTTGATTAAAGACAAATGGAATATGGAAATTCATAAAGCACCTGTGTAAAATCTGTACTCTGTCCACAGTTAAGTGACATGTTTTTTTATGGATCATTTGATACTCACACTGGCTCTTGTCAACATTGTCCAGATTTCTGAGGCTTTAGTGGGATCTGTGAGCATAGTAATAAAATATTGCAGATTTTCCAAATAATGCTACTGGTGCTGAATTTTGCAGTTCATTTTTTTTCCCCATTACAGACATTTGTCTCTCTTTCACTTTAGAGTTGAGAGATATGGACAGCGCAGTGTAGGATTTGGGGGTGAGAGAAATGGAGAGGTATACTCAGGATTAGCAAATACTTTTATCTTTTTCCCAGTTCAAAACTGGATGCCTTATGTTAGCAGGACACAGAAGGGAGGGAGAGAAAAAAAAAANAAAAAAAAAAAAAAAAGTAAAGCTAATTGAGCCCTGCCATGCTTTGTGAAAAGAAGCAGAGATGTTTTAGAGCATCACTGGTAACAGGTCAAAAAAGATGGCAGAATTACACAAGAGATTCTCTTTTTCTGTGTTGTTATAAGTAAAACATTTGGGTATCAAGGGATTACTGGTTATAAGTATTGAGATCAGCTGACTGAAAGGCCGCCCTGGGAATTTGTAGTCTAGTCAGTTCTGTTCCGTGTCTTTAAATTTGTATCTTTCCACTCAGGGATTAAGAGCTTGGTAGCCATAATTTATTTCATTTTAGTTTTTTTATATTTAATTGTTAAGTTGTCACCAAAAGTAAATCCTAAAGGGAGCGAGGAATACTGTGAAAAGGTCAAACCAAAGTGTTTAGAGGTCACCTTAGAAATGGATGCTGATTTTCAGTTGATGTGAAATTTCATAGTCTTAACAGTTTCTCCCCAGTACCCAGTAAAAGAGGAGAGGAGGTCTGGGTCTTTTACATTGACAGGTATTTCTCAAAAAGTTCTCTTAATAGTAGGGTCTGCTTTGAAGTTTTCCTAAACTGATCTGCAACTGTGGAGATGGAGGTGTTTGGCATTTCAGTGTTGGATTTACTGCAGTATACAAAGTGCACTTGTGGATGGTGAAGAATGAAAGAAACATCCTTGAGTGACCCGTAAGCTTATGATCCATTAAATCCTGTCAAATTAAACATATATAATATATAAACCACGATTATAGCAAATGCATCTCGGAGCTCCCTTAGTGGCGTAGGCCTTGGTGGGAGCGGGGAGAGCGTCGCTGCACAGACCACAGTGAGTCCCTGAGGTGTCGACTTCAACCAAATTAAAAAATGTGTGCCAGCCCCACGTTGGCATGTTTGAGTTCCCTGCACTGCAGTCAATGAGGCACCTTCGGCAGTAAGCACAATAGAGACAAAGAGGCGCCTTGCAACTGCCAGAGAGAGAAAAGAGCCCTTTGAGATGAAATGTTAACGTAAGAAGTGAAAATGGTTTGTGGTAGTCTCAAGCTGGCTCTTTTGGGTTCACTCTCCTATAGTTACTGAACTATAGTGCTGTACCTTAACAGAGAAGTCTCAATAAAATTAGAAAGATACCCTAAAAAGGACAGAAGACGAGAGATAGTAAAAGAGAAAGAGGGAGAGAGAGGGAGAGGGAGAGCTCTTTTGATGAGAAGCTTAACAAAAGTGGAAAAAATGGTTTATGTGAATGCTAGTTTTCCTGGCAGTCTCAAGCTGACACTTGGGCTCCCTTTATTGCAGTCCGTAAGCTACTTTAGCAAACAAAGGGGAACGGAGAGAGGGATGCGGGAAGCACCAGAAACAGGAGCGAGGAAGGGATCTCTTTGACAGCAGCGAGCACAACATGAAACCTCCTTGTCTCTGTTTGCATTTTTGAAACATTTTCTTTTCTGTATGGCAGAGAAGCACCAATGTTCTAACCTTTGGGAAGATCATTTGGTAGAAAGTTAAAGAAGTGCCCAAGGTTTTTTACTAGCTTAAGCGTCATTGCATCTTGGTTGTGCCCAATTAAAAGATAGGGCACGGGCTCTGAAATAACTCTCCAAAACTATTTTTCAGCATTTTTTTTAATATGAAGAAATGGTTCCAAAGCAGGAAATGCTGTTGCAGTTTGGAACCTATTTTAAATGTTCATTTAGGGCAATGCATTAGAATAGAATTGTATATATTAGAATTTTATACATCTGTACATATATATTATTTTTTAAACATTTTTAAAGCTCTCTTACAGAAGCTGTAGTGTTGAAAGCTGAATGGATACAAGCTTGTACCCCCAGCACGTGACCGATGAACACACATGCCTTCCCAAACAGGTCCAAGACAAATTGCGAACTTAGCTTTTCAACCAGATCCTTTGAGCTTTAGATATTTAATTCAATCTGGTACTTCAAACTTTAAGTATTCAAGTTTTGCCTCTGATATCTAGTTTTTGGAGTACTTGAGGAATTAAATATGTTTGAATAGCTTCTACACATTGAAGCTTTGTAAGGTGAACATGAGACCAAGTGGGTTTCAAGGCTTTTGATAAGGTAAATATATGAGATAAACCAAACCATAGCTTTCAAAGCTGTAACTAAAACATCTGTGAAAAATGGTGGATTTTGATCATCCATTCACTGCAAAATGGGCCATTAGATTTCTGGCTGACAAATGTTTTCATTCTGAACCTAATGAGCACTGGTCATACGTCACCTGCACATGCTGTAGAGGCTCCCTTTGGAAAGGAAGGGAAGTCACGGCTGCAAATTATTCGTGCGCATTAGGCACATTGACAAGTTCATAAAATCAATAGAAAGTTTTTTATATTATGCAAATCGGTACCCTTCCATGAGCAGAAGCAACTGGACAACCATGCATGAAGTTTAATGAGAGCAGAACTTGCTTTTAATGGTATCTGATGTAATGAAGGTGAACTTCTAAAGAAACAACGTGAAAAAAACTTTTGACTTTTCCAGCATTTTATGTGGAATGTGCTGTATGCCAACTTTACTCTCCTTATGATAAAATTTGGCCATGGGGAAAAACTGTTTTACATAGAAAGCTGAATTTTAATTTATTAACCAAGTAATTAAGTTGCTAAAAGCATAATACTAGTATTCTAAAATGAGACAATAAATTAACAAACAATATTTGGGGTAGAATATGAGAAAAGGGATATATGTGAATCAATTTCCCTTGTGGTGTTTGCCAATTGTTTGCTTGGGCCTTGTGCTGTTGCATTGTCCATTCTTCTAATCTGGGGCAGGTTACTGTGAGGCTTTGAGAACAAGTAGGTACCAAGCAGTGTGCTCTGCATGTGCAGCCTGGCCAGCCCGAGTCAGGAGACCGTGGCGAGCAGATGGGCAAATGCAGGTGAGGAAGGCAGCATTCCTGGCAAGAGTGGAAAATGTGCTCAAGTTAGACTGATGGTGATCCCTTCAGATTTACAGGTGATGATGATGCTGACAAGGGGCTACGATGGCCTGTATGCACAGGGCTCTGGCAGCAGGAACCCTCATGACCAGTCGTCTTGTTTTTGTGTTTTTACCAAGCCCTGAAATTATGACAGCCCCCTTTGTATTACTCTTTCTATGCTGAAAAAATGTTACTGCTTAACTTGTGCTTAGTGGATAAACAGGTGTGGAGCTGCAGAGAGTGAACAGACCCCTTCAAAGGTAGGAAAGCAGGCACTCAACTTGGGGGAATTGGAGAGCAGGGGAATGAAAGAACAGGAGCAAAAAAGAGGGAGAACCAGGACCTAGCAAGAGTGAGGCAAAGAGGTATTTCCATTGTGCCTCAAAGCACCTGTCCTGCATTATGGAGTCCTGATTTTTTGCCTTGCATTTTATTGATATTCGTTTTGACTTGATGAATAGCTTGCTCCCAAAGTTTATATGGTTTGAGGCAGTAGTTCCAAAATAACCAGGTAATTAACTACCACTGATATAAAAACAATCGATTTTAATTGGTAAGGGTAAAAACAGGTGGCAAGAGTAAACACTAAATCAAAATACACTTTTTCTGTCTTACTAATGTGGGGGTGTGAGAGAGAGACAGACTGACATCCATCTGCTTGGACTACAGAGACTGGTGTGAGCAACCAGGCAGCATACTAAATGCTCGGCCCCCCCAGCCCCTCAAGAGCAGGCACTTCTCTCCAGCATATTGCCTGCTCTCCAGCCTGGTGAGCTGCAGAACTTCTGACCTACCCCCAGACAGTTCATGTAAATTATGTTAATAATTACTGTCCACTATCTGCCAAGAGCAGAACTGGTGCTGCTGCCCATGCTCCATGTGAGCAGTTCATCCCTTTTGCTGCTGCTTTATCATGAGCCTTGAGGCAACACTGCCTCACAAAGCTATATCCTCGCTCCCCTCTCTAAACTGGGTGATGACTTTTGCTGAAATCAAGGGAGGTTTAGGATATTTAAGCTAGGTATGCTGTTAATGTGTCCTTTTCGCAAGAAGACTGCCTGTGTCTAAGAAACAGTATAGGTATCTAGACAAAGTGAAGAAAGCTTAAGAGCGTTTACAGTATGTCCTGGTTTAGCTTTAATTTACTTTTTATAATCAACTGTCTGCCTCACCAGAAACTTTCATTGTTGTTGTATTGATGTGATGTCTAGAAAACAGCTTGTTTCCTACTTGTAAGGAAATAAAGGTAGAGAATTATGGATAACATTCAGGAGCATTAGGATCCAAGGACACATTTTTGTTCCATCTAATACTGGCAGAAGGAAGGGGAATGTCTTTCTGTTAACCCAGGTTTCCTGCATGATAGTTCATTTCAGAGTAGGACATAATCAAGCTGTCTCGTGTATGAGGTTGCCTGGCTGTGTATGGGGCTATGTCTCTGCTACTGTGTAATGTCCGACCTAAATTAATACAACTGGAGCAGATGCTAAATGACTGTATCCAAGTCACTTGTGTCCTCTTTTACACTTCACTTCATGATCTGTGTGAGACTGTGTGAGCGTTTGATATCTATCTTGTAGTCTCACCATATGCCCTCGCATTTATAGGATATAAATCCATAATCAGCTACTTGGTTGATACTGGTACAGTTTCTTGCAAAAGTATACATCCAAGAATGTATTTGGAAAAAACCTTTGCAACTAAATGTACTTACCTGAATTGACTATGGAAGAATCTGAAATATTTTTTCATGTAATGCCCTATCAGTGGGGGAAAAAAAGAAAGGAAGGGGCTGACTAAAGGTACTGCATGTCTATGCAAACTTATGAAGGAGTTCTTAGATCTAAAACAAAACCTACAAGAGTGCTTGCAAACTCAGTTATTCCTGCATAGTCTTCTCGAATGAAAATACTATTTAAGAAAACCCTTTAAATTTTGATGTTACTGAAATGTTACTTATTTTCCACCATCCTCTCTCTGTAGGACACGAGAGACTTTTTCCCCACACTTTTTCCTTCTTTCCTTGCAGTTCTGATTTTTTGAATCAATTATTCTTCCCTTGTTCTTTGGTTTTCAAAGCAAAAGATTTACTAAAAGTTTGCATTTTGTTCTAGTCATACCACTCCCTATTAAACGGGAAATGCCATTTCAGATGACTGGCAATTTGTCATAAACTGTTTTTCTTTTCTTTCCCTCTCCCTTATTAGTAGTCATTGCGGTGAAGTGGTGCAGCTTATACTTCTCTGAGCAGACATTTGTCCATAATACTTCCAGCAGCAGTCATGGATACCCTAATTTTCAGTGGGCTTGAAGCTATAGATTCTGTTTTTTTTTTTTTTTTTTTTACTAATGTAGTAGTCATTGCGGTGAAGTGGTGCAGCTTATACTTCTCTGAGCAGACATTTGTCCATAATACTTCCAGCAGCAGTCATGGATACCCTAATTTTCAGTGGGCTTGAAGCTATAGATTCTGTTTTTTTTTTTTTTTTTTTTATTCTAATGGCATGTGCTTGTATAGTGGTCAAAGCATAGCCTGAGTACGCAAAGTGAGTTTTGCATTGTAAGAGAACTGTAAGGCACAGTATAAAAATGAAGAAAATGCTTAGCCTTTTTGTTCCTCAGAATGTTCCAGAAAATGGGTTTTAGTGCTGCAGAGGCCTCTGAAGTACTGTCAAGAGTGCTGAAAAATGCTATTTATGTAAATACTGGGAATCATGTTATGCATTGGAGGGAAGGCCTTATATGATTAGTCTTCACTTATGTGGGCAGCTGTGCTGATTCGACTAGGTTATAGTATTGTTGCAGGAGAATACCTAGCGAGGTATAAATAGGTTATTCGCCCCTGATATTCATGGGGATGCTTTCTTCCTTTCTGCCCCTTTAAGGAATTGAATCTGCGTTGGCTTACGATGACTGTACCGGATTCATAAAATAGTCTTTCATTCCTCTCTGGGCATATGCTGTATCATGAATTGTCTCCTTAGAGACAGCAAGCCACCTCATTATGGTTACAATAGACAAATTCCTAAGCATGTTGTCTGCTTTTATGGCCTTAGCTTGTACATTTTTTACCTCAGAGACTTGCCACTCATATTGACACAGATTTGTTGTGTGTGATGAAGTGATAAAATCAATGAGGAGGACACACGTGCTCCTCTAGTTTTCAGTAAGACTTTATTATTTATTGCTTATTGTTGTAACTTAAATCCACTCAACAATTTTCTGCAAAGGTACATTTACTTTTTGGATTTGCTTTATTCAGCCTGCAGCTTAGAAGTTGCTCTTAGTGCATGCTGTACGTGTTAGCTTTCTAAAAGTTACACTGGAAAAAAAGAGTGAATATAAATCTATGGGCCTTGGCAACAACTATACCCAAGAGTGGGGAAAAAAGCATTAAGTAAACAATTTTAGAAAAACAAGCAACCTGAATGCCAAGTATTCCTGTATTATTCCTATTATCTTGCTGTCCAACAAAATGCATTGCTATTTAAAGGGCTAAAGAGAGCGAAAAAACATCTCTTATCCCTCTATTTTAAGACATACCAATAACCAGAGCTATAAAATGAATTTTTTATCATCATTTTTGGCAGTCTACTGGAAAAAATGTAAGGTCATCTATTTACAGTAAAAAGCAAATCCAGAAGATTGCAGAAACAGGAACTGAAGAGTGCCAGTGTAATTTGAGGGAGCTGAAATTCTTTAATTCATTTCTGAATTCTTTGATTATTTTTTGATAGAGGGCTCTTGTTTACAACACCCATGGTTCCAGGTACCTGGGAATAGCACATAGTAGTCAGGTTTGGGAGCCTAAACCTTCATGTGCCTCCAAAGTAGTAAAAAACCTTTAACTTGAAGGCTTCTGTTCTGCTTCTCTCTCTATTTGCTCCATCTTTTTTTAAAGATGACAGAGGCAGATAGGGAGGACCTGATGGGCATCTAGATAAGCAGAGAACATGTTCTTGAGCTAGGCAATGCAGAAAGTTGTTGAAACAGTACTGGAGTAGGTTGGTGACTGCAGTGTCACTGCTGAAGAGGGTTTGGCCATGGAGAATTTTGCTAATGAACCTTTAAAGGAAGCAAACTTTAGTAACATGTAAGAAAAGATTTAAAGGGTACTACTGTAGAAAGTAGTTTTTAATTTTACTTATGTATTTGTACCATAACAAATATTGAATAAAATGTTTTAGTCTATTAGTGTTTTGTGTTAAGTGTTGCCCAGGTCTTCTCCCCTAGGTACAGGCTCAGCCCTAGGAATCAAGGGGACAAGCTGAAGTTGGGATGCATTCATTATCAGCTTGGGTTTATGAGAATCCATTTGATGATGAAGTTGATATAAGAGTAAATATTCAACTGTGAGTGGTTATTTGCAAACATTTTGAAAGCTTTCTATGGAATTTAAATTGATGAACCGTTTTTAAATGTACCTCTTTATCTGGAAAAGTGACGTTAGACAGATCATCCATCTGGCTCCTTGGACAGGGAACAACTTAGACCATGAGACAGGCAAGTGCATTTAAATGTAATTTGTTTTAAACACCAAAGAAAAATGGAAGTATCCAATTAAAGAAATATTTGAGATTGGAAGAACGCAGTCTGGATTACTGGCTAGAGTACTATTTGGTTGCTTTTATTTGTTAAGCATATAACTGTTATAACCGAGTAAGTTGACTCAGGAAATTAGTATCTTGTCAAACCCTAGATTGTCTGGTGGAAATAAGTAAAAGCATGAAAAAGAACTGGATCAAACTTTATTTCAGGAAGACAAAAGAAATGAAAAAATTGAGAGAAAAGATGAAAGAAGTCGCACTTGCTGAAAGACTGACCTCTGCCTTGATTGAGGCCATCTGACCACTGGTTTTTAAGGTAGTGTGAAACTTCAGTGTCCTGCTCGACTTCTCTCTCTAATCCAGGGCACAAGTTACATCTTGTTTTTATTATCTTTGATTAACCAGAATTTTTATAGTTTTAGTGAGGACCACTATTTTCTCTGAGATACAAATACAGACCGCTGCAATGCATCATTTTGTCTCGGGCTGGATATGGCGGTCTCAGAAGCTAACGACTGCAGCACGCAGGAGCGTGACTGCTAAACATGAAGATTTGAGGCAACAGTGCATGTTTGTGCTCAGTGATCTATGCTGGTCATCTGTTTGAGGTTTTTTGATGTTTAATCTTACTCTAACAGCTTTTCTTTCCTGCCTACCTATCTGGTATTATCTATCAGGAATTCTACAGTGGAAAGGTCAAGAATAATGTATCTGTTCACAAGGATAGATTAGAAATAAGACCTAGGATCTAAAATGCGTGTAGCAGAAAGCAACCTACCAGCAGTGAACAAACCCATGTTCTTCTCTCTCCCTGGTGATTCTCTGCTATCAAAAGCTCCTCCTCCACTGCTACAAATCCCCTTCCAATATTTGTAAACTTAACTTTTTAAAAACATGTCTAAAGATTTGAATGAGGTATGATAAATAGAAAGATTATGTAGAGTTTTTGAATCCACTGTGTAAATTTTGGAGCAGATATGTATCTCTTGGTGAAGAAAGGGTAAAAAAGGGTTTAGGCCTAAATTAAGATTCTAATGAATGGATGAACACTCTTGGCTGTGTTTGTTTCTTCATTTGCATCTCCTTAGAGAACATGTAGTTCTTTACATGATCAAGCTTTAAAAACTTGCTTTTAACTTAGTGTAGGTGGCCTTATTGAATCCAGTGAGACTGTTTCCAACATGTAAAAATAAGCATGTGAATACACAATTTGCAAAGTCATGATAAATTTTTAAATTAGTGACCAGAATGCATAAGCAATGGTTCTCAATGGTGACCCCATGTACTATGCAACCGTAAAAGAAGCTGGGCTATGAATTTCTTATCCATTTGGAAAATGGAAACCCTCAGGTGTTCAAGCCCAGCTCTGCGTGCTTTTCAGGATTGCATTTCAATCATGCAAATTTTTTCTTAAACAAAACAGCCCTCTAACTATATGAAACATTTGAAAAAAATATATGCATGTTTTTCAATACGCTCTCAGTTCTTAAAAGGATATGTTTTTTTCAATTGATGTACTCAAGTACCTACAGAATTATAAAATATTATAATACAAACATCTTGTTTTATGTTTGTCAAATACAATGACCATATGAAAAAAAAAAAAAGCAAACCTCAGTACTAAAAATCACGCTAACCCTATTATCAACTTAGAGTGATCTGGCCCTTATGTTCCACAGTGTTATCCAATGCTTTTAGAATGATTTACTTATCAATGTATTTTGAAACAGGTTTTTTTTTCCATTGTCTCTAGCAACAGTTTTATTGCCTACTCGTGTTTACTTACTGAAGTGCATTTCCTGGGGAATGGAAATGTGGAAAGTACTTGAGATAAGGACATCATTTCAATAGTAGGGGGGGGGAGGGAAAACATACGCTCTTCAAATAAATGTAGACTGTTTATTTGTCAGCGTTGTCTGTATTTAACATGCTCACTGATTCACTATACATTTTGTCAGTGATTAGTTCTAGAGATTCCTTCAAACATTATTATTATTTTTTTCTTAGTTGTTCTCAAGTCTTTTTTTTTCCCCCGCTGTTTGTCGGTAAGCAGAATGATGAGCTCTAATATTTCAAGGGACCTAAGCTATGAACTGGTCTTGATTGGAACAGATGCAAAACTTTGGCTAAAAAAAATTTGAAAAAAAGAATTCCTGGCTAAATCACCAGTTGATCTTTCTCAAGTTATGAAGTCAATACACACTCTGTTTATGTTTTGATATTTTCATTGTATAAACTTGAGTCTTTTCCTGAATTTTTATGTTTTGCTTCAATAGTAAATTGGTACGGCATTTATAATCTACAAAGCATTAAAACTGCTTACAGATACTTACATCAGTGGCTTAAAGCCCCTTTGATTTGTGGATCCCTAAGTACTTTTCAGTGAAGGAAGGCATCTCTGTGCAGCAAAGGTTAACTTACTGCAGCAGACTTCCTTTCCACAGCAAGGCTGTGTGAACCCAAAGCATATCACACGTTGAAAAATATTGATCTCCATTATTTATATATGACTTCCTCATTGCTGAAGTGTTCCTGCTTTTGCGATGACTCAGTTAGCACCATGCTGCAGCTATCGGGGAGGAACTGGGACAAGAAAATGTAACCCTTAAAAGGGGATTTTGGAGTCGATAAAATATTTCCAGGATTCAGGAATTAGACCTTCTTCTAACATGGAATGATACAATCTCCAAAGATAATGATGGGACATGAGTTTTATATTTTCAATGTGATATAGCAAGTTCTCGGTAATTTGTGAGTGTTACAGTTGGACAAACGTGTTCAGTGCTTCTTCTTCAGGGCGTGTGATTTGGTTTGCTTGGTGACTGCCAGACACAAGATTCCTTGTGTCTTAAATGGTTTTAAAGATATTTAGATTATATATTCCTGTTGACTAAAAAGGTCATCACACACACAGAGATCACCCACGTTTCTCCCTTGGGCCTTCACTGAATTCTAATGCAATAAATTATGGGCTTGATCTGGAGCCACACAAAGCTGCCTCTAACCTCTCAGCCTGCAGGTCTATGAGTACAAATTTCTGGAGAATGAGACCCATTCCTTCATGTTAGCCAAACCAAACCAAACATGCTGAAATTCGGCGACAGCAGGATATACTGGAATTCAGCGACAGCCGGACTGTTGGTTGTCCAGGTCAGCTTTTGAAAGGTTTCTTAGTTTCTGTAGTCTTTTACTAGGAACCCCCCTGGCCCTCTGTTTTGGAGCATGAGCGCTGTGCTAGAAGGGGTGATATCTAAGGTGAAAGAGGTGCCGCAGGGCGGGGGCAGAGCTCGCACCGGGCACGTGTTGAGGAGACGCAGCTGGGAAGGCCCCGCAGCGGCCTGCGCGCTCTGCCAGGGCAACCGCCTTAACCAGGGCCACAAGAGCCAGGGCCGGGGGCTGTTTCTGTAGGAGTCAAATAAGAAAATCGTATTTTAAAAGACATCAACATGGATTCTGAGTACTCAGATGTAAGATGAGCACGTTTTTTTCCCCAATACTCATGACTAAACAGCTAATTCACCAGGTATATTTCTACCATCACATGCATTAAGGTCAGAGATGCTGAGTTTCTCACAGTTATGAAGCTGTTGTTTTTGATATTCTCAAGAGTGTATTGTGCTTTTGAGATATTTTTATGCTGTGTACTTTCTGGGCTTCCTCATATGCCATGTTGTGACATGAAGTTCTTTTAAATGTGAAGAAAACCTACTTTTTGTTTTCGTTCATTCTTTGATCACTTGTCATCCAAAGCTGATATCTACTTGTTTCCGAAAAAGATAGAAATGACAAGCTAGAGTCTTTCTGGAGGAACTAGGGATAAGTGAAATGCATAGTCCTTTCATTATATTTTTTTATCTACTTAATATAACATGAAATAATTAAGCTTAGAAATGACCATATGATTTGCTTACAGCTGTAACGTTTTTGGCAGATTGCTTTTTAAAATGGAAAGCTTCAGGTTTTGTTAATATATTACACAAGCTTTTCTGTGGATTCCGGTGCCTTAGATGCCTAGCTGTAGGCCACCCGGCCTCACAGAAGTGCCTATATAAGCAGTCACTCTGAAGTGCTGATCCCGTTATTTGATTTGGGATTAAGCAGTCTGTTGCAAGCCATCTGTTTCCCTATGCATGTGTCCTTGAGAGGTTAGATTTCCACAGATATTGCCCCATAATTTTGGCCAGTGCTTGAAAGATCAGAATTAGCTGAGACATATGCCACTGAAATTATCTGTCTTATCCTAGAGGACTGCCTGGATTTTGACATCAGTGCCCACGCTGGAGAAAAGTTTACTTTCTCTCGTTGTCTCTGATGGAGAACCCTGCTGCTCTTGGCCAAACGCCACGACACTCAGGAGTGTCTGTTTCGAAGGGGTTTTAACAGTTGGTACTTGTTGAGTGAGAAGCTCTATGGGTTTTTCAAGCGGTTGTCCTCCTCCAGGAGGGGTTCTGTGAACAGCACCTCTCGCCTGGGAGTTGCTCTGCTCCTGTCTGGGTGATGGTCCTTCCAGCCACCACGCTGCTGAGGATCAAGGGACGAAGCATTTCAGCTTTCAAGGACACTTGGTTGGTGCAGCCTTGTCCAGTTGTTGCACTGGTGCCCAGACGGGTCTAGCACAGATGGCGCTATTGACTAAGACCTATTTAGAAACATTTTCACTTTCTCATTGATGTATAGAAATACTGATGGTTCTGTATATTTGGGTGAAAATTGGCTCGTTCAGCCCTAGTGCCCAATGGAAATCTGCATTTGTGCACACAAACCAAAAAGACTGGTCAAGTTAGCATTTAAAAATTTTCCATTTATTCATGTAAATGGAATTTTTACTTGTGGAAAACTGATGTGCCTGCAACTTTTGTGGGTTGTATTAAGGGAAGCTTGCTGTAAATGTATCCCCTAAAATTTAGTTTTTGATTAAAAATACTTACCAGGCAATCCTCTTGATAGAGTTTCCCAATTTACATTTCCAGGTGAAAAGGAAGCTTTAAAACCTTTAAAAGCAGCCATGGAAACAGAGACTGCACAGAGCTAGGCAGTGACAGAGGGCATCACATCTAAGAGGCACATTTAAGGGGGAGCTTGTCAAGAGCAGAAAATGATGCTTGCTCTCGCTTGCTGTAGAAATAGTACTAGACTGCTGATGTGATCCATTACTAGCAATATTAGGATTGAAGAAAAATGAGAAATTTTCATGTACCAAAAATCCTCTACCACTTCTGGCTCTTCTTCCTCCCAGGTAGTGATTTTTAGGAAGAAGAGAGCAACAGCATTTTATAAGCAATATTTCATTTACAAATAAGAGTGTAGTAGTGTTGGAAATGCTGTTGAAAATGATGTTTCTACTGAATTTCAGTAATGTGTAACACATACAATAAACATAAATAGTATACAGTCAGGCAGATATATTCTCTGGCATTAACAATTCCTGCATATGGAAGGTCTCTGTGCTTGGATGTGCATGTGTATCTACAGATATTTGAACATTATTCAGTAATAATGATCAAACATTTTGAATTAATTGACTTTCAGAGGTTGTTTGCTTTTGTTTGTGTTTAATAATCAATATGAAAATCTAGAGTTTCTACAATACTCTAGATTTAATACTATCCTGACTTAATAAAAGTCTGGATTTGGTATTAAATATATTGCTTAACCTCAGTAGTGTCCTCTATTTGCTGCAACGTGAGGAATAGAGAGGAGCGTGAACTCCTCTTTTTGGAGGCATGCAGTATTTTTCCCCACCTGCCCATGTCCAGTGCAAGCCGCGCTGCTGCACTGCAGACACCTTGCTTTCCTGCTGCTTTGTGTTACATGATGTCTTTCTGTTAGTGATTCTACTTTTCCCTAAGGTTCTTTAGGATCTTAAAATGGGGTAGGTTGCTGTTCCACTGCTATAACTGGTGGTTATTTACGTAATAAATAATCCTAACAATACTTCACATGATTCAGCCAAATTATATAGCATAAATTTGTAAAGAAATAACTGAAAATGAATTTTAGTAAGCAAGTAAGTTTTTTTTCTTGAATTCAGATTTAGGCTGAGGAAGAGGCCAATAGAGAGGCCATTCAAAGAATTAGGAAAAGACTTGGCACAGGCAGGAGATCTTGTGGCTCATCGAGCAGCATGTGTATTGGGAAGATGGATGGAATGAAGTAGCTTTTGAGAAGAGCTGGATGTGAGAGTGAGGCGAGGGAGAGGGAACCCCAGGTGTTGCTGACAATGAATATCAAAAGTATTTTTCTGCCAAAATATAATAGTGCATTGAAGACTTAAGAGAAACTTGTTTACTCTAGAGGCGAGAATACATTTGCAAGCAAAACCAGCATCTCTAGGAAGAAAATAAAAAAAAAAAAAAAAAAAAAAAAAAAAAAAAGAAAAAAAAAATCATTGCATCTCTTCTGTAGCTGTACTCCAACAGAAAAAAAAATATTCTACTCATCTTGTCTAGCCTCATGATTCTTTTCCTGTCAGCTAGGATTTAGTGGAATAAACTGTTTCACCTCTCGTGCCTTAGAGCTCATTCTAATTTAGTTGAACTTGATTTCTAAGATTTCAGCACATTCGGGCAGGAATTTTCTTTTAGAGATATATTTTTACCTCTCCATCTTTTTCTAGAAGCAATTTCTTCTAATTTGTAGGAGTAAGAAAAATGAAAAAGAGATGATGTTCAGATAAAGGCTAGATAGATATAGATTCTATAGGTGTAATTTATATCTCTGCAACAAGCCAGTATGAAATCCCTTCTATATTTATGCATGACTTAGTGGACTCACATGGGAGATAAAGCTTGTACTGGACCTTTGTTTAGGGATTAATATCCCACTTAAAGAATATGCTGGCCACTGGAGAATGTTCTCTTTTTGAATGTACTTGTGTGTTAAAGAGTTTTAAAATGATAACATACCAAATTGCTAATCAGATTTAAATGAGAGAATAGACTCAGTTCCGTGTCAGTCTTCATTGAACTTTGAGAAGACAGACTATAATAGAAATTAGAATAATTAATTTTCATATAGATCCTTTCTGTTCTTTTTAGTGTTCCTCTTTTAACTCCTTTGTTCCAGAGCTCCAGCACTGTTTACACATTGCCAGGATACTATAGATAAAATTACTCCTATCCAACCTTGCTGCTGGTGTCCATTTACAATAATGTAGAGCATTTACTTCCTCTCCATTTTCTACAGATATTTTCATCAATAACTCTTTCAAGTTTAAACTTAATATCTTTGTGTGTTTTCATCTCTGCATTTGATTTATTGAGTGAATGGAAAGAAACATGACTCACCATTCTATCCCTTTGCACCTCTCTTGTTTCAGTCCGTAGGGAATTGGGAGAGTAGAAATAATGTTTCTAAATTCCCTCTTTTATTCTTAAAGAGGTCATTGAATTATTCCACTCATTATATGCTCCAAAGAATATTAAGTGACTATCTTCGAACTGAAGCACATTGGCATATGCCGAACAAATTCTTCTGTGGCTCAAACAAGCACCCAAAGGTTTTCCCTGAAAAGAATCTCTCTTGAATTTAACTCACAACCAATTTGAAATAAAAAAGAAAAATATTCCTAAGAAATTTGCACAAGGAGCAACTTTTGGGAGAGGGATGCTTGTCTAACATCAACAAGTGGTTGCTGCTACTGTTTCTACTTCAGATGAACTGTTGTTGTAGGATTAAAAAAAAAAAAAAAGTCTTAGCTTTATCAGGCTTTATGGCTTTGTGCCTCTTGGCAGGTAGCACAGGTAGTGCTGGATGACCCAGTGTTTTAACTGTCGCCAGGAGCTACTCTGTGAAACAGATTTACCAGATCATGAACTGAAAGCAGCCCTATCATGGGCTGCCTGCAGCTGGTGTCCGTTCTGGCCGTGCTTAAGGCCTGACATGGGTGATACCAGAGGGTTTTTTTGGATTTTGCTTGCGTAGGGTTAGTCCTGTATGACTGCTTGTAATATTTCATCCAATACAATGGGTTAGACCTGAGCTCTAATCAGAGCTCTGGTCAGACGCCTGCAATATATTGTGCATTAAAAGGTCCAATGCATTTTTTGAATTTCGGATTAAGAGATTTGCGGGCATTTCTATTGCTCTGCTGTGGCAAATTTTGGATGAAAAAAAGATACTTGTTATGAATTGTTAACTTTATTCTTTAAAATATCTCTTCTACTTACTGGTTGCTGTCTCAGTCAGCATTTTTATTCTGTTTGTGCTTTGCAGTTTGCTGAAGGTAGATGTATATTCTGAAAATAAACTTGAATCTATTAAAGTGGCTAACATACAGTGATGTCTCTGTTTTGTAAATTGAGTTCAGGCATAGGCTATCTATCTGTTTGGCAGCAGTGGAGGTGCCTTTTTGCTTGAATTTTACTGTTTAAGCTTTTAGAGTTGCTTTCGAAGGTGGAAGAGGGGTCAGGGTAGCATCAGATTCACACATTACTGTCTTTACTGAATTTATATGAATGACCTCCCCTGAAGATTGAAGAATGTGGCACGAGCATGCAGAGAGCCTCGCCGGTTTGAGGAGGGTGATCTTTTGTCTTCTGTGCATGATCTCCTCGTTGGCTATTGATGTGTATTGCTATTCAGGGATGAAGTATTTAGATACATTTGATTAAAGAAGGACTTACAATTCAATAACCTCCGTTGAGTCTGAGTGCAGCTCTGCTGAGGACGCCAACGTTGCCGTGAGGTGGCCGTGGTGGCTCCGTGCTGCTGTTTTGGTCGTGTCACCCAGCCCTGGCAGGGGGCCAGGCTCTGCCGATGCCTCTTGCGCCTTTCTCACCTGTCCAGCTTGCATCCCTTGGCATGCGGATGCCTGTTCAGAAAAGCTTAGCCAGCAGCCCTAATTAATGTAAATCTTCTGCTTTTCTCCCAAACTTGTAATACATAGGGACAAGCAGCTTCCTGGTGAAAGGGCAGGCACGAGGGGGACCCTAATGCAGAAGCAATTGCTGCCCGTTATCCCTTCCTCTTTCCCCAGCTGACAGCCAAAGCAGGGAGATGGTAAATGCTGCACTTGGGGCGCAGTGCGAGCACAGGTGGGGCTCCTGACCCTTGGTTAGTATGTTCAGGGCAATGAGATTAAAAGTTGCCATCGTTCTCCATTTCCTGCTTGCTGGAAATCCATGGCTGATGTGTGAGTGGAAATAAAAACAGGGCTGGAAGGGCAATTGCATTTTTTTCTTGACCTAATTATCTTCTTGCCTTTATTTCTAATGATTTTTTTCCCCAATGCACCTAGAGCAAAGCACCTAACATACGGCCTTTCTGCAGCTGGAGCAGTGGTAGCGTTCTTCCAGATGTGTAGCTGGCATGTGTGGCATATAGCAGTAGTTTTATTTATTATAATATCAAGCTAGCTCTGTTTTTTTATTACTTTTTTTTTTTTTATTTGGAAGATGGCTCACAAATTGCTCTTTCTATCACAAGCATTTGCCCATACTAGTAATATCCTCGACAAGGGGCTTGGTATTTTCTTTTGAGTTTCTGTTTAATGGATGCAAATTTGAATAAACAATTCACATATGAAAATGTTACTAAAAATGTATAGGCTATACATAAAAACTACTTTCTCATCCTGTGGCATGACAATTTATAATAATGGAACGCTTGTGGTATTTTATTTTTCTATCAAAAATAAAATATGTTACTTGCCAGGCAAGTGAAATTTTGCAAAGTGCAAGTGATTATTGAATTCTCTTCTCAAAGAGCAATCAGGATGGAAATGGAGAGCTCCTGTAGACGTAAATATGTGATGAACCAAAAGTTTCCATTTAGTTGGGAGACAAAACCTCTGAATGTGTAAATCTCGTTAACAGAAGGAAGCAAGCGTGGTGTAATGTTAAAGCCAGGCAAATAGCTGCTTTTGTGCTTTCTTCCTCGTGCTGTTGTCACTGAAAGTTTTCTTGTGTGTGAGAGTGCACGCGGTGATGGCGGTGGGGAGAAATATGAAAGGGCCAAGCTTAAAGAGAATTGACAAAAGGCATTTCTCTGGGGGTTGTTTTATGTCTCTCCTTTCCTCCTTTTCTGGAGCATTTCGCACTGGGGTTGGCAGGCTTGTCCCTTCAGCTGGGAGCTTTCTCGGCTGGAATTGCTGCCGAGGCTGCAGTGCCGACCTGGAGCGAGCGGCTCCAGCCCAGAGCACTTCTGCTTATGGCGCTGCGGTAAAACCTTTGTATTGGGCCTGTGAATCTGGAGTTTTCAAATATGTCTTCTGCAATGGAGGGATGGATAATTCTGCCTGCTTTTCTTTTACAAAAAAAAAAAAAAAAAAAAAAAAAAANAAAAAAAAAAAAAAATCCCAAAGTAGAAATAGAATGTGTAGCAAAGAGGTCAAAATCAGAAAATATTTCATTCGTTACTTCGTTACTTTGTGAATTTCTAGGCTCTTAAGAAATACTAGTTCAATATTTTAGCCTATATGAAGCAAACATGAACATCATGAGACGACAGCTCTGATGCACAGCAGGCAGCTGGCAAAACATATACAATATGGGCAGCAAGATAAGGTGCAGGCTCATTAACTTAAGAAACTAATATTAGACGTCTGGAATTTGAGTAGAACACAGCAATCATTTGAATCTATGAAATGTACATAAATTGCATATCATATATACATATTCTTATATGTATATATATCTATATGCATATATATGAACAAGAAAATGTATTAAGCATTGCAATTTTTGTAAACTCTTTCTATGCTTATATTGAGGATCAGTATTTGATGTATTTCCTACTTTTTTTCTTTTCTTTTTTTTTTTTTTTTTAATGTTACAATTAATTCTTTTTGTCTTCAGGGCTGAAGATAGGGCTCTTCCTTGGTGTGGTTCCAATAGAGGATAACTTGATGCTTGTAACAGCTTGTCAGCCTGAGAACTGTTAAAATAAGGCTGAAAGAAAGAAAAGCTCCATTTACTGTGGAAACCCCTAGTGGGATGAAAACTCTAGTTCGTTTCTTTGGATAACAAAAGACACTTCCATGTCCTCCTCACTAGCAACTTTTTTTTTTTGTGCCACAAAAGGCAGAATGAGGGGGCAAGAGATACCCTTAATTATAACCTCCTTTTCCTCAGGATTTCATGCTTCTTCGCTTGCTCTGCCTTAGCAGGACATCCTGCTCTATTTCCCTGGGATAATAAGCAATATGATGAGGGAGCCTGGGCAAAGGGTTAATTCCCCCCGGGGAACGGTGTGCGCGCGTACCCGCCGGAGCGGCGCAGGATGCGCGAGGCCGCCGCGTTGCCGGCGCCTCCCTCGGCTCCCATCTCGGCTGCTCCTTCCCGGCCACCTCTGCTGCAGCAAGGAGGGCTCAGCAGTGACGGTGCCAACACCCAATACAGCCAATAGCCTCCCGGGCCGGGGAAACGTAGGGGCGATTCCAGGCCTTGAGGTTCCGTAAACGTGGCGCTGTGGTGAAGGCCGGGCAAGGATGTGACGCTCCCCGGCTCTCACGAGTCTGTGTGTGGTGAAGGAGTCAAGTTAACACGGAGTTTGCTCTTTCAGGAGTAATCCTGTTTTATGAAAGTATAAGTACATGTTTATATATTTGTATAGTTATATAAATACACAGACACACACACACACATATATTTAAGTTCACTGCAATTGTTGAAGCCATTGAGTATTTTGGCATTTGTCATTTTTTTCCTTAAAAAAAAGAAGTTAACATCTTGAGCCTGCTGAAATAATTCTCATTTTTTTCTGAGGAAAAAAGTGGTCTGTTTTGTCTGTTTTAACAGTCTTTATACCATTGTTAAACTCTTCAACGTGCTTGCTGCTCCTGCTCCTTTTTTGTTCTCTTTTAATGTTGGTGTCATTGTCATGAAGGGGTAGGATAAAACATACGGTAAGATCAAGGTTGGGGGGTGGACAGTTTTGTTCTGCCACCTCTGTTCTGAGGACGGAGCAGTGATCAGGAAGGCCTTTTCTTAATCTTTAAGAAAGAGCTTTATGTGTCAGGAGATGGGCAAGTGGGAAGCCCAACATGCAGCTGCGGGAACGGAGGCAATCCTACAGCTTTAATAAATTGAGTTTACACAGCTATAGCTTTGCTTCAGATACATATGCCCAAGTTATGTTATCTCTAATGGCAGAATCTGCAAACACAGTATTGCTGGAAGTTAATCTTTGTGGGGATGGAATAAGCAGAAAATAGTGATGGATAAGGGAAATTTAAAAGGGAGAAGGTAGGTTTCTCCCGAGTGATACTTTCCACTTCTTAAATGTGTCTAAAACTCACGTCTAGCCTATTCAAGGAGGGCTCTTATCTTGAGCCACCTATCAATGAACATGACTATCTCAAACTGGAGATATGAGATAAACCCCAAATTCTGTCGTCACTGACTAGGGCAGATACAAACCGCGTGGACCTCAAGCAAAGGAGGCATGAAACACATTAATGTGCCAGAATGCACCAGTAGCTTTGGAGTAACATTTACGTGTTAAAGTCTTTTCTCATGTAGTATTACTCTCTCTTTTCTTTACAAGGTTTTGAAAGGTGATTAATATAATTAATAACATTATGAGGCTTTTTTCCCCCCAGTAGTTCCTACTGGGCTGGTCTGTTTGACAGTCTATTGGAAAACCATATTTGGTTGAAGCAAAGCTAAAGGTAGCAGCAACGCAGCTTGGGTTGATTTCTGCTCATGTTTTCTGCTCTCAAACCAAGTTATTCTGTGCTCATATAAAGAGATCACAGGGACCTACCTGAAATCCCCAGTATATTTTGTGTAGAAGCATACATGGTTCTGCATGCCTGGTACACTCCTGCAGTTTGTCATCTTTGTGGATCTTATGAAAATTTTCTTCAGAAAATTTTTGGGGATAATTTCACCTCGATGGTTTAGAAGGGATTATGTGTTCTAATGAAGACAAGGCATATAACATTTCATTGCTTTCTAGCTACTGTCTTTTGAATAATTTGTGTGTCTACCATTGTTCTTGGAGAATGTTCCCCCTCTGTGCCTAAAAATCTGTACTGGCATCAAGCTAGTTAGAGCATTGGGTAAGGAGTCCATAGATAAAGGTGTAGAGAGTTAACTTAGAGGCAAAGAACTGGAAAAAATAAACAGGTCAGCCAGTACATCTCTTAGTTGGCATAAAATTCTGTAGTAGTTTGACTGGTTTGGGTTTAATTGTATGAAAACTGGATGCAACCCTGTGCAATGTGCTCTAGGTGTCCCTGCTGGAGCAGGGGGTTGGACTGGATGATCTCTAGAGGTCCCTTCCAACCTCAACCATTGTGAGAGTCTGTGTGATTCTGTAAAAGAGAAATCTTCTGTAGTTCCTTGGAAGATATATCTCACAACTTCTCATTATTTTGGGAAACAACATATTGATGACATGTAGTTTCATAAGAATCTCTCTCACAGCAAGTTCGTAATGACATATTGTGTGTGACAGTGTTCTGTCTTTCAGTTTATTTGGAGCACTTGCTAGTAATGTGCACTAAAATGGAATTTACAATAACAGTGCCAGTTTGACTTGGAATTAAAAGTTTTTATTAAAAACAGTAAAAAAAATCTCATGAGAAAATGTAATTTTACTTGTAAAATGACAAAAGGAGAATATTGTGTCCTTATTTAAGAAATTTTGAGTTAAGATTTTAAGATGACACAGAAAACACTTGTGAACACGAGGATGGGGAGAGCTCCAGCTACAGCAAACAGAAAGAATGTTTTCTATTTACATTTCCTCTTTTTTGTATGTAATTTTCCCCACCCAACAAAAATCAACAGTGAAAATGTGAAACCAGCATCTCGGGGACCTGGAAGAAGAGCATCGTAGGTAAACGCTGCCTGTGGGTTAGTAGGTGCTGGCAAAAATCAATGAGATACCTCCAACAGTAAACCCTGGGAAACAGAAAATACTGCCTATTAATAGTATCTTATAGTTGACCTGAGGCACATTACCTATCCCGGACACCTTTCTGTGTGACTTGATGGAGAAGTAACAGTAGGCATTAAAAATTAAGCTCAGTCATTCATTCCCTTGTTGTCCTTTGTCTTGATGCTACTGATAGCAGCACATACCCTTAATATGGGCAAACTTCTGTCTGGTTAGAGCTCCTCTTTAATGTTTTCCTAGAAATTACAAGAAATCCCAGAAATCAAGCACTATTTGCAAAGCACTCTCTGCTAGTTCCAAAGTCTAAAAAAACCTGCAGCTTTGGAGATGGACTTAGAGCATAGGCATTCTCTCTGGTAATTCATAATATGTCGATTTATTATCTTTAATCTGCTTTGATAAAAGGAGGAATAATTCCTGTCAAATCAAAGGTATTAGGGAATTGTGGTTAAGGCTGTTTATTCCTAGTAGATCTTTTAAATAAACTTCTCTCGTCCTGACAGTGTGCTTTGCGCTTTACTAAAGAGAAAGACTGATGATGTGATTATATGTATATGAAGACCCTAAGTAAAAAGTGTTAAGTGTTAAGACCTTAAGCAAAAACTGTTGGGCACAGTCGAAGTTCAGTGCAGAAAAATGGGCATTTATTTTTAGTTGAGAAAGTAGGAGTAAAACTAATAAGCTAATAGATTTATAAGTGTGTGTGCTCTTGTGTTTCATTGTGAAATTAGCTGATGTGATGTTCAAGAAAAGTGAAAGAAATCTGACTATATATGTAATTTTCTAGTGAAGGTGCTTACCTGAAGTGCTCTGTTGTGTGTCGTGCAGCCAGCACAGGTGGTTAGTGGTGGGTTTCCAAAAGAGAAAGCTAAGACGGTAGGTAGCTCTGGTGACCTCATATATGGTGGCATGAATATTACAATGTTCCACGCTCTGTTATTGAGGCTGTGCAGACTCCGTCAACATTTGTGGGAGTCTGGGAGTCTGTCTGGAGTCACTGGTGGATGCTGTTAAGTGCAGACTCGCAGGCAACTTTCTCTTGAGGGGTGGTGAACTGTCCTGGGTGCAGGTGAAGTTAGCCTATGTTTGTACGTGGTGTGCCAGATGCTTGCAGAGTGTCCACAGTTGCTTTATTTGAGAGAGAGATTGACTTGTACCCAGATGAAAATCCGTATTTGAAATATTTAACCTCGATGTTGTTGTTTTCTTTTCTTTTTTTTTTCAATTTTACTGCTGTTTGATTTGTTGTGTTCTTGCACTCGTAAAAGTTAAAATTAAGCTATGCAGGTTCTCCTAATATCTCTAGAATTTGGAGTTCAACATTTGAGCTTTGAAGACACTGGAATTTGTTTGCATATTATCAGACAATTGATAAGCTATGTTGGTGATGTTGTTGTAAGGCAGTGCTATTAGTGCACCAGCAAAGCTAGGGTTATGTGTGGTGAGCTCCTAATAGCAGAAAAATGCATTTTTGGAAATGAATGTGTCAATTGCAGTATATTTTTGTAGGTTTTGTACAATTGCAGATAGAAATGTTTACGGTGCCATTTCTCTAGTTAGTTTCAAATCGCCAGTGTGTGCTTTGTAGCTGCGTTTTGGTTCTGTCCTGTTACTGATGGCTGTGTAAACTGTGAAAACTTTTAGCTGATAATTACTGAAGTTCACAACTGCAATACTTCTACTTTCAGTGAGAAAGAGGAGGGAAAAACGAAGGATTTTTCATGTCTCTCAGATATATTGGCCTATTCTCCAAATGACAGGTTCCTGGCTGATCAACTATACCACCTGCTACTAAAGCTCAGTAATATTAGTCTGCGGAATGGTTTCATTCTCATCTCACACCTCAGAGATCTTGAGCTCAACCCCAGGCATCCCCTGTGTGTTTAAATCAGCTTAACGGCTCATACAGTGTGCTGATTTCCTTGTAGGCCTCTGTTTTCTCAAAAAGTGATCACCTTTTGCCGATGCCCTCAGGATTAAACAGGGCAGGCCGGTTTTCCTTTTCTGCATTGGCTATACCTTTGTAGTCAATAAAAGACTAACTAGAAAAGAATCAGCTGATGAGAGAATCAATCTTCTGGAAGCCTCCCCACAGTTTTCTCATCATTTTTGTGCCGTCTGTCATCTCAGATTGTAAAATGGAAACCAAAACTCAGTATGTGGGAAGACTTTTAGTGCTCCTTGTTAACAAAAACAGTAAGACCAGGGGTTTTGATCTTATGAGTGTATAGGTAAACAGTAAGCTGTAAGTGTGCACTCTTGAAGTAGCTTTTCTGTGTTTCTAATGGAGGTCTGCAAAAAATTATCAAAGAAGTATCACAAAGGTCTCATAACATGCTGTAGTGTGGATATCCATTCTGAGTAGGTCAGGTTAAATCTGAAGTTCTTCTATGTAACAATACAGGGGTATCTTACAGAACAGCTGTACCATTTACCATGGTATAAAAGCCATATAAATAGAAAAGGACTGTAAAGTGTGTGTGAACGTTTTTCCCTTAGCAGCTTGCCAAGTTATAACAGCGGTCTGTCTTGATAACTAGTATTACACAACAAATTTGAAGGTTTTTTTGAATAATATCCTACTTCAGGATGGGTTATAATGACAGATGGACCAACTTAAAAAAGAATTGAAGGTTCACCATAATCATCATTCTTTACAGTTCTACATTTTTCATTCAAATGTATCACAGCCATTTACAAATATTAATTCAGTGTTATAATCACCCACCCACGAAGCAGGTCAGCATCCCAGCTTTACAGAAGTTCAAAGCAGGCTATCAAAAGGTTAAGAGCTGTGAGGAATTAAGAGGTCTGTCAGTTTGCAGCAGAAGGCTGGTGGTAGGGGACTCTATTTTTTCCACATCAGACTTTGAACTTCATCTTAAATCTGATTTCCTTCTCCCTCAAAAGCCAGGGCTGGGTAGCAGAGAGCGCACAGTGGAGTTATGTTAATGACTGCTTTGCTGTCACGTAGAAGTACTGAGAGATGAAGTGTTTAATTGATACCACGTAACGTAGTGCAGGCGACATGGTCACCATCTTCAGCAGTGAATGTCCTGCTCCACAGGCTGCAGGGGCTCTGGGCATTAAAATAATGCTGTACAAGGCAGGTCTCAAGTTTCTTGTGTTCTGAAATAACTTCCGATGAAGATCGACAGATCTCAGCTACTGCTCTCACAATTTGCTTGGTGGTTGGACAGAGTATCTGATGTTCTTGCAAAGGTTTAAGCTGCTGTTCCTTGTTTTTCTGGTTGTGCCGTGCAAAGAAATAGAATACTAATCTGTGTCCAGTAAGGACATGATTAATTGCAAGAGTTGTAAGAACGAAGAAACACTCCTCCTGCAGCTCTAAGTTAACTAAATCACAGCTAGTAATTAGCAAAGTACTAAGCAGAGTTCATCAAAGGCACCTTATCGCCAGCTCCTTCTGCTCTACGTGCTTTGGGTGCATCTGGAGAGCTGTGGCAGGGCTGCCACGGAGCTTCCCCAGTCTCAACACCTCAACGTTCCCCTGAGGAAATGCCATGCTGCTGGGCTCTGTTGGATGGACATTGGCATCTCATTTATCAAAAGCATTAGGAATAAATATCTCTTCTCTGACTCTCTCAGGAAGGTATATTGGAATGTCTTGGTTTGGCATTGTAAGATTATGTTGATTTTTAATATATTTGTTGCTTTGTTTTTATACCCAATACATAAGAGCGAAGAAATGAGCTTTTTCTTTGGGAGGAAAGGATACATGGTTTGCAATAGGTTATAGTTTCATGGGGAGTCATTTCATAGTCTTGAACCAACACAGAGAAATTCAGAGACATGATAGAGGTACTGAGTTCTGTTCTTCCTCTAACAGAGGTTTGGCCTGTAAAACATTTAGGGTGTATTGCATCACGTACAAATCCAGCAAACTTCATTCCAAAGCATATGTGCTTCCTCATTTCAAAAAGCCTGAGACTGTTCAAACTACTGTTCATTTATTTCAAAGCTGCATGGTAGAGGTTTTGGTGGATTAGATCTCATGGGCGACTATAAGTCGGCTCTTCATAGCACTCATGGATTTCTACATTTTTTGAAATCTTCAGATGGTCACTAATCATACAGAGTTGCTTTTATTTCTGTTCTGGAGAACTTTCATGGAGGATGTCTTCTACAGAAAGTATCTAGTGATACTTTTTTTTTTTTTTTTTTGGTAATTGCTTCAGTTTTTTGTTTTTCCCCCTGTGTGTTTCATAATCAGTTCTCTTGCAATAAGGCTTATTTCCAAAGATAGAAGAAACAAAACACGGAGCAATTGCATTGATTGCAGGGGCAAGCTGGGCAAGTCTGGGCAGCTGCAAACGTTGCCTCAGTTTCTGCCCCAGCTGTCAGGCAGGCCCAGACGTCGAACGTTGCTGGCCAGCGCACCCCATGGCAACTGGCCTGGGACACAATTTGGGTTACAGTTGCAAAGATCCATTATCTGGGAGTTCTAGAAAAGTATCCCATCATCCAGCCTTTTTCAAATCCACTCTGTGGCACTTCTTAGGCCACAGGATCAAAGTTCCTCAAGGGATTGTTGCACATGTAATGACCAGTCATGGATTCTTTTTAGGATGCTTCAGGTTGCCAATAACTGAAGTACTTTGAGAATTCAGACTTTTTCTGAGATGTTGCTTGATCATTTCATTGCAAAGACAATCTGTTTATGTAGGGTCAACACAATTTTTGTATGTGCTGCGGTGGAAAATTTTGCTGCATTAGTCTTGAGGTTGTATCTATGTGCTGGTTCTGCAACTCTCCGAATCCCTACTATAGAAGAAAATATGATCATACCTGTTAAATGATTCCCCCCCTGCCTAGAGTTACTGAGATTGTTGCATTATCTTGTTCTAGACATAGCAAAATATTCTGAGCGTTGCTTCAAAACGCATCAGAGAGGCAAAACAGCTTATTCCATTTGCTAACCTGTTAGTTGATATAGTGCTCTCAACATCACATCCTGATGAGAATGCGGGTAGCACGTTGTGGCTTCCAGGAGCAACATCGGAGCACGTAAGGGAGTGCTAGAGCGTAGCTCGCCAACCTTTGCTGCCAGAAATATTTTCATTCAGAAACATATATTGTTATTTTTCATATGGTTTAGTCAGCAAATGAGTTTTATCTTTGCTATTTTAACAACTAGATTATCAGTGTATGGATTTGCATCCTATTACTTCAAATACTAGCTGGCAATCTGCTATTCATTTCCCTTTGCAATATCTCCTAACCTTATAGCTGTTGCATGTCAAATGTAAGTCTGATGAAATAAAGAGACTCTTTTATTTTGAGCAGCTGAGAACACATCAAGATGCAATGTGAATGTTGTCTTTTGACTATTAGTCTGTATGGTTTTGTAGGCTACATAACTGTTATAAAGTATAGTGAAAACATAGATATTTGATTTATTTAAGGAACGGAAAATTTGGCTTTTCTATATGGTAGAATAAAAAGGGCAGGTTTTCATTAGCTTTGCAGTTATGATAATTAGGCTAGCAGACTGCAAGAAGTGCTGCGGCTTTGAAATATTGTCTGATAGTTTTGTTTCCAGTGCATTAGATCTTGTTACTTTCCTCCTTTGCTGTTAAAAAGAAATAAATAGAAGGGCCCCCCGCTCCAAAGCCAAGTCCTGGGCAGCGCAGGCTGCCGAGACCCGTGCCCTGCTGTCAGTGCCCTCGCCCTCTGGAGAGGAGCGCCAGCCTCGAGAAACGGGGAGGGGACTGGGAGAGTTACTGGCACGCCAGTGCCTGCCTTCTGCCTTTTAAATAGTAGGCTTAGGTAGTTCTCTAACTTCTGTGTAAAAGTCCTGGAAACGCTAAGTATGGAAAATTCTTGTCACAGCTTTTACTGAGTCTTCCTCTTAATAAATTGGTTAGTCTTAACAACTTGTTAAACTTAGCTTTCTCTCTGTTTTGCTACAAGAAAGGGACTTGTTCAGGGAAAAACTTAAGACAAAGATATTCTCAAATCAAGCCCTCTTCTAGATTTGCTTTTGGTTGTCCCACGGTAATTTTCCTGCTGAAAATGCGTTTCTTGGATAGCTTACTCAGAAAATGCTGTCGCGTTATAGCTAATCCAACATTATGTGCCCTGGCATCAAAGTGCCCCACAACTCACTCCTTGCAAGGCTTGCAAGCAAACATCCAATTAAAGGCAGCAAAAACCTTCCATCTCCTGAGCACACACCTCGTGCAGCGCCTAATTTAGCACAGGCTCGAGTACAGGTTTATAGCGTGCCGCGTTCTTCCTGCATGCAGAGCAGGCTTGGCAAAATGAGACACCTCCATAAGCATGCAAAAACCTCCCGGTATTGCTCAGTTAATTGAAGCTAGGAGAATTATTGCTGGGCTGCCCTGGAGCCACGTCCCGCGGCTTTGGCGCGCGGGCGCTCGCGGCGCCGGCTCCCGCTCCTGCTCCCGCTGCCGCCGTGGCCAGGTGTGTTCGCGCTGCTGGTGCCCGCCGGCGCCGCAGCACGCGCTGCCGAGCGCAGCAAACAAGTCCTCCCTGCACTGGAGGGAAAGAAATTGCATAATGTGGAAAAACAACTGAATGGGGAAGGATTAGCATTTACTGTGTGTAACAGTCAGTCCAGATTGTAGAAATAATGGTGTAGCTGTCAATCACCGGCTTAGCTAAAACGTTGCATGCATCAACATCTGCCAGCATTGTCATGTGGAACCTTTCAGAACATTATGTAAAGAATAGAAATCAGTGCTTAAAGGCTCTTTATTTTTCCCTTGTTTGAGTGTTTCGCACATATAGTAAATAGGAAAGGATAAACTGGAAGAACGGAAGGCAGTAAGGATGGGGGAACAGAATATAAAAGATAGGCTAGAGAATACAGAGTCTCCACAGCACAAAATGAATGATGGATTATGAATTTGTTAAAACTATGTCATGTAGAGTTGAAATATGCCGAGCTGCTGCTCGGTGCGAGGGAGACATGGCCATTAAGGCAACGGCAGGATTGCATCACGGCCGCCTTTGGGAGCAAAGGGGTCTTTTTGGGGAATATAAGGGAGGGAGGTGTTTTCCGGGCGCCCAGGTGTAGCAGGTGATCTGCAAACGCCGTCCCTCAGAAGGCAGGGAACCTGCCCCTTAGCAGGACGAGCAGGCGGATCTTTGTGCCGGGACTCCCTTCCTCGGAGGTCCCTGGGAAGGGCTGTGCGGGCCCTTCCCGGCTCCCTTGCCTGCCATGTGGAGGAGCAGCCCGAGAGAGTGTGGTCTTGACAAGAGTGTTTTGTTTAGGTTTTAATGGAATGTTTCCACCAGGAGCTGATGTTTGGCTGGGAACAAAGAAAAACATAACGACAAAGAACTGATTTTAAATAAATTTCTCTTGTATACTTTTGAAGAGAGAAATATGTCATCCTTTGTAAAGAAAAGGTACAGTTTTGGTTAAAAATGATATACTGTTTAGAATTGCAGACGAGTTACAGCAAGAGGGCAAAAGTACAAGCTAGATATTTCACATTAATAAAGCAATCAACTTCGAATTCAAACCACTAAATCTGATTTATTACTGTTTGTGAAAGAAAAACTTTTCTATATTATTCAGATTTGGGAATTGGAAACAGTGAGATGGAAAAAAATCTGCAAATTTTTATCAGGATATGAAAACACCTTTCTCCCAACCAGCTTCTTTTTATTGTAGCATGTTGTGCTTTGGGGATGACTCACATTCTGGTTTGAGGTTACCTTTTCCACAGGTATGTGGAGAGACAAACTGTTGCTTTCCCTTTTCTTTCAAGTGTAGCACCAAGTATTAAGTAAAATGTGGTTAACCTTTACAACAAATTCACGTGTCAAGTCTCAGTGCTAGGAAAAGCTGCTGGATTCCAACACAAACTTCTTTTTCCAGTTGTTTCCGTCAAGTATTGCTGTCAAGAGAAGATGTGATAATTGGACGGATTTTTCCAGCTATTGTCAGTGAATATTCCCAGCAATGTTTGTCCACATTAAACAGCAAGGTTCTTTCAGCCTCATTTGCAGCCTCTTCTTTCCAGGCCACCCGTGCCCCAGCCGTGGCCGTGCCGTGACCAGCAGCAAAGTGTCTGTGAGCACTGAGGGCCCCTTTCCCAGCTCCCTTCCACACCTCTTTCCAGCTTCCTTATTGTGCTCCTTCAGTTCTTCTTCAGTGCCACTGACTGAAACTGGAAACTATAACTGGGAGCTAAAGATGGGAAAATAGTATTTGCATTTCTTAGCAGTTTTATTCAAGTCTTTATTAGTTTTAGTAGCCTTGCTTTCTGTTCCTGGCTGCTCAGGTGCTTGCTAATGCTTCTATGTTTCTTCTGTTTTTTTACTCATGATATTTTCTGTTTCTTGTTGTGTTTCTCATTTCTGTAATTCTTGCAGGTCTTTTATTGGCATCTCCTTTTCTTTCAACTGCTGTTCCTTGTCCTCAGACATAAATGTGAGTCAGAGGATGCTTGTGAGGATTCTCCCTTCCAGGAGAATTTCAGGTAGAAAGAGGAAAGTAATTGCTGTGGAGCACATCTCATGCACAAATTTGTCCCCTCCTTCATTCACTGCTATTTAGCACTAGCTAAATATTCACTAGTTTTTTTTGATTTTGTTTTCCTGGCACTGCACTTGCTGTCTGTAAGTAGAGTTCCCTGCTGCAAGGTCGCTTGAATGGTGTATTGATCTCATAATTATTCAGAGGCTGTAGTTACTTCTTAGTGGTTTATTATTATTATTATTTGCTTTGTATCAATTTAAAATGTTATGAAGTACATGATGGAAATATTGGAGAGGGTGATAAAACACTGAAATAACAGAAAAGGCTGCAGTTTTATAGAGGTGCTTTTAAATTTGTTTTCTTCAGCCCTGACTTGTGAGTCTTTCTTCCAAACTAGATGCAGAACATTTTTAGACACTCAAGAGATGCACGTGGTCTTCACTGAGAGTCAGCGGGAGCTGGGTACCTCTGAAATGGTCCTTATTTGATTTGTGATAGAAATTAAAGTTTGTTTATGCAGTGGATTGCATGCTACTTACGGCAGTAGGTGCTAAAATATACTTGGTCACAAAACATTTCAGGGCTCAAACAGAAATATTATAAAGATTATAGGGAATACAGCATATATAATAATTCACAGTATTATTAGTTTATATCCTCATATTGCAGTTCTGCTTCAGAGACTCTAAGAAGCCGCTGAAATCTCCCTGTGCTGGGCTCTGCGCACGCGCTCGGGGCCAGGCCCGCTCTGGCAGGGAGAGTTTGTCGCCCAGATGGGTGAGGTGAGCAAGGGAAGGAAGGGGCACCCGTAAAGCTGAGCTGCTTTTTCTGAAATCAGTCAGCAAGTCAGTGATAGAGGCAAACACATAATGCGTGTCTGTCTAAACCCATCTCATTTCCATCTACTGGATCAAACCTCGTGTTCCTATCCAATAACTTTGTGAGTATTTCTAACTGACATGGTTTTTATTGCTTGTTTTTCCTTCTCTGAATTATGATCTTTGTGCATGATACGTAATATTCTTCCTTTTCATCCTGCAAAAACATTTATCATATCCCTAGGTGCTTTTTTAATTATTTTGAGCCAAGAGCTACTCTAGCTGTGGTTCCTCCTAGTCTCTGTGTCTGCAGATGGTGCTTTGCAGCTCTGCCACTGCCACCAGCGGCACCAACAGCCCTTTCACAGGTGATGCCTGAGGAAGAACCTTCTTATCCTGAAACTGAATGTTAAAACTGTGACCCTTCAAATCACTGTGATGAGCTTTATCCACTGGTGGTGCAGAGAAGGGATAGGAGACACAGCTTATCATAGTAATGTAGAAGTTTGTTTCATTAATTTATGTTTTTGTGCCTGATAACAGAAAAATAACTGGAGTAGTCTTAGGAGAAATGCCAAGTAGTATGTGCAGGAAATTGGAAAAACGTAGAGTTACTCTCTTAAGAAAACAAAAGGAACTCACACAAAATAGAAAGCACTTCACGTGGGCTCCTAAGCAGGGGAAAAAAATTGGGCAGTAGCTTTCAAATGATAAGCTTTTAAATAGCTATATATGAGTTCCTCACTGTTAAGAATTTATTTGTAAGGAGCAACTGGAAACAAAAACATATTGCTCAGTGTGGGTGCAAGTACTAGTCGGGTTGTACTGGTTGGCAAAAGCCTTCATGCTGCATATACATAACGTGTTTGAGTGTGTAATGTGAAGTTTCGGGCTTGCTGCTGCCCTGTGTTCCCTCGTGGACAAGATGTCAGGTCTATTTATGTATTTCATTAGGTATTGCCCTCTTAGCCTAGTAGCTAGGGTGGAAAGAGGATATAACCCTCTGCTGCTGATAGCGAAGGAAGGTTTCTACCGTGTAAGCAGAAAGATGCCCTGTGCTTTTTGGAAATGAAGGCTGTGAGCCCTGTGCTCCAAGGCGCGTGCATATTGTTGGCTGCTGGCCATATATGTATGTATGTATTCAGCCACTGACTTGTGTATACTAGGAAGCTTTTTCTCCTAAAGAAATTCATTGTTCTGTTTTTATTTCTATAAAATTACTAATGTTCCCAGAAACTCATAAGCATACACAAACCTGAACCACTTCACCTACTCTCAGAGATATGACAAGCTTATTTTCAAGTGTGCAGTTCTCCTACAGCTGCTGTACAAAAGATCATATTTATAAAGCCGATCTCTTATCTGAAGGAGTAGCTTCATTATTCTACTTCATTGCCTGATAGCCCCGGCTCGGCGAGCTGTGTGAATGGTAACCACAAAGCTCTTCCATTATTTAACTCTAAGCTGCTCTCCATGACTCTCTCTGGGTGGATTTCATCATTTTCCTCCATGTAGGATTTTTTAGTTTGCTCATATTTGAAGAGAAAAATAAAGAGGCCTAGAGAATAAAAAACTTGGCAAGGCCAGTTTCACCAGTCCTGGAGCCCCTGCCAAGCCATTCATTTGGCGCCCTTGATTCTGGTAAAGGTGAACGTGGCCCTTTCATTGCTTCGCCCTTGAAGGTGCTTTGTTTTGAGAGGAGCAACGGCAAAAGTCAGCAGTGGCTTTCAGCTCTGAGATGTATGGGCTGAAATTTTGAGCAGTTAATTCTATGAGAAAATATTTGAAGTTCTTGTTTTTCGTGGTGGAGCTGACTCAAATGTTTACAGGATTTTACAAGCAATAACGGTTCTCTCCCTCAAACACGTTACAAACAGGTGTTTCTTGATGCCTTGAAGGGAAAAGGCAGCTTCAGTCTAGCTAATGATTCCCCAGTTGAAAATAGTTCATGAATCTCAGTTAAAATTAAATTGATATTCTGTGGAAAATAGGATTTTGAACAGATCTATATTTCACTGCATAAAGTGCCTACTGTGTTTGTAGCTGGTCTATGCGCATTCTGCTATTTTCCAGTTTTTACAAATGAAGACAGTTGCAAATTTGGATGTGTGAGTGTGAATTCAGCATTTACCTTTGGCGTTCCCAAGTTAAGTTGCTGAATAGCATTCAGGAATGTTATGATCCGATTTACAGGACGTGCCGTTGATGGGCAGCACGCCTGGTTGTGGATGCCCTTGGCTGAGGAAGCTTTGGGTCTCCTTCCTGGTGATGCCCGGTAGGGAGAACCTCAGCAGGTGCTAAGGTGAATTATCGCATCTCCTTTCTTGAGGGGTGGCTCATCTCCATGCTAGGGTATTTTCTAGTCATTATTACATGTTTAATGGTTGACTTATAATTCAGACTTTTTTTCTATCACATGAATGGAGAGGCCTAAGAGCTTGGCTCTGCCTCCTCGGCCCAAGGCTCCCTGGTTTCTTAGCCCTGGCAGCCGGGCTTGCGGAGGACAGAAGTCAGCCTGTTTTCACTGTACCCAGGAACACTCAGCTACCCCGCTGCTCGTAGCCTGGCGGGAGGCAGTGAGCGCCGGTCCGCACCCTGTCCGGCCAAGCTGCCTTGTCTGCCGGCTCCCGGGAGCTGCCCGGGGCTGGCGGGAAGCGGGCAGGACGGGGCCCACGGGGCCAGGCTGGCTGTCACAGCGCGACTCTCCCTGCCAGGGCTCCGCTCGCTCCTGGGAGGCAGGCAGAGGAACAGGGAGCTGGGCGGCCAACGGCATGGAGATTATCCAGGCTGGGCTATCAGAGGCTGGCCCTATCGTATTAATTCCTCAACATTTGTTGGACCGTGAGGTTATTGAAATAATAGTATGTAAGAAGAGTATTGATTGTGGACTGTTTTTTTCCATATACTTCATGCTGAAAACATCTGCCTTTGTTTCTCCCCTTCATCTGTGAGGTTTAAATTAGTCTCGTCAGTGAATAATTATTTTGTGTGCTGTGAACCTCTTGGGATATAAACAGATTTCCTTTGCATAGGTGCTAAGTGAGCTGAGTTGAGGTGAAAACTGCCCCTCTAAAAAATGTTTTACAGTCTTTGGAAAATGCTACTGAATCTAGGACGAGAGTTACAGGCTTCCAAAGACTTGGGTTTTGACCTAGCAAAGATTCACACACCATCTATAAGCATACAGTATTAGTCCTGTTTTTTCACCACTCCATATAGCAAAATGCTTAAAATTAAGTAAGTGCTTAGGTCTTTCTAGGAATGGTAGGGGTGAGATGACAGGAGGGACATTTTAATCCATCTGAACTGAATACAAAACCAGCTGAGAAGCCATGCTATCTAGAGGAGACAATTTAAAAGTATACCTTCTCTATTGGAAAGTCATTTAATTTATAACTCAAAAGATTTTTCCCAAACCCGCAGACATATATAAAAGATTCTTTCAACTCTCTAGCCTTCACCATCTGTAACTCAATTTCCAGTTTAAAAAAAAAAAAAAAAAAAAAAAAAAAAAAAAAAGAGAGAGAGAGAGAAGAAACTGAAACTGCTGACATCAGTTTAAATGCCGGCACATCCAGGGCTGGCTGCAGCTGGAGTAGGGAATTGAATGGCTGGGAATTGCTCCCGTTATTAGTCAATCCCACCATTGAAAGGCTGTCAGCTGCGTGCAGCCAAGCTCCAGGATCACGTGCAAAGGGCTCAGAACCCGTGTCTTTCCCCAGATTAAAGCGGCTTCTGGTGTAAAAGCCTGTACAATATTGCTTTTAAGCTTCAAATTGGCTTTAGGGCATATATTAAGGAAGTTGATAATAACTTGAGGGTGTTTTTTGAAGGAATTCATTTCTTTGAGTTAGCGGCGTCCTCCTAACCTAGCGTAGGTTGTGAGAGCAGGTGATGCAGAGAGGAGCCCGGTGGGCGCAGGCCGCCCAGAGGGGTTCAGTGCTCCCCGGGAGCCCCCTTGGTGGCAAGCTCTGTTTGGCTTTTTGGATTATAGCAAAAGTTTAATAAAATACATTTAATGCTCCATTTAAAACACTTCTGGTCTGGGGATTAACATTTGGCATGTGCGTAATAATTGTTGCAAAGGACGTGGTGCAACACATGGTTAAGTCAAGGGGGTGGTTTTATTGACTTCAATAGGTGTTGGATGAAGCCCAGATTTATGAGTTAACATTGATTTGGACTTTAGTAAAGAAAAGTTAAAACATTGTAGCTACTTTAAACAGCAACTTAAAATCTTGGAAGGGCTTTTATATTTTGGGGATGAACTTGGAATTGGAGTCATTTCTCTTTATGATATTAATGTTAAAATGCTATTGGAATAAGTCTGTGCAAAGCTTGATGTTGGCTTAGAAAATGAATTTCACTGTAACTAAGCAAAGACATATTACGAAAAAATTGTTTAAAAGATTAGAAGAGGTTGAAATTCTCACAGGATGCATGTTAAACTTTCATTAGGAAACTCATTAACATTATTTATCTGTAAATTAAAGTGTATGCATTTAGACAGAAAGTCCATAGAATAAAAGTGGTAAAATTGCTTTTCAGTGACCACACCAATATTGTATTATCTGAGTTTGAAAAATGGACATTCTTGCCTTCCTTCCACTGTGATACCCCAGGGAGTTCCAATCGTGGCCTTTACACGGGTTGCTCTGGAGCTTGAGCCCTTCCAAAACCCACCCAATAGAGGTTCATTTGCCTGGAGCCCTTTACCTTACGCTAAGTGATTTTAAGAACTAGAAAGAAACGTTCATATAGCTAAGCATTTTTCATGTGCATTTTGAACTTTCACAAATGAAAAGAAAAATTATCCCCTATTGATTACTTCTAGAAAGCCTCTTGATCGTCTTGTTAAACTGCTTTCTTCAGCTAGAGAACATAAATAGAGCTGGAAAATGGTTTTTGCTCCAGGAATACATCTCTTTTCTTTGACAGGTGTCTTTCAGTACAATATCCTAGCATGCCATTGCTCCTTCTGAAGTGTTTCCATTTGTTTTCCTGCAAGAAGAGAGGCAGCGAGAGGAGGATGCTTGAACAGATCTCCATTTCCAAATATTTCTGTTAAAGAAAAAAATAGCGGGGGGGGGGGGGGGGGTGGGGATCACAGGAATCTCCAATGCGAAGAGCACTGTACTACTTCATTAGAGTTTGTCACTTGAAAGGAGGCTCTTTCATTTTCTGATTACTACTTATGTGTTCGAGTGAGTGATCTGAATTGTACTTTAAATTTTTATTTGATGCTAATGAATTATTTATTTATTTTAACATGTAGTCATCTGCAATCAAATTCTTTTTCCCCTTCAGTTTCTATATTTGGAATCTGCTGATAGTTACTGGAAGCTGTTTGGGATTGGAATACTCAGCACTATTGTATTGTGATCAATAATTAAATTTAGTGCTGACATGCATCTAGTTTATGCAGCAGCTTCTGACAATCCCATCTTGCAAAATTAATCCTTTCCAATTTATTTAATAGGAGACTTGAACAATAAAATAATTCAGATGAGTACCAATGCCAGCTTATTTTTGGTCAATATTACTTTATTATAAATTGGGTCCACATACTCATTAGTAAATTAACTGTCAAACCTGAAAACAGCTTTTTTTTTTTTTTTTTTTTTTAAAGGTAATTATTGGTACTGAAGACAAGAAGGCACTTAACCTTGCTGTGCAGTTGTCCTTACCACACTGTTTTTATTCCAGGCTATAACTACCCATCAAAGCTGCAGAGGGAAAATAATTAGAGATATTAAATGGATAGAATATTAACCATTAGAAAGCCATGCTCATTGAAAGCTGTTGTTACCATCTTAGGGGTTCCCTGTCCATTCGGGGTTTCATGCTTTGGAATTTGTCTTTTTTTGGTCAAATATTAAACATACATCTACAGAAAAAAATGCACTAAAAACTCTGCCGAGAATAAAATACAGCAAGTGTTTATTCTCATTTCATTGTGAAGTCACTTGACTATTTTTTTTATCCTTTCAGTCTAAGGATTTGTGCTAGTTTAGAATTGATGAATGGTGGTCATTTGTATTTTTAAAATTCTTGCCTTACACCCAGTTTTAAATGAAGTGGGTTCCAGAGCTAAACAGCACAGGGCGGATGGCCTTTTAAAGGAAGGGCATTGGAGCTTACAGTGCATTTGCGTGAGCACTAGAGCCAAGGGGCCGTGGCCGTGAATCCAGGTGCTGGAGCCTGTGGAGCATGTGGATATCTCGGCTCATCCTCTTGCTCTGTTTCTACCCATGCTCTAGGGCAATGCCTCTCCTCTACCTGCCCATTTGTTTCAGCAAATCAGCAGGAAACTGTATTTCTTTAAGTGCTCTATCTCTAAAATAAATTTAATAATAGTCAGCCTGCAGGTTCTCTAGTTGCTGGTGTGGCAGGCAGACAGATGGGCTATTTTTTCAACAAATGTATATTTAAAGCACCATTTTGATATCTGGTGTGTATCTCATATACCCTGGTGTGTGGCCACTATACAAAGAGCACCATTAAAGAAAAGTTTGTTTTAATTAGAACATATGATTTTGGCAGGAAAATATTGAGATTTGCTGTATTTCTTTTTATATTGGAAGACACCCATCAAAGTTTGGATATTTGACATGAAAAAAACTCAAATTTATATGCTGTGTTAGAAATGTGCTAAAATATCTGAGAAGTCACATTGATCAGATATATTTTATAGTATGTTTAATATATTATTCAGTAACTTTTTACTAGATTTAGAGGATACTTAGACGCAAAAGAAATTTAGTTAAATTACCCACAGTTGATTGAGAATGAATCTACCTGATATTAAATGGGTGCTCCAATTTATCCACAATAAGGTGCTAGAAAATACTATATGGTATGTATTTTTCATTCTTAAATTTCTGGCTTCTACAGAAGAGGCATTCAGTCCTCAACTGGGAATGAGGAGCAAACCACCGTAATCGTTTTCTGAAAAAACAAACAAACAAACAAAAACCCTGCTTAGTTTCTCCTCGGAGTGAGCTGTTCTCTGTGTATTTTGCCCTGAGCTCTGTGCTGCCTGCAGCTGCAGCTGAGCGAGGGCCTGGCGCGTGGCTGGGCAGGCAGGCGGCTGCACAGGCCCCGAGCGGCGCAGCGCCCACCGATGGGCAGACGGGGACCGTGCGGGGAAATGGCGGCCCCAGAGCGGCGCAGCGCCTGGCCAGGGGCACGCGGGGAAATGGCAGCCCCAGAGCAGCACAGCGCCCGGCCAGGGGCACACGGGGACTGTGTGGGGAAATGGCGGCCCAGAGCGGCGCAGCGCCCAGCCAGGGGCACGCGGGGAAATGGCAGCCCCAGAGCAGCACAGCACCTGGCCAGGGGCACACGGGGACTGTGTGGGGAAATGGCGGCCCAGAGCGGCACAGCGCCCGGCCAGGGGCATGTGGGGAAATGGCAGCCCCAGAGCAGCACAGCGCCCGGCCAGGGGCACACGGGGACCGTGTGGGGAAATGGCGGCCCAGAGCGGTGCAGGGCCGGGCCAGGGGCATGTGGAGAAATGGTGGCCCCAGAGCAGTGCAGCGCCTGGCGAGGGACACGTGGGGACTGCTTGGGGAAATGGCGGGCCCTTCACTTAGGGGGAAATCAAACACGCGGTACATGAGATGAAAGCTGGAGGAGCGGGCATGAAAGTGGGTCACTGTGCTATTCTTACTCCTTCCATTCTTGCATACGCAGAAAGCGGCAGGATGGTATATATGCAGATGACTGTGGAAGGCGAGTGCACGAGGTTAATGTATAGAGCTCTGCCCTGGATTTCACAGCGGGTGACAGGCACCCAGCCCATGACTAAAATGCCTTTTTTTTATTTCTTTTTTTTTTTTTTCCTGCTGATCAGACCTCATGACAAATAACAATCTTTGTGTCGTTGGTGGCCCAAATAGTTGTGGTAGATGAAGTGCATCATGATTTGGGGTATGCTTAAAATTTATCGCCTCTACCTTAAAGGGCAAATAAGGAATTTCTCATATATTGTAGAGAGCGTAAAATGCTGCCTGCTCAGCTTCTCATGCAGTGATTTTGAGGGGTTCTTGCTGTCACAGAATTCTAGTCAGTGCTGTTCTGATAAGGTAACGTATGAAGAGACCTTCTGGTACTAAAGAAGTAGTCCACTTTGGAGGTTACATGTTGTTGGAGTCTGGATTGTGCAGGAGGGGGATTAGTGTTTCTAAAGAGCCTGTGGGCGCCCGCTCGTGCCGTGTCCCTGCTTTGCTAACGGGCATGAACTCTCAGCAGCGCGTGGACACTGAGCTATCGGCTACAGCTATTTCTGTACTTGTTGCCACAGCACGGCCTGAAAATAAACCATGTCTACAGAAGGCATCTTTTCCATCTTTTGTATAATAAGTTGTAAAAAGAAAATAAAAACTGCTATTAAAGCCATAAAGATGCCACCCTGTGACTGTTAGATGTCCCTTAGGAGGTCATTCCAAAGGGTCAGAATGATGCACGTGGGTTCTCAGAAATTATTTTTGCTCCCAGTGAAATCAATCAGCGCAGGAGAGGGCCCTGAGTGATGAATGGAAGTTTCCTTTGATTGAGCTAAATAATTTCCTAATAAGAGTTGAATAAATGCCATTGTTAACCACAAGAAATATGTGGATTGTGTTAAAGGATTAAGCACAAGAATAAGAATATAATGAAACAAGAAACTGGTTGTTTGGAATTAGGCTTTTAATAATATAATGTAAATAGCAAATGCTATACGTTGCCATGTTTCAACAGAATGACCTTTTTAATTAAAAATATGTCAGTTAATATGAACTTATTGAATATCTATTCTATACTTTCTCTTACCTTCAGGTTCGGTTGCAAGCAACAAAGTGAAGATATATCTTGACTTGTTAGCTAATCAGCTATTTACTATTTACAGGGTGTTGCTGTGCAGACTATTATGAGGGAGAACCATTTATTATTTACAAGTTGATATGGCAGGCTATGTTGAAAGATGATAAAAGGTCTTTTCAAAAAAATTTCAAAAGTTAAAGGTGAGCATGTGAAATGTATCTTAGTATATCTTAAACTGGACTCTATGTAGAATTCCAGTGCCTAACTGGAATACTGTCTTTTGCAGGTATATTTTAAAAACTGCCCTTCATAATTATTAAATAAAGAATATTTTGCCTTTCAACCAATGTATTTGAGACTAAATTTTCCTCACCTTAGCTGTGAAGCTAATTTAAAAATATTATTAGTGGAGAATGTGATTTTAGTCAGGAAATCAAGATGTGAATTTTTGAACATGTTTCTCCAAAGGTGCACTTCTCAAATTATTACTGGGAAAGTAATTTATTTCAGCCAAACACCCTTCCTCACATATTGTTAACAGGAGTCTGCACTCCAACTCATTTAACAGCTTTTTAATTCACTAGTTATTCCATTTTAATGGAGCCATTTCTTCATCATTCTGCATTTAGTGATAAATGGTGCCAGAACGTATGATAAATTAAACCACAAAGAATTATGTTGAAGTAATCTAAAGGATTTAACTTGAAAGGAAGTAGCACCTAGTTTGCTCAGCCTAACCATCTAAGAGTTTATATGGAGAAAACCACTTCCAATTAAAGGTAAATTGTGAAATAAATTTGTAAGTAAAATTTTGAAATGCAGCTACTTTTTTAAGTTTCTCCTGGCAGTAGCAGCCAAACTGAATGCCAAATTCTCTGCCACATTGTTTCTAAAAATAATTGCATAATACTGACTGAAAATCTAACCTTAATAAATCTCAGAGCCTCCCCCCAACACCCAGTTTGTGTGTTGGAAGATAGGCCTTGAAGAGACAGCAAAACCTACCCCCAAATGTGACATAAGGTGCTAGGATGAGTAATTTTTGTTAAATACCAGAACTTCAAATACAAGTTTGCTTTTGTGTTTTTGTGCAAATAGACTGTAACTCTTGCACATACAAATGTTTTAGAACTACAGTAGTATGATACGGCTAGTGATCTTGCAAAAGCGATTTTTTTTTCTCCTGAATTTGCAGTTAGATCTGTTGAGCTGAGCCTGCTTCCATGTGACACGTCCCACAGGGCGCTCTCTTCTGCGCTCTCTGTGTTACAGAAACACCAGCCATCGGTCTGCAACTTCCCTGCAAACACCCTCCATGCCTTTGGCCTTCTCCTACCTTAATTTAGGACTCCAAACTTTCTGTGAAAAATAACCAGGGGAAAGGAGTAGGAAATAACATATAAATATATGCATGTTTTAAAGTAGGTCATTCATTACAATATGCATAGCATATGTCAGCTTTCTGCTCTTGGCATTTTTGTAACTAAACCTTCTTAATTCTGAGCCCTGGTTGGTATAGGGAAGGTGAATTCGATGGTAATGGACAGCTTAGATAAATGATAATGAGGTCTGAAGCCCTTGCGAATGGGTCTGAATCTGCCTATAGTGAACTAAAGGAGCCGTTAAGAAGATCCATGCTGTGGCCTATGCAAAATGAGTCTGAGATCTTACTCCCTTTTGTAAGGAATGTATCTTTTTTCAAAGGCTTTTGGACTTAAGCAGGTTCTTGTTAATAATATGAAATTGAGTGTGCAAAGGTTCGTTAAGCAGCAGATATCTTCCCAGGGAAGGGAGTTAAGAACTCAAAGTTAGGGAAGGAGTGGTGGTCTTTGCTCATTACATTTAAAATAGAAAGTCCCTGAGAGCGCTCCCTCACCGTTGTTACAGGCAGTTTTGTTTCCAGAGGCAAGGCAAACGTGTCCAGCTGCTGAAATGGCGGCTTCTTGTGCTAGGTTGGAGCGTACAGACTGTTAAGGCCCAGGGACCCGGGCGAGCTGCTGCTGCTCCACGGTTTTGAGCAGGAGTGATTTTCACCTGTGACTGAACCATTTTGCTGGAGCAGGCAGCAAAACTCACGTTTGTATTTGAGTGGCTCCATACCTTAATGTGGGCACTGCGGCCCTTTCCGGCTGCCTTCCTTTGGGAAGGGGGCTCCGGAGGTGGTGGATAATCCCACTTTCCATGGGCTGCGGCCAAGCTGCTCCCTTGCCTGCGAGCCTGCCCTGTGCTCCAAAACGCCAGTACCCCCCGGTCCTTATTTCCAGAGCGCTCGGCGCGAGCAGAGCAAGCTCTCCGCTTTCAACCCCCTCTCCTGATAAGCTCAGGCTCTGTATAATGTTGTGGGAATGCTGACAAAGTGCTGTGTTGAAAAGGTGTCTGTTTAATAATTGTTTTGTTTTGGAAGTGCTGTAATGAAACACGAGTCGTTCCTGAGCCTAGGCAAGGGGATAAGACTGCCTTGGGGCTGTGTCCTTGCTGGGTGGGTGAACCTCGCTGGCCTCCACAAGTTGCTGGCCGCAAGGGGCGAGAGGAGGCTGCTGGAGTAGACACGGAAATGCCACAAACATTCCCAGGAACGAACTGAGATTTCTGAGTTCCAGTGGGACTGGGATGTCCCAAGCAATATGAACAGAGGAGATTTTTGTTTTTTCCCCATCATCCTTTGAGCTGTACATCTTCTAACCATGAGAAAGATCCCAGTCTCTAGCAGTCTCCATTTGCATACCTACCACGAGCAATTAAATTAGCATTAAATCTATTTTATGCTATAGCTTGCATTGCATGGAGCAGTGTTGGTATCTACCTTCGAAGTTTGTGAAGCGAGTGCGAGGAGTTGAAGCATCTGGGCAGCTTCTAAAATACGTGTCTCTGTGTGTGAGTGAATGTTGGGGGCAGTGTCCTGAGGGGAATTAAATGCCTTAAAACTTTTAGAAAGTTGGGAAAGTTTCCAATAGATTGAGGGCAAAAAGCCTTTAGATAGCTGCCGCAGTGCTTTAAATGGACAGTTACCCCACAATATACTTTATTTCCTATTTGTTCAACATTTCCTTTTGTATACTGCTTATTACAGTGCCTGGCCTTGGTAGGTTTTTCCACGAAGGGCAGCAGTGCAAGAAAACTCTACCTAAATTCTTCTAGTGTCCAATTCTCCCCCCAGCTTAAGTTCATAACCCCTTGTACTTCTATTTAACACCAGCTCAGATAGCCTGCAGCATCTCTCCTTTCTGTTCCCTTCAGGATTGTGTGTACCTTAATAGTGTTCCCGCTTAATCGCCTTCACTTTCCGACAGCCACAAAATTTCCGTTACCGCTATAAATAAGCAAGGTTTCTGCATCCCAGGGTTACCTTGGAAAGTTGTCTGCCCCTGGAGTACGTTTAGCAGCTCCCAGCTATTCTCGCTGTCCTGAGGCGCCGGCGCGTCTGCATCTCACCCTCTTCCAAATCTGTTTTGCCTTTTCCCCATGGAATCACCACCATGTGAGTTGCAAGGCCTCTGTGCTATAACCTCTAGTGCATCTGGTTTGGTAATTGTTTTGCATACTGTGCAGAGGAGATTAATTTTGTTCTGATGTTTTCTCCTTTTGCCTCATTACTTTATGATGGCTTTTGGAGCTAACTTTTATCCATTCAGACTTCTAGTTTGTCGTAGGACTTTCTGACCTGTGTTGCTCTTCACTTTTGTATTGACTGATTCCCCCACTCCATTTTTATGTCAGCAAAAACTGTCTCACCTTTCTGCCAGGTCATCAATACAAAAAGGAACAAAAAAAAAACACCAAAAAAAAACCCCACACAGAACAAATTTTGATGCTCACGGCATCGTTCACTTATCAGCTCCCTGCATCCCCACTAGTAACCTTTGTATCAGATATCCAAGTCCGTTCTCTAGCCACCTTTAGTGCTATATTTTCTTGACCTTTGTAGAGCAGCCTTTTCTGCAATTCTGTGTCAGAAGCACTCCTTAATTCCAGTGTGTTTTGCCTGAAAGTTCTCCAGTCAACACTTTTTTTAACAAATGGTGCTGTATAATTTCCCATTCTTGGCATTCATTTCTAGAAACATGTTGGATCTTCATGCTCATTTCTCTGTATCTTGTTAGGGATTTGCCCTAATAGCTTGATAAGATAACGAATTCCATTTGATTTGGTTTATACCTGTGTGAATTGCTGCTAATCTTTGCCAATCTGTGTCACTGCATTACTACAAAACTCTTCTATCTGAGCTAATGGTACACTTTGTGGGGGTTAAAAGCAATTTGTTGGAATTTTAGTGCTTAACAACACATCTAGATACATCTTTATTACATACTTGTTCCCCAGAGTGCCTTAACTTTTTAATTATAATTATTATCCAACCTTACATTTATGTCTTTCTGTAGCTTTTTGTCTTCGCTTTCAGCAGGAAGTTACTCACAGTGGGTGTATTGAGACAGAGCAGTGGCTGGAGAAGAGTGCGAAGTTTTAACAGAATCCTACTGGTTACGTCCTACAGCATTTTAATAGACAGGTGTTTCGGGTACCAGTGCCTGTGATTTGTGGCAAGGTTGTCTAAAAGCAATTATTGTAACGTATCTGGCCATAAATAGATGGAGCCTGCTATGCTTTTTTAACAGTGTTATTGCAATAAAAATAGTATATTGTCATTGGGTATCTGCGTTTGAGCACTACATCTTGGGGCATGAAACAAATGGTGTGTGGGACCAAAACTGTATGTGAGGAGCTTCTGTGCATTTGTCTGTATGGGACTTCTGGTGTGTTTTGAAAGTGCTCCTTGACAAAGGTGGATAAATGGTGTTTTCTACTATTTAAACAAAACTCATTGTGTGCTTTCTCTATGAAATCACTGTTTGCATTTTTATCCTTTCAGTAAATAATTAAAGATTTGACTTGCTCTTCTCTCTGAAAGCAAATTTAGTTTCATCAAATCTTTCTATAGATGGCTTGTGATTTCTTCCAGACATAGCAAATATTTTTTCTTTTTTCTCCATTTTGTATAATTTTGATGCCCTCTTATGCTGTTCAGAGGTCATTTAAATAACCCCATTAATTGATGCAAGGTTATTTATACAATAGATCACTGACACAGCACAAAAAAGTTATGTTGGGCAAGTTTTCAAAAGAAAAGAAAAGGCAAATTCTCTACTTTATAAGTTATTTTTGACTGTAGAGGTCCATTGCTAAAATGACATGCAATAGACGTCGTCTTTTAACAGCTTTCTTTCCTCATCAATTTTTCATAAGTAGGGTCCGGAGCATTAAAATTTGGACACAGAAAGCCCACTAAAAAGGGCTGCGTTCAGATTCTCTTAGAGGAGGTTTTCCTCTAAAATAATACATTGATATTCAGAGTATTCTTTGTTCATTTGACTAATGAGCCTTTTGTTAGTTGCGGGTGCTAAAGACAGTGGCTCTTCAACTGCTTATTAAAAAGGTCTCAGTGACTGACTTACACATTAACGACAGAGAGGAAAGCCTCCTTTAAAGAGCTGTGCCTGTGAAGAAGAGACTAGACATCAAATCCTGGTGTTAAAGCAGTTAAAATACTGTGTGAGGTTCTCTGGTGTGGTGATGGCTACGGGCCTTTGAAAAAAAATAGTCTAAGATCTGTAAGACTGATTTTTTTTTTTTTCTTTCACATTTTCTCTAAAGATTTTCCAAAAGAAGACACAGGAGAGGGTTTGGTGGAAAATGCATCAATAGGCTCAAAGTAGTAAAGTGTGCTATCAGGAACGCTACTGCACTTGAAGCACTGATAAATGAGGATATATAGGGAAACCCAACAGCCCCTAAATAGTGCGCTGAGAAACAACGTCAGAAATACTGCCAAGCATCTTTATTTCTCTCTTTACTTAAATGACTAATTCTCCAATGTTATTCAAAGCCCCTTTAAGCTATTCATAGGCAAAATGTGCTGCTTAAAATATTTCAAGCTACTGAAAGTGTTTATTCCTGTCTAGAAAATATATCTCTCTGAGGGCTTTTGTGAGTTTGCTCAAAAGATGAGCGATTTGGGGTTTTGTTTTGCTAATGAAAATCTGACTTAATTCAGCCTTAAAATGTTAAGGCTAATTCCATAACAATATATAGTATTTTGGAGATTTTTTTGTTATATAACAGGTTGTAGGTTATTTTGTCATTTTTATTTCTTTAAGCTAATTTCATGCTTTATGAAGTTAATTCTGGCAATAATCTGTATTCTACAAAGCAGATTACTGGTAATGGAGAAATCATACTGTTTTTTATATATACATATATATATATCGTTGGTTGCTTTGGAAAGGCATTCTGAATATTTATCTAGAATTTTCACCTGCATGAAGGATGCTGTCAAGCTCCTTTGTCTCCAAACTTGTTCTCTGGACAAGGGAGTTACTTTGGGTACCCAACTCCTTCCTTAAGGAGGGTGGCTCTATCACAGGGCATGGGGAGGTCAGGTTGGTGGCTCTGGAAGTTCCGTCTTCTGTGTAGATGTTTCCTTTGCTTTACAAAACAAATTCTAATTGTAAAATGAGTAATGTTTAACCTTGTACGATAGGTACTGCTTCCACTTTGGAAGCCATCTGCAAAGTTATTAATGGATTTTAAAACATTTGCTGAAACCGCCAAAATACTCTAATCAGCATATAAAAAAATGGGAGAAAAGATGGACAAGGGGAGTATAAGCACAAAGGAGGTGATAAAGGAAGGCAATCTGCGGAGTACATGGCACTGGATTCAGGAGTATTTTTCAGCAATTACTATAGCCTGCAAAATTATGATGAACTGACTTTATCGTCTTTTTTTTTTTCTGGGATTTGATTTGAAATTACAGGCCTGTGGATTCACTGCTAATGATACTCTTACAATCTCTGAAATGAGGTGCTAAGGGTAATCAGGCTTATAATTTGATGGGAACCCTTTGCACGGACATCTGTACAGTTTAACAAAAATAAAAATTCAATTTGTGATAAATAAGCAGCGTGTTCTGGAATACACTCTGGAAATCCCTACAAGTCAGGTGAGACTACAGGGTGCCCAGCAGCTGTTCAAATAGCAAAGCAATAGCAAACTTGGAGCAGCCCTGCAGGAGCTCCTCTGTGGTAACCCAGCCTGTTCTGAGATGGACAGCATCTTGCAGTATCTTCTATAGGGGCAAACGTTGTAAAACGGGTTGATGCTGTCAACCTGTTGAAGCACCTCTGGAGCTGCGTACTAAGACGTGGTCAGTGCTGGATGTTCTTAACGTGAGACCTGATCTTCCATGGTACAAAGGTGATCCCACGCCTTTGTGAGAGTTATGGATGCCCTGCAGATGGTTGGCAGCATTTCTAATTCCAGCCTCACTGAGCATCGTTTGTGTGAGGGGGTCTTTATGGTCTTATTGCCACATTACATTTACTAGCATATAATCTCCAGCATCAAGGCAAGCGTTCACCTTCTCTTAATTTCTTGTTTTTGCTAGTCCTGTAGGGAGCTCTGCGGCTGAGATTTAAACTATGCTAAGTCCCCCAGCCGTGGGCCCCTTAGGCTGGAGCCTAGCGTGACCTTTACCTGTTGGGAAGCGATAAAGGCTGAAGCAAAGATCCAACTGTTAACGGCTGCGAGGCCAGGGCCTGGCAGAGGCGCCAGCGCCTCAAAGGACGCGTCACGTCCTCGTCCTGCCCAGGCTTTCGGAGGAGGAGATTTTGTGCATGTCTGTGTAATTCAGACTTGAGCGAGGCAGCGGGCGCAGAGCAGCTTGCTTCAGACGGGTTCTTTCAGGAACCCAAAAGAGCAAGGATTGTTATGTCTGTTTTATCTTTAAACATCAGAAAGACTTTAATTAAGACATCCCTGGGTTTGTGCGAGTTTGGTAGCACTCACTCACTGGGTGGGTTTTCTAAGCTCTTGAAACTCATTTTTAAATATACTGCTTCCAGAGAAATGTCTGAAGAGAATCACTGAAAAATGTAATATATTGTATTATCATATCATATCATGTACTGTTAGTGTTATAACTCATCATAACTGATTTACATTAAAAATAAATATAGGAAGTCTAGTAGTGTGTCCAGAGGAATTGGAGACAAGAACATCTCAGTTTTAATTAAGACTTTGGTTCCTCTGCAACCTTGTTAAATTTACTCAAATCTCTTTGTGCCAGATTTTTTAATCTTCTTACCTATGATGAGTAGAATAACTTTGTTTTAAAAGCAATCCCATTACTTTTAATGCTGCCATTGTTATCACATGTGAATTGGGGAATGAGAACCTTTGTGCCTTGGCCGCCCGTCTGTAAAAGGAGGATGATAGTTCTTGCCTCACAGGATGCTCAGAAGTAGAATTTTTAAATGTTTGAGAGGTGCTAGATATTAAGGTAATGAGTGCAACGGGAGCTCATTAAGTTGTTAATAATTAATTAGCTAATAATTGTGAAGGTAGGGATAAAAAGTGGAACACACTGTACAATGAATTGCTCAGTGTTACCAAGAATGCATGAAAGGACTTAGAATGCAAGAATTATTTTGTATAAATGCAAAGCTGATTAAAAAAAAATACAAACAAAAAGCTAAGGGGGAAAAAAAAAAAAAGAACCCCAAACCCCACTCTGAGCTAGAAATGGAGATCTCCTCTCAGGCCAGAAAATAATGCACTGTATTATCATAGTTTAAAAAGACACAGCACAGAACATGTTAGAATCCCCACTGTATGGACTTTTCCCCATAAAGGGACATCTACTCTTTTCAATTAGATTCCTGTAAGGTATTTATCATGGTATGAAGTACGTAGGAAACAGCAATTTTAGAAAATACACTGGGTACTTTGAAGAGTTGAATGACTTGTAAAATTATATTTAAATCAAGTTCTTTGAAATGACTCTCATATAGGTAAATAGATATATTCGTGTATTTATTTTTTAATAAACCCCTGTTAAGGTTTCTTGGAATACTAGATTACTGTGTCAATGATTTACTTACATGGATATTGTTAATGTTTTCTTCTTAACACAATCATATTAAATTTTAATGACATGGATTGTAATATCTAACTGGTATCTGGAAGCTTGTGGATAGCCCAAAGGTTTTATACAAATTTATATGTATAAAGCTCTCACTGATATACTTTGCCAGTAGATATTGTACCTTGAGTAGTCAGCTCTGCAAATCCCTTCTCACAAAAGATTAAAAACATCCTCCTATTACATCTAGAGACTTCTTTTTGTTATTCAAAGACATGAATATATTTAGAAAAATGTATATGATTTTAATGCCTTAAACCAGAAAGATACCTTGATTTCTATTAAAAATTGGAATATTTAATGTTTTTGCTTCTTCTGTGGCACTTTTTTGATATTGTCAAGAAGAACAAAAAAGATTTCTGAGAACATATAAAACAAAAAACTGTGTTTGAAGTATTATAATAAAACAACCTTCTTCTTTTAATGCTAAGTCCCTTTTAATGAAGATCCTCTGGCAGCTCTTGAATGTATAACTAGTTTATATCATGGGATGAAGCTGTCTGTTCTGATGATTGACATGAGCCCACATTACAATGTGATTCTGAAAATTAGTCCATAGAGGTCCTTTTCAGGTACTACTCAGTCTGAGAGCTGCCCTCCAACTACAGTAGAGCCTTTTTAACCCCTCTCATTGGTATTCTAATCTGGAAGTGCTGTCCTGCTTTTTAAATAACTCAGGCATTCAGGCTAGTACCCCCCTTGACACATTACTTAGCCAAAGGATTCAAATGAGATTCAAGAAACATGCAGTACAGCACAAAGGGATTGGAATATGCACAATTAATAATCACACAGTTAATTCATTTTTAATGCAAGGAGGTTTTCTGAAATTTCACATTCAAATTTGTAACACAAAGTAGTTGCTGTCTATTCCCATTATGCTGCCAAAATAGTATAATGATAAAAATTTCCTTATTTTTCTGTGTGTCTGTGTATGTGCACACATGTGTGCTAAAAAGTAAACCTGAATAATACTAAGGTTAGGATGCAAACTGATGCAAGCTAGGGGATTCAAAGTTGGTGACTTAAGTCAACTCTGTGCAAAGAAAGCGTGAGAGCCCTGGCATAAGTCAAAGTAGGAAAGTCATTTAGTGTACGGGGGCCAAGAGCCAGGCTGTGGCTGGGTTGTATCCAGAGTAAGATATGGCTTGATCCGTTGTTTGTGGGTTTTGCTGCTTTCCGTGTGATCCTGCTGGTATTTTGTGCAGCTGATTGGAGCTGCTTCTACCACTGCTACGTTTTGGTCACCGGGGAAAGCTCCTTCCCCACAATGGAGGAAGGAGGATTTTAAGTGCTACCAAGCATGTAACTTAAAAATGAAGAAACACAATTTGTCGAGAACTTTTGTTGGATCTTACGCATACTTGAGAGGCACCTAGCTTCCCTTCCTCGGTGGGTTGCCATGGGCAAACGAGCGCTTTGCAGAGGCTTTGTGTGGGTCCAGCGATGGAGAAGGCCGCTGCGGCCCGAGCCGCGTGCCGAGCTCTCCGTGGGGCAGCACGCGCCGCCGCTGCTGCCCCCAAACGCGGCCAGGGCCGCCTCGTGTGCAGGCTGCCCACCTTCCCCAGCCGCTCCGGGCCGAGGCCCCATTCCCCACGCCTGCCCTCCATGTGGCCCCACAGCCCTCTGCTCGAGTTATTTGGGCCTCTGAGGGTAAACTTTACCTCATAAAGAGTGTCTGAAAAAAATATGGTTAACTCCCTCTTAAACCCTGTTTTAGAGACTGAAGTGGTGCCTAAGCTTTACATTCTCACTACACACAGAGGGATCAACTTCATTCTCTATGATTACATTTTGCCAGGGTCTGCCTGAAGGGACTTGTTTAAGTGTTGCATGTACCTATTTTTAAAAAGGAGATCTTGAATTATTTCCTTTCAGCAAGTAAATCACACTAATAATGAATGAGATACAAACCACTTAAAATACAAAAATACCTAGTGTTCAATGAAATTATAGTAAGGAAGCATACTTGAAAGCTGCTTGTATCAAATAGCACAGAAACAAAGCCATAGGATCTTAAATAAATGGAATGCAACATTGAAAGCTGCTTTTCTAAGTATTTTATTTATAAAACTGTAGCTTTAAATGAGAAAGAGTTGGCATTTTTGTATTCAAGCTACCTCAGATGTGTACAGACAAGGTGTTCTGTGTCTTGTGCAGCAATTACTAGAAGAGGAGCTCGATATGGAAACCAAAGGGGAGCTGGAGGTTCCAGCTGTGGGCTAGGCGGGAGTGACCCCAAGCAGTCAGGACTCCTCTTGGAGTAATTTTTCAGAGGTGGGAAACTGGCGTGTAGCTGCAATGTCTGGGTTGCTGGGAAAGCCTGTAAGTACTTCCCTAAGTCGAAAGCAGGTGCCTGTCCTGCACACTGCTCAGGGGATGGAAGTGTCAATCCCTGCTGAAAGGAAAATGCTGGACCCTGTGCCAGTCATGTGCTGTTCTACGTGCATTTAGGTTGTCTCACGTCTGCAGTTTTTCTTCTTCCAGTTCTCGTGTAGAGGAGATGGAAACAGCACTGACTGTCTTGTAAATTCATGTTTGCGTTTCAGTCGTTAACAGGCAGTGAGTTGTTCAACCACAGTTATTTACCTGTAGAATAATTGCTCTGGACTGAACCAGTAAAGCTTCCATGGCTTACACTTTTAAACAAGATTTGCTTCATCTAGCTAAAATAATTTTGAAATATGGACAAGAAGAAATATTTGTAGTATTTTTGTTCCCTTTTAGGTTGTGCAAATCAGTATCTCTTTCCTTTTTTTCTATAATGACACTGATAACGTTCGTAATGGGATTCAGTTGAGTGGGTTTGGACATCCTAATAGCGAGAGTTAACACATATTTGCAGAAGCAGCACTATCATTAGTCTCATGTTTAGCGATACTGTCTAAGGCTCATACAGGAATGTGATTTTTCTGAACTAAAACCCCTGTGAACATAAAGTAGATTCTGCCTTACAGTTTACATTATTCACTAGCATTTCCCTGTTAATATGCTTCCATGGGGTGGGATGGGGAGAACTTAATTAGAAAGAGATTTGCTAAATAGAAGAGCAGGAAAATAGGTGATCTGAAAGCAAAAGGGGGGAGGCAAAAGGCATGATGACAGGAATATGGCGAAGGTAGAGAAAGGAAATGGCATTACAGGCTCATGCAGGATAGAGAAGTCAAGAATCCTAGAAAAGCAATAAAACAAAAAATATCCCATGGTGTTTTGACTATCACAAAGTTCCTTATCATCCTACTCCCCTCATCGTTTTTTTTTTTTTTTTTTCTGTGCATTTTCTATGTGCTTTGCAAGGGACTTGGTAGTACCACAAAGTTGGTATACTTGCAGTGTACTATCATTACTTGCAAAAATCTCGTAAAGGGTTATTTGTTGGTGCTACCTCTAAGTAGTAGCAAAATTTCATTAAAAGTAGGATTTATGGTTTTGATACCATATGTACGCTAGATATTTGCTGTGACACTGAAGCAACAGTTGCACTTTGTTCATTTAATAAAATCAACCTTATGGGCTGCAAATCCCAGAGTGCTGGCAAAGGCGCGCTTTGCTAAGCCCCTGTTTTATTGTGCTCTTCCCATTCAGGTTCAAGTTCTTGGGTGTTTTAGTGAGAGAAAGAGCTACATCACTACCGAGGCACATCCTTCCGCTGCCTTTGGAAAGTGCACGGGCAGTCACGCACAGAGAAGTCACCCGCTACAAAGCGGGATAAAGTAACGCTACCCTTGGGAGGCAGGGCCCTGACGGGAGGGAAGGAGAGCGGCGCCTCAGAGGGCTGTGCAGAGCCTCAAGAGCTGCTGCGAGCCCCAGGCCGGGCAAGAGGCTCCCGGGGCCTCTGTGCTCGCCAGCCCCACTGCACAGGCTGTCGCCGCAGGCGGCTGTGTTGGTGCTTCGGGCGAGGGCCTGGCTGCTCGGCCCCGTGCCGCCCTGCGCCATGTGCCAGGCCGCGGCAGCGCCGGGGTAAGCGCTGGAGCGCCCTGGACACCTGAGGGGCCTCTCAGCTCAGCTGTGAGAGACACCCCTTCTCCACCTTTTACCTGAAAACCTTTCAGCTGGTTCCACCTGGGCTTTTTAGGGTGTGGGTACAAGCATCACGTCATATATAAATGCAGGGGGAAGACTTCTTAAAAAAAAAAAAAAAAAAAAAGTGTTTCTTTTCCTCTTTTTTTTTTTTTTTTTTTTCCCCTCATTGAATAACCTGAAAACCCATAAGCCTTGGCACTGCAAAGTAACACACAGGCAGCCTTATCTGATTATGCTGTCAACTGACTTTGTGGATTTAAATTATAATTGTATTATAAATGTAACAACTTTTCTGGTGTAAGAAATCAAGAAGGCAGATCACGAGGCCATATGGTATATAATGGAAATGAAATAGTTTTTACTTTGCTGATACGGAAGGCAGAAGTAAAGGAATTGTTTTGTTTAAAATAGACAGTATAACAGAAGGATGGAGTGGAAAGGCCAAGGACGTCTACCTGTTTAGTACAGTGTTAATTCAGTCGCACCATCCACGTGAAGCGGAGATTTCCTCCCTATTCAGAGGCTGGGCTAGTAGGATATTTCAGACCTTGGCATCCCACAAGCTCCTCTTTTTTTCCTTTAAACTGCTGAAGAGTGATACAGCTCTTCCTAAAAGATTGCCCCTCCGTGAGACCCATAAGTTCAACCTGAAAGAAATACAACACCTGTATTAGTACCTGCGTGCCAGTTTTTTCCTGGCCTTTTCCCAGGTTTTGGCTATTGAACTTGTCAGCCCGCTGCTCCTGCTCAAAATCGTCCTCCTGATGTCATTTTGCACTGGCTGCAAGGGGCTCGCTTGCTGTCGCTTATTTGGCAATGAGGTCTTGAGCACATTTTGCCTGACAAGCATATGTATGATCAAAAAGGTCCCCTTCCTCCATGCTCATTTATGTTCACACTATAAATCTGCTTTCTGGCCTTAGAGCTGATCTCATCAGGAGTAAATCCAGACCATCACTTTTAGACAGTTATATTGAGAGTGTAACCCCGCGTGTGTATTAGCCTCTTTCTTTTGTGAAGCAAGGTTTAAACGCTACATCAACAGATTTAAATGGACAGTTATTGAAATCAGCAAGATAGTCTTATGTGAGGCACCCATAAATTTCCTGCAGAATATGTTTCAAGTGTGCAGCAGTTTCCTGGGGCCCAGGTTCTATAAAGGGAAATATTTTTTAGTGAGGAGAGCTACTGCTTGTTCATTTCTGCTTTTTGTCCCCCACACTTGTTTTTGCTTTTAATATTGAAATAGCCAAAAGCTGGGGTGGGGTGGATTCATTTGGAGCAGGTACCAAAAATTAAGAAGAGATTCTCACTTTGTCCTGCTGGCTGGTTAACAACTTTATCTCCCTTTCACCCTTTTAAACGTTTCCTTGTTATTAATCAGTACATTTTTGTAGTGTGCAGTTTCTTCTTTCACTAATACAGACTTATAGTGGTTTCATATGTATTTCTCTTGTTCATGATCAGAAAGTTGTTAGGGCTTTAATCCCCGCATATTCATATCCCTCTTGCACTTCTGTGCCTTTGGTTAAGTAGAGACAGTAACTATGAGTCCCTCAGTGACTAAAATGCCAAACCACACGCGACACCCTCTTTGCACTCCCTATTAAAATTTTACAGGTCAAAAATCCAAAACCCACTTAATAAAAATTGTTCTTCATCGTAAGTGACAAGAGAGAACAGGTCAATCTATGGAATAATGGTGCAGTAATTAGAACCTTTGTAGTTGATAAAGTGTGACTGTTAATCAATGTTTGGCTAATTAATCAATATTTTAATCATTAGACCTTTTAAATTTGTTTTAATGAGCATTTCCTCTAATTCCCTTGATCCTGTTGCTTCCAACACTTCTATTATCTCTATTAAATAGCAAAGTAAGCATTCATACATTTAGAATATGCTGTGGCTTTACAGACTTTATAGTTTTTTTGCTAAGATATATGGATATAACTGAACATGAACAAATTCAGATTCCCAAATAAGAAAGTTTTAAACCTTTTAAAAGGTTTGGTTTAAAACTTTCCTATCCCTGTCTGCTGAGGAAAGGTATGAAGTGCTTGAGAGAAGAGGCCTAGACAATGGTGCATTCCCTTAAAAAATTCTGCTCTCTTCCTCTTCCCCTCTTAAGAAAAATTGGAGCTGAGACATCTTCTATCAAATGACAGTTACTCATGCACTGGAAAATCCTCCTTTTTCTGTACATTGTGCAGGACTCTCAAGGGATTTAGAGACTGTGCGGACAGTGGCTACTGCTTCATTGTTCAAAAATTATTCTTTCCAGGAATTTGTGCATCATCTTCTTCCGTTACTTGATGACTGCAATTCCCTGTTTTCTTTCTTTTTTTCATATAGAATATTTGATATACAGAATGTATCGAGATGACCATCTGAATGTAGTATCTGTCATTTTAACTTCAGATCTTTTAATCAAGGGGAATCAAGTTAACATCCCCCTCACAGAGCCTGCCTGCAGGGCTGGCCCGGGCGCTGCTGCAGCCCCTCGTGCCCCTGGCGGCCGCCGCTGCCTCCGTCCTGCTGCCGCAGGACGCCTGGGCTCATCTCCCGCACGCAGGTCAGCTACCTGCCTGCTCCCTTCCCAAAGTGCTGCGGGTTTTCCCGGCCTCCCCGCTGGACCCCTTCCCTTTAGATCTGATGAAAGTTTTCATTAGCTTTAAAATGGGTAAAGCTACCGCTCTCCATATATCTCCTAGCAGTGATAGGGGTTTTGCTGAACTTGGTGCTGCCCAGCTTGTTCTGGCCACTTAGATTTGTTCCTGCTTTCTTAAACTCAGCTTTTATTCCTCTTTCTGCTGTTTGTTGATCTTTCCCTCATCTTTGACTAGGTGTCAGTGAGGGACTGGGAAATAACATATTCCAGCCATTTAGAAATCCATGGTTACAGAATTCAGGCTGATCCTCTGCTTTAGCTTAATCCACAAATTCTGTAAATCAGAAAAAAAGGAAACAAACAAAAAAAAAACCCCAAACCAAAACAAAAAAACCTTTGAAGCCTTGCAGGGAAAAAAGGAGTTTGCTCTATAAAAATGTGCGTCTCCAACTAATTCTGAATGCTCTGATGCTTTAGTGGCATCTCCTTAGATTATAATGAACGAGGAAACCTCTTGGATTTTAATCAGGGCTGTTACAGATTGATAATCCATCCGCTGCCAGATTCTTAAGTGAAGCCTCGAGGTTCTGCTGAAGTTGGTGCAAAGCCCTCATTGACTTCGCTCGGGCGCAGTCTCATCGTTCAGGTCGGCACGGCCGCCTTGCCGTTCAGCACAAGGTGTTTGGGCACCTTGTTCTAAGGTGGGATTTAAGAACAACCTCACAAGCAAGCAAACAGCCAACCATTTGAAGAAAGTCATCTCACCTAAGGCTGGTATTACAGCACCTAAAGATGCCTGTGCATTTTCTCTCATGGCAAAGTTTTCACGTTAATGGGGCCTCATTAATGAGGGAGACTTGAGTGAAAGGGCCACGTGTGGATTCCTTGCAGCCGCCGTGTGGGTTTTGTGGGGAAAATATTACACTTGTTTTTCTCCTGATGGGACTTGGAAAGATGAGAGCTGTGGACAAGCAACCTGCTGTTTAAACTCTGCTTGTACAGGGGCACCTGGGGAAGGAACTTGCTTTGGGATGTTTCTCTATGGATATTGTACAGTCTTCTTCTATTTTCAGACCTGTGTAGCATCGCTACACCTGATTCTCTTTTGAGGATCAGGTGTAGCGCATTTCTTTTGATTTCCTTCTCTTGTATGATTACTGAATCAGTGAAATCTGAATTAAAGAGATGAGACAATCTCATTCAAAACATATAATGACCAAAGTTCTTAGAAACACTGATGTAAATTAAAATAATTCTTTACCAAAAGATTATTTTTATTAAAAAAATAATATTCTTCTCTAGTGCATTCATATAACTTGTTAAGCTGCCATTAGTAAATTGTTATTTTATGAGACTATTTCACTCAGGAAATTTCTTAATTCATTATATTTTATTATCAGCAGTGATGAAGCAAAAACAATATCATTTATTTTTATTACTGCTGTAGGTTGCATCACAATGATTTATACAGCCAGATTGAGTTGGTGGCTGTAATTACTCTGTTATTGTCAACTATATATTTTTCTTCAATCAGACATTTTAACCGCATGTAAAGTCCATAAATATGGATGTTTCTAAGTGTAAAGGTCCCACTTAACAATATTGCCAATTTTAACTGCAAAGGTTTCATGTAGTTACATATTAGATCTCATTCTCCTGCTGTGTATCTTACTGATTTACTGATTCAGTAGGGTTTTTTTTTGCTCCACAATGGTCTGGAATGAATTCATTTTCTTTATTTTTTTTTTTTATCCACTGTCACCCCAAAAAACAAATCAAGAAAATCAACCTGAGATTTTGATTTGATTTTTATTCACTTTCACTTTTTATTAACCTTTCACTATTGAAATGAAAATATACGTGGAAAAAGCGTCTGGAGAAAGTTTGACAAAATAAGCAGTGGCGAAGTAATGTAGTTTGGGAGGCAATTTGCTGAAGGTAGGTCTGAAAAAAGCTACGGAGAACTCTAGAGACTAGGAGAACATAAAACAATCATTAAATTAAAAAAAAAAAAGTTGCAAGTTATTTAAAAATATCGAGGCTTTAGTAACAAGCTTCTAAGAGTAATAATCAGCTTCTTTTTCTGCCTCTCCCTGTACATCCTGGTTACAGCAGACCTTAAGGAGAGCATGTTAACATGTAGGCTTCAAAACAGAGATCCTTGAGCCAAGAATTCCCTAAAAAGCCTTTGTGTCACTAATGAATGCCCTCAAGGCCTAAGACTTGGCTTACGTGTGGAAAGAAACATTTTCCAATTGCTTGGGCAGCCTTGGGGAGCGGAAATCCTGTGGTCTCCTGCCGGCAGGAACAAGAAGACCAAGCGCGGCGCTCGTGGAGAGCCCCGTTGTGCTGGTGCTCTCCGATGGACACTCGTTGTGTCCATGGTTCTGCCCCCGTTGGGACTCCCATCTTCTGGTCCAAAACATCCACATTCAGTAGCGTCCCTCCAAAAAAAAAAAAGTGTCCACTTTTGAGCAGAAAAACAAAAAGACTATGTATGTTTTCTTCTGTATAATTGGAAGTCTGTTATACATGTGGTTAATTCATTTTAAAACAGCCTAATCCTTCATGCAAATGGAGGAGAAAATAGAGCCCCTCAATTACGCTTAGTTTACTGATCCCTAGAATTGAGCAATTTACTCTTCAAGTAAACCCCAAGGCAATGATTTCTAGAGCATAGAAAAAAATTGAGAGTCCATGGATCTTCCTCTTGTGATTAGATTTAAAATTTCTCTCCTGTCCAGAAGGTTTTGGGCAAAGTCCTTTTCCTCCAACTGCTGTCTCAGTAAAAAGCTGGTCACAGGCCTGCAGACCAGGCTCTGAAATGACACGTTCGTTAGGGAAAACGAGTCTCAACCCTACACGTGAGTTGCCAGTAGCGTCCCTCGCGTTCCACCCATCTTGTGTCTCATCCCCATGCTGCTCGGTGCTGGTGTGAGATGTTGGGGCTCGTCGGGGCAGAAGCCCTGCTCCTGGCGCTCGCCGTGGAGCCGGGCGCCTGCACCGCCGGGCCCGAGCAAGCAGCGTGGAAGGCAGCTCACTTCTGTGTTGGGCTACTGCTTTCTTGTTGCGAGCTTCGCTGGTGCCGGCGGCGCAGGGCCCGGCTGTGCCGTGTGGAGCGGGGTGAGGGTGGAAAGGCAGCCCGAGGGTGCCCGTGGCGCTCGAGAGGCGGCGTGGCGCTCGGCGGGGCCTCCGCGCGGGCAGGGCCGAGTGCGCTTGTGTGAGCGCTGCCTTCTCCGCTACGGAGCCTTGAAGAGCAATTCTAGAGACAGATAACTCAATTCTTGCCAAGTTCAAATGTAAATCTCTTCAGAATTATTATGTTCTCTAGAGGAGAGTAAACAAATAAACATAATAAGAGCCGCAGTAATAATATTGCACTTATACAAAGCTTTCCTTGCTTTTTATAGAGCTTTTCATCTCAGGATCTCAAAAGGCTTTATAGATGGTACTTATCTAACCCTTGTACCACCTTTCTAAAGGTAGCACTTAGGTATCATCCTTGTTTTCAGATAAGAAATGAGAAACAGAGGCACAAGAGATGTTAGGTTATTTTCTTCTGTTTCTCAGCTAGCCTGTGGAAAAAGAGGAAACAGGTCTCCTGTCTGATTTCTTGCTATAAAATAAGAGCCATCTTTGCAAATAAATGATATTTAACCTATGATTTTTTAAAATATAACATAATTTGAAATTAGCGGCAGTCTTTTCATCTTATATTTGTGTTTTCTTTGGCACCCTTTCTGTGTTTTCTACAAACGTTGAAAAATGAATTCTCGTAATTACTGCTCCCCCCCCCACCCCCCCCGGAAATCATTTGATTTATAACAGGCAACCTTAAAGACTGTTGTTGTTCTGATTCACCTTTAATCATATTATAATCTCATGATCTGTTAATTAATTTGTGTCATTTTCATTGTTTGGTCTAGAGAAAGGCCATCTTGTATCTGAGCTTACTCCTCCACATTTTGGTGAAGAGATAGATACTAGTGGCAGCAAAGAAGAGAATAATCTGAGCTAATTTTTTAGCCCAAACCCATATACTATTAACATTTCTGTTTTATAAAATAAGATGTCAATATTTTTGTATTTGTCCTTACTGCAAAGCATGCAGTTTATGTGCGTAATTTCTTCCAAGGCCCTTACATTTCCGAGTACCTAGTCTGGATCACATTTCACCAATTACTGCTGACCTACCCAGTTCCAAGGTGTGGTCTCGTCCTTCACATGGTCTTTTTTACCATCCCACATGAATTGTAGATGCCATTTTCTGCAGCACAAGGGGTACTATTCTGTAGTCTGCAACCACTGGTGCCAAGGCAGGAAAACATGTGAATTTTCATTTGTTGCTCAAGTGTTGCTTTGGTCAGTCCTTCAGGAAGTTAAGAGGTTATTCCTTTGTTTTAATACCATTTTATAGGATAAATGTCCCTCGAGGGAGAGATAGTGATGAGCAGTGTCAGCCTCACATAAGTGATTTTAAAGAGCTCTTTTGGCTGATGCAGTAACGAGACATCTCAGTTAGGGCTCATTTGATTCTCAGTTGCTTACAACGAGTGGGCTACACGTATGTAAGAAATGCTGTTCTTGCCTCTGTTGTATTGTTAGAAAAATATTAGCAAGATTTTTTTAAAGGAAAAGTATAAAAGTTTATCTAAAAGTGTTTTTTTTTTTCCCTCTGGGTGAATAACTCATTAATATAATGCTTTAGATTGTAATTCTTGAATTATTTACTGGAGTTTTTCATGTCCTTTACTCTGGTTCTTTGCCACCTTTGAAAGACGAGGTCTCAAGCGGCCGAGAGGCACATGCACAGTGTCCTGAAGAATATTAGGCTTTTCAGTGGAGATAGTTAGGAAATAAAACGTACTCAAATGTACTCCCAAAAGGGAATGTTTTCTCATCTGCGTCCTTGAAGTCATGACATGGAAGAGAGAGAAAAAAAAGAAACAGATTTCAAGTGAAATCCTTATGAAGGTCTTTAGATTTGCAGATACAAAGAAGTAGATATTAAGCTAAAGCCACTGAAACTTATTAGAGGTTTTAAGAGCAACTTTCCTTTGAAAATGTGAGTCACTAAGTAGAACTGAAAGCAGGTAGTCAATTTTGGGACAAAAAAAGAAGAAATATTTATTGAATATTTAGGAGGAGCGTTTGGCTTGTATGTACTGTGCTTACTTGTATGCAAGTAGTAGCGTGAATTCCAAGACTACTTCAGTCCATTAGTAATCGCTTGTGCTTTGAGCTCCCAGGGAGTAGGCAGATATCACTATCAAAGATGCGACACGGATGTGTCAAGGCTCAGTTTCAAGTGAACTAGCTCAGGTCCTGCTCTTAGGGCTGGCAACCCAGAGCTTCCCACGGGCCGCCAAGCCTGAACCTCTACGCGGCTTCTCAGGTAGGTTTTGTGATACGTACACAGAGCCAGCAAGCCCAAACCCTTCCCAAGGATTTCTTTAGGAAGAGCATGGACTTATTTTGAGTGGCAGGAAGTTTTAAACTGTGGCAATACAAGCCATATGGGATTCTTAACTTTGATGAAATCTGATGGATCATTTCACACATGGTCATGCTGAGTTTAATGCTGAAAGAAAAGATTCAAACAATCTCACCAATTTAATTATTTCTAAATAACAGTTTGCACAGACTGATTAACCATACTTCCTATGACACAGGATTTTGAAATATTAACATTTTCATTTTTGTGATTTTTGCATTTGCTTTTAATTGCTTGACAGTTTGTCATGAGGGAATAGGCACCGCTCAGCGCTTCCAGCATGCCGAAGCAAATAGTGATATATCAACAGGGAATCTGGAGGCTCTTTTCTCAAAATCACTGCCAGGTGCTGATATAAGCCTGAAGAAAATGCAGGGTTGTAGGCTGCACCGTTCAGCTTGCCGGGGCTTGAAAACTTCCTTAGCAGGGGATTTCACCAACATGAAATTTGGCCTTACTACAGCTTTTGCAGAAATGTTAGTGAACTCCCAAGAGCTCTTTGTCAAAGTGAGTTTGTGGAAGGAGAAAGTAAGTTATTTGTAGAAAGATAAAGCATTGTTATGAATCAACAATTAGCTAGCAGACTTTTGTCCTGGGAAAATGACTAATAGGTGCTTTGGATTTCTCTGTTAAACCTAATACTGTTTATCATCAAGCTGGAAGGAGAAGCAGAGGGAATGAGAAAAATAGTCATATACAGTAAATAGTAATGTTTTGTTATGATATAAAATTATTTAGGTCAGTTAGTTCCAGAAATGTGATCATGAAAAATTTCACCAGAGAGAAAAAAACAAGAAATCAGAACAAGAGAGACTGACATATCAGATGGACTGTATTGCTCAGATGCACAGCAAACACTCTCCAGAGAGGACAAATAAAAGAACTACTCTTACACATGATAATTAATGGGATCAACTCAGGAATTAGCATGTATTCAGCGGGGACTGCTCAGTGTGCTGTTGCAGTTGAAAAGCAAACCATGTGTTAGGAAACATGTGGTAGGAATGTAGAATAATGGTGAGAAAAAAAAAAAAGGTAAAAACAAACCTTTAAAATCCATGCATAAAATGTACCATTTGGCTTCTTAGGATTACTGTGTTCAGATCCAGTCATTTGATGCTGAGATGAATAATGAAAAATAGAGGGTCTGTAGAGTTTGACAGGAGTTTGAAGATGCCTTTGTATGGAAGGAGAGGAAAAACATTGGTTGCAGGCTTCAAAACAAGGAGAAGGTATGCACACAAAACAGCCTTTTAAGTTATTAAACTGAAGTTCTATTAGATCCTTCATTGTGTTGTATAGTTTTGTTAGGAGCATCTTCCAGCTTAGTAGGAAGGGAATATTCAATTAGAATGAAAGATAGAAAATATAAAATAGAAACAACAGTTTGCATGAAATGTAATGAAACACTGGCACTCATCGCCACTGCTAGGAAGGGAAAGTTTATATGTATACCTAAGTTCATAATAGAAAGACAGACACTGGGAACACAAACTTCAGGGCTTTAGAACATTCATTAGATTAGGTTTTTATTTATTAGAATTTATAGATTTGATTTTGGAAGTTTTCCTGGGAAGGCAAGCACTTTGCTCATCTCCCTCAACATATCAGGTGTAGTTGATGAAAATATCCTATGGCTGTTCTTCAGTAGGAATTTCTCGTGCACCTAGGTCTGTAGCTAGTGTTCTTTATGGTGGAGCGTACCAGAAAGTTTTCGGTATTATTGATTTAATTTTTCTTATATATACTTGCCATTCTGTCAGCACTCTGGACTTAAAATGAACTAATGGACAGGACCCCTCATACTCCTCAATTCATTGGCTATAAAAGTGCTACAGGCTTGCTTTGTTGTTGTGAAATCTGTCACGGGCTCACAAAGAAAAGAAAAACAAGAAAATATTACCCTGCCAACTGAGTACAAAAAAAAAGTCATTTTAAATCAGAAGCAGTGGTGGATGTGCATTTATGCCAGTGCTTGATGTTGCCAGTATAAGTGCTTTCCTTGTGGACAACGACATCCCCACTATACAAATAAATCACTGTTTTGCTCATAGGACAGAAAAGAAAAGATTAACAGCCTGCATGGTGCGGAGTGTCAAAGAAGCTGCTTTGGGAAGAAAGCAGCACGTTACCCTCTAGTTTATCCATTGCTGGCGCGGGGTTTTCGGGCATGGTGTAGTTGGGCTGTGATGTGGTTGAGAACGTGATGCTCGGAGTGGAAGGAAGGAAGAAATGCAAGAAAAAGGCACAGCGGATGTGGGCCAGGGACGCTGTGGTGCGTGTCCCGACCGAGCAGCTTCATTGCTCTCAGACTCAGTTGTCTCTAAAATTGCAGGCACACGTTACAAAAAAGTAGCATAATACAAGGAGAAATGTACCCAAAATCCTCTTTTGCCGATAAGTCCTCTACCTGATTTTGTGTACGTTGTCCAGGAGGATTATTGCAGGATTTATTTTAAAGCACTGTTTTCTTTTTGAGAGTTTGGGTTATCTGAGATCTGTTTGCACGTAGAATTGGGCAATTGACAAATTCATGTCTTTGACTCTTTCTCAAAACTTCCTCTAAAACAATCTACCTGTTCATTTAGATCCTTAAAAAAGGGCAAGCAGAGAAATCTTATATTTTCTGATCAGTCTCTCTACCATGTAAAAGTTGGGAAAAAGGAAAAGCCTTCTATTTTTAAGATGCTTGGAGTTGTTTGGTTAGTGTGAGGATGAGAAACATCCTTTGGAATATCCCAGTTAGATAAGCATATTCACAGAGTGGATATTGGGCCAGATCCCCAGCATGAAGTCAAAAAGCCCTGTTAATGGAGGCTAGGTAAGGATTTGGCACAGACACAAATATTCGAGTACCCGAGTGCCACGGCTCACTGGGTGTTATTACAAAAAGTCTGTCTCTTGCTGGCATTGACTTTCAAAAACAAGCTGTGCTTAGCACCTCGGAGTTTATAAAGATCACACAGCAGCCTACATGCTATCAAAGCTTCAAGAACAAATAAATAAGCAGCTTATCTCTCAAGGTCTTTCCCGTGATTTTATTTTAAGTGACAATAGAACCAAAGTTACAAAAGCAGCACAAGATCTTCAACCCGAATATGTGCTGTCTGGCTCTACTGTTGGGTGGTTTTCCCCCCAGAAAATGTAGTATTAGTTTTTGTAGATCTGTCAGAGCTTTGATAGTAATTCTCAGTTTTGTTCTGAAAAAAAAAAAAAAGTATTTTTTCTTGCATCTGCTTCAGGAGAAATGGACCTCCATTGGCACACACATGTTTTTAAAAAAGAAATATCAGTTTAATGGAACTCTCTATCTTCACGCTGTAATCCTTCCCGAGCTATCCTTGCCTACACAGAGAAAATTCAGGGGAGCCCTGCTGTATTTTAACCTTTGATGCAGAGATGCCCAATATGAGGGAAAAGCAAATAATTCTACTTGTCCCTTGAGAAATATAGTGAAAACCTTAAGGATTTGCCCACTGTCTGAGGTAGGTGTGTGAAGTTTCACATACCAAAGATGACAAAATAAGATTTCTTAACTACGTTTCTCCTGTCACTCTTCATCAACTGTTGGGCACTAACAATCACACTCCTGCTCTAATTCTCCCACTCTGGTAAAATCCATCTGCAAAACTGATGGGGATGACTGAGCGGAAACAACAGGCAGCCAGGCCTTTTCAGCAGGAGGGAATCATTATAAATATGAATCACACAAAGTAATTTAAGTGAGAAAGTAATATAAGAAAAAAAGACTACCTTGCCCTGGGATTTAATGTAGCCTCCACGATCAGAGTCCGAGTCCTGTCTTTTTCTCTTTGAACTGTGGAGTGGGTTCTCCCTTGCCTCTTGCCTTCCCATCCCAGACGTGCCCAATGTCAAACCGGCAAAAGTGCGGGCCGAGAAGGGATGGTGTTGCAAAGACCAAGAAAAAAATGTCTTTTGCTGGATTAATTGATGTGTTATTGAGTTCAGATACATGAAAGGGAGCTCATGGGTTGTATATATCCTAGTGGCAATGTATGTACCCTAGCAGCAGCGTGTTTAGGCCATAATTAAGCATGAGCTTGTTTGTTTGTTTGTTTGTTTGTTTTGCTGGCCTATGTTGTTCACCCTTCTGAAATAAGTGGATATCTGGTAGCTCTCCCTGGTGCCTGGGGCTCGCAGTGGTGTCTGGGGCTGCTCTGGTTCCAGCAGTGCCTGGTGCCTACGGCCTAGCTCGGCACGGTCCGTCGGCGCACAGCGCACGTGGGCTGCGGCCGCGGCCTTCCTGCGCCACGTCGTTGCTCCTTGGTGCCTGGAACTGCTGTCACGGCTTCTACAAATGAACGCAGGAACCTGAGGCAGGTCAAAATAAGTAAAGACTCTTGCTGGCCACTGATGGACTGTTGCTTGCCAGCTGAGGAGGGGAAGGAGTCGGTTGTTTCATTGTGCAGAGAAGAGGGGCCGCAGCTACCCCGCCGCTGCCGGCTGCTCCGCGCCTGCCCCTGCGCTGAGGTGTCTTCCCCAGGTCGGGGATTCCCATGGTTCCTATTCCGCAGATGGGCTCCTAAACCTCGAATACACTTTCATGTTAATGCAAGTACTGCGTGATCACAGTGACATCTAAAAATGTGAAACAGGGTAACCCAATAACAATAATGTATTGCATTACTGTTATATGTGCTTAAGTGTTATATTTATTCCATAATGAAGTTTTTCCTAAGTGGCTAAATCTCTGGTAGTTTGGGTTGCTCCAAAGAGCTAACAAGCAATTTCTCCTATCACCCCACACCTGACCAATCTGTAGATTCTTGACATAATTTTCAACGTTGACATGTAATTTATGATGCCACAGCATGTTAAGCTTATCTCAAATTACAAATTTAAGAAAAAGTAACCATATATCAAACTATAGTATGAAGGCTTTGCATTACCTAAGAGTAAGTGGACTCCTTGGCTGGCCGAGGAAGCTGGGAGGGCGATACAGCAGCATCCTGCAACTGCAGGGTGACAAAGAGCAGAGCCAAACTCTCCTGGGAAATGGAGAGGCACATAGGAGAAGCTCTTTCACTAGCAAAGCAGGGCCATGTGCCTTGGGTTATCCAGAGAGGCTGTGGAATTTCCAGTCAGATTTTCAAAACGTGGCTTGTTTCAGTGTTGGGACAGCTCTCTGAACTCAGTGATTGTGAGAGGTCCTCCTGTGTGACTTGGTAGTCCTCGTTTAAAGTACAGCTACTTAATGTTCCTGAGAACCTCACACACATCTGGTGTTGTTTGAATAAAACTGTAGATGCTACTTCAGGCACAGGGTTGCATTAAGAAGAAAAGGTACTTTTGTCTTAAGAAAGCTAAGCGAGAAGCTGGTCTCTAGTACTTACAGTCTTGTCTGAAAAAGCCCAAGTTGTGGAGAAAATGCATTACCATTTTTGACTTCTGGATACTGGATATATCTTTACGTTCCTTGGAAGCTGTAGTTACTATCAGTGTCAGCATCATTATAGTCACTCTATTTCTTTCTGGAAGTCTGCTGTGTGACTGCATCATTCTTGATGGAGAAAAAAATCCTATATGTTAACACTACTTGAACGTGTAGCTAAATTATTGGAAGATTTTGCACTGTGGTGAAAAATGCCAGAAGGCTGTAGAAATCATGGGAAATTTCTCACTGCAGCAAATAAAACTCATTGAGAAATTAAAAGAACTCAACTAATTAACAGAATTTCCAAAGTTCTTCATTTTTTTTTTTCTGTGGCTCTGTCTCAAGAACTGGAACTCTTAACAGCTCCAGCTGCAGATCTTTTGCTTTTGAAAGCTCTTGTGAGTGCAATTTTAAAGCTGTGCGATGTTTTCTTTCGCTGTGCCAACTGCTGAAAAGCAGCCTGATCTCATAAACATGCCAGTGCAAGTGGAAGAGTGCTATTGTGTTAGTTCCAGGGGATCTAACAGTGAAGGAGATGGAAAAGTCATTGTCAGGATTCAGCAATCAGAAAATGTGCAACCACATGGAATTTTACAGCTCTGACTACTAAGTGATTTTACTAGATCCTTAACTTTTGATGCAGAGATATTAAACCCACCTTGTACAGGTGTGACAATACTTCACTTTGTAGGAAGGTAATAAATATCATGTTAATCACTGGTCAGTCTCTCTGTGATATGGCAGAACCACACTGTTATGACAAATGGCTTTAAACAAGTTCAGCGCTATAATTATGGAAAAGGTTACATTGTTCTACAATTATCTCTTTAATCAATCTTTCAGGATAATCATCCTGCCGAAAAATCTGTTTCTCAATACCAATTTCATTATCTAGGTGATTCTCATCACTAATCATTAGAGTGTGATTCACTATATTCTTAACAACTCCTGTTTTAACTTTAAATGGGTGATTAGACTCAATATACAGGATATTACCTGCACTATCGTCTTTATAATACGCTCTCCTTCCCAACTGTCAGGCCATCTTTCGACTAATAAATGTAAAAAAGCATTTCTTATTAAAAGCCTTTTCCATAGTAAATCATATTCAAATGAACATTACTAATGAAAGAGAAGGGGGGAGAACAAGTCTTTCCCTGATGTCCATCCTTCCAAACATTGCATGGAAAGGCACAGGGAAAAACTGGGAGCTTCCTCACTGCCTTGTAGGATTGACATAACTGAAGTAAGAATTATGAGGGTAATAGTTACTTTTGGCTTTTGAATTTGCGCATGTTTCTTACACCCTCCATGATAAAAACAAGGATCTGTATAGAAATAGGGTTGTGTTTTGCTCTGTTTTGAGAGCTGGCAGAGCTCCCTCCCTGGGCCTTGCAGCTTCTGGAGGCTGCTGTTGCCTGTTGTGGGAGTCATTCAGCCTCTTTGGCTTCATTTGGCACATCTATACATCTATAAAATATATTTATGGAATGTATAGTATTTAACTGTCTCTTGTTTCATGACATCTGTGTAACGAAATTATACGTTCCTTTTATATATTTTTTATATATAAATGTACATATATACATATAACGTTATATACCTTATAGTATACTTTTTAGATGGACTTTATATTTTATATTTAATACTGAGATCTCTATCATCTGTATCATGCCTACTAATATTCCCTAGGTTAAACTTTGGCATCATTTTCTAAGGAACCCCACCTAGTGATACAGGAAGGGGTTGCAACTTTCCACTCAAAAAAACCTCTCAAATACTTGGGAAAATGGGGATTTTTTTTTTTGCAGTTTAAAAGAAAGCATGTTTAAATTTACATATAAATGCCAGTAAAAAAAAAAAATATGGCATGCTATCTAGTGTGTGGTTTTGCAAGACACTCTTCCTTGTGAAAAGTAACTGGAATCAGGATGTTTGATTATATTGCTAAATTGCAAAGTTCACATTTCCTTGTAAACTCTGCAATTCCGACCGTTTTACACAGACAGAAGTTCAGTCCCATCCAGAGCCTGTTTAACTCTGACCATGACAAGGTCCCTGTTGTGAGGGTAAACCGTCTTTGGAGATGATTGCTTCTTGACACTTTGCCTGCCACTTTTGTGTGTAGATTTATGTACTATACATTTTCATTGAGCATTTAACCCTGAATCTTTATATGAGACTGCTATAAAGCACATGCCTATCATCCAGGAAATGCTTGGCAAGACTTTTTCTAGACAGTAGTCATTTTAATGTGGAGAAGAATTAATTGCACTGCACTTGTAACATCCTGGAAAATAATTTCTGCCAAATGCAAAAGAGGATTTAATTAATCTGTAATATTAAATATTTTTTATTATTGAAATTATTTATTAGTTTATCTATTGACGCTTTCTCCTGTTTTTGGTACAATTGTGGTGATCTACAGGATGGAAGTGTGAAAAATAATCCTGTTGAAAGTGGCTTAATTGCATAAAACTCCTGGAGGTGGAGAGGCAGGATTCCTGTTAAGAGCATACTGAGTACCTGTGAGAATAAACAGCGAGCACAGAGCCTCCTTTAAAGCTGGGCTCTGCCCACTTGCTACTCATACACACAAAGGTTTATGGTGAGCGAAGAAAACCCTCTGTCACATTGACTTATCCAGGCTTAAGCAGCAGACTTCCTAACCCAAGACTTATCACTTCAGGGTTATTTCCATGTGACCTGCGGAGGATGCCCGTGAATAGCGGGGGAAGACGCGCGCTTTGCTCTGCTGTAGGGCTGCGCGCCGCCGCGCAGGCCTAGAAGGCAGCGCAGGGTGTTGTGAAGTAATCATTAAGTTACACGCTTGTCATTTCTTGTACACTCACTCAGAACTAATGCACATCACTTTTTCCAATTATAATCATTCCACCATTTAACAAGCACAAAGGGCCTTAGATTCCAATTTGCCACTGATGCTTCACTCTCACTTGCTTATTTCTTGGCATTTAGGTCAGGCGAGGGTGTGCGCAGCTCCCGTAATGGGGACTGTGCCCCAGACAGCCGCCTCACACCGAGGAAGGCCAGAGCAGCTGGGCTCGTGGGGCGAGAGCGTCGCTGCCGGATAGGGAAATTTCCCGAGCCATCGTGCTCCTTCCAGCTCTCGTGCGGGCGGCCTGGCTCGTGCTTTGCTTGTTGCCGAGGCCCAGCGGAAAGCACAGCGCGGATACGGCTCTCGCTGCGCTTTCGTGCTGGCCGCGTCGAGGCTTCTCTAGGAAGCACACGGCCTTTCATTCAGCTTCTGAAATGTGTCTTCAGCTAGAAGCAAGCAAAAAAAAAACCATAGCAAACTACTCAAAAAAAAAAAAAA
>NW_020454092.1:3128039-3170539 GCF_003342845.1 Nothoprocta perdicaria
AAAAAAAAAAAGGCAATGAAGATGAAGTGCCAAATCACAGCTGCTGAAATCTCTAATCTTTAATCTTAGCCTCTCACTAATGACAAGTAACTGGAATGTGGGATCAACGAGAAGACGTGTTAATAAACAAGCTTTGGCTATACAAGAGCCAAGATTTAAAGGAGTCTAGCACAGCACTTAAAATATGTTTCCACTTTTTACTTGTGCTGCAGTGCTTTACGACTTTTATGCTCAAATGTGCTTATCTCTGTGACAGCGCTCGATGAGAACTGGCAAGAGGGAGATTTCATGTTGGGGGCCCCTTCGCAATCCCATCCTTGCCTTCCCTGTGCACAGGCACCAGGGGGTCTGGAGCAGCAGCAGATTTGCTGCTCTCAGAATAACCAGTCCCGGCCTGGTGACGAGCAAGGCCTGGCGCTGCCTTTTCCAGGTTGGCACCATCCGCTTGGGCTGTCGTGGAGAGAGGAGCAGTGCAGCTCCCGTGAGCTGCGTTGCTGCTCCCACACCACCCTTATCCAGTGCTGGGCAGGCCCTCGGGACCCAACGTTGCATAAAAAAGGGTAATTTTAATTTATCAACTGTTCACTCATTAGTGCCCTCCAAAAGTCTCTAGTGCCACGTGGGTGATAGGGTAGGGTGCCTAAATGAAGCTGAGGGGCAGTTACAGCGGGGAAATGCAGATCCTCTTCCTGCTCTGGTGCCCAGGAGAAGATAGACAAGTTTCATGACACTGAATAGACTCTTCAGCCTTTGCCTGGGGCCTCAGGGGTGGCCCTGCAGCACCCGCAGCTGCCCGGTGCCCTCGGGGCTCCCCTCGGTGGGTCGGCGGGGGCAGAGCCTTTGCGCAAACCTGGCCCGGCCAGCGGCAGGGCACAAAGCAGCTGGGCAGACCGCGGCCTTCCTCCCAGTGCTGCGGGCTCTCGCGTCACATCCGGATGCTGGAACGGATCTTCCAGGCCAGCAAAATGATGGGATCTCTTTGCAGGCCAGCTCAGGAGGAAGTCTGCCCTTCCCTGCGTCGGCAGTGCTGTGGCTTGGGAGTCCCTGCAGGGCTCCTCTAAAACTACCCACCCTGTTCAATTCTGGTTGCCTTCTAGCATCTGATAAGAACCACGAGCACGTGGGTGTATGTAAGGACCAAAAGAGGAAATTCCCTCAGAGCTTTTCTGGTTGTGTGGTTTTGAACAAGCAAAGCAGGATCACCAGAGCTACGTTTGGGGCAAGGCTTCATGTGAAACCCTCGCCCTGCCAGACGCTGATACTCTGCTAGGTCTCTTACGTTTCTTTGCCATAATCTTTTCATCTCTAAATAAAATAAATTGCATTTAGTTATTGCGGAGTCCTATTTAAAGTTTTGAGTGCTTCATGTATGAAAAATCATTACTGAGTTGATGATAATAATCCTTTGTTGCTCAGTGACACGCTCGTGAGATGCTGCAGCAGCTGCTTGGGCATCTCCAGAACGTGAGGGTCGTTCTGCTGGCCGCTCCTCGGGGCTGTCCAGTAGCTGCTGTGGTAACAAAATACCTAAGTTTTTAAAATGGTTCCTAAAATAGAATTTGTGACGAAACATGCTACCTTTTCCTTACAATTTCATGTAACTCATAGTTTATCATGATTGTGAGGGGAAATTTTCTGAAAATGAGTGAAAAATTCCTAGAATTATATTTCTAGTAGTTTCCTCTGTAACTGCTTGTACTCACCTTTACTGCAAATAGATCTAGGCTGAGTATTGATGACTGCTAATTCCAATAATCCGATGCATTCATCCAGTTAGCAATTATGGATTCCTTATAGGCTACTTACACATGGTGGGAGGACCTGTATAAGGAAAGTTGGATTTCAGGAATCTTTTTTTTGATACTCTAGAGGCTCAGGAGTTTTCTGTTAAAAAAAATTATGATTAAATTCCTCTTCCTTGGGACTGCTTCAGAGGCTGACAAACCATTTTGAAATTTGTCATCACTTCCTAAATGAAATTTCTGGTATATTAACTTTAAATGTTTTTATTTTCTAAAAGTAAGTTTATTTAAATATCAAAGTCAGTGAAACATTATGAATTCTTCAAAACTTAAAAGGATTAATTTGAAAACTTTTTCAAGTATCTTAAATATTTTTTAAAAGAAAAATATATTTGGCTGTATAACAATACATAAACATGATGCTTCACCCCACTCACTATAAAGTTCTTCCATTGAAAATTTTATCTATCTACTTATTGCATAATCCATGACTAACAAAATACTTGTGATAATGAGGAAATTATCAAATTACCTCCTAAACTCTTATTTGCTGTTGCATTTTACAAATAACAAGTGTTAAAAAATCTTTGTGTCAAAAAACCTGCTTAAAATTAATGTATTTTAATATATCATTTATAATTGAAACTAATGGTGTCCTATGAAGTATGAAAATAAAAAGTACCAAATGAAAATATTATCAAAGCTTAAATTTCAATTCTAGGCTTCTGTTGTGGCATGAGCAATTAAGGAAAGGTGCATGTGCTGCTTGCAATGCCCACGTGACTCGCACGCACCAGGCAGCTTCCCTCCATCTGGAACTCCCTCCATCAGGTGTCCCCATTCTCCCAAAGGGTTGGGCAGTGAAATCCCTTAAAAGATGTTGTTACTTTACTAAGTACTTTACATTAAAAATGAAGTATTCTTTAAGATGTGCATAGGATCTTTCAGTATCACTTAATATTTCTGATATTTGTTTGCATTTTCCTCCCCAATGCCCTTTCACAATTTGCTTTTTTCAGAGCTAGGAGGCTCTGAAAAATACTCGGGTGAGCTATACAGTGCACAAACTTTTCTCTAGAACTTAATTTTAGGACATAATTGAGTTGTTATCCGAACAGTATTTTCCTCCCCGATTCCAAGAAATACCAGTCTGTCTCTGTAGATAATAAATGATGGAGATGCAAACTCTGTAATGGAATTTCACATGTTCCTTACACAGGCTGCAGGACGAGGTTCCTCTAGATAACACGTGATTGCTGCACAAGCGGAGCTGCACGCTCCCCTCAGCTTTGCCTGCACCTACTAGACGGCCAAACGAGTGTAAAATGTTTCTTTCTGAATTGCCAATAAAATATATTTCAGTCCAACTTGCAATTCATGCTATGACAATTTGAGGAAATACTATAACAAAAGCAAGTTTGCTCCCCCTGGTACAAATGATGTCCGATAGAATCACTATATTTATTTCTCCATTTAAGATATTTAGACACCTACCCCACAGTGAATTTCATATATTAGGTGTTTTTTCAGAGTTGTCTTTTATTAACACACTAATTAGTAATTATGGGCCCGGAAGTGGAGTGTATCTTCCCTGCTCTGTGTAACAAATTTCCATTCTAGTAATAGCTACGATTCGTAATGATTTTTTTTTTCTCTCTAAAAGGAATTCCTCTTGCATTACTCTACTTTTGCATAGAAATATTTGTGTTCTTAAAAAGAATAGAAATGTCTCAATGTCTCATTTTTCTTTTAATTCTTCTAATTGTTTACTTTTAAATCTTCTTAATACTTCATTGTATATAGTGAATATGGACTAGTTTCTTTTGCACTCATAATGTAGTGCTATTTGGTGTTATTTTTCTTGTAGCATTTGCTGAATGTAAAAGGATCACTTTTGTTTTCCTTTCGAAATATGAATTTCTGCAGGTTTGCTGGTATGCATGTTGTGTAACTTTTTTTGACTTTTTTTTGTTGCTAGTATCTTGTCATACTCTGTACGTTGTCATACTCTGAACCTTCATTTGTGTTTAAAAAAAATACCAGAATTTTGAGGATAAGGAGAAAACAGGAAGTATAGATAAAATCACAATTAATGTAATTAATTCTATATTATAGGTGAAATAATGATGCAATTAACTCCCCTGTTATTTATAGTAGGCTAGTAAGAAACTTACAAAAGTAGTGTATAAAATTCTATATGTGGAATCCAGAGATCATCAGTAATTCCCAGTTATTCATTACCATAAAGCTGAGAGTTTTGGTTTTAATTTTTGTGACAACAGCTCTGACACATCCCTTTCTGTTGGTTACTGATTCAGTACTGACTCTGGAAAAAAATGCAATTTCTTGCTAACAATATTTACTGACGATACTTCATACTGATGGAAATATTCTTTGGAGGTTTCCTATCGTGTACTGACTTTGTCTGCTGCACCTTCACTTGTGAGACAGCTAGCAATGAATGACACAAAATACTTTTAGTTAAGAACACAAGCATTTTTTTTCTCTAAGATCTGCTAGCAGCTGATAATGAGCAAACTGATTCAGGTAGAAATTTCCATCGGTAATATTTATACAGGTTTAAACAAGAACATGAATTTTGACAAGTCTGACAAATCTTTAAAAGGTTTATACATCTCCAGCAGGGAGTCAAGAATCAGAGTTCTAAAATATAATAATTAAAATACGTAATACCATCTCTTGGCCAAAAGCACTTACGTAGAGGGAATTGTTTTCTTGTGAAATGACTAAATTAGAGTTCTAATCCTTCAGGTTCTTGGAGGAGTAATTTTTCACATGCTGATTAATCCCATTGGATCTAGTAGGACTACTCATGTGCATGTATCCTGTGTCTGAAAGTTGGTACGTTTTTTGTTTGCTGTCTGATACATTATCAAAAGTAGGACTTAGGCAGTTTTGATGTATCTTTTATGCTTCCAATTAGAGTTCTTTAGTCTCCATATCATGCAGTGACAGAATTGTTACTCTGAGAAAGGAAACATTTTTTTCAATTTATCTTATCCCTTTATTTTTCTGTTATGTTTCCCTTATGTTTGCGTTTATATTTATGTGCAAACCATGATAGGCCTTTATCCATGTATTCTTAAATAGCTTCTTCAATAGAACTTGACCAGGTGAAAGTAAAAGCAAGATAATGGCTGTTCTCCATCTTCAAGTAAATCCGGACGAGTTCCACCATGTTGTAGACCTTAATATCTTTGCAGACATTAATAATTGCTAAAAATCTGTGTAGTCCTTAGGTCACTAAATCAATATTTTAGTGTTTTAGTTTGTAGACTGTTCAGTCCTCCTTTAAACTTTTCATCTTCTGATTATTCTATTTACAGGAGCATAGCAGTTATTTTTCCTAGCAGTGTTGTGTGCTGTCGTCAGGCTTATTTTGCATTCTGGTCTCCTAGCTGGGGAAGATTCAGAATATCCCATGCAGCAGTGGTCAGTAGACTGCTGACTTTTCCCATATTTCTTTATGTTGACGTTTGTTTTGGGTGAGGTGGAGGCAGAATATCATCTTTGGTCAAAGAGTATTAGGGAAACAGAGCAGGCATGAAAACCTCCACAAACACTTCTGGAGTTGCCATCAGAAATGGGGAAGAACCTTTCCCAAAAGAAAGATAGGGAAGCGGGGCCCTTGAGAGGTTCCTACATTTCTCACACTGTCTAGTATTGAATCTTGAAGCAGCCAGTCAACTGGATTCGGCACTAAACCACCGCATTTGGAAAGCTCTTTGTATCATTTGTTGATATGCCACTTGCTTGGATGAGTGCCCGTAGCCATATGGCATTGAATTAACACAGATTTTCCCTGAATTAACACAGATTTTCAAATTTCATATGTTCTGAAAGCAGTGCTGTTAGCAAAGTGGTAAGGACAAACGTTTGCCACACAAATCTTAAAGAATTCATAAATTTCAGAAGCGAATACTGATTCTTAAACAAAACAAGCAGCTCTCACGTGATTTTATTCCCGCCGTTCCCCTACCATGCATGCCTTTGTATGCTTGAAGGGAATGATAGCTCTGTTGCTGTGTTTCCTCTTTTGTTGAGAGAAACATAGGAGCTGTGAAGTTGGAAAGCACTGAGGACGACCATGCAGCCCAGCTCCTGCTTTGGCTTCTGGCCAGGCTCTCAGTGCCCATCGGGCTGTGCAGTCCTCCATGGATGGAGATCTTACAGTTTCTCTGGGAAACCTGTTCCAATCCATAGTTATCTTTCTTTGAGTGAAGAGCCTAGCTCTGTATCATCACTAATCTCCCTTGGCTTTGGGGGCTTCTACCAGGTCTCCCAAAACCATCCCCATGCCTGGTGCACCAAGTCCCATTCCTTCAGCCTCTCCCTGTCCATCTCTGTGGCCTCTGTGGGACTTGCTGAAGTTTATCAACCTGGCAACCTGGAGAGCCAAAGCTGCATGCAGGTCCCGGGGAGAATTTAATGAGTGCTGGGGAAGGGTGAGCAGTTGCTTTCCTCAATCTCCTGGCTGATCTCAATCCTTAATCTCCTGTCCTGATGATATAGCCCGGTATGCTGGGAAAAGCAGAGAAATAACTTCAGCTCTCCAAGACCACTAAGGTTATTTTTTAAGGTAGGTGTTTTAGAGTGCTGTCTTAGCCATGTGATTTATGTGAGTGCAATAGCTGGACATTTATAAGAATCTGTTGATGCAAGTGGAAAATCTTCCATGACCTTCAGTGGATTTAGGATCTCATCCTTAATCTTTTCTGCAGTATGAGTTTTTGTTGATACTAATTGACTCCTTACTACTGTGAGTCAACAAATAGCTTCTATTTCTTAAAAAACAAATGTACTTTTCTTAAATGTGTGTTGTTGGATGAGACTAGCTGTATCATGTGATCAAATATGGCCTTTACATCTTTTGGTGCAATGTATATTTGTGCCACATTGTGATATCAGTTTGAGGGTGTCACTTCCCTTGAGGAGCCTGTAATTATCTGTAGGTAACTCATATTTTACCACTCGCTATGACAAGAATCCAGCAGCAAATCTCTGGTCACTGGCACATGATCTTATGTTGCCTAACAAATTGTGCCTCTGTGCTGTACTCTGCTTTAACAGTTTTAAATAAGCTCCTGACATCTGTATCATCGTGCTGCGTTGTGTCTTCATGGGAAATTCCTTTTTCTTAATTTAAACGCACTATTTTTCATCAAATGACAAGCATACATTATGGCTCTCTATTTTAACCAAGGTACTAAAGGCTATTTCAATTTGACTACAGCAGTTTTCTGCCAAATGGCTACTCTAAGTTATATTGTGCACATTACCCACCAGAAAGCACAGAGTTGATGAGAGTGCACTGTCAACTGCACCACACATCGATATGGAGGTTATTTGATTTGAAATTGGATTCTAGCCTTCCTTGATCTGTTGTATAAATGGAGAAGCATGTGTTGAGGAAATTCGCGTGAAGTTTATGAAGAATGCGATGTGCATTTGGGGTGGTTGTTTTTGGAGTTTGTCTTTTGCTTTGTTAAGACCTCAATTCCAGGTGTAATCTCTCTGATAAATATGAGGAGGTAAAGTGGGAGATTTTTCAAATGGAAAGAAAACTGGCTCAAAATTATTCATTGCATGGATTTCTGCTCTGATATTAGTCGGGTGTAGGTTGCACACTTTTGTAGCATGGTGCCTTTTTGACCCCTCTTTAAACATTTAAGACGAAGTTCAGTAGTTCATGCAGTATGATGAGACATGTTTCTTAAGTACAGCATCTTCAAAAGTACTTTAAATATATAATACTCTCTAATAGACTTGTCAGTCATTGTTGAGATGAAAATAGTTGAAATCCTAAGTTCTTTGTAAACTATGTCCTTGTCTTAGCGGTCTCTTCATAAAGTAGTAGTTTACTGGATGTGTGGCACTTAAAAATGCTTGAAAAATAAGTGGAGGTACAAATTTCCTTGCAGGGCAGGGGGAACTGTAGATACTGTGGTTCTGAGGGGGAAGGAAAGAATTTGCTGTGCATCTTCCATGCATATCACCAGCATGTGGATGGCCCTAAGGGCAGCACACAGGACTTCACAGAAAACATATTAAATGGGCATGGGGGAAGCATCCTTTGACCTACATGAAAGAGCCTTTGTGTGGATCTCATGAGCAAAAGTCCTTATTTTCAAATAGATGTGCAGTTTCCACAGAATCAAAGGTAGATTGGCAACACTTTCCAGGAAATGGCAAAATCATTATAAATGTTTTTGGGATTCACTGTAAAACATTCATCACTGTGAAAGGTTTTGGCATCAAGGAAGGCTGTAATACGTGATCCCACATGAATACCATTATCATTTAGCATTAATTGATGTTCGTCTGTTGTAAAGTGCTGCTACTAAGTTAAAAGGAACTAGACTGGAGGAGGAAAACACAGTGCCCTGGCAAGTCCTTTGCAGCCTGGCCACGTGGTGGATTCAAAGGTAACTGCAGAGCGATTCGCTCGAGAGCCTGTGTTTTGGCCACGGGATGGGGAGCCTTGGGCACGGAGCGAGGGCAGAAGTCCTGCAGAAGCTGGCAGGTGGGGTCAAGGCAGCTGCATCATTCGGAGCGCTTATGGAGTTCCTGTGTAAGTTATTGTATCACAGTCATCTTTCAACAATGAACTGAAATTTGGCAGTTTAACAGGTGGGTTATTTTGAATTGTGCTGGTTTATTTCTGAAAATACCATGCATTAGTTTTGAGGATTAGAGATACACTTCATACTGATATAAAGTACCTGTGGGGTTTGTTGAAAGCAACAGAAAACCATTAGTATAGTAAAACAGAATATTTTACACCCTGGTGTTAAATGTATTGTAAAATTTTTGTTTTGTGACAAAATCCGAGGCAGTAGGATGTGAATAATTTTTTTAATAGACAAATATTTTCCCTATATCTGTCATTCATGAAATCTTAGTCATGACTGTGTTGCTCCATTAAAATGAGTTCATTAGCTATGTTAGCAATAGCAGGAATTACACATCCGTTTTATCTAAGATGTTTCCCTGCTGTGTCTTGTTTTGCTGTGGTAGATAGTTTTTTTGCCCTTTTTATTTTTTATTTTTCTGGCATGCCACAGAAAACTGAAACTTTCCAGTTACCTTCCACGTTAACAAGATGGAAATAATTCTTGAGTGGGGAGGCTTGTTATAAGATTTCTCATAATGATACAAAATAATACAACAAGCAATTGCTCACTCATGTATTTCACTGGCTCTGCAAACTATTGAGAGTTTCTCACTGTTGATTTTTTTCCCCCCGATTTGCACAAATCTTTTTGAAAAATTCATGTGCTTTCTTCCAGATAACCTGCCTCTTCTTATTATAATTTTATAGCGCTAGCATATACAGGCCACGGACTCTTCGAGTTAAGCACTTTACAGACACACAACAAAGACAGTCACTGCACTGGAAACCCACAGTGTAAGTCTAAGGTTTACGCTTGTACACAAAGGATGGATAAAACAGGGATAATATGAAGGAACAATGAGCTGTACTCATCATTATGGAAAGCAGTGGTCAAGGCAACCCAGGCGCTCGGCGCCAGGCGCCGCGGCAGAAGAGAGGAGCTGGAGGCGGACCGGCCGCGGGCTTTGTGAGGACGCCAGGGCACCTCTCCTGCTTTCTGCTTTAGGGTATTTTTGCGCTCCTTTAGTCCCCGTCCACAGTGCAAGGTAAACCAAGCCCTGAGCCCTAGTTAACCACCCCTAACATAATGATAAAGTTGCCCCCGCGTGTGGTGAGGACGGGTCCTCCGTGGAGGCCTCTCACCCCTGCCTGAGCAGCGGTGGCCGCACGTGGCCCCCAGAAGCGGCCGCCTCGCTCCCGGTGTCACTGGCCAGCTCCCAGTCACTCAGCTTGTGGCCAGGGCTAACCTCTCCTGCCGCCTTATTCTGATCTTTGTATCTCTTCTTGATACTGCAGAGGTGATTTTATTGGGAAAAAAGGCAGAGTGAGAAAGGGGAAGAAGATTTTGCTATTTTCAGCTGTACATTGGCTTTTAGATAACTAAGACATCTCGTTAGATAGCTAAGTAGCAAGCAACTGTGAGAGCAGACATTTTAATTTGCAGCTACTGCTGAGAAGTCCAACAATTTGGCAACACGATGCACGTTTGCGGGTAGGACAAGAGCGATGGTGCCGGTAGAAGGGTCCACCGCCTAAGCTCGGCTTGTGGTTGCGGAGCACACGTAAGCCGAGGCGGAGAGCCCTGCAGCAGAAGGTCTGACCAATATCTCCCTCGTTGCGATCTTGCCTTTTCCATTACAGTGTCGTGTATTATACGGTAGCGGGCTATTCAGCGCAGCAGATGAGACTTCAATGAGCTGTAATGCAGACAAAAAAGGTGTGACAAATTGCAATGACAGGGTTGCGTTTGTACTACGAGGTACAGTCAGTTGTGATACCATGTAGTGGAATGAAATAATCCTTTTCTGGACAATGCGGGCTGTGGTGTGTTACATGCTACCAAGAGGTAGGGTTACAAACACAGCAACACAGCCAGCCACCACCACAAAATTATTTAACAATAAGAATAGCAATAAGGATAATCCCAGCCTAATGAAGGCACATGCCATACTGAAATAATAGTTAATAACGCTGTTGCATCAGGAATTTGTAAATTCAGTTTCAGGGCATTTTGGATCAGAAAAGAATCAACTATTCCTTTTGTTCATTTTGTAATGTCAAAAGACCTCAAAGATGCCTCCATGCAATGAAGCAAATGGACGGTCTGCTTTGTAATATGTGAATATGCATTATCTGGCTCTGTTGCTTGGACCTTCTCCGATAATTTATTTTTGCGCTATCCCAGAGCTTGCTATAACACCTAAGCTCCTGTGTCGCTCTGCATCTGGATATTTGTAAAACTAAAACTTCACACCAGGATTGAACTTGGCTATTGAGTAGTTTCCATCCAAACATAAGTACTTGTGAAGATAAAGTGAGTTTTAATTTGCGTGTTCTTGTGTTATTGCAAAGATTTTAAGGAGCTTTGCAGTTGCCTAAGTGTGAAACATAGTACTGGAAATTCTCCCATCAATTTCTCCCCCCCCCCATCTCTCTCTCTCTCTCTCTCTCTCTCTCTCTCTCTCTCTCTCTCTCTCTCTCTCTCTCTCTCTCTCTCTCTCTCTCTTCTTTCAATTTTCATTTTTTCTTTTCCTTTTGACTTTGCCCTTCCTTTCACTTTCTTTTTTCCATCCCCTTCTCTGCTCCCTCCTTTGCTCCTTGCCCCCGGTATTTCTACTTTTCTGCTTTTTCCTCTTTCCAAGGAGGAGTTTTGCATAATGAATTAAAAAAATCACACTTACATAAAAAAGTAGGTGGAAAGAATAATTCTTCCGCTAGAGCAAAATGTCTGTTTTAGCCTTGACTGCTATTTAAAACTATGCGCTTGCCTGAAAACAAAACAAAATCACCAAGAAAGCAATCTTTTTTTCTCTTTTACTGAACTGTTCAAAACTTGTCTTGAATTCAGTGGAGAAATGTATAAAATGAAAAGATGCTTATATGCATAACGTTATTTCTTTGAAGGTTTTTCTCAACCGGCTTCCTTTGTTGATGAAACAATGAAATCTTTAGCTCTACATATGGTGATTACGCTTTTCATCCTCCTGGAAGCTGAGGGCAACTCGAGCGACATTTGCTGGTAGTTTTGTAGAGCCAGTAGCTCAGATTGACCAGACTTGGCTTCATGCTGCTCCCTGGGTGTCCTCACATTTACCAAGAGATGCATGCAGCTGAGAACAGATTGTGGTCGCATTTCTTGTCGGTTAAAACGGTTTCCTATTTCATTTTATAATATCCAAATTTTAAATTGTATAACTAGTTCAAAATAAGACGTAGCTATAAACACATTCTTTCTCTATCAACATATAATAATGGAAGAAGAGAGCAGGAATGCCCCAGAATTGGTATAACTTAGGTGAATTCAACACAAAGGAAAAGTCAGTAGAAAATTTGTCTAAACCATCCCTCCAAAGATAAGAATATCACCCTAACTTTACCGGGAACATCTGAGAAGTGAATAGGATCCTGGTGTTCTCCCTTGCCCGCTCTCCCCCCTTCCCCCCCATTTGCTTGATTCCCCCCTCTCGCTGTGAAGAGTCACTAGGTTTTTCTCTCACTTTTCCTTTTTTAAACAGTGCTGTAACATTTTTGAAACTGGTTTTAGAGAAGACATTTCCGTGGTGCAATTGCAATTTTTAACAACAACTGCTAAACTCTTTGTAGCAGATCTCCACTGGCGTAGAACTAAAATCTGGAAGTAATCAGCAACCACTGAACATCAGAAATTCTTCAAAAAACATTTAAACACAGCTGGAGGCTGCTGGTAGTTGGGATAGGATTCAGGTACCTAATCCCTGGAGGTTAGTTGCCATCCCCCATCTTCCTTGTCTTATATGTGGAACTAAAAAGCCCCAGGGTGTTGATGGTTGTAAAGAAACTGTGGCATCTGACGCCTGCTGGGAGCAATAAATAAAGACTCTGGCCGCCCTGGGCAGCCTGCGCCTCCCTGCTCACTGCTACCCTGCTTTTATTTGGCACCGAGTTGGGGAGGGAGCGAGGAGCACTACCTGTTTAGCCATGTAAACAAATCTGGTAAGTAACAGAAATCACTGCAGAAAAGGCAGCAGTTTTTGACACGTATGCTTGACCTGTAATACAACGAAGTCTGCTCAAGAAGTAAACAAAATTGTAACTTCACTTCAAAGAAATATTGTTGTAATTATCCTAGAGATAACACTGCTCCGAGTGTGTCTTTGGATCCTGCCTAGTTCACCTTGCAGTATTTTTCCCCCCTTTTTAGGGGTTTGGTTCTCATTTCCTTGTTCTTTCTAGTTACTATGGATGATCTCTGTGCTTTGGATGATCTCATCCACTCATCCTGCTCATAGGTAACAAATTAAGGAGATCCATCATTTCGCTTTAAAGTGAACCTAGGCATTGGCATTATAAATAAAAAAACAAAACAAAACCCAAAATGTCTCCTTCTCAATACTGATACTAGAAATTTTCAGTTGCCTTTTACGTGTTCAAAGGTGCTGTGGTGAGGTGACCTGAGAGACTAGGAGCACAGCTGGGAATGGTGCATGCGGAGCTGGTCCCGTCTGCAAAGGTCTCCTGTGGTCCGCTGGAGACAGTCCTAACCTGTCTCTGTTCCAGGGAGGAGGAGAAATAATGATGGGGAGGCATCATAATTTTGAGATCCCACTTTAGAACTAAAATATAATACAGAAATTGTTAAAAGATGTTACAGTCAATTAGATGCTGCAAAAAAAAAATCTATTCTTTACCCTGACCGCCTCTGTGCTCAGTAATGATTTTCCTCACGTGGTCAGAACGTATACAATTAAACTGATATTTTACAAAGTTTATCCTGAACACCTTGCAGTAAAGTAATTGCCAGTTTCCCAAGTAAGCAACGTATCTGAGTTTAAATGGGACTTGAGCTCTGCTCTTTTTTGGTGATGATTTTCTGCACAGAAGTACAGGTAGGGAGAGCAGCTTTAGACAATAGCATTTTGGAAGGTTTACTTTTTGTTTTGAAAGAGTCTCATGTATATCTAGCTCACAGCTGTATAGTGCACAGGAGTGTAACAAGCCTGTATAGCTTTAGCACATGGTTGAAAATGAGCTTTAGTCCTATCAACACTTTAGACAAGCATTGTAATAGAATCAAGAGTAGTGGAAAGCCACAAGAAAAGAATTAGTGATCAATGAAATTAACCTTAGTCACACTCTTACCTCTTTGTAGGGCCCTAAGGATTTAGCCAGATGGATTGATTGACTGATTGTAGAAAATCAATTTGAGTTTTGGGATGAAGTGGTAGGTGATAGGTCTCTAATTTTCAGGAAAGGAGAAATTTTGCTGCATAATTTCAGTCAACAATGCCAAAAAAAATCTTGCCCCCATCTTTGAGGCAATTAAGCCTCAAAGACTGAACTGAATGGTGACACAATTGGTATGTATTCATATTTTTGTTATACAGCACAAAAAAATTGTGATGATCATTGTCTCAAATTTGTGTTTGTTCTCATATTCATTGACATGAAAAGCATAAATCTGTTTTGTTCCATGGGCTGCAGTGCAATTTCACTGTAGTACTGTTGAAGTAGGATGTGTATGAACAGATGAGAAAATTAAACCTTTCCCATTACTCACCGATGCAGCCCATTATGCTAGAAATAATTTAAAATCACTTAAACGTTTAAAATAGTCTATAGCAATGATCCTAAAATGGAATTACATGGCTTTAAAAGTTCGATTATGATTATGTTTTATTATTTACATTTCAGTAGCTGAGACTATTTTCTGTTCCTTCCTACATGATATTTGCTTAAAGTAATTATACCAACTGAGAACAGTGGCAGATTGAAATTAAATGTTTGGATTAAATATTTTGTCAGCAAACATGCAGCAACTGCTTTACTACTGCTTCTCTTCTTCTCTGCATACTGATTACACAAGAGATTAGCTTTTATCTTGGCATGATTTTAAAATGCCTAGATAAATGCCATTTGATATTGCGGCTTAGAAAAAAGTCTAGAAAGAATCTGGATCTAAATAATAAGGAACATGAGACATGAAAATGAAAAAAGATGTGATAAGTATATCTGCTCAGTGCCTCATTGTATCCTCAAATGGGCTATTTTTATTTCCAATTAATCTGAGTTGCACTTATAGGACCAAAATATGATTAACTGAAGGTTTCCAAATTGCTGCTGATCTAAATATATGAAGTTCTCACGGGGCTTTTCAGATGAACTAGAATTCAGGACACCCACTGCTCTGTAATCCTGAAACATGGGAAAACATTTTGGTTTTGTACTAATAATGAAAAGCTCTGTTATCTCCTATCTAACAGGAATTCTCATTAACCTTAACAAGCCTTTTATGTATAGATAAGCAAATAATAATATGACTTCCACAATGGCATTTTCAGAACAAAAACTTGGAAACAAAACTCCAAGCTGAAGCCTCACGACCGTAGCCACGTGTTTAGCCGTGGCTCATTTTGCCAAGCCACTGTTCCCAATGGTGCCGTGGGCAGGTGCTCCCAGGAGCCTGGATTTAGAGCTCGAACCTCAGCCTCCTGCTTCCTCTTTGGGCACCCAGCACCAGTGCTCGCTTGGTTTTAGGGAACTCACTTTCTCTGGTACGGTTATCTTGGGCTAGATGCCCTGTTTTTCTAGTATGACAAGTTTTATGGAATTCAGTAGGGCCTAAACCAACTGGGTTCTATGCACATTTCTCTAAAAACTGCAATGAATAGTAGAGTGTCTTTATTAGTTCTACATGTTCTAGATGACTATTCCATAGTTGAGTTATTAAGTAAATTCCTGTAGCCTTTTCAATTTCTCTCCAACTTTCTCTGTAGACATCGGGGAGGAACTATTTATATTGAATATAGTTTTAGGTATTAATGTATATTAACTTACACTTCTCTCTGCAAAAAGCCTTTCCTCTGTTTTGTTTCTTGGTAAGTTCCTGCTCTTGAGTATTTTTGCTAGACCCTGGCGTAGTAATGCTTTGTTCCTTCCTGAGCACAAAAGGAGGTGACGTAACTGTCCTTTCCTTGAAAAGACTGGAGAAATGTTTGCAAGGTAACACACGATGATTCTTCTCTGAGGGACCATGTTGCATGAGAAAATCATGCCACCTCATCTCACCATATGTTGTGCCAGCTTCTGTAGTCTCTTAGTGCTGGATTTTCTAGCCAATTTGGTGAAGCATTTAAGTTCAATATACTTTGCATCTAGAAAAGAAGCATATACTCCTTTCAAGCCATTTTTCATACTATGTTACTACTCAAGAAGGGTAGAAGGTTGATAAAATCCGTTGTATGCTCACTTGAAGATCTTTGAATATAGACTGTACAGCATATTGTTACTGTAATCACTAAACAAGTTAGATGGCACGATATTGAAAAGGTTAATGGACAAATCTTAGTAAAGAGCTGCATTGTTAAGGTTTCTCTAGGGCAAGTTTGAATAGCGAAGTTTGGAAAGCCATTAGTACATCTGCACTAATGTGTGCTGGTGCAAGTTGTCTTTAAATATTCTGCTGGCAACAGTGTGAGTAATAGAGGAACAGAAATGCACCTGACCACATACGGTCATTTCCATTCTCATTTTAATTGCCTTTTAAGGAGCACTAAGGAATTTCAAATAATTCTAGTGTGCTTCATCAGCCAGCTGTGAAATACACTATTGCAGCTACATAAAAATAAAGACTTAAAAATAATAAGTATGTGGGCAGGCAGCTTGCTTTCTCACCCAAGGATGTTAAAGGCACTTATGTGTCATGGGTGTAACAGAGCATTTGGAAAAGCAGACCCAATTCGTAGTGGGCACATGGCTTGTGATTTCCTATTGAGCTATAAAGAGGAAAATAGCATAATCAAATGCAAAAACTTTTCAGAGCTGTCAGCTAGCACAAAGTGGCTTCTGGGAAAACAAACTGCACTATTTACAAATTGTGATATCATCAGGAGCTATTTATATAGCGAAAATAATTTACACTCCAATTACGTATTTGTAGATAGTCCAGCCAGAAATGGCCACTTGTGTCATCCAGCCTGACCCCCAAACTCAAAACGAGTCTAAAGCTGGTTTTTTAATTATGAAATATACTTCCTTGGTGATGATCACCATTCTTTTTTTTTTTTTTTCTTTTTATTTTTTTTCCTTCTCTTATTACAGCATTGAAAATATCTCTGGTTAAAAGACAGCCAAGCACATTTTAAGAGAATTCAAAAAAAAAAAAAAAAAAGTTATTAATATGTAAAGGGCTTTTTGGACAATTAATCATGGACTCATAGGAGATGCTAGATCATCACCTCTCTCGCTTGCCAGAAGAGTAATTTTTATAGAGTTTTTTTTCCAGTCAGGTTTTAATTTGTGGTAAGCCACTGGGTGTGTATTGCAAAGGTTGGGAATTGAGCTGTACTCAATCACTCATTTGGAATTTTCTCCTGTTAACTTCAGTTATTCATAATTATGTAGATTAATAAATTAAGCTAGAATAAACTGTTAGATTTTCTGTATATAAACTACTATTGAGATTTGGTAAGTAGAGATTTCTTTCTTTGAGCAAGTCACTGAAGGATAACTGCTGGCTAATTTGAATCTACAGGACAGAACATGCTTAAGTTTGAGATCTCTCTTGCACATAAGAGCATTTTTAGAAAAAATTCCAACAGCTCTTTGGACCCAATGCAAATTATCAAGGATAATTGATTGGTGAAAAAACAGCACCAAAGAGCAAGGAGGGCACCAGGTATTCCCCAGTGCTTAGCAGTGCCTGTAGTGAAAGGTCCCACATCTGCCTGAATATTATTTGATGTTTCCATGTTAAAGGATTGAGATCACTGTAAAACAATTATCTAACTGTATCTTATATATATATATATATATAAAATATACATTTATCTGTTTAAATAGTATATTTGACAGTGACTTCTGTATGAATAGATTTATTGGAGTCCCTGAACAGACTTTCAGCTTTCCCTGTATGTATATCCTGCAAAACATCAGGAAAAATCAATTAAATATGCTGTGGGAGAGATGAAACCTTTTTCATACATAGAACTGATACACTCTTGTCATGAAATGAGTGACAGAGTTAGCTGTGTTCACAAAACCTGGGAACTTAGGCAAGTCTTGAATACTTTTAACATTTGAAAAAAAACCAGTTTGCAAGATTCTTTGTGTAATTAAAGAAAAAGCATTGCTTTATTAGTGAAGTAAATTTTTCTGGTATATTGATTGAAGTAATGTTCTGCATGCTGTATATGCAGATCAGGGGCATCCTGATGACACTTTCCTCCAGTTCCCTGAAAGAAAGTTTGGAATTGAACATTAGACTTCAAACTTCTAGGGGATAGGGCAGTTTGGTTGCACAGTCTGCCTCTGAATGCTTGGTTGGAAACACTGCAGATGTGACCTCTACCAGGGTGATGGAACTTTGCAGATGATTTGAGCAGCAGAGCTTGGGTATCACAGTGGTATTGGTCTTTACAGTAAAATGTATAACAGTACTGTATAACAAACTTTAGTTTTTACAGTACTTTTCACAGTAAGCTATCATTGTGACTGAAGGGAAAACCATGAAAACCATTCCAAGTCATCTAGACTGTTCCCTATTACTGCTTCATTCGTGCTTTCCAGCTTTTCCCAAAGACCAGCTTTTCAGAGCTAAATGTCTTAGGAAATGAGGTACTTTGCCACTCTTTTGCTAAAGAGACAGAACAAAACCTAGATGATAAAGATCACCCTAGGTTCAGCTAAACAATAGTGGTTCTTTGGTCAGTTGAACTTCTTAGAAGATCACCCTCCCCCTTAGTTTTTTTTCTGTCTTTTCAGATCACTTGACTCTTGAAGAAGTCTCCTGTTATTTATCATCATTCCAAAGCTCTGCCATGAGTGACAGACCTAATATAATCTGCAAATGACCAAAGTATTTCTATGGAAAGATACTGTTATGACCTTATATGTGGCTATGAATCCTCTACCTATTGCCCTACATTTTCAGTGAAAACTGCACTTAGGATGCCTAAAGGTAATTTCACTGTTTCCTAAAACTGTATAGAGGTGGGAGCTCAATCTAGTGCTGATAAAATTAATGGACTTGCTCTTCAAGCCCGCTAGAGTGCTCTCCATTTTATTTGTCACCAAGGACAACCTTTTTGATCACAATCACATCTGCTGGAAGAATGAGCAAGCTGTAAACTTTGATGATTGAGCCTCCTTTCATTGCATTCCACAGAGACTTGGTTATCCTGTGTTTTTATCCCAAATTGTTACTCAAATCTATGTACCATCTGCATGAGACCATCAATCTTAGGTGTCCATTTTTATGTTGTGTTAGACTCCATACCCTGCTCAGAAGGACATTTGAGTCCCTGTTTACTTAAGAAAAAAAAAAAAAAAAAAAAAAAAGTGAAGATATTGTCTAAATTTTTAGAGTCCTCAAGGAGCAGAAAGATCATTTTGTCTAGCCATTATCTGGATTAGGCTGTATATTAGGATCTGTTTTACGTTAGTTGACAATAGCTGAAGGCCTTAAGTTCATGCGGCTATGCCTAAATCGATTTAAATAGCATGATTTGAGAATGATCCAATTTTTTAAACTGTATGATGTTCTCTGCAACATAACTCAGTACCTGTCTTTCAAAATTGTTTACTAAAAGCTCCCAAAATATGTCCTTAACCAGAAATCTCCATCTCTTTTCCATTGAAACGTTTGCCCTGATTGATGTGCTGCTGTGAGTGGGAACGTAGAAAACAAGTATTGAATAAGGAAGAGAGATTTCGCCTGAGTAACCATATGTCCTCGTATAATCATCTGCTTGGACTCTGGGTGGAGCCCTAGAAACTGTGATAGACAATTTATGCCTTTGTCTCCAACTCAAGAAGGTAAAATTCCTGCCCAATGGGCAAGACTTCCAGGAAATAGGCAAGAAAGATAGTTGAGAAAGATTATAGTTATTACTTTAAAGAATGACACCTTTTTTTTTTTTCTGTTTTGTTCTTTCCTCCCATTTAGTCACATTTTGGCTTGTCACTTTTAAAATAGAAAGTAGTCGCATGATTACTTTGGTGTGCCCGTCTCATATGCTGTTACTGCGAGAAGAGGGGTGCGTTTTCTGTCTTTTATGAACAGCAATGATATGCTCTTAGTGCATTAGGTGCCAATATTTTATGCTTGTAGCCTTTTTGTAATAATTAATTCAGCATTAAAAGATTAATAAGACAGTGGAAACGGTGACTAATTTTTCCAGCTGAAACTAAAGAGGGAATGTAGATGGACAGAATGTAATTAAAGAGGCTGGAATTTGGCCAAGAGGCTGGCATTGTTATTTTTGCTCTTGCAAAAGTACCACGGGATCTTTAATAGCTCTGAGTGGCCTCAGTTGTATGTCTCTTTTGAAAGATGGATGCTGGTGATCCTCTACTGCCCAGTGAATGTGCTACTAATGTCTGCCTGGCTGAGAGCTGAGGATAAGAGCAGGATGAAGAGATTCATTAAACAGTGAAAGATCAAAATGAATGAATGGTGCAACTGAGGACCCCTGCCTTCTCTGGGAAGTGTCTTGTTGCTGCCTTGAGGAAGTGGCGGTCTGATCCACAACTCATTGAAATCAATGAAAAGATTCAAATTGATTTCAAAGGATTTTGGCTCAAGCCCCGAGTTGCATTTTATCTTGCTCTTTGTTCTCCAGCAAGGATTAAAGTAACCAGGCCAGGCTTGTATCTGAATACATCTTCCCAAAACATAAAATGTAATTGTCTCTATCTGTTCAATCAGATTCACCATCAGAGCTGCTGCTTGAGGTCAGGAGAAAAGAGTCGAGACAGGTTCCTGGCTTGGAGCACAGCCTCACTAGGGTTGTGAAGTGAATCAGTCCAGTTCATGTGGCCCTACAGAATTTTGTTGTCATGTCTTTTTCAGTTTTTTTTTTTTCCAGTCTGATTTTGAAGGATCTATGTACCAAAGATGAGCTGTGGCTTTACCTCATTTTTCAGTAGGTCTTCATGAAGGAGTAACGTACTGGAGCAGATACACCTCACATGTGTATCCTGTTGTGAGAAGCTGCATTGCCATGATGGTTTGTGCTTGTATTTTTCAAACCACTCTCATAGCTTCACCTTGTATTCCGAATGAATTTGAACTACTTTCACCTCTAGGTAATCAAACTACCCTCTGCTACCATTAAAGCTACCTCACAATTTCCATTATATCCACAATACTCAGAAAAGAATAGCTGCTTGAAGAAATCTAGTTTGTCCAAAGATTCATGTGATTTTTCGCACAAAAAAAGGGCAGCTAGCACTTCGTTGATATGCGAGTACCAGTTTTATCAAGTACACAATTTACAGATGGCTGATGAGTTGCACAGTTAATGGAGAAGAACCCCAAATCTCTTCCTGAGTAAGGCTGATCTTTACGGGTGCCTGGGATGTAGAGGTTCCACAAATGGCCCTGAACCGTGTATGTAGATGGACTTTGGATCCATCTTCAAAAATATGTAGGTTTTTGACTTTACAGAGGCAAAACTTGAAATCATGTTAAGGATGGACTTGAAAAGGCTGAAATAATTTAGAAAAATGTCAGCATCTAAATATTTCTTTTTTCTAGAAAAGCACAGTTAAACTTTTAAAATGAAATATTTTACCTAATCTTGTGTTGCAGATCTCTCATTAATTTTTTGATTGAGTCACTCCTGTATTTAACGGATTTCTCTCTTGCATTAACAGGAGGGGTGCAGTTAATAGTGCATAAGATAGAGGGGCTCTTTCTTACAAGCTTTCTTTTATGTAAAAATTCTTTTGAGAATGTAATGATCTAGGGTTTTTGGTTTTGCCTCTGCTTATGCTCAGCTTTTCTCGTGTTTTGGTATTTTAGTGACTGCAGAGAAATGACCCTTGAAGTTATAGTGTCAGGCTGGTAATGAACTGACATCCACAGGAAAAAAAAACATAAACCTTTCCTTTCATTCTCCCATCTTGTTGTATTTTCTTTTTTTTTTCTTCTCTGTAATTAGACTTGCCACCATCAGGGACAGTCTTAGTTATTAACAGTGTCTTGCTCACCTTTGCAGAAGGACAGAAATGGCTAAGCAAAAACATTCCCCTCGGTACCGGTCTGCCAGTCTGAGAGCTGGACAGAAACTGGCTTCACACAGTCACTTTTTTTTCTAGTATTAACCTTTCTATCCTGAGGGACCATCACTTTTTCTTCCTTTAAAAAAAAAAAAAAAAAAAAAAAAAGGAATTTCAGCTGCTTTTTTACTTCTGTGATTTCTCCAAAATGGTCATGAAGTTTGAATAGAAAATCGCCATCTGAGATTTTGGTTTAGCTGTGACTGAAACCACAGTGATTCTGCTTTATCTTCTTCCTGCCTATAAGGAAATAAAATACAAAACTAGAGCTGCTTTTCTGTCTCTAAAAGTTTCCAGCTATTATATCACTTTGATGATGTGGGCAATGACATCACTAAGAAGCTTGAAAAGAAAGTGCTGATGTTATTCATGCTTCTGCCAGAGTTACAATCAGTTATTGCTGCCCCTCCAAATAATTTATTTTCCTAGAGAACTGTGAACTGCTGCTGCAGTAAAATGAGGAGAAATGTTTTTGAAGGAAAAAAGAGGGCAATATTTTATTATTCATGCAATTAGGAGGACTAAATGCTTCTGCTGCAGCTCAGACGCCCTGGTTTTATCAGGAGGTGCTGACTGGGCTTCAGATGCCCTTCCAGCAGCTATGCTGCACAAATAGCTCCGTTTGTGCCTGGTCCTTTGTTTCGACCAGCGCCGTCGCCGACCGCCCGAGCTAGCGGAGAGCCCCTGGTCGTGAGCTGCGCAGTAAATCACACGCTTGATGTTTTTGGTAAAGACACTGACCAGCCTTAAACAAGTCAGAAATTGTTTTCTCCATTTGCAGTTTTAACACGCTGCCCTTGCCATGTGTGGAAGGAATCACATTCCCTCGCGTGTCTCCCACCTGCTAGCGAGGCACAGTCGGCACCGAGACCACTGCACTTGCCGGGTAGCTGTGGACTTGCCCAAAGCTACGCGGCAAGTTAGGCCCTCGCTCCGGAGCAGAGCTGTCCCCTGCCTTTTGGGCACTTGGAGTAACGCAAGCTGTCAGTCCAATGTGTTTACAGAGAGATGGGTCACGAGTAGAAGCAATTATTTTAAATGTGAGCTGACCAGCGCGGAGCTGGAGAGATTTTACACATTTATAAATGACGGTCTTCATCACACACCCAGCCAAGGATGTATTACCGAGCCAACTGCCTGAAAGCCTGCTGTGGTAAATCAGAGAATTAAGAGTCGATGTCATTTAGACCTTTCCTCAGGAGTGCATGGGGGTTTTACAGTGTCTAGAAAGCTCACATACCCTTGTTTGCAAAAAAACAAGAAGTGAACATACCCTATGGACCTCATATTATGTTCTCCTGCTCATAAGAGTGCTTACTAATAGCACAGAAAGAAGCAGGACAAATGATAAATATACTTCTCAAATGAAACCTTTTATCTTTATTCCCTAATATTTCTCATAAGGATACCATCAGGTCCCTCCAACATCTTTTTCAGTGTTGTTTTTTTCCCCTAACAACCCATCTCTCTCTGTAAGTCATTATCTAAAACAAAGTTTACCCTTCTGATGCGCACACAGGGATGCTCTTCAATGTCTGATATTCTTCATGACCATTTCTTTACTTTATCTCATTTTAGAATAATGATAAAAGGAGCTTTGGTCCCCTGCTGCTCAGTCTGCCCTTCTCTGAGCTTGCTTTCCTTGGCCTTCAGAAAAACCGACTCCCAAACCTTCTTTGAAATAAGGCATGCATTTTCCTTGGATCATTCCTTGGATCATGTGCTCAGCTCTGGAGCCAAGAGCGGTGCAAAAAGTGTCCATATTCTGTTTAGATGTCGTCCCCATGTAGTTGGGGCATAACTTAGAGGTCTTCAGTGTAATGTGCAGCTGTGGAGTCCTCAAAGGAGTTTTCTGGAAAACTACTCTGGTCAGAGTCCCCCCAAATCTCTTCTCAGTCAGCTGTAAATTAGCCCACGGTAAGTTCCCTGTACTGGGAAATTCAACGGGATCATTTAAATCACCTCCTGCCTTTTTCTGCGGCTGGAGTGGCACAGAGGCAATGTGTGGGGAAGGAGGGAGAGGAGAAAATTTTTCAGCTGCACCGTGTTTTTACCCTTAGAGTTTATAGAATATTTTTGTTTGTTTAGTAAGATACAATTCACTTTTTTCTTAAAATTATTGCTATTCTGACATATCACATTTGTCCACATTTGAATGAAACAGTTCGAGGATACCCATGACACTCCAAGAGCCTTTAGGTGCTGATTCTTTGGTGCTGAAGTGTCTTCCACTGGTCAGATATCAAAGTCTGAGCCTGGTCACTTTGTGCATCACGGGTAACATGCATGTTTATTGGTCCTTAATGTTTGTCAGATAGTTGGGCTTTGAATTTAGGACAAAATTATGTCCTCTTCCCATCTTCTAAAGGGATGCCTTTTAATTAGGAAGCATATGATATTTCCCCCACACTTTGATCATGGTAGCTTGAGATATCATGCCAAAAGAACCTATCTGTTAGTGCTATTTTACACACATCAATCACGTGGTCTTGTATCTATTTCTTCCTATGTCTTGGAAGCAGGGAGGACATGACTGGAGGGTCATGCCATTCTGGTTTTATTTTCCTTTCGTCCCACTGTAGTCTTTATGAGAATGAATGAAAGGTAGGAGAAAGGGGGAAAAAACAGAGGGAAGGTTTACTTATCATTTAAGCTTCATCAAATTGGAGCCTCTAATTCCAGATTGGAGAGATCTTGAGACTAGTCCTCTTTGACAACACTGCTTGTTTTCAGACACATACGGTGAAATCCCTATTGGTCTGTTGTCTTCTGAGAGAGCAGTGTCTCTGCAAAAAGACAAAGGAAAAAACCCTCCTTTCTTTCAGTTCCACCTCATCCTTGTTTTCTACATGAGTCAGTACAAGTGATATTCCGTTTTCTACTAATCCTTTATGACCTATGGCAAATCTGTGGTCACACTTCTAAGGAGGTTCTAGGAAGTAAGAAGAGAAGGAACAAAATACAATTTATGGGGTTTTAAAGAGGCAGTGGATAACAGTTAAATACTAGGATAATTTCTGCAGGAATGTGGAGCACACACCCACAGAAGTATAATTAAAGCAGTAAGGAGTATTTATCTGTTTGTTTCTGTGGTATTAGGTCTTAATTTTAATAAAGAAAATTGTGTTTTTTAGATGACGTGGAAGAGTGTATTGTCATGGCCAATACTGCATTAAGAAATTGGAGAAGGAGTGGACTAGCTGACCTGACGGGCTTCTCTGTCCCTAGTGGTTGCTGAGATACGCAGTACCTGCTCTTTGGTTTTGCAGATGTTCTGACAGGGGCAAATTCATCCACTGAGTTGCTTCAAAGATGAATTTAGCCCAAGATCTTTAATTATTTACTCATGAGCTATACCTAAATTTCTAAAGAATATGTCTGAAGGGGTCTAGATAGGTATATTTTAGTTTTTTTTTTTTTTTTACTCAAGATAATGCTTATTTTCTGCAGTCTGTGTGAGCAGAGAACTTATAAAGGATCTTTAAAGATAATATGTAGGTCATCTATGCAAGAGCACTTTGGCATGCTTTTGTAGCTATCATTGTCTTGGCACATATCCCAATTCCTTTCTCCTGATCTTTTTGACTTCTCTTACTCTGGGGAATGCATACTGAGTTATCAATACTGAACTGAGTGTCTTCACGAAAGAGCAAGTGCCTTCAAAGAGTGAAGTAAGTGAATGAAATATGCTATTTTTACACCAGAAATATTTGATGTCCACTCTATCCCTACTCAACCTGGTGTTTTTAATAGCTGAGGAGTCCTGCTCTTTAACTCAAACCGTTAATCAGTGTTCAGTAAAATATAACTGCAGTAGGTCCTGGGTGTGCTTTAATGTTCTAAAGAGATGACCTGGAAATGGGACTTTTGGATTCTGTTCTTGTTCTACCAGTTTGAAATCTCTCTTGCCTTGGTTTGTGTCTGTGAAGCATGTAAACCAAGTGTGGCTTATTCACACAGCTCTTGTGAAACTCAGTCAATGCAATAATGATATGTTATTTACCCTTATTTTACTAGTCCTGATAACTCAGCATCAGGAAAAACTGTTAAAATTATTGTACTTTCTTTGTTCTGTTGTTTTCTAGTGTATTTTTCAGAATTTAATTGCCTACTCCCTTTTCCCGGTCTTGATCTTATCTCTGCTCCTTCTTGTGCCTGAAACAGTTTCCTTCTCTTATTTGAGCCATTCACTTACTACTGCTATATAAATTTTCCCTTAAGCCCTTCCTTTTCTATTTAGCTTATGATTGACTCCCTTTGAAAAGCATTTTGTGCTATTGTGCGTTAACTTAAATTGTATTTTACATAAAAGGTACAGAATGAAATAGAGGGGAGGGTGGGAGATGATGCATTAGTGTGTGGGCTGAAAGATGGAACAAAGGGTTGTTTTTTAATTCATGCTGAAAATAGAAAATAAGATACTTGCCACACTTCTGTGCATGTCAACAAAACTGTGACTTTACTCACAGAATAAAAAGAAGTATGAAAACTCTCCTTAAGCTACTGAGATATGATAAGTTAAGAATCTAACCATGTCATTTGCTGATAAAAATAATCCAAAGCTTCTTTTTAAACACTTGTTATAATGTTGGACAATGTGAGCAAAAGAAAATAATATGCATTATGAAAAACTTCTGTAAATATATCTGCTGAATTGCAATGTGCAGCTCCAGCAGGATATTGCTCAGAGAGATTTTGTTTAAAACATTTATTGGAGGCATATATTACAGTATATCATTTACTGGCTGGAAGCCATGCAATATGTGTCTTAACAAAAAAAAATTACCTTGTAATATGAGCCCCTCCAAGGCATAATTATATAATAAAGTTCTTATTGGGAAAACTGGAAGAAGGCCAAGCCTTGTCCAAATATAGTGAATGTCAGAGCCAAATTTATTATCCTTAGCTATTAACAGGAGAAGGCAGGTTTTGTTTACCAAGCCTAATTCTCTCCTAATTACAGCCACTATAAAATAATTACTATCCATGGGATAACAACACAAGACAGAGTGACTAACAGAAGAAACTGCAGGGGTTAGAAAACAGAGTGCAATTCTGTGTCATTTTGAACAGCTTGTGTACTGCCATGAACAAATTAACGGACTTCATTAAGGAATTATGTTTTAAGAGTGGCTTTGCAGTGAAACAGTGAAGCAATTAATGCATCTTGTTTGGTCCTAGATCTGAGTTCTAGCGCAGTTTCAGACAGCACCTTAATTCTCTCTGTTTTTTTTCTTTTTCCTGCTGCATCAGGACTAATAGGATGCCGCAACATTACTGAGCAAGATAGGTAATGAGTGTACAGAAGAGATGGTATTTTGGACAAAGGATGCACAGTCCTTGTTAACTCAAGATGTCTTTTGAGTGCATTCTTACTAACCTACTCTTAAGCAAAGGAAAAACAAAAAGAGCAAACGGTGCTGTAAAATGATTTGCATATCCATATATACATTTCTATTACATTTCATATAACCCACAGTACTAAATAAATGTATATATAATATCTGTGGTTTTAGATGAGCAAGAAACATGGGTTCTTGCAATATGGCCAATATTTTATTGTTTCTCTCTGTGCAAACAGAACAGAATATTTTCCAGTTGAAACACAGTATTTCATTAAATTCACGATGTTTCCACTCTCCTCACTTTTCCGAGCCTCTTCCATCTCCTCATGCAACCATGAGGTGCACAACAGACTGGGGCCAGGTTTTTGCACAATTAGAGTGTACGTAGCAAAACCAACCCGTACACAACATATCCACAGTGGAAGAGGTTAGAGTTCAAGCTGTCTTCTCTCTGTAGAGGACACTTCACCCTATAGCAGGGCAAACTCCCTTATATCAGTGACTTAGTGGGAACTGGCAAACTCAACACACTTGGGAGTCTGTTTTAGATACTAGTTTTAATAGGCCTCCAGATGGCCACATGAAAGCCAAAGGATTATTATAGCAGCCCCCAGCCGTGCCATTATAGATAAAGGTATATGAGAGTTTCCTTTACAAACCCCCTTTTTGAGGGTTTTATAACTCCGTTATAAAAATTTCTCTTAGCACCAGAAGTCAATATAAAGTTCTCAGCCCACACAATACGTTTTAGTTTTTTTTTTTTTTATCAAGAATGTATATTAGTTTAGTCTCTCTTTTTTTTTTTTTATTGTATGCACAGCGTTGATATAGATTACCTTAAAGGGTGTCTTTTGTCACAATATAAAAAAAAAGTTAATCATGAAAGTCAAATGCAAGTGTGCAGACACTCAGTTGGGGTGAATCAGCTCGCTGTCTTTTGAGTTCAGCCAAGTGACTCATTTATATCCATCAAGCATCCTATCCTCCAGTTATTAATCTGATTGTAAATGCAAGAGCAAGAAGATGTGAAACTGAAGCTAAGGAGGGAAACTAAAGTGATGGAAATGTTGTTGAATATTTTAATGTGAACATTTGGTTAGTTAACATCCAGGAGTAGCTGGATGTACAAAACCAAATCCTTCTTTGTATACATCCACAAGTTGGGAATGGTCAGAATCTGGTGTTTTGCATAAAATCCGTGCTGGTTAATATATTAGTAACACAAACAGGATGCTGATTAACCTATGGCAGGGCTGATTGTAATAGTTCATTTATATGGTTCTCTTTGTTTGCTTGTTTGTTTTTATTTACTTATTTCCTGGGTTCTAATATCACAGTGTCAGTATTAGAAATATTTCTTTGAAAGTTTCAAACAAACCCTCAAAATCTGATTTATAAAACAAGCTTAAACAGGACTTCCTTAAAGAGAAGAGGGGTGGGAGGATACTGCAAAATGCTGCAATCAGGTAGCTTGTTTCTCTGTGTGACCATAAAAACCAGCTAAATATTGCATATTTTTATGCAATTCAATGATTTCTCATAATTAGACAAACTCTGATTAGTGTTCAGAACTGGAGGCAAGGAAGGGTAGAATGTGGACAGCAGACCTGACTAAACTTTAAAGAAACTCCCAAACACAGAATGCCTAACTCTGTTCCCTGGTTTTCACCCAGGCTTTTGAATACTAAAACAGAAGATGACCTTTTGCAACGTGAGCCTTATCTTCCCTCCACACATCGCATCCTTTCTGCTCATACTGGAGAGTTCTCGTCGCAGACACCAGTCCTGTCCGTTGGCGTTGAACAGCAGCGAGTGCTATTGTGAGGTATTGTGTCAATAATTCTACATATTTATGAAGCTGGTTATGAATTGATATGATCTATCATAATGGCTCTGCCATGTTAATGTCTGCCTATTAACTGCTCCATTACACGATGATCCTGTGTCAATCATAGGTTTTCAAGAGCCCAGAGTCAGTGTTAAGTTTTGGTCATTTATCTTCAATTGCATTAAAAATGAAAGGCAAACATGTTTACTGCCTATTAAGTTATATTTCTAAATAATATTAAGAGAAATGACGATGCTGGACATCAAAGCTTTTACCGTTTTGGATGTTCCCAGTGAATCAGTGTTTTTATTTGTTTGTAAAAGATTGTTACAATTTACAGTCATTTTAGGAATATTTTAATGATGCTGCAAGGTATTTCATTTCCACATCACTCTATCATGTAAAATTAAAAGCCCTACAGAGAACTAAAGCTTAAATATGATAATAAAATACAACACTTACAAATGAAATTATATCTAATTTGACTTCAGATATGTGTCCCATATCTTCCTAATGGTTTCCTGAAGACTTCTGAGTTGGTAAGTAGTGCATTTGAATGGGATACATGTCTTCAAATATTGCAGAAAATTCAAGTGTGAGATGTCACGTACTGTAGCAAATTTGCTACCATACCTAGGCACAAAAGGGTGAGTTAAGGATGGACTGTCAGCATGCAGGTCGTGACCTGCAATGGAAGTAATGTACAGATCTAGAGCGCTAATGAGGGAAACAATGACTTCCACAATAATGATGCGCAATGCTGTATAACATCCCATGTATTCTTGTACAGCCTGTAAATGTCATAGGCCTCAACTGGAAATCAGAATTTCCTTGCTTTTGATGGCTTGTCTGAAGATGTTGGGGATGTTTTGTAGCCATAGCTGTTGCTGTATTTTATGTATAAGCTGCTCTAGGAAGCTGTCATCATACTGAGCTGTGCCTCGGATGTTGCTCACACAGGGAAGTACTTTCTGGTTGTGCATAAGTTTCAGTGGCCATAAAATAGGTCAGCGCTCTAATTGTAGAAATTACCTCAAGTATACAGTGTTTGTGTTCTGGAAAAGATTTCACATGTACTTTAACAAGCTCATTGTCATCGTTATCTGAGTCAGATCTGTATGCTTGTGTTCTTGGTGTTATACTGGTTTCAGCATAATCTGTTACTAGAAATGTAGTTCTGCTCAGTTGTAAAATGTGGTTATTCTCTGCCTAGAATTAAAGACACTTCAGTATCCAGCCTACTTTAGAACTGAGAACTCTTTTCTCAGCTATGCTTATAAAACAGCAAAGATTTGTCAAATGCGACAAATATCCATACATTACTTTTCTGATTCCCATATTCATTTTGCTCTAAATTGGAGCAGAACCTGGAAGTTTTGTATGAGCAAAGTAGGCATTCACTGTATTCTGTATCTATATCTATGGTGCTCTAAAAGACATTTCAAAAGATGTTCTTATTTCTGAAGGAATCTTTGCTTTCAACCACTGCTTACAAACCAAGATGAACAAACCTTTATTTTAAAAGCTTTGCAGGTAACGATGTGTCCCGGCTACAGTTTCGGGTCTCCAGTACGATTGCTGGAGATTCAATATGCCATTAGTAGACATATTCTTTTTCTACATTAGTCTGATTTATTTTAAAATGTCTTATTTAAAATCAAAATCAGGCAGAAGAGCTGCAAAAGCCCGTAGGTGAAATCATCAGCATTACCACCTTATGAGAGCTACAACTACACAGCACAGGCACCCTTGTGTCAGACTACAATTGACAGTCTGTTAAGGGATACTAAAAAACAGAGCTGGAAATAGAAATGGAACTAACTTTCAGCTTTATCAAGTGTGATGCTTCAAGGTCAGAATGAAATTCAGTGATGGGGCAGCACAAAGATGCTTGCACGGCAGGTGCCCTGGTCAATCTATAAACTCAGAGGCCATCAGTCTCTGCTTGTGCCAGCCTGCATTTTAATCAGAAGAAAAAATATGTGGCACAGTTAAGTGTGTTTAGTGGTTTCCAATCAAGCAAGTCCCAGAAATGTTTAAAGGAGGATTTAAGGTACATTGGGTATATGAAATCTTGACTACACCGGTATTCCCAAAGGAAAATTAATTTAAAATTGGCTATTATCTAGTATTAGGCATTCCCTCTCCAACAGCCTACAAAGTTCATTCTAGTAACAAACACAGATCACTTCTGCACCTCCATTTTTATTTTGTCCTACTCTGTCTCACAGGCTGGTGTGATGACTGAAAAGGCAGCATCTGTGGTAAAAACTATTATCTACATCTGTGGACTTCCCTTCCTTTTTTAATTTGTTTGTTAGCACCATGTGGTATTTTGCCTTGACAGATCCAATAAGATTTGAACTTGAAGTGTTTTATATGGTCTGGTTCAGGGAGATTTGAGGATGGTGGTGCTGGATCCTTCCTAGAATTAGAGGGGTTTTTTTTTTTTTTTTTTTTTTTTTTTTTTTTTTTTTTTTTTTTTTTTTTTTTTTTTTTTGTAAACAGCAATAATTATAACTGCTTGTTCTATGAGCCCATTATTAGTAGTAGTAGTAATTTTTTTTGATAAATAAGAAGGAAAGGGCAACTCAACTGAATTTCTTTTTAATTGTGATCAAATCCAAATTTGAATCCAGAGAAATAAGAATGTACAGTGTAAAATATCTTACTTTGATCCTGCTCTGGAGCATGATGACTTAAAGAGCTTAGCGCTCAGCCAGTTCTTTCCCCTACAGCAGTGTGGTGTATGGTCTTACAGAAGGCGAAGAGCTTCTCCAGTCATGTCATTCTTTTCCTTCCTTTCTGTTATATCCCTTTGCATCCCTCCTCACCTTCCTCCTGGCTTTAAGATATGGCAGTATTAGTTTCCTTTAGGCATTATAAATAATACACAAATGATACACATATAAATAATACATAAAGTTGCTGATCAGTGCCTGCGTGGGAAGGTGGAAATATCCACAAAATACTGGATTTAGCATGATGGCACTGCACAGACAATCAATCATGTTGCAGGCTTTAATTTTTCTGAATGTGCCTTGCCTATGACTGTGCAGTAAATTCAGTGTGTCCTGAACACATGGGCATTAACCTGTTTCTTCAGTATGCCAGTTTGCAGGGCAAGTATGTTACCAAAATGGCTTATACACACCCGGTAGCCACGCACAGCTGGGGTTTCAGATATGCCTCAGCCTAGCCAGAGGAAAGACAACTGCTCTTTTAGCAGGGCTGAAGGGCATACAGATAGAAATCCTAAACGTGCTTTCAAAGTCTCAGACTTTGACCAGAGAAGATTTCCAGACAGAAAACGAGGACATATCCATGTCTTAATCTGCCCTAAGCTCCAAATAGCCATTTCTCAGCAGGATGTTAAAAGCATAATGGCTTCCTCGGAAGCCAAAGAGCTAAGCTTGCTGGACAGGAACTTTCCTCTCAGTTGCATAGCAGGGCTTTCTACTCTCATATTTTTTCACTGTGAAATATATGTAAAATGTGTAAGTCATGGCTATTGTCTGCCTGTTGAGTACCACCAATATTATCTGCTGTATTTCACACCAAGGGCTTGGAAGCAGGCACGGTTCCATGTTCATAGGGCTCATTTTCACTGATAGATTAATTAGTATCCTGACATACCTAGAAAAATGTACCAAAGATGTTGCAGAACAATTTTATAATTACAAAAAAGAGAAGGAACTGGGATTCAATTATATACCCTTGCCTCTGGAGTTTTAAAGGCACGGGACAGTGATGATCCTAAGTCCAATTTCCTTATGGTCAAACCTTTTACTCTATGTATGCTCCTCATTATGCTTTTGCCTCTCCTTACAACAGGCTTCATATTTTAATGGTACGGAAATGATAGTTATTGCATACCTATGATAATAAATACTGTTGTAGCAATAAGCAAGGAAGATATTTGCACATATTGTATGCTGATTTTTCTTAATTTCTGCTTTCTGTCTTACCAGAAGACAATCTATTTTCTCTTTTTCTCTGTATGTGATATGGAGTTGCAACTTATTAACAGAGCTCATTAACGAACACACATTGTTTCTGAAGCGAGCAAGCTTTTACAAGCAGCTTTCCTGAGAGTGTATTCTTCAAATTTCTCTGAGGCTCTTTGAAACCAAGTCAGTAGAGAAATGGAGATGCATGAATTAAAAAAAAAAGCTTCTGCAGTGCTTTGAAGGCAATGCTAAAATGAGTATTAGGAGAAACAGCAAAAACCTGTGCAAAACCCGCTCATCCCAAGAGGTCTTGAACCACTGTCCTTCTAAACTACCCGCTGTAACACAATATCCAACAGCAAGCGAGCCCACAGCACAATAAATGAGAATTTCTGAGGGCTACTGAGCACTGTGCACATTTTGCCAGAGGATCAGGACATAGTTTGTTAGCACAGGTGTTCTTGTAATTGTGATTCATTGGGGTAAATTCACAGTGCTCAGTGGTCCTCTTACACTTCCGTCTCTCCCGTGGATGTATTGCTCTGATCAGCACTGCCCTGCAGAGCTGGCGATAACAAGTAGGCCCAAACAGATGGGTCTGGATGGAACAGGCTCTATGCTTATTCGAAAGGTTAAGCAACAGCCCTATAAAATATTAAAGGGGAAATTTTTGAAAGTGCCCAAGAATTTTAAAGCACAAATTGCAAAGACTTTCTGGTGATTATCAACTCCAAATTCTGCATGTGCTTTTTAAAAATCTTTCCCCTAACTGCTTAAACCCAACTGTCTGTGTAGGTGCAATTCATCTCAGTCTCATAGCAACCTGTAGTAATGTCTTTGTACTAATTTTCAGGATTTTTATTTTATTAGTATTCTGATGAAAAAAACTCCTTTTTTTTTTTTTTTAACAGAAATTTTTTTACAGAATATTTTTTTCCTGCAAGAAACTGTTGGAGTAAACAGATTTCCTGTAGGGAAATCTGAATGACAGCTCTTCGTCTCCTCGCTTGGATATATTTTATCAATTACATTTTCTGCCTTGAGGCAAAAAATTCCAAGTTATCCAGAAAAAAAAAAAATCCCTCAGAATTCCCTTCCCCAAAATAGTCCCTTTTTACTTGTCTTTTTTTTTTTTTTTTTNTTTTTTTTTTTTTTTTTTTTTTTCCTAGCCACTTCTAGTTGTATGGCCACTCAGAAGGAGGGCAAGCTGTGCTGGGGTATTGAGCTCCTGAGGCATCGCTGGTGCTTGGATCTGAGAGCCAGAAGAACCAGTGAAACCCAATGTTCCTCAATGAAAATTCCTCATGTTCCTGGTAACCCGTGATGAATGTGACCCGTTGTCCCCTCAGCTGCAAGGTCCAAGGTAAGGCCTGCATGGGCCATACACTGTGTGTTAAGATGAGGATATTTTAAATACTGTCCCATGCCTCACGATAACACTGTTTAGAATTTATATCGTGCTTTTGTGTAAATTCTTTCTATAGATCTATAGTATGTGATAGAATGTGTACATACAGATCTCCTTCCAGTCACGCCACAAACCTTTACCTTATCAAAACGTAGTCCTTGGCAATTAACTGCTTCTTAAAAGAGTATGATTATAGGTGGATATGCACTTACAACAATGAACATGTCTCATTTCCATACATCAAAAGGACTGACTCATAGCTCTATATAAAGCATACATAAGTTCCTGTGCTTTTAAACATTGCATTAGTCCATACAGTAGACCAGTAAGAAAAGCAATTTATTGTGAAATAGTTGCAAGTAAAGAAATAACCTTTGAGGATTCAATGATTGTGTCCATTTTCCAATCCTCAATGTTATGAAATAATAAAATGCTAATAGATGCAGATTATGCATGATCTTTGATGCATACTAAAAAGGGATCATTTAAAAAAAATGAGGTACCTTTAGTTAGTGATTACCAGTGGTCACTGCATTGTTATCTCCTGTTTATATCCAGCATCTGTAATGTTCAGTCTCTCCTTTTTGGATAGTATTTGTACCTGTCTATTAACTGACAGGCTAAGCAAATATGAGTTCCTGATGGGTTAAAAAAACAAAACAAAACAAAACTTGAATTCAAAATAAATTCCACAAGGAAATCTTGGGAAGAGAAAACAAACATTGCCCCCAATAGGACAGTCACTGTGACTTGAAGAAAAGAAAATTGAAATACATGAAAAATCAATGAGGTAATAATTAAATTGTAGAGCCCACAGTACAGTGGCCAAAGCTCAGCATGCATTTGTTAATGTATACTGGGAACTGGGGTAATCAGCAGCTAAAGGAGAGCAAAGAGTGTCTGTCATCCTGCGGCTAATTTCATGATCAGACTCTTTAAAAACACATACCTGCTACAGAGATATTTATAGGAGGTTAAAGATACAAATTAAAGTCCGGGAGACTATGCATTGCTGATTACCCAGCGTTCTTAAATCAGCCCCTTCCTCATTCTCACACCTGGGCCTCAGCTGCGGCGTAGCTGTCATTTACGCTATCCATGGCACAGGATTGATGACAGTCATTCGCTGATGAAGCTGTATACATCATTTCTGTCCAGGCTGCACTGGCCAGATGGACCCTGACCATCCATCGCCTGTCAGGGACGCATCTGTTCACACTCCTGCTAGGGGTACTAACAAGTCATTGGCTTTCCAAAAGGACAGTGTCAGCTGGATAGGGCACAACATAAAAACTGGTTGTGGTCTTATTTTTTAATAAGGATGCTAGAGCAGCTTTTTAGTGTAAAACCAGTGATTTCCTTTAACTTTGTAAAACAAGTTGCAAAAATCCTTCATGTCTGGCAAATATTTCTAGTACGTGTTTGTTTCTTTGGACAGACAGATCACTGGGCTAAGGATTTATTAGATGCAACTGCATCTCCAAAAATAGAAATATATGTAGAGTCCAATGTGGACCTTATATTGTGTATGAATAATCTTGATGTGGAATATCTTTGATATAGATTAAACCTTCTATCTCATTGAAACAAAGGCCAGTGAGGAATATTTTACAGTTGAATCCACAGTGCGACTCTAACCAATCAGTAAGATAAAAACAAGCTCCTGAAATGACTGTGTTTACCCCTACAAAAGTGGCTTTTGCTAGAGGTATGAAAAAGTTAAGATGTGGTTGTAGGGCAGAGACTGTAAAGAGACATTCACGATTCAAATACATTCTCATTCCTTGACTATCTTAGAGCTAATATGCCCATGAATCACATGTTTGTTTTCACAGCTCAGAAAACAAAACTATTTAACTGTTTACTGCATTAGAATGCTGTAGGGTGTTAGCTCTCCAAAGTGGCCTTGAAGTGGAGCAGAAAATATATTCCTGTATGGAGCAAAGAGTGAAAGGAGAGGCAGTTCCAGGCCTGATGCCTGGACCTTGCACATCCCCGACACCACGTGCTGCTCGTGAAAGAAATGTCCTTGTTTACTGCCTAGAAAAATGTTCAAAGTTCATTTTTAATTTTTTCTCCATATTTTGTTTCCCGATTTTAACGATAAAACACGTTATCTGGCTTATTTATGTCTGTGACTGCCAGTGGATTTGTTACATGTAAAGTCTTGGGGGAAATCGACTGCCTGGGCTTACTTGGCAAGGATAAAACTCTCCAAGCAGGCAACCCAGGACAGGGAGGGAAGGGAAGCAGTGAGATTTTTAAACAATCTGTAAGGTATTTCTTCTCATAGTTTTGCAGTTAAAGAATATGTTAAGTTTGTGTTTCTGACTTTACTCCATGTGGTTTGGGAGCCAATGGTCTCTCTGTGACTCATAGTTGCCTTGTTCGGGTCTGAAAGTTTGCCTTGCTAAGAATGAGTAACGTGGTATTAAATCCTGTTGTAGAAATGAAGTATGATCAGAGTGGAAACATCCAGATCTGACCCATTATCTGACTGGCTTAAACATTGGCTTGAGAATAAGATCCTTGTAGCGCAGGACAGTAGGAAGAATCACAAAATAGAGGTTCCTCCATAGGGGGAGACTTTATTCCTGGCTCCTGTGGCTTAGTGATACTTCAAGGCTTCAACAAGAAGGTCTCTGGGGAGGCTGCTCTGGAAGCAGTAGAGCACTGGGTGCCTCCCTAGCAGCTCGTAGATGCTACTTAGCAGTTTGGGCACTTATTCACCAAGAAAAAGACGAGGAGCTAAGGATGCTTGAGCGCTCCATATTTCTTCTGCTCACTTACGAAAGTTGTTTTTTCTTCCCTATTTTGTTCTTTTCTTTCTCTGTTCCAGCCCAACCCCACTCTTGTAGAAACCATGTAGGAAGATCAAACCTTTTTCCACAGGAGACGAAAGTTAAAAGCTTGCAGTATTGTCTCTAGTTAGTACACTGCTACCTTCCTAGAAAATAGTAATAAACCACCATTTATCTCTTAAAGTTGTCCATATATTTTACTACCACTGGCCAAAACGATTATTGATTTTAATGTTAGCTATAACCAAACTACCGAAGCCATCTTCACTATTTCCACTTTGCTTTGCTTTGTTTGGCTTTTATTTATCTGGAGATTAGGTTTGGGTATGGTGAGTTACTTTTTTCTGGTCAGAGGTGTTCCTTTATAAATGAAACTAAAAAGGCAAGCATGTTTATTGAAGGCAAAATATGGAGGCTTTTTTTCCCAAAGAACAGTATTTTAGTGTTGTTTAGATATTTTGAATCAAAAGATTAACACATTTTGAATTAAAAGGAATTTTTTTTTAGGATGATCTTGTTCCATCTAAGTTACAAATGTAATTACATGGAAGAGGAAATAATAGTGGTGATTTGTCTTTGATGAGTGTTTGTAAGAAGGAATATGCCTTCACTGTAGTGATCGATTAACCAGTCTCTATTTCTTAAATAGTGCTGGATGGGCTATAATTCTAGCATGGCCAACATGTCAGGTACCGTTTTTGAATACATGGACGACATAGCTTAAAGAAGGGTTAAATAGAGCAAGGCCTGCAGATCATAGCGTAAGTTAGACAAAGGCCATCAAACCAAACCAGGCATAAAACTCCAGCAGCTCTGGAGTATAAACGGACAGTGGTTGGATGCTGGGCCTGCTCTGTGCCAGCAGGCTGCTCTCACACTTGCAGTTCTGTGGGTTGTTTTCTGCAATGGCCTTAACTACTGCAAAATCACATTAGAGAGACAATAGTGGCAGCAAAATCACAAAGCTTGCAGAGCATGTATTGATATTTAATCAGCCTGCTTCACAAAGCTGGTCCTGTGACATTTTATACAAATAATCTGAGTCCTAGATTTGTGTGTGTGTGTGTTAAAATTCTTGGAGACATGCTTAAGGAATTTGTTGTTTCTGAATAACAGACTCAATATATTACTTGTTTGGTGATCACTGGCAGCATACCATGAACCGCAGCGTCACTGGAATCCTTTAAGATTTCTCCTTCAGAAGGACAATATGACCTTGTACATTTAGAGCCAGAATATGAGTTCTGATTAAATTCCTTTGAGTACCAAGAAATTGCAAAAGGAGCCAAGGCCATTTAATGATCTCATGTAGATTTGGGATAAGTGAATTGACTGTTGATGGGTGGCCAAAAAAAAGAAATGTCAATTATATATTTTGTTACAGCAGATTTTTTTTTTGTTTGGAATAGCCCGTTTGTTTTATTCTCTTTGCTGTATTACCATTTCATGCATTTAGAATAATGTTTCAGTGCTGAAAAAAGCCTTTTTCATATACCTTTTCATATACTTCTTCTGTTGCTTCTACTGCATTTTATAAGAAACTTCACTAATATTGTGGTGATGTGCTATTCTTGTTCAAGTTTACAACCTTCATTATTAGAGCAACTGAATTATGAAAAGCTTTAATTATTTAGGAGGATAATCTCTGCCAAGTAATGATGATTTCAATTGAAAAAGAAACTAAGATACAAAAAGGAAACTTAAATAAGTACACCTGATTAGAATATATTATATGTATATACTTTTAATATAGTTTCTAAAACTGTGTGTGTAATAAAGTATGGATGTAATAAATGCATAAATATAAATATGTACATATAAGAACTATGTACATGTAAGAGCTGTATACAAACGCATCTGCAGACAAATAGTAGCAGTCACTGCCTTGCTAGAGAATGATCATTGAGAAGTCTGATCATAAGCCAAGTATTTTAATATAGATCTTGAAATGAGTGACACACAGGAGTTAAAGTAAGTGCACTGATGCAGGACAAAAACAGTGGATACAATGGCACTGAGTGGGAAGGTTGAAGGAAAAGAAAAAAAAACACCTGTCAGTTCTTTCATGGCACTAAAATATGACACTAATCATGGATTGAAAATGCTGTGATATCATATATGTTTAAATGCTACCAGCTTAATCTCCATTTTGTGGAACTGACTGTAGGAGAAAGACAATTAAGAAGAAGGGTTTTTGCACTTATTTCAATTTATTTAATACAATAGAGAAAGAATAAATTCTGCAGGCTAAATTCACACTTATGTCCAATAGCCAAGAAATAAAAGCAAAATCTTGGCCATATTTCAAATTCCTGCTTGATTATATGTCCATCAAAGAGCAGCTCCTATACCATGTGTAAGAGCCTATGTACTGTATTTTAACATCAGAAAGGCAGAATACCATGTGGAGCATGTACCCACCGAGCCACATAGAAGATCCACAGGATACAGAAGGGCACATGTGTGAAAGTAAAAAAGATCAAAACAGCATCTCAAATACCATATATCTTCGTTCTGAAGCCCCTATCAATTAGTAACAGTTCATTTTTAACAGCCACAGCCTTACCATGCACACCACAAAGCTGCAGCTTCTGAATTCCCACATAGACAATTATTGTTGATTTTCTGAGTAGATTTACCTTGGGAATGATAATTTTACAGTATTTCTGGGAACGTGGATATTTCATTCTCAGATTAGACACTGAGCTCTAGGTTATGAATTTCTCACAGTGGAAAGCAGGTGAGGTTTGGTCATTATTTTCACAAGACTTTGTCAAGAATAACCCAGATTGCTGGTTGGTGGTAGTCTCAGCAGTGGTATCCTACCTTCAGAGGAAGTATTAACAAAACAATAATAAAGCAGCAGTTCTGTTGGCTTCTAAATGTAATATAATGTTGAGATTTAGAAAAGTTGATGTCCTGCACAACTAGAATGTTAATCTGTATCAAATAGAGAGTTTATATCACATGTTTTGGGAGTGAAAACATACATCTGGACTTCCTTGAAAGCAAACTTCCTTGATAGCAGGGTCAGGTAAAGTTTTTGACATTTCCTTCAAAGGTCAATAGTAAGAGCCATCAAAGCTCTGAGATATCAGCTGTATCCTGGTCTCAATTTCTGTCTTTTACTTGGGAACTAACAGTCTTTTTACTTAGCAACCTACAAGGGTGGGAGCAGATAAATGATCTATTGAAAACAAAAGATAAAATTAGATAATACGTTTCCTTTTTAATATTATTATTATTTTCAATGGCCTGCTTACTTTATAAAAAAACTGCTTGTGTTCCTTGTTTTTGTGTCGTGTTATCTCAGATTTCCTGAGCACTGAGCGTCAAGTCAGGATGAATGCAATTTGGGTCGAGGGGATGAGCGTTTAGCGGGACTAGACTTGCTGGGCAACCAATTTTGGGTTGAGTATCTGAGACCAGGAACACATAACTAAGGTCTGAAAGGTCGAAATAGTAGTTTGACTCTTTTCCACAAAGAAGTTGATGCCTTTCATAAGATTGTAGTGGTAGTTTGAATCAGTGTGTGACACTGAATTATAGTGTCATTCTAGAATTTGCCATAAAAGCAGGGGTTGATCTTTATTACAAAATCAGGTTTGCATAATTTCAGTGGATAGAAAGTGGATAGAAAGCAGTACTATGTTAAACCAGGAGATTTAGGTCCTTTCTGAGCTTGGGATCATTTCTAACCCATCCAATCTCACAGGCTTTCTTCACATCATGTAAAACACTAAAGTGGCCTAATGAAATTCCACGTGATGACTCCTGTAGTACGGCTCTTCTCACATGATGTCAGGTAGGGTGAGACTTTGCCAATTCTGTCAAGATCAGCATCCTATCCTGTATAGGATACATATACACCTGTATGTGGGTGTACTGGTTGTTCTATAGAATGCTACTTATTAACTACAGTAGTGTCAAATCCAAAGTTAAAGATCACAGCATAGTATGCTTTTTAAGTAGAAAATTAATGAAATTGCTCAGAAATTTCACATGAATATAGGACTTCTCAGTTTGTAAGTGCTCTGATATAGATCTACTAAACCGTTAATAAGACAGTATTTCAACCTCTTATAATATTACTTTTTTTTTAGAAGATAAGATTTGACTGCCTTTTAGGTAGATAGTCACAAATACAAGCATAGCAATACTTAACTGGTAGAATGAAACAAAAATATAGCTCTACATTTATCTAGAGATTTCTGGTTTGGTAATATTTAATTATGTATAAGTAACAGACACACACACGTGTACACACACACACGCACACACACATACACACACACATATATGGACCCGAGTAGAGCTATAGCAGGTTATCTCTTAAATTTTTAATGACATAGATCAGAATTGCATACACTGCCTAAGCTACCTAATTTCCGTTTGAGTCAAAAAAAAAAATTATTGGGGGGTAAATACTGTATATATGTCAAAGTATAAGCAAAACTGTTCTTTTACCTTATCAAAAGTAATATTTATATTTCTCCCTTTTTTGAGCTTACATTTCAACTCTCTTTTAACAGTTTTTAAGGATATAGAAGTGGTGTGATTGATACTTACCGTTCAGAATGGTAGACTAAATAAATTCTTCTGTTTTGAAATATATATCACATCTAATCATGACCTGGGTGAATAAAGACTGGACGGATGGCCGAGTGTCCCTGGGGAGCAGGAAGATTTCTCAACAAGCTGAACAAATGAAGCAGCTTAGTTCCCTGACTTGAGAGAGCTCTAGTTTGAGGCTTGTGTGTTTTCTGTTCCAAGACTAGCTTTCCTCAGGTTGTTATAATTATTAAGAAATTGCTACCTACAGGTCCAGGAGCACTTTTTTAATACTGTGGATGCAGAGTCACCTATTTGACCTTGGCTGCTCTCCTTGAAACTACAAATATAAACTCTCAAGACTGAAACATAAAAAAAAATCTTCTTATATGGAATGAAATTTGATACAAATTCTTCTTTTATGGCAGTAATTAAGTAATTACAATTGAGAAGATTTGGAGAATGCCTGCCCGGAGAACTGATCCCCCATGAAAAATAAATATCTTCTCCAGCTTTTTCCTCAAACAATTTAATTAAAGACAATAGAGAAAAGCTCTTTAAGATGAACTATCTCTTAAAGATTTTTGTTTTATATGCCCTAATTCCTTCATTATAACATTGGCCAGACTCTAGGTAGGTGAAAGTAATGATCTAGATTGTTTTACATGACTCATCTCTACAATAGCAATTCCAGGTGTAAAATACCTTTCATCTATCTCCAAAGCACTTTATAAGTTGATTTTCTTGATCTGTGGGAAAGGGGGATACTATTGTGTCTATCTCAAAGGCAAGTGTAGATAGAGAGTCTGATGGATTCAAATTAGGATTTATGAGGAAAGGAAGTTGGTAGTCCCATAGCCCTACTCCAAATTAACTGTTGGTGCAATTTCTGGCAAATGAGATAATGTGGTTAAGCATAAGTCCCTTAACTAAAGATAAGTCAAAGAAAAGAAGAGTTAAAATATAAGATTCTTCTTAGACAATTAAGAACATTTACAATCAGTATCAGTCAAGAATGTTAAAAAAGTAGAATTTGTCGAGAAATTGCATCATTTGTTGTGATTGCAAGTGTAGTTTTCCATGCTGTGCTTCCTTGAACATTCAGAATCACTTGACCTGATACGTTGTGATACTCTGATTAAAAATAGCCCTTTACATTGTCAGCAGGCAAATGAAACATTACAAATAGCAACTAGCACAGGA
>NW_020454092.1:3175539-3263457 GCF_003342845.1 Nothoprocta perdicaria
GATCTCGAGGAGCCCCCAGACACTGCCCCTGCTGGGACAGGGCCAAACGTGGGTGCTGAGGCCCGGGCAAGGTGGAGGAGCACGTTGGGTGGTTGTAAAGGAAGGTGCCGGCATTGCAAGGTTGAGCACTAGAAAGAGCAATGCTGTGTTACTGACTGATAAGCAGGTAACAAAAAACATTTTAGAGTTTTGGGAGAAAGTGTACGACGTACATACGGAAAGTGCACTAAAAAAATCTTAGCTTTTACTCTTTGTTGGAATCAGTGCATCTTACCAAACCAGGTGTTGACCTGGTAGTTTTGCTCCGTTTGCAGTTAGAACAAACTAATGGAAAGTTAGAAGGTTAAACAAGATAGGAAGCATGAAATTTTACTTTTATTGTATTTTCAAACTCGAACTCTCTTGGGGCCACATGAAATACCCATGTGAGGTAGCAGACTGATGTCTTATAGAGGACTATTGACGTTACTTTACAACCAAAAGTCTGTTCAGCTCTGGCTACTCTGGAAACTTCCTGGAGTAACCAAAAATGTTTATTGTGGCCATTTTTTGGAGTAACCAAAAAGGTTTATTGTGGCCGTTTTTTGTTTGATATGACTGATTTGGTTAATGGACCAAATCCATTTCATTTCAACCATATTCCAGGTAATATTTTTATTACCTGAATAGGTAATTTTATTACCTGGAATAGGTAATTTAATTCATTATGAATTAAATTTGAATGGGCCAATGATAAAACTACAATTACTTTTTATTTTGTGATTATGTATTTATAGATGAATTTAAAAGAAATAATGTTTATGATACTTAAAATTGTTTGTGTGTTTGCTGATTATGAATTATTAACCATAAACTGAGGTAGGTGGTTTCTCAGAAAGGGAGTTTACATTTGTAACTGCGTTCTTCTTTCAGTTTTCTTTATTTTGTTGTGTTCAGAATTATTTTCCGAGCTACTTCCATGTAAATAGTGAGAAAAAGGAATAAGCAGGATACCTGCACATAAATTTTATTATGAGTTAGTTGCCTACTGTTCTACAAAATGAGCAGCAAACACTGAAGTAATAAAACAAAAGGAAATAACTCCTGCTTATGCCAAGCTAAATAATGTGCTGTTTTCAAATCCTTTTTAATTTTAGTGAAAAAGTTCTTTAAATTAAATACAGAACTTAGCACTTTGCTTCTTGTAATTAAACAGTCAACGTTATATTATGTTTGGAGATTGACGCACTTGTGCCTGAGAACAGAACAGATTAATGTAATGTTTTGCTACCTTTGACCTTGTATCCTTGAGTCTCTTGATTCTGTGTCACCAAACATAGTACTGTAATAGAGTTGAGCTCTAGCTAATAGTGTGTGCTATTCTGACTGTCATGCTCCATCATTGTAACTTACTGCATGAGGTCCCCAAAGTAGCCTCAAACAGAGAGACGCAAAGTCACATCAACAAAACCTAAAAGTAAGCAGAAAAGACCTTAAAATGGAAATTCTTCATTCAGTTCATGCAAGACCAATCTGAGTGTGACTGCTGGTGATTCTGAAAACTCTAGCAGTGAAGGAGCATTTAAATGGATATGTTGTTAAAATCCATTGGCAGATGTCATTCAGAAAATATACCTGGGTTCCTAGTTTTGCTCTTTATGCTGTTAAGATTTCAAAATCAGAATGTTACAATGCTATCTTCATTTTGAAATATAGTCTTCAAATATGAAGTTAGATGACTGACAAAATACATTCAAATAAGTTCTTTTCCATTACCTGGTATTTCCATCCTGAGATAATCAGAGTCCTGCCAAAGTCTCCTCAAGCCCCATGTGGATACTGGAACTCTCTCACACTACAGGTGGAGCATTAGGTGGCAAACAGGGGAACGCACATGCTGAGAAAGCAACTTCCCAAGGAAAGTGGTAGGAAATGCAGAGAGCAGAAGGATCTGGAGGCTGGCTTGAATCCCGCCTGCCCCAAACATTTAGAGTCCTGCATGATTGAGAGCCCTTGTTCCTGGATTTGCCAGTTTAGTGCTTCTTCCAACCGCCTCTGCCCAATGCAAACAGAAGCTACAGAAAGATTCTGGGATTGCTGTCAGGCTTCCCGATTAAGCTGTTTTCTTTTGTATGAAATAGTCCTCATTAAAGCAGACTGTGAGAGAAAACATGGATCCCTCCATGTTCCCTTTGTGAGGACAGTAAGCTGAAAAGGGCCCAGAGTTAAGGTTTTTATTCCCTTTTCTAGTCTATATTTTTTAATTCTATAAGCAATGTATATAGCTGAATGTCTGCACTGTGATTTTTGTAACCTTGAGTGTGAAATAGATGATGTGTAGCTTAATCACACTTGGACATTGGTCCTACTTGCTGTGAGCTCTTACGTTGTGCGAACATAAGAGATGCCATTAATACCTGACAAAGGCAAGTGAAGAGGCATGTAAGCACTAAACTCCTTGTGAACCTAGCCATGTGTGCCTCAGTTACCCTCTCTGTAAAATGGGATTAACTCCAAGAGGTGCTTTGATGTTGGTTAAGTCCGTGAAATGCCTGAAGATACAATACAATTTCAAAAAAAATGAGGCACTTACCTGATACTAAATCATTCACTAGGTGAATGGGTATTCAGCAGCACGCACTGTTGTCTTACCGTGTCAAACAGAAAGGCAACGTATGACCTTGCCTTTATGGCAAATGCCTTTAAGCCTAACTCCCTCTTTTAATAGTCTGGGACTAGCTTTCTGAATTTCCAGTTGTGATTGAATTCTCCAAAGCTATTATTGCTGGAAACAAAAAGAAATTAGAGTTCTCAGGGACCCTGCACTGTGCTGTGCAGTCATGTAAAACATGAAAGAATAGATAACTATTTCAGAGTGAAAGGGAAAACAAAAAATGTTTGGAATCCAGTGGACTCCTCAAATTCATTAGAGGATTGTGAGCTTTCATCACAGATCTTATTCTCAAGCAGAAACTTCATCTCTATTGTTGGCTGCCTTCTGCTTTGTTCGCAAGCTTTTATTTTTTTTATGCTCAAAACATCACTGTAAAAGTGGGCGTGAACATTGGTGCTATAGGACATTATTCCTCTTTATTCCCTGTCTCTTGCTTTCTTGCAGTGATACAGGCAAGGCTCCCCAAAGATGCTAAGCAGCTATTTTACAGCCCAGCTCCTATTCCTTCTCTAGATCCTACTAATTTGCTAGGGATGGAAATAAGCTGGAGTGCTATATTGGGAGACAAATGATTTCAGGTGCATGAGGGGAGCTGGATGTGACCTAATGCATCCTCCAGAGCGAAGCCTCCTCTGAGGGTGCTGCACCATTGGCAGGATGCAGTCATGCTGCTCGGAGCTTTCCCAGGCTCCAAGGAGGGAAAAGATTCACAGAGACGGACTGACTTCCCCGTGTTGGTGTGCCTGTAGGTAGAGGCCAGATGAGCCTTTTTGTTGGTTTATGTTTTGATTCTGTAGTGCAGGCTAGGTCCATGCTTAGATGTTTGTTTTACTTGCAACTTAAAAAGCAAATCTGCTGGTCTGAACTATTGCTGAGGCATGAACCCCAACTTGTTTTCAATGTCTAGCAGTCTCCATGTCCAGCCTGGGTACTCTATTCCATCACTCTGTTATTAATGTAGCTTTTCCACAGTCTCATATTATGAAAATATGTACCCTTAATGTGACTGGCAGCTTATTTTGGTACTGCAAAACCCATCTCTGTACTGTAAAGGAGAAGAGCTAAGCTCGGGAGGTTTAGAGGAAGCCGCCCAACCTCTCTCCCTAGGAAGCTAAGGTCAGAACCCCAGGAGGCTGCTGTGAGCTCAGGGAGAGAGCCCTCGGAACACGCAGAGAGCGTCTGAAATCGTAATTTGTAAATCTACCTGGTTTGCTCTGAGTAGACCTGGTGTGAGTAATGACTGCAAAAACATCATTATTCTACCCTGCTTCTATAATGCCTCAATATAATTTCATGCATGTTATTATAAATGTTAAAAAAGTAGTTTCTAAGGCAGACCCATATATATGTGTGTTCAAATGTATGTCTATAAAATTGCACCCATATATGTATAGTAGATATAGCTATGTAAGTAATTTCCCAGTTTTTCTTTTTCATGGGTCTCATGAATATTCTCTATTAAAACTGAAGGCTTAAGAGGATAAACAGCACCATTGCATTGAAAGCTAACAGAACAAGATGAATAGTTACTACTATGTCTCCTGTCTTAAAAAGTATCTTTTTGTTGGTATGCTAAACAGATAAATATTTACATAGTAAAGCATATTTTTTTTTTTGCCTTTATTTGGAAGCAGCCTATTAGGACTGATTTCTCTTCTTTCTCACAGCTGCAGCCTGAATGGTTATATAAATATATATATATATATATATACTGCAAATCTTAGAATTTTGTAGCTGAAATGAATTTGTGTTTATCATCACTTATCCTTCCATGTAATTAAAGGGCCACATATATGTAGTGGATATTAAATACTCTAGTTTGATGCCTGTTTTCAGCTATATTGAACTGGACAAGAAATAAATACCTTTCTTGAAACTGTGGGCTTAAATGTAATTACAACTAATGTTATCAATTTTTAGGATGGCAGTTTATTTATTCTTAGTTTCTTAATGGACTGCTTCACCAAAATGGTGAATGATGCCACTAGGTAGAAAGCTCAGTTTTGGTTTGCACCTGGGTATTGGTAGCTGACAGCTAAGTTAACATTTTTGTTTCGGAATTATGAAAAGGAAAAAAAAATGTGAACAAGATATCTGGATTCATTACAGTAATCTTCCTTTGTATGAAAAATGGTAATTTCCATTCTCCCTGTGAGTGACAGGATTTAACCATGTGTCATTTGTGTTCTTGCAAACTTTGGAGGTATTTATTTTCAGTTAATCAGGTGGAGCTCATTCAGAAGGTCACAAAAATACGTCTCACTAGCATCTTGGAGACATCAGACTATTTCTAACAGTTTCTATTGGTGAAAAGGGCTAAACTGTCAGCCAAAGAAAAGGGATTACATCAGCATTCACAAGGGAAAAAAAAAGCTCCATTCCTCCTAACTCCATAGTCTATGTTCAATCAACCTACAGTTAATGGAAGCCCTCCAGTGCTAAGCAATAAACAAACACAGTTGGGCAAATAGTCCAAAATCAAATCTAGTCTATAAGGTGGACAATACATAGTTAGTTCCATTACAGAATGCTCCCCTGGGAACCGGAGCAGCTTCTCAGCCCTTCTCATTACACACCAGCACCATCTGTAGCCAGCCTGAACCTTATTTGGGAATATATAAAGTACACGGAAAAAAATAGAGTAGGAATCAAGAGCCAGAGAATCCTATTTCAAGTTTAAATTTTGCTTGTGAAAGATCATTTGGTTTTAGACTCGGCAAACAGTAGGCCCTCATCACTCACAATGAGCTGCGCGTGTAGCAGGGATTACTTCAGATCAGAGAGATTGGAGGTAATTGCTACTTTCCACAGGGAGGTATCTAGGACTAGTGTGGTTTGAGAGACATGGTAGAGTACCATAAACTGAAACACACTGTCCCAAAGCACACTAGAACCACCTGCTCATTGCTTCTCCTTTCCTTGTTCTAGTTCTTCTTGTATTTTTTTCTTCTTTTTTTTAATGAATTATATTTAAAGAAATGTTTTAGAATAGGAAGAAATTCCTTAATGTGTGCATAAAAATGGTAAAATCACCCTCCACTGAATATCTAGCATAGATATATATGTGTATAATATAATAGGTGTTACATTTTCTCCCAACAGAAGTTAAACATTTTAAGATATCTATTATTATTATACTATATAGATCATACTGGTATCAGAATTAAATGCATCAGCAATCAGAGTCCCTTTGTGATTATTACTGAATACAAGAGAATCGTAAATATATATATATATATATGAAAAAAAATATATTTTTAAAAAGGATTCTCTGCCCCAGAGAACTAACAGCCCAAATTTATTTGTTAGTGACTTCAGCAGAATTACTCCTGGGAGATTCATTTATCCTGAAGATTGCTAATGGTTGACAGCAACATTAGCTTCTTTTCCAGTCATTGGTTGTATATGATAAGAGAGAAACATCTTAATATAGTATGTAGAGTTTCTCTGTGTGAGTTTATGAAAGTAATTTATGGAGTTGATTCTTAAAAAAAAAAAAAAAAAAAAAAAAAAAAAAAAACCTACCTTACTACAGCATGGGATAGATAAGCTGCTAGTGTGTATAGATAAGTTGTTGATAGTAGGATTTTGGGAGTTTTATTTTGTTTGGTTGGTTTTATTGTTTTGATTTTTTGTTTGTTTTTTAAACCTACCAACATAGAAACTACGGGTCATACTCTTAGCTGTGCAGGACAGATCTTTAAGCTGCGCATGCATCCTTGCTGAGAGTAGGTGGGATTCTGTTCTTCCAGATACATCAGACAGCAGTGATCATCAAAACCATTTTGCTGCCCCTGCCAAGTCACGTTTGCTGCTTTCATATTTAAATGTTAGGCAGCAAACTTGCGACCAGTCAGCAGTGAGGTTGGTGGTGTAGACAGGCCTGTGAAGGACAGGACACTGGTTGGTGCATATCAGCCCAATTCAGGGGTGTCGGGTACCCGGGGCTGGACCTGTGCACTTGCAATAACTGCCTGCACATTTGCTGCTAATTTGCCAATTCAGTCAGCTACAAATTCCATCAACACTTATTCTCTCGATGACGTTAAGTTCTCCTGCACTGTAGCTGAAGATGTTAGTATGATATTTTTACAGGATAAATGTAAAACAAGCTACCTTTTTATGGAGATTGCTTCCAAAATACTGAAACCAGAATTCACAGGATTTTTTTTCCCCCCCAAATAGAGAGTCAGCAGCTTGCTGCTTCCTCTAACAGGAGGAGCTCCAGTTAGTTGCCTATCTGACCATCTAGGAAATAAATGATCTGTAGGCAAGCAGTATCCTGTAGCATTTACTCTGTAAATCTTTTAAGTTCTTTTAAGTTGTTACAAATAATAGAAATAATTGGCTGTAATTATTTTTTCTTAATAAGACAGCAGTGCAGATGGGTTCTGGGGAAAAAGGTTTTGGACTGACTCCTTGGAGAATTTCAAGTTGCCCATTTTGCCTTTGCCTGGTAGGAAGCAATTTCAAAGGGAGAGCCATCTGGAAAACTAATTCAGGCTTCTTCAATGTTTTATCATTATCCGTTACAAAATAGATCATTTTTGCAGAATTCCTTTAGCAAGTAATGCAGATCAATATTAAGTAACCTACTTTTAAAGTGGTACTGCAGGAATTTGTATCAGACATACGCTAATGGCTTTGTAGTACATAGCATATGGAGAACCTTTATTAAGTACTTCTATATAGGGGGGAAAAAAGATATTTATATTTGCAGCTTAAATTATGTGCTTTTAGGGGAGAAGGAAAGGGAGCAGAGGTTTATTTTATGGGTGGACTCAATCTTGAAGGTTTTTACCAACTGTAATGATTTTATGATTGTTAAATGAAACTGATTTAAATAATGAGTGATTTTTGTTGTGGTTCCTCTTAATAAACTGAGGATAGGGGTGCATACCTTGTCATCGTCACACTAATTCAAAATATTTCTGATTATGCCAGGCAGTCTGTTAAGTTTAAATAGCCCTTAAACTATGGACAAAGGCTCTCTTTCTCCTATCTATTCCAAGGATAGTCTTGGCAAATCAGGCTATTGGTGGTCGTAACTGTGGTGGTCGTAATTGTTTGCTGAAGGTGTTCAGTGCATTTGGCTGTGCTGACTGACAAGGTTTTTACTCCTCTCGCACCTTGGCTTCATTGGGGATGGGTGTGTTCTGTATTCTGGACTCTCTTTTTTTCTTGTTTTGAGTACAGCTAATGCATTTGTGATGTATAGGCACATGTATAGGCAAGTTTCCTTTGAGTGACAGGCTTATGAAAGCCTCATTTTCTATCTGGGTTTGCTAAATCTCTCTTTTCCATGAACTTGCATGGATTTTTTCCAGTGTTTGAATCTTCTGAGACATAAGAGACGAAGCATATGGTTGTGATCTCAGTCAATTTCATCATAGGAAGACCTCATCTTTCTTTACAACAAAAATAAACTCAGGAGTATTATTGAACATATTTGAAATTTAATTAATGGTCAATGTCTAAAATAACTGCAATCTAGTGCTTTCCCTATCAACTACTGTCCCTTTCCATCACACACTTAACCTGCCCTGCCATTTGGCCTGCTGTATTTATCTGCCCTCTCTGGACAGGGCTGTAGAACATGGCGAGCTTTGCTGGAGCTGAGAAGCTGCCCTAAGCTTTGTTATATGGAAAGTCTCTAAGGAGAAACAAGTGTGTTTGAGAGAGCAGCTATGCAAGCAAATCTAAAAAGGCAGAATGTGTAAGATTCAAATGTTCTAGAGGTAGAAGATGAAATTCTTCCAAAAAATGGTGAGGACTTGCTGCTGTTGAGAGGCTTTGTGACACTAAAGTTATTAACAACTATTTAATGAAATATTGATTTGTTATAAGGTATTTCCAGTACATTATGAAGCATTTCCAAATAAAAACCAGGTAGTCAATGTGAAGGAGCGTTGGTGGCACATTTGCTTTTTTGTTGTTTCTTTGCTTACTCTATATTGTGGCCTGTGTTGATTCCCAGTTCTGCTGGTCACTGGCTTAATCTGCCCTATTCTGTGGCACATCTGCGTGTCCCCCAATATCTGTATGGCGAAAAGCACTTAAAGGCCCTTAACACTTTCTCCCTGTTAGATAGATAAACCATGGTCAATTATATATAATAGTGCAATTTGTTTCTTTCAGGGAAACAATACTTTTTAAGTATTGTAAGTGCTGGACTGTTCAATCTTCAAACCCTTCCCTGGTATGCCATGCTTGTCCTAATCTAGTACGGGGGGAAAAAAGAGTAAGAGTCTATTTTCCACATTCCTTTTTTTCTGCTTGCTATCGTTTAAAAAGCAGCTTTGAACCTTGTTCATGGCTTTCCCAGATTTTGCTGTTAGCTGCCAAGTTCCTGTCAGATTGAAATTGAAACGGCAGAAAAAAGATTTTCAACATACTTTTTCTGCAATTTTTTCTGTCTTTCACCTCTAATGAAATGACCTTTAACTGCCCCCTCATCCTACACTAAGCAATGCCGAGTTTTCTACCCTAAATTTCAACTATTTTATTAAATTAGATAGAAAATGGGTATTTAAAAATAAAAACAGAAGTAATTTTAAAAAGTGTTTATGAAGATTTGGATTCCTTGTATTTAGGTGTGATTCTCTGTATTTGGATGCATTGCAGAACTTCAAAGACAAACATCTCTGCATTTGAGAGGCTTTCTTAATCAGTGCTCATCCAAATATATATAATATTGCAAACAATATTGAATGGTTAGCCTCATTTAGATTTTACTGTATTGTTCATATGTATACCTAGTTATCATTTTGTGCTTTAAATCTGTAATCATTTGCCATGAAATAATTGCCTTGTTATTGAAAAACTGAATTGACTTAGCTACTTCAGGCTCTTACCTCCTAATGGACTATGTATACAAATTGCTTATTGAAATACACAGTATAAGAAAGTTAGACTTACCAGCTCATTCTATTTTTATGCCCTATACAACATTCAACACTTTATTCTTGATGAAATGTGCTTCAGTCCCTTGTTGCTCTGTCTAATGTGCCAATATTTCTGGCTGCATTATTTTTTTTTTCTGTGTATGGTCTTTAATGAAAAAGATGCTCACCAGCATAGATATCTCTAAAGCTAACAGTAAAAAAAAACCCTTAAATAAACAGCAGATGCACAAGGGAACTATGGGATAAATGTACAAGAAGCACAGAGTCATAATCACATGTCTGAACTACTTGACCCACTATTGGCATCTAGCAAAATACACACTAGTAATTATGTGGGTATCCCCCATGTCCACAGGTTTCAGATCTGGGTCAACCTATTGCTAGCACTGTAAATATTTGTAAAGAAACTATGAGTCTGGAGATATTGCCTCTGATAAATTGTGATGCGACTTTTAAGACGCAGGTGTATAAGAACCTATGTGCATGTAGCTCATGTGCCTTTACCTAAATTTGATGATTACCAAAGAAAAGATTTGTTAGCGCTGGTTATACCGTCCTACGTGACATTGTAAAACACCACAGTTCTACCCATCTAGGTTTATCAAGGTATTTCAACCCTGACCTTTCATGTCCTTGGTATTCCAGGGCAGGACATATCCTTTAAAAAAAAAAAAAAAAAAAAACTTTAACAAACTCTGTGGCTTTTTTTTGTTTTTTTTTTCCTTTCACATCAATAGAAGTCAAAAAGCATTTAGAATGTGATAACAGCCTTTTATTTTCCTTTTTACTTAGCACCTAAGTAAACTTAAACTTAGCACCTTAAGTAAACCTAAGCAACTAAGATTTTGCATCTTAGATATGAAAATCGTAATATCGTTTCAGGCTGGTAAATATTCTCCGTTTGAATCTTTTCCTAGATAACACTCCATTAAAAAAAAATGTGGAGTATGTGCAGCGATGGTGTAAGAATTTTTAGAGAAACTAAAAGCGAATCTCATTCATAGCTTTGTTCTGATATGCCGCTTAGCTGATAAATCTAACACTGAGCCTCTACTTTGTGTTTGGTGGTATGTCTGCAAGGGTTTCCTAGTTCATGGGATATTGCTTTCCATCCTTTTAAAATCCTCTGTAGAATGTCTTACTTTTTCTACTCTAAAATGTCTTTGTGTTAAGCTCCAAAAGCCAACAATGAAAATATAAATAATTCTTCGTATAGTGAATGGCTCCTCGGATTGCCAAATGCAATTCACTTGGCAGAGAGCAGGCTGTGAATACTAAGTGTTTTCAAATAATAAGCATAAAATTTGGGCCTAGTTTTATCTTCTAGTCTGTATTTTTGTTTTGCAGTCAGTATCCTGAATGAAATTGGGTAATTACTCTTGATGGGCACAGAAGACCCTTAAATAGACAACAGCTTCAAGAGAACAGGATGAGATAACTCCTGACTTGTCTTTTTCTCTTTACTTTTGGGAATCTGGCTCTTGCCTTTGTTTTTCTATTTTTCAGGCAGGTGTTAGCAAAATTGCAGACAAGGGAAGTAAGAATATGTGTTAAATATCAAGTTCCTTTCCAACATTCGTGGATACAGGGATGGTATGTGCTAGCTCTGTGCCAGCCACATGATGGAAAAAGCAAAAAAAAACTGATATATTTATAATTTACTTTGTTTAGGCTGTCTACCTCATTGGTCCATCCCAACAGCAGTCCCCGGAAGCGCTGTCACAGTCTGCTTCATAAGAATAAGAAATGGCAAGCGCTTTGTGTTTAGTTATTGCAGCTTAATCTCTCCCTCTACGTTGGTCATACAGTAAATTATCATATGGCTGAAAACTTTATTATACCTGATAGAGGCAAAAAAAAAAAAAAAAGGCAATACTTTTGTGTACAAAACAGTAAGGAGGGGTGTGTGCATTCCCCATGGAGGGAAGTTGATCCTCCCCTTCGAGGTCCCTGTCGTGATAGAAATGGTCATGGTGTTTGTGGTTTACAGTGCAGATGAATGTTAGATCTGAGTACAAGCCCTGAGCTCAGCCTAGGGCTTGCCTAAAATTTTAGAGAAGCTGTAACTTGGATTCTGTATGTTTTTTGAGTAGTGACAGACAGAGTTTTCTGTGTCATTTTTGGTCTTTTATGTACATCGTGAGATGTACTCCAAAGCAGTCGTGCCCAAGGGCCAGACGCTGCGGCAACTAGACATATTTCGCTTTCTTCATATTTTTCTTTCCTTTTGCCAATGTTTCATCTTTGGGGATTTTCTTTAATTAGCATACACTAACAAGTGCTTCTTAAAGAGGAAAAAAAAGTTAAAATTTTGGTTAGACAAATGCATACAGCTAAAACTAAGATGTGACTGCAGAAAGGCAGGGAATGGACAACTGTAGATAGGGTGAAAGAAATAGCAATGAGAATACTGAGGATAAGTTTCTTCCTATGTCATCAGCTCTCAGTTAATCTCCTTAGATATGTGAAACATCAGTCTTCTTCCATGTATGTGTAAGTGGTTTTGCTCCTCTTCGCTACATCTATGAAGTGTGATGAATGCAGCTAATTACAAAATAATAACTAACTAATGGTAATTTGTTCTTAAAGAATCCTATTATAATTTAAACAAGAAAAAATTAAATCCTCATATATTAATATCCAGAAGGTTCACAAGGGTAAACAGACATTTCAAGAAATGGTTAACTGCTTATTATTTACTATTGTAAAGTACAACTTCTCCATAGGTTGTTTAATACTGTCGCTAAAATCTGTTCTCGGTTGACTTACGTATTGCTGGCCATGTGGAACACATTCTTTACATTCCTGTCACAGGCTAAGGATGTTTTGTAATAATTTTTTGAAAAAATCAGAGACCTTAAAAATTAGGCTCAAACCAGGTTTAGCTTATTAGGCTGAAACTTTCCATCTTAGAAATTAGATATTTAAAATTTTACTTTAAATTATCTAAGCTAGCTAGGTGGAACTGCAGCTCTTCCATGAGGTGGGCTTCAGATCCACATCCGTCACTATCGTCCTTGAGGTTCTCCATCCGCATTTACCCTTCACTGCACAGATGGTCAGTGACCCTTGCTGTGTTCCCATCTCAGATCGCTAGAACGTGCCTCCTCGCTGCTGTCGTCTTTGAGATTCTCAAGTAGGTCAGGGTTTTGTAATTCAAGTTCTGCTTTGTGATAACCCTATCATCTGGTAACAAGGAGGCAGGCAATAGTATGGCAGGAGTGTTTGCTGCTTCACGTGTCCCCCACCATGCCCAGAACCGATGACGCTAACAGCAAAGGGGAGAATGCTGTTATTAATATAAAAAGTAGGTACATATAAATCCCAGCCACAGTGTGTTGCAGTCACTGTTTCAGTTAAGCATCTTAAAAGTTTTCCTGAAGATGAAGAAAATATTTTGGGTGTATCAATTGTAATGCACAGACTTGAGAGTTGATTCCTAAGCTGCAAGGCATAGCTGTGTTTCACAGATAATGTTTAGTTTATGGCATTGTAGAATTTCTCAAAACATAGGCTCAAATTAATGAGAAAATTAAATGGCTTTAGGTGAAAATATTTCAGCTGTTCTATCACACTCAGTTTTCTGTACTAAGATGTACAGCTGGTAGGTTCTTTTGGTATTTCTTGCCTTTTCCTCATTTTACACTTGTATATAGTATTTTTCCTTTGTAATACTTTCTTATTTTAATCTGATTATTTTTTTCTAAAGTGTTGGAAATTGATCCATCTGAACTGTGGAAATGTGTGAATAGGATCTAGAATAATACTTTTGAAGAACACTTTTAAATATTACATAGAGATCAAGGAAGTAACTTTGGTGCACTAACCTCTTGCAGAAATACGAGGCAGTAATTCATTTATTTCCTTCTCTGTTACTGAGATCATACAAAGGCTTGTGATTGATTCATCAGCTAGGGTTTGGAAAGCACCTGATGAGTATTAGTGTTTTAAGAAAACCAGAATGCTTGTTTGCTTGTTTACTGTGGCAAAAATAACGGTAAATCTCTTTTTCTCCTCTCATTCAGAAAGGAATTAACAACAAAATAAAATTAGTTTGAGAAATGTGATGGTTTCTTATGTTTACCTTTTTACTTTCAACCTGATGAGTTATGGATGTTTTTCATTTTGAATGTGATATGGGGAAGCACTGAGGTATTTTTCAAATATCTTCACTGCTTTGGATTAACTCCATAAAATGTCTTGTCTTCTAGACAGATGAACTTCCCTTTGGCAGTCTCTAATTACAATTACTGTAGAAATACAGTTGAGGATATTTAATGTCCAGATATTGAATTAGTTCCCTAAATACTCTGGAGTCAATGAATCCATCATTTTGAAAATTGGGGCCCCTTCCTCAATATGGAAGGGCTGGAGGTCAACTCCTATTCATCCTCTACCTGGGAGTCTGATTCTGGGGTTTGAGAGATTTTTGGTCTTTGATATGGTACTCTGACACTTCCACAGTTCTCTAACCAGTTCTCTTCCTCCAGTTTACCTTAATGAATTGTCTTCAGTCTTTTTATGGTCTCTTGGGCCAAAGACTTTTTAAAGTATTTGGTATTTAGTTTGCGGTCAAATTTAAACATCCTTCTTGCAGTAATATCCAAAAATATAATTCTCTGTATAGATCATTGATCACTTTCTAGTCTTCCTTCTTGAGGTTACTCTAGCAAAAATAACATAAGCCTAAAGTAAACATTTTTTTCCTGAGTTTCCCATACATGACTAGTGACTCTTCTAGTGACCACCATGAAATGCCTGGAGCTCTGATAAGCCATAAAGCACACACAGCAGGTCTTCAAGCAGGGTCCTCAGAGAAGTGCACATCCTCTGCTTTGGCAGGTTTTGCATTAACTTAACTCTTTCCCTGTATGACTTAGTGAAGACTTTGCTCCCCACTGACCAAGATCTTGAATTTTAGGAGTAAGTGCAATAGTTTAAGATGCTCACAAATATTTGAATTAGGAAATTAAGTTGTGAATTTAATCAAGGTCTTCTATGTCTGCAAAACTGACTGGTTCACAAGATTAAAAAATACAAGTATACACAAGATTTGTCCCATGTCCTAAGCTCTTCTGCCATCAGCATCTTGGGAGTCATCTAGGAGCACTGTCATAGCGCCTACACATCCCTCTTGAGCAGAAAGTGCTGGTGCATAGGCACATGAAAATTGCAGAAATGTGAACAAAATCCCTTCAAACCTTAAAAAAATAAATTCTAGAAATTGACAAATTTAGACTAGAGCAGGAAGGACTATGACTTTTGTGAATATGAGCCCTTGGGAAATTAACCTATTTCCTAAAGGTTAATCTATTTTTGATGTACAGCAGTTGCTTTGTTCAGCATCTGGTTGGTAAGCTTATGCAACAGTGTTTGAGCCTAAATTTGGCTGATCTGTTTCTGGTAGTTTAAGGTCAAGATGGTTCTTCTAGAAATGGAGGTGAAGATGACCATGAATATACCAGCTAACTACTGGTTAGTTACTGGCCCTGAAGGAGACAAAACATCCAGTGCTTTTCTACAGAAATATTGAGTATTCCAGAAACCGCTGCATAACAAAATATTGACAGACTTAAAGAAAAGCAACACTGTGCATGGATAGCTCATGATAAATTATATGAAAATCTATATGTCATATTTACGGATTCCTAGAGAATTTATTGTCAGTAGTGTTCTGAAAATGTTGCTTGTTTAGTATGAATGCCACAAGGAAACGTTATTTCACAAGCAATTATTGGAAAAGCTGAGAAATAGCGACTGAATGGAACCTTTTAATAAAACTTCTTATTGATATTGATGATTTTATTTTGAAGTTTTTTCAAATGCTAAAAACAGCTTTTCTTTAAAAATAACATAAACCATTGCCTCATAATGAGATGTCAGCCATGGTTTTACATATACAGTAATATGCTTCCTAATACTCCACAATTTCTGGCCATGCCTGCATATATTGAAGTGCCCTTAGCTTTGCCTCAGGCCCTTAGTATCTCTAGCTGTTATATTACTGGGTGATTTACTGGGAAAATAAAGAGTAGAAATACATAAATGAACATTTTTGTTGCTACCTAATCAGCAGAAAAGAGATTATTTTCTCTCTCTGAAGCAGCAGATACTCTCCTTATAAATATGAAATGTTTACGATCAGCAGCAGTCTTGTGAGATGATAGTGTACTATAGTCTGAATCTTTTTGGAATTGCATTTAAAATACAATAGTAATGTAATTTTAAAAAATCTTTTTTTGCCTTTAACCAAAATTAAATTCCGTAACTGCAGTTGAAAATTATTTAGGTGAATTAAGCTGGGATAGCTCCCCTGTTCAGTTTTTAATTGCAGCAAATTTTAGCTGGATTCAGAAGGCTTTTTTTTTTTTTTTTTTTTTTTTTTTAAATGAAAGACCTACTCATGATATCCCTCCCATATCAAAATGTTTTGGTAATCATTCTGTTTAAATAGTAAGATTTTATATTTTTTTAAGCACTTAGATTCTTGATCTGAATCCATATTCATGGCAGTCTGCTGTAATCCACTTTACCACTTAATGTTGCAATTCAAATGTTCAGTAAGAAGCAAAGCCCTCCAGAATAAAGCATGAATATTACCGTGTGGGGCTGTAAAGAGAAGACTATTAGAATATATCACCAACACACTAGGGGACCATTTAGTGCACTGCTCTAAATACATCATTTAATTACAATGGAGACATTACTTCATGTTTCTACTGATGTAAGTATTATTAGAATTCATGATATTCGCAGGCTACTGTGGGCCATTACATTGGCCATAAGCTATTCCATAAGATTTACTACTAAAGGCCCGCAAGGGTATTTGAGCATTCATGGATTCTGTGGCAGTAGGCTTTTATCTAAGACACATAAGTGAGGGACAACCGAGTTATTATCTCTAAGAAACATAGCTTAATATTTTGGATTCTAAAGGTTAAGGTACCATAAATCCTGAATTACTCTGAGATATCACATAAAAAGACATTTTTATTTTATTTTACTCTACTCTGCCTCTTAAAATATTTTATGATGGCAGTTTCTAGAGTTGTACCACATTGTTTACATTCAGTCCCTGGATGCATCAAAAACCCTGACACAGCATTTCCTTTAAACGGCTGTAATGGAGGCAAAATACATGCAGGGAATATTCCCCGCCTCTCCTGCTTTCTCATACCCATCGTTTCTGGTTTGATTAGTCTCCTGCCCTGATTTGATAAGAGTCTATGCCGACGTCCTTAGCCCATGAAGGATCTTGTTAGCGAGCTAGCGGCCGGTGCTTGGCAGGCCCTGCTGAAGACAGAAGCAGGAAAAGTAAATATAAATATCAGGCATTTTGAAACAGATGGGATGAAATGTGCAGAGATTATGCTGCTGGAGCTCGTAATGGAAAAGGGAGTGTGACCTTTTCTTCTCCAGGTGATCTGTAGACCACCAAAGTCAGCTTGAGTCAGCCCAATGGTCAAGTGTCTTCCTTGGCTTGGCAGTAAGCTGGGAGGCTGTGTTTACCACAGTGCCTCCAGTGCGAGTCTGACTTCCTGGCTGGTGTCAGGCTGTGTTATCTGGTTTCTTTGTGTACTTCTTCTCAAGATTGTTCCACTTCATGGAAGTACCAAATTGCGTGTTACAAAGGATGGGCAGGGTTTTCTGCTGGAGCGCAGTGAGTGTCACAGGAAGGAGCCCCAGGCAGCCAGGGGGATTCCCCCGGCCTCGGCACTGCCGGCTGCCTGGCCATTGGGGTGGACACCCAGGCTGCCTGGTGAGGTGTACAAAATACATAGGTCTGGCACTGGAAAGTTCAAGTGTGTGTGTGCATGAGGCGACAGGCGGAGTTTTCCCGGTTAGCTGGTGCGCAGGGTGTCATAGCAGGAAGGGTCGTGCATGGGGACCTTGCTAGAGTTACGTCACTGCGGGATGTATCGTGCTTGGGGGGTTCCTCTGACGCTTGATCAGGCACGAGCCTTTGTGCGTAGCAGAACACAAACTGTGTTCAAGTTATCTTTGAGTTCAAGGTAACCTGAAATTGTGCTAGAAATGCTAGAAAACCTGAGGAGAGATGCTTGCTTGCCAATTCTTCAGGGCGAGAATGATTCTTTTTCCCCCACCCCGGTTTTTAACTGTCAGGAGGCCTACAGGACTTCCTCCTCACCTGGGCAAAGAGGCACAGGGAGCCTGGAAATGCTCACGCAGCATGCACTTAAATGCTTAACAAACACAGAATTTTTATCTTGATTTATTATGGAAACCTGAAGTCTAGGCTTCACACTTGTTTTCAATTAGATTTACTTTGTGTAAACTAGTCCTCTCACCTTACTATTGCTCTGTGTCTTTTAATGGTTATCTTCATAAAATAACAGTCTTGAATTTGACAGAAGAATCAGTTCAGATCCAGAGAGCTGTTTCTATTTTTGCCAGGAGTAGCTTCGAATCTGAAAATGCATCCAAATGCCTTAAGTATGTGCTGGAGACGTCCCGGAAGGGTGGGTTTTCCCTGGCGCTGCTCCGGAGCCCGGGCAGGGTTCCGGAGCGGTGGCCTGCCTGTGCCAGAAGGATGAGAGGTGCCACCGAGCAATTGCTCGGGCTGCCTTTTGTTGCAGCAGTGGAGTCCGCTGAGGACTGCAATTGATTTTCCTTATGTTAGCATGTGCCGGGCCTGCCCCCTGACCCGCGGCTGGCGCGCGTGCGGGGCGCGGAGGCTGCCGCGCTGCAGAAGCAGCAAGCGCTGCGGCTCTTAGCCCAGCGCTTTCCTTTTCAGAAATTGTTCTCTCCCACTGCGCTCTAAAACCATGTTTTCCTTTCTCCCATACTCTGCTCTTTGAGCTGGTGATGAACTCCCATAAATATTTTGTATGTCTGAAACCTCTTTTTTTTTTCTTTTTTTTTTTTATTCTCCCAATAGTCTAATATAATTTTTTTTAAAGTATCGGAAGCGGTTGATCTGTATTCATGAACCACATAACACTGAGTGCAGTCAAGCATGCGACCGGCAACTGGCAGTGTAGGCCTTGGACTCTGTGGCGTTATTTCTATGCGACATAATCCTATATGAAACATCCCTGCTCTTATACTAGGTTTGCCAGTGGTGATGTGATGGGATGCACAAAGGGGGAAAGAGAAGTCCAATGATCACCTATTGATACAGTTGGATGGAAAGAGTATTACTTCGGCAAATGATTAATTATATATTTTGATAGAAAGCTACTAACTCCTTTTAATTTCATGTCTTTAGACGTTTCTTTTAGTTCTCTTTTCCAAGAAATTTCAGGTGATGGCAACTCCCTCCTTTTTCAATTCTGCTGCTCTTTCAATGCCTTCCATACCTCCTACTGCTGGCAAAAAAGCTGCAAACAATGACAGTGATGTGATTATTGCTGTAACTAACCCACTTCTCCAAAATCATGGTGGATTCGTGAAGACTTGGGCAAAGCTTCCTTGTCCATTTGAATCTGATTTTTTAGAAGCAATTTTTGTTAAATTATGAAATTCTGCAAAACATACAGATATATCTAGAGTGGGATATTACAACATACTTAAGGCTTTTTACCTATTAGGAAGAAAAGAGGGAAGAATGTGTTAAACCCAGAAGAGTAAGTCATGTTTCAGTGTCTGTTCTCAGTAGGTGGCACTCTTTCCTCTGAGTATGTGCTGAGTTAAAATCTCAGCAAGTCCGTTCCCAAGGTTCATGTTTTAGCTCGGAAGTAAGAGCGAGGTCTGATAGTTTGTGGTTGCTGAAGACTCTTTTTGCAGGAGATGTGATACTGCTGCCCGTGTCCTGGCCGCATTCCAACTGTTGTAATTACGGTCGGAGTCTCTGTGTTTGCTCTGCAGTTCCAGGAAGATACGTTGCTCAAAAGATTCCCACGCAACCCCCGTCAATTTAATGTGATGTATGTTCACGTGGAATGATTGACATGGTCTTCAACAAGATAGTTGCATGTCAGTAGTTAATTAGGTTATTTTTCTAATCTTCCACAGCCTGTAAAATCTTCTTGATTTTTGATAGGTCTAGAGGAAACCAAAAACATAAGATTTCTATCTGCACTGATAATCTTTTGAATTTGTTTTCTTTGTAGTGTAGAGGATTGGCATTGTCCTCATTACAGGAAGAAAAATTACATTTAAACCAGATGCATTGGAGTAAGGAATGAAAGAAAGGAAAGGAAAAGAGTAGAGGAGAGAAAGACCAAAAAAAAAAAAAAAAAAAAGTGAGGCTATTATACCACCGCTTAATATAGCTTAAATAGAAGTAAAATGCTTTTTAGCAAGCAGAGAGAGAGAGAGAGAGAGAGAGAGAGAGAGAGAGAGAGAGAGATCCAGGTCATATGGATCTTATCTACCTTGTCTTGCACAAAAACAACTTTGTTAGAATAACATGAGCTCCAACTCTGTACGTGACAGCAGGAGTAGGTATTTGTAGGATTCAGAGCTCAGGGCTGTACAAGAATGCTTTAGTCCAAGAGGCCACCTTTCAGATTTTGAAGATGATCAAAACAGACATTTGAACTGGTTACCTTTTTTTCGTTAAAGGGGCAACAGCTTGGCTGTCTTTATTTTCTAGATCTTCTATTAACATTAAGAGCATCTAAGCTAACGTACATGAGGAATGGATTGGGAATGTTAAAATCCTCCTGTGGTGGAAAGAAGGCAGGCAAGGGGCCAGAATGCAGAGTAGTAAACGGAATAAGGCCTAGCTGGAGCAACCTCATCATTTTGGAAATGGGGATGAGCAAGTGCAGCAGATGTAGCTGATCCCCTTTCCTCTTCTTTGTTATGATATTAGCTGACCACTCTGTGCAGACTCTGGAGAAAAGAACCATCTAGCAATTTGTCAAAAGAGGGGTCTTCAACTTGCCAAAAAAAAAAAAAAAAAAAAAAGATAATGGAGAAATAACATTCTCTGAATGTCACTGTGTAGTATTCACAATTGTGTTAAACATGACCTTAATCTTACAGATGATCCACTCTATTGGATGGAGTTATACCGATTACCTTTGTATTTAATACATGTTGGGTTTTGGCACAAATGTTTATAGGCAATAAAAATGGCATGTGTGAGAGGAGGAGGAGAAGGGGAAAAAAAAAAATCTAGTCCTAGAGGATAAATAGCATCTTGGGGCAAAAAGACGATGCTAAATTCTATGCACCACTTCAGCCTTACTATGACCAGAAATAGTCTTAAATAAATAGCATTGGTAAATAATGAAGTTTAACAAAAAACATGAAGTTCTTAGACAATGTAAGATGACATAGGTCTGTTAACTGCTAGATAATTATACTGATTTAAATCATCTGAGGACCAAATGAGAAAGAGAAAGAATCAAAAATGCCTCAGTCACAATTCAAATGATATCTTGAATTAGCATTAATACTTTGGGTAGAATTCTGCACATACAAAACTTTTTCATTCTTAAGTCCCTGCCTCTCCAGTGTCATTTCCCATTGCTGTTCCTTGAACAAACAAAAGTATAAACCAAATGATTGCTAGTCTTATTCCCTACAGAGCATGGACCTGGCCTTTGGGGGCCAGATGAGACCATGCTTTCAAATGAAGCACCAAGCAAGAAGCCCACAGATACTCTGCTATTTCCTGTTAAATGAAAGAGCTACCTCTTTTGCTTCTGCTAGAGCCCAGCTTATGAGCCTGGCCTCGATAAATTATGGGAAAAACATTTTCCTCAGATGCCATTCCTCTGTATGCACTCACGTCTCCAAGGCTTAAGATCTAACAATCCTCTAACAACTTGGCCTGGAAAGATGAATAGCTTTTAAAACATTGTGTAGATTGTATTAATTGGGAAGGGAGTAATGGGTTTAGAGTAACTGGATCGTTTTTTTAAACAGCTTGATTTGCAAGGATTATCACATACGCATTGAATTAGACAAATCCAGGGAAATGAGAATAATTTCTGCCTTTCCTGGACATGAATTTAAAGTAGAGAAATGCAGAACTAAAAGCAAATAGCACAACCTGTTTTAATCAAAGTAGTCTAGCAAGAAACAATCAATTAAAGAACAGTCTGATTCTCTGTGACATCAATGTATGAAAATCTGTTAGACGCCAGATTGTGTCTCAAGACACATATGATGAACTGAACAAAATGACCTGCTAATAGCTTTTACGGGTAATAAATGCATCATGTTATTGGTAATTCTGCAGATGGTAAATCAAGCTAATATCCAGGCTGAAACAAGCTACTTGTTAAATATACTTCAAAAATGTTCCTCCTTGTTATTCCATAATTGTATCACACAGAAAAATATGATGATTGTTACTTATTTTTAAGCATTTTAAATTAAAATGTTTTAATGTGTAGACATTTAATTTTCAAATTCTTCAGAGAGAGTATTTTTGAAGGCTTTGAGTACAGCATTTGTATTGAGATTAACAGTCCTGTATAAGCAGTCATATATATGTAAACATATATACACATGAAATATTCTCAGCTTTATTGTTTAATGTGCATTTTGAAAGAGATTACACAATGGTTAATATTAACCTGAAGCAGTTGTTCAAAAAGCAGCACTTTCTATTGTAGAGATATAAGCAGTTTTGAAATGGGCAATTTTTGTAGGAAAAAAAAAAGGGGGGGAGAATATGAGAGCTAAGTTTAACAATTTGAAAAAAAAAAAAAAAAAAAGCTATACATAGCAAATTTAAATTTGGGCTATATAACATGATTCAGTTTTTATACCCCAAAAGACTAACTCTGTGAAGAATGGGACCAAATTGCATATAGAATTGCACCAAATTTCACATCTACCCATGGTAGAAATTCTGACAGAATGTTGGTTCAAAAAATATTGATGCAAGATGGGCATTCCACTAGCATCTCAAAAATGAATAGTGAAAAACAGTAAAGAAATCAAAAGAACTTAATTCGTGTCTTCCTGCCAGGGATTTTCCAGAATCTAGGAGTCCATACATTCTGTATTATTCACTGTCAGCTTTTAATAATAAAAAAGTACATTAATTTTCTAAGTAGGAATTATTTACTGCAGAAAAGCAGCTACTAGCAATAATAAATTATGTTTTTGTGGCTATCCAATTCAGTATTTATCCACAAATAATTCAAACAGATGTTCAGTGCTCAATTATTATACTATCTGTTAAAAAAGTGTTTTTGACAGGCTAATTCATCAGGAAACTAGAAAATGATTGGAGAACGTTAATAAACTGTGAAGGCAACACCTTAACATGTTAGATACTGCAAAACTATTCAGGCAACGGTGAGAGTTACAGGTATCAAAAAGCTAATGTGATGAAGAAACAAAATCTGAAAGATTTGTATTGGGAAGTCTTTTGAACACATTTCTTTCCCCATGTTCTTGTGAAAACACTGTGGCCTTGACCCTACTTCATTGCTTTAGTTCTTCTGCAATCCTGTGTCAGATCTAGACACATTAATAACGTTTTTTAACTTACCACTTACTATATTTGTTCTGGCTACATCTCTCAATATCCCATATTTGAGCAGATAGTGTGAGTTTATAGTGACCCTTCTCAGCAATTTAGTATTGTCACCAAACCTGTAGAAGTGTTGATAAATATTAAATAGTAATACATCAAGGTTTTTATTTAGATTTTAAAGCTAATTTGTCTGGCACTTTTGTGATCTGTAGTGGTCACTTTCAGTGAATAGTCAAATCAAGCTGTTGGTGAAGAAGGGAGAGGAAAAGCATGGTTAGATTTGTTTGTGCTGTTAGAAACTTGGAGATTGAAGACTCCCATTTGCTTTTGTTGTTAGGGACTGTGCAAAGCACCCAAAAGCTGCCATACAGAAGCAGCCAAAAACATGGTCCTCCCCAATGGGAAATTCCTGTGGGAGAGGCCTGTGTCACGGAGCACCCCTTGTTGCAGCAGGACGGGGACCGGAGAGATGCCCGGGCAGCTCTGCAGCAGGGCCTGGCGTGGGTGAAACTGAACTCGGTCACTGAAGCTGATTGGACTTTGAGATATCGGGGCCACCTCTACCTACGTTAGACTTTGACTTCCACGTCATTGAGGTTTATTTAAAGGTGGCAGAATACTACTCTGAAAATATTCAGAAGTGTCCATAGCAGAACTGCTTGTGTGTTTGTCCAGTCGTGGACTGCACAAAATAGCATTTCACTCTTGTGATGCTGCTCAAATTGTAAATATTTATAAACACAGAAAAAAATGACTGAGTTATTAGTCAAAATAGCAAATCATTTGAGGAAATTGGGACCTCCTTGAACAGAGGTTACTTTCAATATATAAATAATTCATTGTGAAATAGTCATATGTCTGTTTGTAAGTACAATATGAGTATAAGAAATTATTCTTTGATCCAATGCTTTTGAACATCCTTTCTTATGACTCCCTTTTAGAGGTTTCAGGATGTTTAGATGAAAATATAATATATTATTTACTATATGTACAAGTCAAGCCAGCAGAATAATATTACTGTTGTATGTTCTGCTAGCCAACTCATCCAGAAGTTGGCTGGAGCACAGAATCTGACTTTGGGTGGTTTCTTGGTGAACCAGCAGAAGGTGGTAGAAATTCCCTAGCTACCTCTGCCTCCATCCTTTCCCCATCCTTCACCATCTGCTTGTTTCAAATGGGCCAAAAATTTGACTTTATATTTCCATGGAAACTATTTTGTATTTTTAAATGGCCAATAAGTGAACTGAAAATATTAACGATAAAGTCTGGAGTTATTGGGCTAGAGCTGCCCCCTCAGCCATTAAAAGCTGTAGGAGAATTTCTAGTTGAGAATCACTTAGTTCCCACTTGGAAAGGGCCTTGGCTCTCAGCAAAAGACTCTTCATTCACAGGCCTGTCGTTGTTATCCCTTTGGCTTCTGACGTGAAGACCGTGGTCAGGTTGTTTTACTATAGCAAATACTGGAAAAAAATCCAGGGCAGGGAGCCCAGCGAGCAGAGTGTTTTTCTGCAGAAGCCTTTCCTTCTATCTTTTCATTATTTTAACATAATAGTTGGCAGAGGCATTGTATAAACACAAACTTATGGTTGTTGCACAGAACAACTTAAAAGTTGAGTAATTATTTTAATAACTAAGTATTAACAGCTAGTAGGAAGTTATCTGTCCTTTCACTTTATCTGAAAAATGCTTCACCTCAGTGAAGCAAAGTTTCTGACTCACTGAGGTCTGTTATTTCTCAAACATTTATTTCTATTTAGTGAGAAAATACTTCCCAAGTGTAAATTATAGGTGAGAGATCACTGGGATGTTTCCTGTAACACAATTTAGTTCTGGTCACATATTTTAAGTTTTTTCATCCTCTAGCGTTGGCCTTGCACAGCCATGGTTTGCAAGAAGCACTCCTACCTTTAGAAATACCTTCTCCTTCCAGCTGCCCATCATTTCAGGAGGTGTAGGGCTCTAGCAGATTTTTTTTTTTCATGTTCTTATCATCTTTATTTCCTCAGAAACATCACAAGAAAAATATTTTCCTAATTTTTTCATTTAAAACAACTGTGAGAATTTAACTGTCCTGCAATATTAATTCTCAAATAATTATTTTTATGTGTTTAATTGTGTTTAAAAACAAGAACCAGTTTTCAGCATCCCATAGCCTGTGTCATAGCCCCTTCTTTCACAAATGTTCTGGATATCAAGGAAATTAATAGCCTAGGAACAACTGGAAGAACTTTAAAGCTTCTGTTTGCTCTCTGGATGATCACAAGAAGGAAATTATGTGCTGCGTGTCTTGAGAAATTATATTTATTATTCTAAAATTTATTTAAAATTAAGTATATTATATCAGTTTAAATATTTCTCTAAATTATAAACTGTAATCTCCTGATAGATATTTAGTGCAAATTGAAAAAGCTTAAATGGCTTAAAAATGGCTTTGAAGCATTGTGTAGAAGCAGTTATCATTTATAAATGATGAGACGTTAATGGCTTCCCTCTGCATTTACTGTTCGACTTTGAAGAAGAAAAGAAAGTGTCTTCCTCTGGAAAGATGCAACCTGTGCCTACAAGTTTACTTAAAGTACTAATTTTGAGATTCTTTATGTTACTGTAATATTTTGAAATTCAGAACAGTAAATTTATTGTGATAGAGAGTTGGTTAGCTAGAATGAAACCCATTTCATTTTTTATTTTAGGTTTTATTTAGGTTTTAAGTGTCTGACTCCCATGCCTGTGTCAAAGATAGCAGAAATAGCTAAAAATAATGTACAGTTGTCTTAGACGTGGAATAAGTCATGATTTTAAATGATTCCATTATGGAGGAGTTATACTATAGGTTATTTTGCTCCTGGCAAGAGTTCTGTGGAATAGTTTTTGTTTAATAAAAATATGGGCAACAAACTATCCTTAAATAGCTTAGGTTTAAAGAAAATAAAACTTGGTGAGTTTTTCTAGAAGAACATATGAACTGTCGACAATATCTCTTTGTGTGCAAAAGGAAGAGGAGAGAGGATAGGAAAAAAAAAAAAAAAAGGAAAAGGGAAAAGGGAAAAGAGAAAGGCATTTTGAAGTAGAAATCTTCAGAGTTATCTTGTCCAGACTGAACAGGGAGGTTATAACATTTGAGGATTTCATTGACTAGCACAGCAGAAATTGCTTCTGTTGATAAAGGGAGTTGGTTAAAATATTTGGCCAAGAGTATTTGCAACTTGAGCTCTTCCAAATATAGATAGTGTTTATTTTAAAGCCAATTTGGTACGGCTGATAATCATATGTGAACTCCAATGTGAAATATATTCTTTGGTAATAGGAAAAATCATTCACTTTCAGTGTCAGTCAGTTGGAGTTCTCTCTGATGATGAAGGTGCGGTTATTTTCTTCCAACTTAGGGTCATTTAAGAAGAGCTGCTTCTTCCTAAGGGATATCCATGACAGAGCCTTGAGGGTAAGAAAACTGAGATAACAGATAACAGCAAATTATGCTTCTTATTGTATCTAAAACAAAATTTTAACTGCTTCCAATTTTGCTTTCATGTTTGATTATAAGGACTAAATTGAAGCCCTGAAATAAGGAATCTGATTGGCTAACTTTTAAGCATTTGACCTATCTTTGCTTTTTTTAAAAATTAATTTTAGTTTCAATCTAGTTTAAAGGTCTGGTTCAAAAAATGCTAAGAATATGCATATAAATAATTCTACTTATCTTGTTGAGACTATATGCATCCTTAAGGTTAGATTAAAGTTAAATATTTTGCTAAGTGGAGACCTATAAGAAGAAAAAAGTCCGAGTGATCAAGAATCATATTGTAGCATATGATTCCAGTACATACTCAATTTTAAATCTAACACTTAGTGGAATGTATTTGTTTTAAAAAATAAAATGAGGTGAGATCAAAGGAAGGAAAGAATTGGTGGGAACAGGGATGGGTTTAACTTAAAAGCCAAGGTCCATGTTGAACTCCACTGACAAAGCTGACCTTTTTAAGTAGCACAAGTGAAGGTGAGATTATCCATTCCTTTTCCCACCCCTGTCCAGCTGGAATGGCATCCCCCACGCACATACACAAACAGAGCAGCAGAAATTAGCAAGCAAGGTAATTTTAGTATAAATTCCTCAACAATCCCCAGACACCCACCAGTAAATGCAGTGTAGCTAAGGTTAGAACATGGCCCAAGGAAGGGTTCTTTTTCCTCCTCTTAGGCCTGAGGTTATTTTGCTAGGACAAAGTATCAGTCAATGTAACCGTAAATGAAACAACTCCAGTACTCTGTGCTTCTGGCTTTTTTATAAACAGAGTATTACTTTGTAGAACTTGGAGAATGATGCTGTCTCCCCACCATAATTTGCAATGCACACACAGCCTTCTACTCCACAGATTTAAAATTTGGAAGTAAAACTCTTCTTTAACTATTACTTTCAGCTGTTGCACACAGCTAATAAATGCCTGATGACAAAGCAAAATAGAAAAATAATGTATTTTCCTTTCTAGTGTGCCATTGAGCTGATTTTACGCTTTTGGAAGCACTTTCGAGGAAGTCAGTTTTCCCTTTTTGTGTATCTTTCACTTAAAAAACAAAACAACAACAAAAAGCAACGATTTAGAAACGGAGACTGTCAAGATTCTTATACTGATTTTAGAGATCAAACCCCATCCAATATTGTACCTGCTTTCTAAACCATTGCTGAACATTAATAACCATATTCCCAAATATACCCACTCCTGACAGTTCTCTCTGTTTTATCATAAGTCTTGCAGTATTAGGTGGTGATTTGAAGTACCTGGATACAAGTGATAACAAGAGAACCTCGCCTTTCATTTAAAAATATGTATGTTTTTAGGCTGCCTAGCTGTGGAGAAAAGGCTGAATACACCATCTAAGAACACACAAAATTCAGAACAGAAAATGTCATTCAAAGTAAATCTGTTTTTTTTTTTTTTTTTTTTTGAGTGTCTGGACTGGCAATATTGCTAACTAAAATTGTAATGAATAAATAATGACAAGTCAATTTAGATTCTCTTTTTACCAGAAAGATTGAAACACATGAACTAAGGCAAACAGGTTAGTATGCAAATAATTGGCGAGGTCTAGCTCTTACTTTCAGCTATATATACAGATTGTCCTTTATTGGCAGACGAAAGATCTGGGATTATTAAAAATGCATTCTGATAAAGCTTTGAATTTTTGCTGATTGCTAGCATTGATGTACAACCTCTTACACCATTCAAAATACCCATTTAGCAGTTAATGCTGTCCAGTAAAGGACGTGTAGTACTTGCGATGGAAAACAACGTTGCCCGTGTTGTGTAGTGACCTGACATACTAAATTACACAACAAGGCACACTGTCTCTCCAGAACTAAAAACAAAACTCATGTCTAGCTGTTTAGGTGAGCTTAAATATGGGGCAGTGCTAATGAAGCTTCCATCTTTGAGGATTTTCAACCCTTTATACTCATTCAAAAATCATGTAATTGTAGCAGTAGAAGAGCTCCATATGCACCTTACTAGTATATGAGCTGCATTTAAGTAAGTGTTGTCTAAACCTTAGACTGATTTTTTTTTTTTTTTTTTTTTTTTTTTAAACTAAAGCAGTTCCATCAGGAATAACTCACCTTGTTCCAAGGGGAAAAGAGGCGAATTATGATAACTCATATGTCTTTGGAAGAGCTTTCCCTGCTGTGATAAGCCTATTTGACTACAAGACTGCAAGAACTGTGACTTTTTGACACCAATTCCTGTAAGGGTATCTCTTCCAAAGATTTGGTTTTCTTTACCATTGAGTTGTCCAGTAGTAGGACTCCCAATGTCTAGATATTGCCTCTGCAGCTTTTTTTCTCATGCTGTAGTCTTTCTTCTGTATGTTGTCCAGCATGATATATACTGCTCATTCAGGTTGAAGAATGACAATTTTGCTGGGAAAATAAACAAACAAACAAGAAATTTTCCTGAAAACTGATATGCCCTGTGTTAATATTTCCTCAAGGAATGAAGATGTATAAATAAGCCAAATATTCTCATGTCCTTTTCTTTTCAAGCAATACAAAGTTCTGAGTCACTGGAAATGTCTAATCTTCTGTGCTTTGTCCCTTCTTTTCCATGTAATTATCTTTTCCTTCTGGTACAATATATGAGAGATTTCCAATACAAGCACACGCTTCACAGTTTAAGTGTTAACGTTCCATTAATCTCTAACAGCCAGATTTATTTAGACTCAGCAATATATTATTCCAAAAAGGTATTGAAATCAATGAATCTAAAATACAACTATCATGTATGCATTCTGCACGTACCTCTCATGGGTTGAGGAACTACACACATCTCAATCTGGGCCAAGGACCTCTCTCTGTTACATGTCTTGATGCCAAATGATTTCCTATCTGTGAATAGGAAGGATGAAATCAACTGAAATTGAAGTCAGTGGGAATACCTCATAGAATAATATATTACTTGACATGAGTAACGGTGGCAGGATACACCCGATGGGAATTGCAGAGCTAAAGATTGGCACATTAAGTTGAAATACTCCCCTTCCCCTCCCATGTAGTATTTCCTGATCCAGACTTGTCAGTGTACTTACAGCCTGACCTTCTGTTATTCCTTCTATTGACTCCTGGGCATTGTTATTTTTTAAGTTGGAAATTCAGTTCATGCAATACTGTATCAGGTTACTCACCTTGAGTCTAAGTCAGATATGAACCTCCTTTGGAAAGAAGGGACCTTCTGTAAGGAACTTGTGGAGCTTGCCCTGTAGGAAAAAAAGGGAAATTTTAAATAAATTTCTCAGTGGTTTCATAACCCTGATAGGTTGCTGAGGGAGTCTCCTGTACCCTGGTTTTGAGTGGTGCTGCAGAAGCTGACGGATGGGGGTTGCATGAATATGGTAGGTTGTAGTATTCCTCTCGGATCCTGGGAGGACTGGAAGCCTCTTGCTATTTTAATGCTGGAAAGTGGATTTTGCTGTAGGAAAATATTTTTGGCATTATGTTTACTATAGTAAAATTTCCTTTTGTTCAGTAAATTCAGGGAAGGATTTTATGCAAAGTATAGATTAAGTACATCCAATTTCACTGTCGTATAAAAATTTGTTTCAATTTATTTGAAGGACTAAACCAAATCCTTCTAAATTTTCCTCTGTTCAATAAAATCTTCACCTTGAACAAAATTCACTCTAAATTCTCTCTTACTTGCAAGGCTATGTAACTATAGTACTTAAGTATGTAAATGATAATGTAAATTCCCGTTCATGAGTTTTAAAAATTTGTATGATAGTGAATCTGTGGCTGCCAAGAATGCTATAAAAGAGTGCTCTTCCAACTTGAATGCTTGAGTGAAGAGGAAAACACCGGACATTTTGTTTTAGAACATAATTTTTGTAAAATGTGCAGTCTCCAATCCAGTTTTGGATTGGAATTAAGGCCACAAATATACATATGAATATTTGTGTATATATGTGTGTATATGTACTGATTTTAGTGCATGGAACTTTTTCCACAAAGAGCAAAAGGCACATTTGGAACTGAGAGAAAATTGCAAGCCACCTCCGGTTGACTCTGTGATGTTACCTTGCTAAGATGTTACCTTTCTAAGAAAGGTACCACAGAGAGGAAAAAAAAAAAAAAAAAAAAAAAAAAAAAAGATCAAAAATATAGTATCTGTTCTAAATTTAGATGGTGAAGAAATAGTTCCTAGAACATTGCATCAAGAGTTACGCAGGGAGAGATTCATGAAGCTGCATGAGATGACAGAGACAGGAAGAAACTTCTCCTAGTGTTTCAGACCAGACTAAGTCTAGGCAAGAAAAGTTTGGGCAAAAATTATAAAGTATTTAAACGACAACAATTTTATTTAGATCTGTAATAGTAATGTAAAGCTGCAGATTGTATGAGCTTCTAGAAATTTGAACATGCCCTATTTTAATCAATACAGTATTGTAAAAAGTGATAGACTTTTGTGTGATATGTATTGCTTTTCCATTTGTAAGTTCAACACCATCTCCTTCAAAATTAATGCAACTTTTATTTGAGAAAATTCACAGGAAAAATGTTTCACATCTGTTCCCAATGTTTCTTATTTTCAATGAGAAAAAAATGTTAAATATTATTTTAATTTAAATTTCACATGAGTTTCTTTCTTTTGGAGTACAGTGATCTGTACTGAATAATCAGCAAGCTGAATAATCTGCAGTGCAATGGATTAGGGGACGAGATTCAATCTTTCTCTACTCTTGTATGTTTTGTCTTGCTCTGAATGGAATAATTCTCCTTCCTAAATTGCTGCTTCGTGCTAACGTGATTTTTTTTCTTGTGACTTTTTCTACTTCTTTTCCTTCAGATTTATCAGTTATATGCTCAGCTATTTTGTTTTTTCCCAATGTAGACTTAAGATGCGTGATTTAACATGGGACATAGCATCTTCCCTACGTGCTAGATGTTTAAGCCCTTGATTAAATATGTTTTTGCTGTCTTGCTGATCTTTAACGTGTATTGCATTTGCTGTTCATGTTAGTTTATATTTTATCATTCATAGAAATGACTGCAGAGTCTGCAAAACTGCAGACTATAGACTTAAAATTTGCAGTTTGTGATCTGAGTCTTTAATATCAAATTCGTAGAGTTTAATTAACAACCAAAAGGGTGTTGCAGCACTTTGTCTTTCCTCCTTCATTTAGGCAGCCTCTTCAGAGTGGTCTTAAGATCAGAACCACTTGGAAAGTAGCACCTGTGAAGCCTTAAATCTGACAATAATTCAGATCCCCTGCTTAGGACCTATCTGCCTTAGGTAGCTTGCAGCTCTACACATGAGACTTCCGAGGTACCAGGTCATCGCAGATCCTTGTGGGTTTAATCTTGTGCCATAAAGAGCAAGTTAAGAAGGCAGTAGTGGAAGGTATTACAAAAGAAAATTCTTTATTTTGTCATCATCATCACTATATTGATACATACATACAGGGAGCAAATGTATACTTTGAATTCATTTCCAACTTTAAGTTTTAGTATGGCAGATGGACAAGGAGAAAAAGCAAAGTTTTTCCAACAAAGTGCTCTATTTCACATGAACCATTTGTCAGAGGTTCTGTTGAAACATTATATGCTATAGCAGCACTGTCTCTTGAGAATAATTGTTTGCTTTGGGGTCTTCAAACAGTAATTCCAGAAGCTCTGCAGGCAGGGCTATTTACAGGAAAACATGAGAATTGGTTGATCACTGCAAACATAGAGATAGTGGCACGACTGCAGGGAGGGAGAGCACTAGATTCTGCAGCTGATTCTCAAGTCCGTAAACATAAAAATAGTAATAGCATTAGTATTTTACTATCACAAGCAATTTTCTACTATAAAAAGTGACTGGTTATGTTTTGTAAGTAATTTTTTCTTTTTAAGATTTTCTGAAACATAGACAATGTAGGTACATCTACTATAAACTGCAAATCTGTGTGAAAAATGAGTGTGGACGTGGCTATTTCTTGGGAATAAGATTTTTACAGTGGGTGAGAATAACATTTTGTAATATTGAATAATGTGAATGAACAATGTATTTCTATCAGTGGGATAATGTGAAACTCCATAAAAAATTCTAATAGACATAATGGAAATAGCTCTAGACAGCTAGAAACAAAATATGCTCCTGGGCATAAGCATAAAGTTTTCCAAGCTAGAGGCTGCATTCTGGGTCTGGAGCTTCTCACAGTGAATTTACTGAGGCAGTTATTAAATGCATATTTGACCAATCCATGTGCAAAATAACATATGTCATTGCCAAACTGAAAATATTCCTTCCCCAGCTAAGATTTTGCATCACCAAAATCCTCTACCTTACTGAACTGAATAAAGAGTAAAGTAAGGAATGAACAACTTTTGTTTCTCCCTTTTACTTCAGGATATTTCTTTCTCATTCTCAGATTCTTATTTAGAACAATGAAATCTTGTTGCCATGGGGCAGAATTTACCAGTAAATAGGTAATGCTTGCTTATTTTGGCACTCTTACTAGTCAATTGGATGTAACTGAGCCTCTGGTGCCTAGACTAATTTTTCTAGAATTTAGGTAAGAAAAGAAAGTCTGAGTGACTTTGTTTCTTTGATTAATCTTTTCAGGACACGTTAAAACAGATTAATTCGAAGTAGAACCATAGAAAGAGGGTTTCTTCAGCATCACTGTCCCCAGAAGATGATCTGATGAAGAAAATCAAAACTATTGAAGAAGTGACTTAAGCTGCTTGTTTGTTATGTTAATGACAGAACTGATAGAATGAGCCTAAATATCTTGTTTTCAAGCTTCCATTAAGATATCAGCTATTCATTATCCATGAAGTGCAGATGATACACTTCAGTTTGAACTCTATAAGCTCAGTTAACAAAGATTTTGCCTTGTAAAGTGAGCAGTTCAAGCAATGACAGTGCAGAGGTTTGAACAAGTTTTTATTTTCTAGTTCTCTATGAATTATGGTAAAAGACTTGCAAATTATCCAGTTTCCAAAGAGATGCCTAATTTGAAGTATTGCAAATCATGGGTTAGAATCCATTTCATATGAGAGAATAGGAAGGTACAAGCAGAGTGACTGACAGACCAGTGTGTCTTGTCAAAATGCAAAGAATGCATTTGAAATATTGCCATAACAGCTACAGTCCACATTCTAGCCTCGAATCCAGCTGGCTGTGGTTAATTTATATGTGTGGATATTCAGACAGAATTTGGCTGGAAGTCAGAAGTTTAAGCATAGTTAAAACAAAAACGTAGGTTTGTTATAGTTTGTTACACTAAAATACCAGTTAATAAAGGTTGTGAACTGAACTCTGACACAGCCAGCTTCCTGTTGTGCTGTCAGATAAAAAAGATATGATTCCCGTGTCTTATTCCGGTACTGTGCTAGGATACGGAAGCTTTGGGATGCTGCTGGAAAAAATAGTTAAATTTTAATTTAACTCAGTGGAATCTGCTTGTACACTAAACATAATTGTTCTCTTGGGCATGCTTAGTAATAAAGCCAGGACTAATTTTGGGTTCTATTTTGTGTAAAAGCTTAAATAGGAAGCCACTTGCTCTATTTATTTGCTTTTTTTGACAACATAATTGTTCACTGATCTTGCTAAGAAACAATCTCTGTGCAAGCCAGATGAGGGACTGAGGCTCAAAGGCCAGTGGAGCAGTGCACAGGGAAATGAAAACAATATCTCCATATCACTCTTTGCAGAGAATTGAGAGCACGTGTTTATTGTGTCCTCCTTCACACCCATGCATAGCATTTTTGCTAATTTATAGCATTTTTGCTGCTTAGTGAAAATAAATAGTTAACATTGGTGAGCAATAATTTCAAGAAACATCTCTGACTCTTCAAATTGCTCTCTAATATTCGTAGTGTATATATATTTGAAATTATTTATGGATTTTGACATGATTTTACAATGAAACCTAACCCTGACTTTTCAGTGACTTAAAGTGGAGAGCTTCATTGTGTAATTAGGTAGAGCAGGTCACTGTGCATTGTGGCAATGTTGTTTTCTGAAGTAAGGAGAACTGCATCCACAGTGCAGCATTAATTGCTAGATAGGAAAGGATATTAATATTTTGAATGGTTGTAAGTGGTTTTGCATAAATGCCAGCAGTAAGGAAATGGTTTTATGTTTTATTCTTATGCATTTTTAATACCAGAGTGCTCTCTAACTGTAAAGCTTGTAACAAAAATTAAAGTATTGTCTGAATCTTACTAAACACTTAGAAATGCTATTTTCTAGCATTTTTCTAGCATACTCTCTTTCACTTGCTTGGATTCTGAATAGAAACTTTTTTTTCTTTTTGTACCCATCTATGACTGATGTACAACATTTTTTTTTCTTTTCACAATAGACTTAACAGACTTAAAATTGTTTCAGCAAATATTTGCAGAAGAAATATCCTATGCCTGTTCAGAAAAAAATAGTATCTTAAACACGGAAAATTATTTTATACAAATATGCTTAAATGAGTTGGTAGAATATTTCCTTTTAGTGTGTTATGTGTTATTATTCATAAAACTAATATTATTCTTTATATCTAATTCTGTAGTGCTGCTTAGTATACAAACAAATAGACTTTATGTTTAAGAATCAGGTTGGTCCCCTGACCAATAATACAGAAGTTTTTTGAAATTACGTTGGGATATACCCTTGTCTGCTAATAGTCATGGGTACTTGGGCCATTCACCATTAGTATTCCCAAAGAAATAATGAAATTGATTCCCTATGTTTCCTGCTGGGGAAAATCATCTTAACTGATATGTTAAGAGAGAGTCTCAGGTACTTTTGTCTGTGCTGTAAGATTTCTGCAAAATCACGAATTCATAGCTAGTTCTTTACATAAATTGCAAAGATTAGACTAAGAAATATGGCAAGTCATTAATTAAGTGATTGTGTAGTTAATCAAATACTTAATCACACCTAATACTACCCAAGTTTAGATTTCGTTGGTAGTGCATCATGTAATGTTATTTTTTGTCTTCAGTATTATTGTCACGAAACTTTCAGAGAAGCATTTTCTGTAATAGAATAAAGCATTTATCTTTACATGAAAGAGTTTAAATGGGCAGAGCATGATTGCTGAAGTCTGTCACAAGATGGCTTTAATGAGATCCATATGGTCACCATATGATGCTAAAATGTATTTCACTCTACCTCAAGAATGTCCAAAATTTTTGTAGAAACTTCTTTTTTTTTGCAGAATTCCTGCAGGCAAGCAAGTGCTTTTAGCACAGGTGTATAAAAGCAAAATTTTCAGGGTGAAAACTGCTTGGAGATTTGATCTTACATGTATAATAATGCCGTTGTTTCATATATGTGTGTATATGTACCAGAGACAGCAGATGGCTTTGCACTGGTGGAATCATATGTACAAATGTGCAGTACATAAACCTTTTAAAATATTTATATCCAATTTTATGTGTAGAGTGGAACTAATGAATACATATAAGATCCTGAAAACAGACAAGCAATATTGGCAAAAACCCATTATAAAAAAGACTTTTTTTGCTATTTTTGTAATGCTCCTTTTTCTCTGTAAAGGGTCATGGTCTAATTGCTCAGAGAAATGCATAAGCATATAAGGAAATGTTCTATATTCCAGAGAATTTGCAGTCTAAAATGACAATCTATCTCCAAAGGTTTGGGTTTTTGTGATATAACAGAAAGTCATTTAAATATGCATCTGCATATATAAACATATTTCAAACATATATGCACACTTACACTGTGAAATCATTACATAATCATCTTGAAATGTACTGCTTCTTTCTTTGTAAGTGTAAACACATACATACTCATGCTATACATGAGTATAGCATTCATTTACATTCATTTATTAAATTCAATTTTTAGAGTAAATTGCATCCCATTGCTTCTCAGCTCATCCCCAAACTTCTGCTGTCTTAAGGTTAGCATTTCACGTAAGAGAGATATCATGGAAGCAGGAATAAAGTTGGTCTGGGGAAAAGCAAAAAGAATTGATAACAAGGTAGAAAGGTAGAAAAAGAGATGCAAAGGTAGAAAAAGAGATGCAAAATAAGATGCAAAAACAGAGGTGAAAGATGTAGATCTGTTATGGATCTCAAAGGTGAGAAAAAGAAACATGAATGTGGAAAGCTAAGTAGATATTTCTTTGCCTTTTGTTCAATAAAGAAGTTCAAATAATTAAATAACTGCAATTGAACACTTTTCCTCACTGTATATAATGAAAATATGGCAGTGTGTTGTAGCACCTTTCATTTTTTCAAAAAAAGATATATAAAAAGAACCCAGTGTCTAAAGAAATTCTTGGTTGGTTTTTACTTCTTATTAGTTGTGATCTCAATGGTATTTTTTTATTGCAGTTAGTTTGATCATAATCTGAATGAAGAAAAAGCAACAGATTTCATTAAAAACATGTATCCTGTCAGGTTCTTTATTAATGCACATGCCTTCAGTCTTATATTGTTTCCAAAAAAAAAACAAAACAAACAAAAACCCACAGTCTTAAACCCACAATTTTTTTTTATAGAAGTGTTCTTCATAATATCTAAGAGTTCTCATCAGGAAGAGTACCTGAACGTGTACTTTAAGGGAATATTAGCAAATTATGCTGAGTATAAATTTGATATTACTTAATTTCTTGAGACTTTTATAGAATCATATCCTGTCTAGTATGTGAAGTCTGACCTTAATTCTGTATTTTTCTCCCAGGTTAAAAAGTATTAACTTCTGATCAAAGCTTCACTCCATAAAGGTAAGGAAGCAAAATGCATTTGGTTAAAAATTTCCTAACTTTGTTGTCTGGTATCTGTGTGAGTGACCTGACTCCAAGCACAGGCTTCATTTCCTAGCCAGTAACTTTTAGCTCAAGTTCAAGATTTGCTCTTCTTGGTTTACTTTTTAAAACTGAATACTTTAAAAGCCTCACATTTCCTCTGAAAATCAGCTTTTGGGGTGATATTCTTACCTTTATTGTGTGTGTGTGTGTGTGCGTGTGTGTGTGTGTGTCTGTCTGTCCATTAGTACTATTATATTAATACAATCCATTTCATTTTATCCTTAACTTTTCTCCCAGCCAATAGACCAAATTAGGAAGGTGCTTATAGCAGAGAATGTGATATAGCTTCTCTATTAAAAAGATGCTAGCAATGTCTCTAGTGAATGAGTGTCAGTAAATTTTTAAGTCCTATCGTTGCCAATTCTACAAGAATCATGGAATGAATACCCTGAGATTAGTGCATAAACTGTTAACATATTGAGATCTGCGTTTTCTCTTGTGTATTTCGAAACTTGTTGTACCCTTTGAAAAAGAAAATAATTGTTTTTGACATTATTTGACTGATTTGATTCAAGCAGGCCGTAATTACAGCGCTGATCAGGTTTCCATAGACTGCCTGAATTCAAGCAGGAATACAACATGTGGAAACATGATGGTTAATCACAAACAGATACTACACAGATTTTTCTCCAGTTCATTCAATGCTTCACTTCATATTTTCAACTCTGTAGAGCTGTAAACGCCAGAGAAATATCGTCGATGTAATTATCTCTAGAAAAGAAAAGGCTGCCAGTAGCACTGGCAGAGAATTTGGCACTGCTTAAATACTGTTTAAACATACTAAAAAGTGCTTGCATGTGTCTTAATCTGTACAGAATCAGTTTTCTAACTTTTGTTAGAAAACAAACATAGCAGAAGAAAAAACAAGGCCTCTATTCACTTACTTATGAGACCCTTGTCAAGCTTAGAAGGGCCCAGACACAAAACAGGAGAAAATATTTACAGGAGGGTTATTTGACTCTTCATGTCAACTCAATGTAATTTTTAGTGATCCGACAAAATAGTAGCTCTGAGATTTGGAGGGTTACTAATGTTTTATTCCTGTAACAATAGGAGTACAGGCAATGGTAAGGAATGAGAGCTATATGTTTGTTGTTTGATTTAGAAAGAAAAAGTTGCAGTCAGATTGGCTTTGAGTCAATCAAAAATTAGAAAATTGGCCTTAGGATTGCAAATTTACAATCTGCATCTTTTACTACTACTGATTATCCAAATGGCCAACTAGTTTTTTGTTCTGTTTTTAATATCCAAAGTTAGAGAACTCTATATAATTCTGATATCATTAACTTACTATTACTTATTACTATTACTATTGCTATCTATTACTATTACATTAACTTACTGTTTTGAATCTATTTTGCTGACTATATATGAAAGTCAAACAAAAGGTAAGTGTCTGTGGAAATACGCTGAATGTGTTGTAATTTATATTACCATTAACTCTAGCAGTATGATCACAAGCCAGTTACTTATTACAGCCAGTGCTGTACAAAGACAGAACAAAATATGAACAGTGTCTATGTCTCTAAAGTGAAGAGACAAAGCAGAGAAGCTGTGAGGGGGAGGAAAAAGAAAAACAGCAGTAACGGGCGCCAATTGCTGTCCTAGTTGGGAAGTGCCTGGGCACTGCTGGCAGGACCTGAAGTGGGGCTCAAGAAGCTCTAAGGACGGTTCTAGGGAGTGCAGATTTAAATCTTGGCCTCATCATAGAGGAAGTATATATTTCCATAGGAATAAAATAAAAAGAACACTGTGGACAGATTATAGAAAGTCTTTAAAGTGAAGATAAGGTACCTAAGATTGATAAAGGAATATAATGAAGAAATGGGACTTGGTGGAGGAACTAATTTGGTCAAATAACTGGACACAAAAATGGACTACCACAACAGTCTAAATCAAAATATGACCTATGTACATATCTTTATAAATGAATATTTGTTGTCTTTATTTTAAATTTGTCCTCAAGTTATTGATCCTAGTAGAAATTAAATTATTTTTCAAGTTTTTTGAGACTGATTCTGAAAAGTGAAGTTTTTCCACTTTCGTATATTTTCAATTGAAAACAGCTCAACAAAATAAGGGTAACTAAAATTTAGGCTTTTCAGTCAAGTTCAAATCATTTATGTACATTTTTGATAGTTAATCTGATTTTTTAATTTCTGTAGCTAAATTTTTGTTCCCTGATACTAGCTTTATATAAGTTTAAGGAGGAGAAGGGAAGAATATAACTGCAAATACGCCAAGATCAAAGTAAGTTCTAGTGATTTAGTTGTAGTGCATGGAAATACATTTTTTTCTAAAAAACTCTTCAGGAATTGCCCATGCAAGAGAGAGCTTTTATAGAACATTCAGAAATTGAACCTACTTTAGTTGATAGATAATACTATCAAATATTTGTCAAGTGTCTTTTTTCCCTTTTTTTGCTTTCTTAAAACCTTTTATCTCTTATTCCTTCATAAGCAAATTTTATTTTTAGAACGTAAATTTTTCCTTGGAATTCAAGATTTCTGAATTCTGTCCAATATAGTTTATATACTCTAAGTCTGTTCACTTTGATAATGTAAGAAAAAGGAGTATAAAGTAAAACTGTGTTGCATTCTGTTTGATAAATGAGTTCTTTTGATCTTTATATTATGTTGAATTTGGTTTGAGGTTATTAAAGTCAATTAAATTTTTTGAGGAAGCGAAGCAAACCTGCAGAAGCACACAGGCTTTCCTTAGTGTTTTCTAAGAGTGTTTCCTTAGTGCTCTTTTTGGTTTACTGCAGCTAATGGTTTTGTAGATCATGACTGATAGATGAGGATGTAGGTGAACTTCTCAGTAGTAATTGCCTATTGTTATCAATGCACATTTGACTCTCATCCTGTATCTCCCATTTCTTGTGTTTTGCCTGATTGCTTCATTTTTAGGGTTATGCTGAATACAAGATTATAAAATAAGAGGCTTCTGTGAAATCCAGATCTCAACTATATTGTCACATTGAGTTTTGGCATCGCAGTGATGAGCATAGCTTGTGAGAACACTGTCTACTGAGGAATAATGTGTGCGTTTACACAAACACACACGCAGTCACCCCTAGGCTGTCCTCCTCTTCTATCTCCTCAGATTAGATACCAAATTTCAGCAGATATAAATGTAAGCTTTTGGGGAGTTATCATCTGCAACAGAACTGTAGAGTGGATAGGCACTCTCTGGATCGCCACCACCCTTGTCTTTTTAGGGTTTTCTTTTGTCTGTAATAACCCATCGGCTAATTCTTGGTCCCCCTGCTGCAGAGACCATTTTGTGTCTGGTGGACTTTCTGACAGGAGCAAGGTTAAAGGAAAACCTTCATATTTTTATGGAACAACTGTAGATACATATTTAGAATCAGACATTTTGCAACATAAACTGTCAATTCCCTGTGCCATATGGAATATCTATTTCTTTCTGTTCCCTTTTAGTCCAGACTTTGGCGCTTTATATTTTTTTTTTTCTGGAAATAATGTATCTTTGCTCTTCCTAGCTAAAATACTCTTGAATGTTGCCATTTCAAAGCTGGTTATGTAGTTGGAAAGTAGGATATACACAAAGGTGGTGAAGAACTAACTCTGCTCAGATTTATCGTGTATTTGATTGACTGGGGAAATGACTTTCAGTTGACATCTGAGCCAACAAGTTAGCTGAAATAAAATTTTGCTTAATACCTTTGCATCAATAATCTAGGCACAGCATCATTGATTGAGAAAGTCTGATCAATAGAGTATTACTGACTGCCTAACTGTAACTTTGCCAGACTTTTTTGTTAATTCTGCTGATGACCTTCGTACCACTGCTTTTCAGGTTCGCTGTTTTTTTCTCTTTGAAATTCAATTTGCTCCATTTGCTATTATTTAAAGAATTTACACATCCAATTGATTTCATTCTACCTGATACAATATGCGTTTAGGATATAAAAGATTGTGCATCCTTGGGACAAAGCTTTTGTAGCCTTAAATTAGAATATTTCTCAGAAACTTCACCTTGGGGAAGACATAATCCATGGGAAATAAAAAGAGGAATATAGAAACATTTGTTTTAACCCTATGAATACTGGATTATTTTCATCTCTAATGACTTAGCTTTGATATAGATGGAGGAGGAGATAGAAAGGGAATAATAATCTTAACCAATCCCAGATATCATTTAAAAAAAAAAAAAAAAAAAAACTAGTGCAGAAATATTTGAGAAAGAAAGCAAATCCTAACTAATCACTCAAATAGGAATGCTCCACTCTGTCCTTTTAAATATTTTCTATCACAGTCTGTCTTCAAGGTGATTTATATAAGCCCTTGTTTCTGTACTTGTGACATTTTTCAAGCTATCTCTGTTACACTTTGATGGAACAAAACAACTATTTCTTTGAAAGTTATTTAGCAGTTTGGCATTGTTTCATTCAGTGTTCCCTCAGAGTACCTAACGTTTTCTTTATGCACAGACGAAACTCAATGCATTGGCTAGGTGTATTTGCTTATTTGCCTTATCTAGCTACATATTGAGAACCCTGTGTTATTTTGTTATCTTTCCAGTGTAAATTCCATGCTATTCTCTCATGGCTGTGAAGATACTGAAAGCATGCTAAAAGAGATTATATTACAGTGGACTGGGTTGCCCTATTAACATTTTACTGCTTGTGGAATGTGCACACCATTTAGCTCTATATAATTTTCCAGTATGTGGAATTAGATCCTTTACTAGATGTACAGAGTATGTAATGCAGCATAAGGCAAACGAGCTGGGCTAGTCTAAGGCTCGCTCTTCCCAGGTGTCCCTTTAAAGCTCTTCAGAGGCCCAAGAAGGTCCATGAAGTTAAAATGATTGCTCATTAAAATGAAGGCAGCCTTAAGGATATTATTTTTCTCTTTGACATTCTTTGGAGAAATCACCCATCATTACAGAGTCTTCTATAGTCAAGTGATCTTCCCACCATTGGTTATTCCAAATTTTAGAGTGTCTCTGTACTAGCTGCATGGCATAAAATGGCTTTAGCATTCAGTCTGGACCTGAAAATATAGACCTTCCTAGCAAAGTGTATCATATTACTCTGTTAAGCTGATTGACCTTGATTTTAGAATGAGATGAGCATCTGTATTCCATTTAACTAACTAAAGAGAATGTCGTGTCTTGGGAGATGGTGAGATTTGCCCACCTTCCCACCTAACTTAACACTACCTAAGTGAAAAAGACAAATAAACTTGAAAATATTAATGTTTACTTGACTCAGGTTTGAAGATACATACATATGTTTGATGTTATACATCTGTGTAAATTGAATGAAGTTTGGAGAGATGTCATTTACGTTAATAAAATGTGTTACTTAAAACACTTTCATTTCACACATTCATTTAGATAAATGCCATAAATTGAAAATTAATGGAACCATTTTATATTAATAAATACTGAAAACAAAAAACATTGATAGTTTTAAAAGCTTTCATGATGTCAATTTGTCAAAAAAATTATATTTGCCTGAAATATAAGCAAAAATGACATTCCTGCAGTGTTACCAAATTTTAAAAATATATATTTTTTCAGAAATATTTAAACTTAAACAATCCTCTCATATATCCAGTAGAAAAATCAACACAGCTTTAATGAACAATTCATTATCCAATGCACTTTAAACTCTTATTGTATATATTAGTAAGGTGAGACAGGCGTTACAAGTAGTTTAAACTTACTGTCCAAACAATGTCTTGGAATTAATTTCAAATCTGATTAGAGAATGGAATGCATCTTTCTGAAAATAGTTTTAGAATTAGGGCTGTATAAAATAGTTCCCTTATCCCATATTCTGCAAGGTGCCCTGTCTACATGCATTTTCCTTCTGTTCTTCTCCAGTGCTCCCAAGGCCCCCTGTCACCGCCTCAAGTCCTAGCCAAGCCACAGAATAGAGCAGATCATCTTCAGCCCTGATGACAGATCCAGTGAAAAGAAAGAACTGAAAGACTGAAAAAGCACACACTCTACTGACCCTGCTTTGAAGAGGTAATACATTTAGGTAAAGATGAAAACACTGCTGGGATTTTGATCATTTGCATGATTTCTCTTGATATTGTACTTTGTTTAAAAAAAAAAAATCAGATATTTTAATTTTATTTGTTTTATAATTAACATTCAGATACTTTTCAGAAATTCATGCACTTTCAGTATGTGATGAAAAACAAACAGAAAGCAAAAAGAACTCACACAATAGTTGGAAGTTGTACCTAAATATTCTTGGATGTTGTTAGACGTTGTGCCCCAAAGTGTCTAAACCGACTTGGTGTCTCCCGCAAGAGTCCGTTTCTGGATGGATACTTCTGAAAACATGCTCAAAATTTGGAAATGGTTAAATGATTTTTGAGTCAGGGATAAGAGAATACTTCAAATACCTTTAGTCATTATGACAACAAAGTAAATGAAAACATAGTAATACTCTTGGGATAATCATCTGATCGGTGCAAAAGTGTGCCCTCAGCTATTCAAGCATTATTTGAAGTGTTTTTTCAATTTTGGAGCATGTTAGAGTTTTGTGTAAAAGGCTGGAAGATTGGGATCTGTGGTAATTCTTTTTAGCACTTCTGGTTTTATATTTATTTCATTTTTACATAGGGCTTCATTATATGCTTTATATCATTTTTTTTTAAGAGTCCTACTGATAAGTAGTCAGAGCTAGATATACAGGACTTGGTTTGGTAATATGTACAATTCCAGGACCTGACACTAGTTTCTTGAAAGCTTTGCATTGCTGTTTCCTGGGCCTGCCATTTCATTAGTTATTCATCATCATAATGACCGTATTTATTATTACTGCTAAAAATAGGCAATGATGGCAGTATTTCATCTAATGGATTCACTTTGTCCCTACTTGAAAAACGTTGATCTGTCACTTACGGTAGGTTTACAAGACTGCAATGTTATCTTAGTAAAACTGTTCGTTCTTTTAATTTTCTCATTGTGGACTATAGTAGGCTTTTGTTTATATAGAACTATCAAAATCAGATTTTGTTTGGTTTAACTTGAAGGGCAAATATGTGAATAATTTGAAAATCTAGCTCTAAATGTTATTTAAGTACAGTAGATTAAAATTTTATTATTAGATTGTGTGATTTTGTACCTTTGGGTTTGTTTGATTTCAGTTAGAAAGCTTTCTGTTTTCTTAGAATTCCTTGAATATATAGCAATATATTCACAGGAGGTTTTAGTAAATGTAAAGCATTCATATTTTACCTCATAGAAAAAGATGATGAAACCCTTTAATTTGAATGCATCATTTGTATGTTAAGATGTATTCAATATTTTAAAGTCTTGTGAAGAGCGGAAGGGCTGCCTTTAAAGTGTTCGTTAAAACCTTGCTATTCACATCCCCTAAAAACATTTGTTTTCTGATCTTGTCAATTTGCATCTTTTCAGCAGCTGTAGAGCTGTTCATCTTCTGCAAGGCACAAGTAGTGAAGCATAAATAGTACCCCATGCTCTGAGGACAGAAAGAGGAACTTGGGCTGCATGTTAGAAATTAATTCATTGGAATACTTACATAATTTAGTTTTCTAAAATAACCATTATTCTTATACCACCTCTGTGCCTCACCTTTGCTTCTGTCCCTCTCTTAGAGGTAGAGAGCCATTAAAGGCAGCTAAAATTACCTGAGGGATGGATCTGCTACTTTATGATAGATTTGGAGGAGGACTTAAATATCTGTGTCAGAGAACATGCTAAGGAACATGTTAGGACAAGGCTCTAGGTATCTCTTTGGAGCTGTGTGCTTATATAGCTTGGAAGAGTTACAATGAATTAGGCCAACCATAAAGCAAACTAATTTAAATCACAAACCTGTACAGTTCATTATATACATATATGATGTGTGTGTATATGTATGTATATATATGCACATACAGTGCACAGGCACATCATGCCCCAGAACAGTCTTGAAACATGCCTGAACATCAGCTCAAATGTGAAAACTGTGGATGTCCAACACCACCTGCATTCACCTGCTACATTTGCTCTACATACTATGTTAGGTTTTATTTGCACTAGCAAGGTAAATGAAGGACCTCAGCATGTCTGTTTTACACATAAGGGTAATACTCTATATGATTCATGGATTGGTTAAACAGTGCATACTGGGTGTTGGTCATTTCTCGCTCACTGGTGGAATCCAGATGCAAACCATCCTAAATAAATAAATAATGGGAATCAAAGAATTGTTGGCTGTCACCTCTTACGATGTCAATGACATGATCCTTACTGTGAACTCAAGATATAACGGGCACCTGTAGTTAACCCTAGGTCGCATGTATTTATCTTGCATTAAGAGTCATCCTTGGAAATGATTTTCTAAGGTGTGTGTTTATGCCAAATATATGTATCAAAGATATATGGGCAATGAGCAGTATATCTGGCAAAGTTTAAATCTTCAAATGTCCTTCAAAGACATCCTATTTTTAAATTCTGTGCGAGACTCGATGCAAATCATTTGCTGTGTTTGAGAGGTGCTTCAGATCTACTACAGCAGAGCTCTTGCTAGTTCCATGAGAATATGGCTGTCTTAAGGACACGGGCCAAGACCTACAGTAAATGTACTGTTTCCCTCAGGATAGGTAGAAGGCTTTCTTGCAATCAGGACTGCACATCTAATGAGGGGTTCTATATCTAGATACATATTGTAGCCTCTTGTGTCCTGAGACGATCACAGCTATAGCAAACTACCATTGCTTGCAGTCAGATGTTCTGTATGTTCCCACGAACAGCATTATCTGTTTCTCTTTTTGATGTGTATTTGGTCAACTGAGTTTCCATTTTTATTGGTGCCCATAAAAAAAAAAATAAATGAAAGTAAATGGGCTAGGATATTTAAAGAATACTAATTTCATTTTTTAATTGTTTGTATTGCATACAGGGTTTATATTGGTCTTTTTACATTTTAAGCATTTTACAAAATCAAAATCAAGTTTTAGTCAGTGCTGTTGATTTACAGTGGTTATGTGGAGTTAAATAATTAAAGCTCTACTTATACTACTGTTACATACTAGCATTTACACGTAATTGCTGCAGTTACCAGTTTTTTAACTTAAACCAAACTGTGGTTTTTATATCGGTAGTTAACCATTAGGCAGTTAGGAAAAAACACGTTGAAATTCATATTGCAATTCCATCACATATAAAAAGTAGAAGTCCTTCGTATGCCAAAATCCTTGAAACTATTCATTTGTGAAAGTTTATTTCCACTTACCATACAACACTATGGCATCTGTAAAATGAAAAAAAAAAAAAACACATATATGTCATGAAACTCACCATGCATGGATGAAATATCTATAATTTAGGTCTATTCATGCTTAATAGCTGATGCCTTGTATCAAAGGCCAAGTGAGTCCAGATAAAATTTATCATCTTTGGTAGATAGATCCAAAATTGAATGCAACTGCTCACAAAACACCTGATGTGCTAAACAAGTCCAACCTTTCAATTGTGCTTGTGAAGACCAATTTTAGCATTGATTAGTATAATTTTTTGTAATAAGTACAAGGCTACAGCAACTGGACTTGTCTTTTACCGGAGTGTTTAACTTGGTTGTCACCAACTATTAGATTCATTTAGGCCAGAAAAAAATGCTGAGAGAGTAAATACCATCCAGGAATAGCTTGGAAAAATGTAAGTTTGAGATGTCCTTGGGGTACTTAATCATTTTGATTTACTCTGAAAAATTAACTCATGACAGAACCTTATCATGCAATGTACAAATCCTGTTTTTTTCAGGCAACTGGCTGAGAAATGCAGGACCTGTTGACCTTAGTAGTTTTTCTCTATCCAGAATTGTCTTTATTCATATTTGGAAACACAGGACAGATCAAAGAAATACCCAAGTCCCATTTTCAGTGTGCCTACACTTAAATCTGTACAGAAATTATAAGGTAAGCTAATTTACCAACTTTTGATTTTCATCATGATGACTATATGTGTCTGCGTTATAGCCTGTGTTAAATGGCAGGTGATTTAGTTTATCCATCAGCATAACTGCTGAGAGGGAAAAGTATAAAATGGCAATTCTAAGGAAATACATTCCTAGGATTGGGGAAGAGAGAGTGTTGACATTAGGAACATGAAGTAGTGTAAGGCATAGCTGGCTTTCAGTATTTTCTCCATTCACATTTTCTTGTGGACTATAGTGCTGATAACACTGTTTGTTGCCACTTCCTCTACACGCTCAGGAGAAATCCTGACTGGCAAAGTGGGGGTCAAGGACTTTCATGGGACCAAATAGTAGGAAAAGGTTTGACTGCCCAAACTATTGGCATGGGTTTTAGTTTAGTAGAAAGCATGCTTAGCATGCTTTCCAGGATTAAATTTTATTGGTTTTAAGTCGATTTATCAACCAAAATTATATCACAATGAAGTAATACTATGGTTTGGGTCAAATTCTAAGCAGACTTTAAATATGTTATGATTATTTTCCCAATACCTTTGATTAAATCGACTCAAATTGTTTCTGTAAATTTGAATACTATTATTCCATCATCTTTGGAAGTCTTGAACATGCCCTTCCTTTCTTCATTTTGAATAATTTATCTTGTTTCTATATAGACAAGGTATTTAATGGACACATGGAAAACCCATGGAAGTTTGGGTGTATTTTTCCTCTCTATGACATCCCTGGGAGCCTATTTTACATTCAGTATTTGGAATGAAATTGAATTTGACTGGACTGGATTTGACTTTACAAAACTTGGATGAATACTGTATCTCAAACAAGGGAACAGCATGTAAGAGACATCCACTTTTAATTTCTGTATAGTGAACACATGCAATAATGTGTAACATGGTAATGTATAACATGGTAAAGTGATTCTACCATGAATAATAGGGCAAAGAGTTTAACTATGAATGGATTTAGGAAGCAAAAAGCTAGGACAGGGCACTTGGACGTTACAGGGATTTTTTTTTTGGACTTGCCATGGTTTGATTGTTAGTAGAGGCAGCTCAACACATAAGGTCTTGTAGGGCATGTTCAGGTTTAGTGTCAGCTAAAAAAAATTCACTTAGCACACTCCGCAATGTAAAGTGTGCTCAGTGAGGATGATTAAGTGATTTGTTTCAAAAGTGCATTCCTGATCCAAACTGAAATACTCCTTCTGTTGCATCTCATGGGGGATTGGTACCTAAAGCAAAAGCAGTCAGTCCTCCCTGGAGAGAAGTATTCAACAGCTGCTTATTCTTTTCAAGAGGGGATCAATATTCTGCAGAGAGTTTGAAAAAAGGGATATATGTCACCATTTTGTTGGTGCATAATCAGCACAAGAAAGAGCAGCAGAAATTCAAAAATAAAGCACCATCTCACAATTGAGTCCAAGCATTTTGGAACTGCTTACAATACTTCTGAGACCTAGTCCTGGAGGAAAATGGCAATATTTACCTTTGATATTAGGATTTTCTGCTGCTCTTTTCTTTTGAACCTCCCTGCTTCTGACTACTTTAAGAAGTGAGACTCAGCAGGACCTGTTACCACTGTCCTGTACTTTCTGGGTTATTCTTTGCAAGCTTCCCATCTTTGGTCCTTGCAGTTGGTTCCTTTCTATTCCCTAATTTTCTGCCTTTACCATCCCTCTCACCACCTGTAATTAAAGGCCTTGGTTAAGAGGGGTAGAGTGACTGGATAGGAGCCCCATCTTCCACAGTCAGCACAAACAAGGGGACCTCAATATGCCTCATCTGCTGATAAAGCAGATTTGTTTGTTGTATTAATTAGAGCTGAGTAAATAATTCCCCAAAAATAGCCTATCTGATGAGCTGAGCCTCTTTCCTTGCTCATGTATGTTTGGAAGCATGATATCACTTCACTGTGGAATTCTCATGGGATTTTGAAGCTATTTTCCAGAAATTAAATTCTCTTTGACTAAGCATGCCTAACCCTGAAAGTTATCATCCCTCATCTTAAGGTGTTGCTTCCAGTGTTTGCAACATAGTAATAACTAATCAGGTTGTTCTTCTGGTCCTTTATAAATAGGTATGTAGCAAGCACCTGAAGTTAATACTGTAAAATAGGAAGCTGCACGTGACCACTTTTTTCATCAATTTTTCAGGCAATTTTTTCTTCATATCTGCTCTGGCCATGACTAAAATAAAACTTGCATCTCTTAATGTCTGTCCCTTTTAGCTGCTGTTTTCTTGTTTTCTCTCCTTTTTCAAACACCTTCACTGAACTTGGTCTCTTCTCATATAATTGTGAGATTACAGTTTGCTCCCTACACTTACCTTGGGGGCACACTGTAGGTTATATATGGATCAGAAATGAGTTATATGCTACTTTGCATATGAACTTGCAATCATCCAGACCTGGGCCCAAACCTGGATCTCCAAACCTTTTGACTCAGTACTCACTATTTCAGCACAGAGGCCACCTACTCCTGGGCTTCCTGTAAAGGGAAGGAACAAGTTGGAAGCTTTTGGCAACTTCTTGGCTTCACAGTTATAAACAATACTTCACTTTAACACTTTGTTTTTGGCCTTGCTGATACTCTTCTGCTACTTCAGAAGCTATCAAGTGAATAGTCAAATAATAAAGAACCAAAGTTCTTGGTGAAATTTTGAATTGTTAGCTGAAAAGGGAGCTAGGAATTGGGAATAACAGTTCTAAATCCTGCCTATGCAAAATATAAATCAAACAAATCTTTACCGCTTGCTTAGAAAACTAACATATCTTCTTCCTCTAGTCTTTGTGCCAAATCCCTGGCAACATGCTCAACAACTGTTTGAATTTAGTTTGTAACGTGGCAATCACCTGAAGAGCAGCCATGGGCAAATACTGCTGCCTTTGGAAGATGTTCCTGCCCTAGCTCATTTGCTATGAAGAAGCTTTCTGTGGGCCTTCCACAACCCCGACTCTTTCCAAGCCAGCTTCTTTCTAGGCTGTGGCTCCACAACTCGTGTCTTGCTGCCCAGCAATACAAATCTGATTCAGGTAAAACTTTCTGTTAAAATCATGATACAAAATTCATGCCATCTTTAAACTTCTGGCTAGAAGGGAGCTGCAATCCCTAGTCCTGTGTTTACAATGTATTTACAATCCAAAAGTAGAATGCATAGTTGCAGCTTTAGTGGATCATTGAGACGTGACTATGATTTTTAAGTTCTTCCGGCCTTCCAAACAAATGTCACTGTCTTTTGTTTCCATGTTTCAGTGCTGAAGCCAGCCAACAAAACAAAAATGTCCAGTGATGTTTTCTGCAAGGCTCTTAGCCTGAAAGGGAATCTCTTCTTTTGCTGCATTTCGGCTTTATAAAGATGTGGCCTTGGATAGTGATGACTTTGGAAGGACTTCGTTATTTAGCTGTTTTCAGCAATACCTCCCTGAGGCAAGGCAATGTGGAGCTATTGTAAGGCCTTTGCTTGGACCAATATGTTTATAGGTCTAATGAAGGAGTTTCTGTCCTTGGAAAAAAATTAACCTGGCAGGAATTGACTTGTTTGTTATGTTTTGCTATAGTATCTATGACAAATGAAGAGCCAGTGAAGTGTTGACAAGTTCTTAGTCATTGCTTGCTGCCTTGATTTGGTGTAATAGTGCTAGCAGAATGTCACCCTATATTTTAGCTTCTTGTTTTGTTCTGTCTGTAAATATATTGCAATATTACTGATACTGGGATTGTTGGCCATTAAGAAATAACGCAGTAAAGATGGCATTCTAGCCAATGCTGGCACCACACATTGAAAACAAATAAATGCATAGACTGACAAATAGCCAAGTCAATAATGGGGATAAATCACATACAGAACACCATACTGAACAAGTGAAGGAAATAAAGTTTCTTGGCTTGTTTCCTTCCCTTTCTATAAAAATGGTAGGACCTGATCTAGGGCAAATGAGCTTTGGGATGCAATAACATTATATCTGGCCAATAATAATTCTTGTACTTGAGGTATTTTTTTTCAAACTTTGTCCATTGAAAATCATATAGTTTCCTTCTTGTCTGTGACAACACAGCTAAACTGCTAAGATTATACCCATCCCTCCTTATTGCCTGTGGCAATCCCTTTTTCCCATCCCATTGAAAATTCAATTCAGTAAATACATTTGTGTTTGGAACACTATCATCAATAGTGGCACTACTAGTCACCCCATGGGCTTGCCTAGAGAAGGTTAGAGGTGCTGAGCAGCACTTCAGAATTGGAATATGCTGTTTAAGCAGCATAGCTAATAGAGTTGTTTTTTGCCTTTGATGTAAAATGTGTAGTGAAGATGCTGCTGCCCAACCACCCTAGCACCCACCCTAACCTTTCCTGGTTTTGTTGTACATATTTTTTTCTGTATGCTTCTAGCCATAGCAGTAATGACATCATCTTTTCCTCTATATTTTCACTTTCATAAAAAACGTGTGTATCAGTATCAGTTTTCTCCTTTTTATATTGCTAATATTCCTTGGGTAGTATTATTTTTTTTTCTCCCTATCATTTACTCTTTTGCAGTGTCATAGCTCAGTCTTCTGGGATTCTTTTGTTTTATTTTTCCTTCTCAAAACAGCAGCTCCTTCTCCCAGAAAAAAAAATAAAAATACCTAGGACACGAGCATTTTATAATTCATTCTCTGTATACTTCACTGTCCAAAACAAAATAAATGTAGAATCTACATACAGAGTGTATTCTCTCTCCACACACCCCAAGAGCTCTCGTACAGTATTGGAAGAGTGATCAATTACTGGTATGCGGCCCCCATAATAATGAGCAAGTGCTGGGACACACTCTGGCCACTCACCCAAGATAATGATCGAGTTGTGGTATAGTAAACACATTCTGCATCCATCCATAGAATGTCATGCACGCTGTATAATATAGAGGGGATGATCAAATACAGAGATACACAAATCCTGCCAGTACCACCCAGGCTGGAAATGGTGTACAAGGATCCTGATTAAGTAGTTCTTAGCAAGTATATTGTGCAGCTACTCAAGAATGTTTCTAGCAATGTGTACCCAATGCTATTTTGCATTGTATTAGGACAGACTATTCTAGTATAGTCTTTCAGTCTTCTTTTTTTCACCCTCTATTGAAATTTTTTTAAATCCATTTTCTAATATTATCTGCTCTGATATTTTCCCCTTGTAGTTCCCTTGATGTTTCACAAACTGCTGTTTTATGTCTGGCCCTCCAGTATCCTGAATGTAGCACTTGTTAAAATATTTCTTTCTCTTTAATTATTGGTCATTTTGAAAGAGGAGGAGGAGGGAGAGTAAAGCCCACAAGCACATTGCCTCTGGTTCTCCCATTAACTTTAAAGCTTGCTTAGTTTCCTTGTATTTATTTTCCCAGACAAAAATATTCTCATTTTAAAGGTTTTACTTTCCTTTTCCCTAATTTCACCATATGTCTACTATTTATTTGTATGGAGATATAAAGAGAAACTGCTAGGTAAATTCCACTTAATTTTTCAAAGACATACTGAATGGATGGATGGATTAAACATGGGCTAGAAAAACTGTTGCCTTCGCACTCATTCCTCCATGAAACTGATGTAAGTATATGGACTGATTTGCTAAGAATCAGAAAGATAATGTATTCCTCAATTTATGTTAGAGGCTGTTAAAGTTCTTTGACCCTTTGTATCTTGCAGGCACCGATGTCAGTTGGTGCATGGGGGTTTCTAGAAGCCTCATTCTAGGGCTGCTTCATCACGAAGCAAGAATCGTGCTGGGCTGCTGCCCATGCAGGTAAAGTAGGGGGGTTTCATCGGGCTCTTCCACCCCTCCTTGCTTGTTCCTTTTGTCTTGCACTCTGGCAGCTAAGAACACAGTGACACAATGCATCCGACTGGCATTTTAAAAGTGGTCAGTGCTGGTCTGGCTCTGCTCTGCCAGGTATTAGTAAAAATTTTCCTACTGATCTCAGTCCGAATAGATTTAGCATAGCAGGTTTGAAATAAAGATGTGACAGATCTTTGCCGGTGAAGTTTAGGGCTGAGCAAGAGCTAAGTCAGGCAGCAGCCACTTATCTAAGCTAATGACCAAGCTGCGGGATAGTAACCACATTCTGCATCTAGCTGTTGAATATCGTATGTGTGGAGTTTAGTTAGACTTGGATTTGAAAGGGAGCTCTTTCAAACCCTTCAAGTGGCCTCAGAACAGAAAGAGAAAGATGGAAGGGCTGCAGATTTGGAGTCACTGAGTTCTGAAGAGGAGACACATAAAAAGGCTCGTGATAAATAAAATAATGAATGATGTAGGGAATGTAAATCAGCCTACCTGCTTGCCTTTTCTCCTAGTAAATGAGCATTTTTAAAAGGTGCTTAGATATGGCAGCATGCCATTGCCATAAGACATCACTGAGGCAAGAGCTCAGCAGGGTCCCAAGAAAGAATCAGAAATTTCCATGGATAATGAAAAAACCGACCGTCTCCGTGTTGCGTTAGATAAAGTGTACGGCGCCTCACGCTTCACAGCATTAGCCAGCGACTGAGAATGGGAAGAAACTTCCCCCATGGCCAAGTTATTTTTTAATTATCCACTCTGGGATTTGTGCCGCTCTCCTCGGAGGCGGCTGTGGTTGCCTCTCCCCCAGCCAGGGCCACCACGGCGCTCGCTTTAACAAGGTGGCCACCTCGGGAGCCGGATCCCCGCCTGCCGCCGGGGACCGCGCACCCCGCGCGCAGGTGCCTCATTTATTCCGACAAGGTTGGGTTCTGCAGCCTTTGTTAAAGCAAAACCTTACGTTTAAAATTAGCATCGGTAAGGCACTCTTGATCAGCATGAAATAATGGTTGCACGATGGCTTCAGTCCTGTGCTTTGTTTTGCAGTTAAGGGTGTTTTCATTTCGGAACGCTGAGCAACATGGCTGTGATCCTCCTCCTCATGGCTTGCGGGTCCAAAGGATGTAATACACTTTCTTAGCTCTTCATTTCTAATGTGTGCATCCACACAACTATAACCATCTGCTTCTTGAAGCAAATAATTCAATGCCTGTTTTTCTCAAAGCAGACAAACTCAGTGCCAGTATGTAAGCTGTGGTGAGCAGTTGTTTGGTAGCAAACCCATGGACCACAGAGAGCGAGAGGTACCATCAGAAGAAGATTTCATTCTGAGCTTTCCAAAGTATTATTAAAAACAAAGGTCAAAAAAGTGATTTCTAAATACTGTGCCACTCTCTTGATATGTACGCTTTAAATAAATCTAAGGGGAATTTTAAACTATATGTACATTTTATGAACATTTAGATGAATGTCTGTATCTAATCTCAAGTGCATTTGATTAAAAAATAGGACAATTTTGATGTTCCATGTTCAATTATTAAGCAAAAATATTCAGTTATCAGATAGTTAATTAAGTGGAACTGACTGTATTCATTAAAATATTTGTTCCAAACAAATGTATTTAACATTCAGATATTATGCAGAATAGGTGACAATTGCATATCTCCATGGAGATCAATAATGGGATTCAGATCATTGTGTAAAGAGTCTGCAAGTTTAATGCAGAGAGAATGTCATTATTATTTCTCTCTTAATGATGGTCATTATGCGCAAACACTGATTGAATTCCATTTGTTACCTGCATTTGAGCTGAGAGGAATAATTACAATTTAAGTGTCTCCATTAAAATTCATAAAAGAATATGAATGCAAAAATTATACTTGAAACTGACAAAATATACTTTGAGGATATAAATTGTGTTTTCTGATAGGCCTCTTAAAAGTATTAAAAATAGCTTCATTTTAATAAGATGGCATATAAAGATCATGCATTATCATCACCTTTATGTTAATTCTCATAATACATGACTAATACTAAAAAGTGAAGAAATTAACTTTTAAAAGTAGAAATTAGTGAAACAATAGGCTCCTTGTCATACAACCCATTGCAATGGATACCTCTATATTTGGGTTATAGTTACCCATCTTCATAATATCTAGTTAACTAGTCAGTTGCTGTATATTGTGGAGATTACCCTGCCACATTTTCTGGCATGTTTCAATATGTTTTTTTGCTAATTAAATGGGATGTTATTAATGCAAGCATTTATTCGGGAGAACCTTTTGCATGTGCTCTGATTTACTGCCCTGCACTGACTGCTCATTGTACCGTGAGAGTGATTCAAGTGCTCAGCACAAGTACCGAAGGGCCTCATCCAGGAAGGTGCTCAGCCTCTCAATGGTTCTTTGTGCTTCTTGACTTCATGCTAAGGTGCTTAGTCCTTTATAGGATCGGATCCTTAAGCTATGATTATTAATAGCAGCAATGCTCCTGAGGGACTGCCTCCTGAAACAGTCAGCAGAAGAGAAGACACCGATTGCCACCTTTAGGTATTGTGTGAGGGATGACAGCCTGGGTGGTGGGAGTAAGGTCCCTTCCTCAAGGGGATGCTACTGTGAAACACTTTTACCCATTATATTTTTCTCATAAATAGGTAGAGTCCTTCTGATGAGACCTTGAAATGGTCATGTTTGTGTTTACCAATGTAAGTATAGTCACAGCTATTTTAAGGCAAGTTTCTGACTATTTTCAAGGGAGTTGTTCTGTATAGTCTTTTAATTCATGCAGCTCTCCTTTTGGGATGAGCAGATGATCTCTGGCTATCGGCAGTAGGACCATAGTTTGCTTTCTTTTTGAGGGGGTGAAGGAAGAAATGAAGAGGTCTTTTGACAGGGCACATACATGTTATCACATTATTATTATTTAGGTTGACAGCAGAAGTCTGTTAATTAGATTATACATGGATGTTCTGTCATCCTGATTATTTGTCCTTGCTAAGAGATGAAGTCTTAAAATAGTTGAAAAAGCTTTGAAATGACAAAATACAATTCTCAATGAGAACAAAAACTGAAACCAAAGCGAAACCCAGGATATTTACAGCATTTCAGCTTGGATTTTTTCCCTCTAATCTTTTGCTGGCACTTCACTATTAAAATTAAAAAGGAGAGGCTAGAATTTTATAACTATTTAACACTTGGTTAAACACTATTTAAGTATTTGTCACCAGGCAAATGTTGCCCTATTAAGTGAAATTTATGCTAAAATGGTTCTGATTAAGCAGTAGTCATTGCCATTTACAGCCGGTAGACTAAACAGTTTCCCTGGAAGATATCTCAATTAAGTGGCTGTCCAAATGAAACGTGTCACTATTAAATGGTGTTTGCTACACTATTATACTTTACTCTTCTGAATGATGGGATTTAAAACATAACTCACTTGCCAGTTACTAAACAGTGAGAGCTGCTTTTCATGTAATAGCTTTTAGTCTTAGACATGAGCAAAATGTGTATACCACCTGGTTTAAAATAGAAGTCAGGGTTGAGCATTAATCAGTAGCAACTGAATATGCATGATTATTGGCAGAGTAACTTTGTAAAATTGGCTTTGCTGAACTGGGATGAGAGAGACAGAGGTGACAGTGGCACATAATGCAAGGAGCGAGCAGCTTCATGTAAATAAGCTTTCTGTGCCCAACCTAGAATCTGCAACCGTGGAAAAATTGGATTCTGTAAACCAAGGAGTTCTTGCTGAATCAGAGATCCATATCCTTTCTGCAGTGCCTTTTCCTCTTTATAGAATCCTAAAATGATTTACAAGAATTCATTATGCCTCAGAATCTTCACACCTCTGCAGTAACTTTATTAGCTTTTAAAGCTCTTGTGATAGAGCTAAAAACATGCTATAAGAGTTACTAGAACTTTGATACATGTAATAAGCAATTATTATGGGACTGACATTCTAAATGGGAAAAAAAAGACCTCTGTCCCTTTTAAAGAAATGCAGAATACTTACCTTACAGGAGTGTAACTGTGCTTCACAGTCTAATATGTGAATTTGACCTAAGCTTTTGATTCTTTCAGCAGCTACTAATGGCAGTTCAGATCAACGCGTATTAAATCACCAGTATAAAAAAGCATGGAAGAAATAGCCACCAATTGAATTTCTTAACTAGTTACTCCTGATTGACCTCACATTCTCCTGCTTGAACTGCTTTTTCTCAGGTATGCAAATTTCTTCTTGATTGTATACTTATGCTTAGGCTACTTCCTAAATCCTTAGGGGAGTAAAAATTCTTTTTCACACACGTTCAACCTAATCAAATACTATCTACTCCCATGTCTTATTTCTTGTTACTCTGACATGGCAAGAGAAGTTCAAGGCAACAGTAATTTGCCCTTATAATTCTTTGGGAACAATTCAATGCATGTAGGTCAGGCAATGAGAAGTGGACAGTTTCAGGAATGAAAAATCATACTTAATTGCTTAAAAAAAAAAAAAAGGAGTGAAAAGGACTTTAAGATCAAGTCAGTCAGTATTACTAGAAGACATTTTCTTGGGTGAAGTTGCTTTGTTTAATGTTCCCTTGGCTCAGTCAACAAAAACACAAGGAGCACGCTAGGCATTCATTAGGAGCAAGTGCAGTGAAATACTCCCCCCAAAAATACAGAATGAAATCACTTCACCTCAGTCATAGCTGTTTTTCATGTTCAACAATAAATTAAAAAAAAAAAAACTCTTTGCTTTGCATAGACTCTGATACTTCTTTGTTAAAAGACAGAAGGTTCTCCTCTCCATTTTCCTTGAGGAATAAACCCACTAGAAGAGGTAATTAAATGTTTTTAAAAATAAATAAATAAATAGCTCAGTAATTCTGATAATAGTAAAAATTGAAGTAATGCTATAGTTCTAATCTGGTATATTACTTCCATTAAAAGCAAAATATTTTATTGTGAAGGAAAAATAAAGACTGTACAATTCTTTTCTTTCCAAGTATGTTCTAGTTTAAGGGTATGCAGCACCCAGAATCCATCTACACCCTTCTTAAGCATCAGAGGGCAACCCAGAGCAATTTTATATAGCCCGATTTACTTGTACTAACACTGCTATAAACCTGCAGGTCGTTAGTATATACTGTATAAGAACTTCTCTTACTCTGCCCCTTGTCAGGTCTGTGTTTCTGAAATCTCACCGTCATGTTTTGTGTATGCGCATTGAGAATCGTGTCCAGAGTCTGGTAAAGTGACTATGCAAGTCTGATGGTACCGTTTGAATTTCAGCATGTTTTTTATTGGTCTCAAGTAAGGGGACTTCCTTATACTGGCTTTCTAATACACGTAGCGTTATTTAGATATTACTGTGATATTACTCTTTTTAGGCTTCTCCAACTAAAAATAAAAGAACTGATCTTTACTGCAAGCAAAATACTCTCCTAGCTTGCTAAATCGAAACAGATCATTTCTATATTGCATTTTATCTAAATGCATCTAAATCTAAAATAAACAATCAAATATCCCAACCCTTATTAAAGCTTTTTTTTTTTCTTTTTTTTTAACACTACCGCGCTCCTTTCTGACCAGCTTTGTGGCATTTGTTCCCGTGTTTAACATTATGTCCAATTTACACAGCGTGTTAATGAATGATCCGGCTTTAGGCCTGGGAACTCGGTCGTCCTATAATTAGGAGAGCGAGGCTCTGCTATAGCCCTGGCTCTTGCACCTATGCATAAGATACATTATGCTGATTAGGATGTTAAAGCACAGCATAACCCAGGAGCCAGGAGAAGACGCAGGCGAACCCGCGCGGTTAGACCCTCAGCCCTTAAGACGTGTTGTCTGTCAACAACGTATCTGTTGTAGCCATTTAGCTTGTACTCACTTGAGCAGAATTAAGAGTGTTTACTTTCCTCATAAGAGGGCAGTCAGATATGTACCAATTTTGTTTTAACTGTGGAGAGCAGGGAGCTGCAAACTGAGTGTAGAAGGGATTCAGAAAGGCCTAATCAATCACTGACAGATTACAGCTAAAGCCACTTCCATACCCATTAAAGCAGGACAAATGCAGAATTGCAACTGAACAACTTCTAGTTTTAAGCCAACAGTGGGACTTCCTAGTTATTTATCAAAGTCATTGCTGGTAAGCAGCATGCCTCACTGCTCGATTGTACTTCACAGCAGACAGAGCTGACTGAAGCTTCAGCCATGAAAGAAGTGTTTATGCCCTCAGCTGTGGTGCTGTCAGCCCTCTGGAATTTACTGTAAATCACACAGCTTTTATTGCAAGATTTAGTAGCTGATCCTCTGTGGGCTCTATTCACTGCAAGCTTGTTACTATTTGGATGTTAGCCTCAGTCCATAAAGGGACTTGCTACACATCATCAAACAGCAGCGGAAAACCAAAGGTTTCATTTTTCAATTTTCTAAACCCTAAACTCCTCAACAGTCATTGAATTTCATTGCAGAAAGTGGAAGTCTACTTTATTATGGTACTCAATTTCCCCAATGGAGTTATACACTTATAACATTACTTTTATTTCCAATGACAGGATTTGGCCATCTGTCCTGGCTGTAATTTCATAACACACTGACTAGTTTTTATTTTAAGGGAATTTCTAGATATTACATTGAGCTTGTGACAAAATTGTAATGTAGATATAAAGGCCACAATAATGATAACTACATTCAGTGCTGCCTAACATCTCAACAAAGTATTTTTTTTTCTATTCCAAGTATAGAGGCGTCTGGTTAAGCTTCTAACACAATTGAGCTGACAAATAGAAAAAAAAAGTTTTGAAGAGCTGGAAAATACAAAAGGATAAGGGCTTTCAAGAGTGAGCCTCAGCCAGGACAATATTATTCCATAGGCAGTATGAATTTTATCAAAAATGATATTGTGCATCAGTTTTATCAGCATCGTTCCTACTAAGGAATTCCTACTAAGATCAAACGAGGGAATAAAAAGAAATGCTAAAATGTTTCTTTGTAATCAGTAGAGTTATTCCTTGCAAGGCAGAGGGACCTGACAAGGCATTTAATTGTGTTTGTCACACGCTTGCACAAGCTCTCCCCCATGCACGCAGGGTGTGCAGTGGAAGGTGGGCTTCCCGTTTGGGTCCAGCATTAGCTGCTGCAGCTGAGAGCAACTTTATTTTCAACAGGCCTGCAGTCCTGGTACGCAGCTCTCTGTCACTGCACGTGGGCTGGAAGGGCCCCTTCCCCTTGGGGACTTCAGGTAAGCTCTGGGAATGGTGAGAAGAGCAAAGGCAACATGGGTGCTGTCATTTCCCTCTTGAATGAATGAGGTACCTCCTGGATTAACGTCTCGCATAAGCTCACGAGTGTGTGAGTGAAACCCAGCTCCACTGGAGTCAAAGGCAGTTCTGTTATGGGTTTCAGGTGAACCATCATTTTTTTTCATACTGTAGAGTAGGAAAATTGCCCTGTTTGCACTGAGTTCCATCAAAGTTATGTAGAATTATAACTGAGCCACTGAAACCTGCTCTGGTTCCTGTGTCAGGGAAAATGTCGTAGCGACTTTGCTCTGTGGAACACTGCGAGAGATTTAGATCTACCCTGATTTATTCAAAATTCTTTGCATCTGGATTCACTTTCAGATTTATGACCACTATTGCAATAAAACAACTAAATAGCAAAGAAATGTATTTAAAAGGTCATTCTATTTTCCCCAGCTTCATAGTCATTCTGTTTTTTTCCTTTCTTAATACTTTCCAAAAATATTAATTTGATTATTTTTTAAGGCTATGATCTCTTTCCCCCGCCCCAAGAGATCATGGGTAGCAAAGCAGTTCTTTGGCAAAATACCACCTTTTGAATCCTTTAAATTCCCTCTGTATCATTCCCGTTCCCTCCTTCCCCAATTTTTTTCTTCTCTGAAAGTTGGGAGTTGTGCTCAGGGGAGCTGTGAGAGGGGCGCTGGGCGTCTGGTGCCCGCACAGGCACAGCCCCTGCTGCGGTGCTGGGCACTGGGCTGGCAGGGAGCAGCTCGCTGGCACGGGTGAATCTGGGCAAAGAGGCACCTTTCCTTTGTGGCTTCAAAGCCCTTATTAGTGGCACCACTCCCAGAAACTTCTACGTGATATTCTGAAGGTAGAAACAGTCTTTACCAAAGTTGTCATCTCTGTGTAATTCACGGTCTCGCCAAATTCACAAAGAGAAGGTCTTCACATTATACTACTAACTAAATGATTTGTTCCCAGTGCTTCTAGGGCCTGACGCTGAGCTGCTTCATAGATGAAGGACTCACTGTTTTTAAAAATAGTTGTGTTCCTTTCAAGAGTACAATGGAGCTTTTTCATTATTTATATTCTAAATTCTAAATTAGCTTTTCTTTACACTGAACTATCTTTCCGTTCCCTCCTTCCCCCTGCCCTCTTTTAATTCTCCTCTGTTTGCCACTGCTTTATAGTTTAGAAGCTGCTCTGTGTGTGCTACTATTTCTAGATACAGCCAAGAGTGCTCCACAGGCCTAGGAATTCCACTGCAGAAAAACGGGAAGATTGGTCCGGCTGGACAGAAAAGTGAGCGTGGTGCAGGAGAGCTGCTCATGGCAGAGGTTTGTCCAGCCATCACTGCATGTTTAGTGCTCTGGTGCCCTTTTTATGATAGTGATTCCTAGAAATTCAGGTATTTTGTACTGGAATTAGTGGACTGGGCTCCACTGGGAGGTATGTGTGTGTGCAATGTATGCTTGAATTTGGTGCATGAGGAGTTGCTCAGGGGACCACAGTCACTGTAGGGGCAGCCAGCTTCTGTGCACACAGTGGTGGACTCTGAGGGCAGCCGCTGAGAGCAGATCTAGAAATGACTGGTCCAGGAAGGAATAAGCAGCACGACGGGCAAATTAGGAGCTCTTGTACTCCGTAATATGGTGATTTGGTATAATGTTGTTTTCTTTCCTCTAGCACATGACTGTTTTGAGGGAAAACATTTCTTAATAAGGAGAGATGTGAGAATACAATCATGTTTATGTGTAGGTTATTTGGATTATGAGGTGGATATTTTTCACATCCTGCTAATCTTACTTCATAGCTCCTTTCCTCCTGACCTCCGTCTTATGACCATCAGTTCTTTCCTCTTAATCTAACTAGACTAATTGTCCTTACAATAATAATTACCTAATAGATTTCTGAAAGAAATTACTTAGTAGTTTGTTCCAAAATTGTCAAAGACACTAAGTAAATGAAAATTATCGTATCCTAAATTATCAAGGTAGGAGTCCACAATAGAAGAATAATTTACCAATGTTGAAAAAATAGCCAATTTACTCTGACAACTTATTCCAAGTAATTTGGGTGTGTGGGGGACCAAAATGGATATGTAGTAATTACTGTGTATGAAATTTAGAATAAGATATTCTCATCTGTTTTTTTGGTTCTCTGGAGGGGAAAAAAAAAATCTGGCATTTTAAAGTGAGTTTATTCCCAGCAATCTCAATTTGTCAGTGCTTGAAATTCACATTTCCATAGATTAGACAGACAGCTTTAACTCGTCTCAGTGTTTGGGAAATGTATGTGGGAGATCCCGTGGGATTTACTCATCCTGTAAAGCATGTTGTGATCACATTTTGTGAGTTCTCTGTTCACTAAAGCCCCTCCAGCCTGTTTGCTGCTTTGCTGTGTGTTGGTCCTGGGGGATGTAAACTCAAATAAAGGGTAGTCTTGAAATATAAAGGTATTTTTAGCTTAGAGGAGAAATAAAACTGTGCATGTAAGGGCCAAATTCACTGTTATTGTAGGAGGATACACAGTCATTTACATCAGTGGATTTGTGCCTGTTTCTGCAAGTGGATCAGTATGGTTGGCTTTAGATATGTAGAATATATAATGGGAAGCATTTTAGAATAATCATTCCATGAGAGAGACTTTAGTCAGGCTCTAACTCACACTCTTTCCCTTGCATGGAGTTTTACACAAATCCCACAACTATGGATTTTCTCAATGCAACAAATGCTCTGTTTCTCAGGAGCTCTATCTTATCTACCTTTCCTAAGCAATAAGGAAATAAATATCTCAACTGGTGAAGCTTCATAAAAAGTATTCTAAACACCATTTCCCACACATTAAAAATGCCAAGCATTCTCATTCACATCATTTTCCCAAAGAAACACAGATAAATCTAAGATAAAACAAAAACAAAAACCAAAAAAAAAAAAAAAAGGAATATAGGGACAATGGCTGAATGTAATTGAATAGCTTAATATGCATAATTAGGTATAAAGAATTAATATGTAACCATGTAGGTAGGAGAACAAACAAGACAGGAAAGAGGGTACCATTTTATGTGACAGACTTCTGTTAAGCACGGAAGAAGCAAAAGCAATGCAAGAATCTCCTTTTCTTAAATTCAAAACTTCTGAAATGCTTCTTATTCTTGTCATAGAAAATCAGATTACTCTTGTGGTCAGGAATAACTCTACTGATTTCAATGTAATCACTTCTGATTCCAATTTGGCCTTAAATATCTCCTTTCTTGGCTTCAGGCAATAATCATTAGCCTTATATAAACTATAAAGGTGACATTTTTCAGAAGTGTGAATCAGATGATGCCTATTTTGTCTGCTAAATGTCAATACATTTGATCCTTCAGAAGGAGGATGCCTGGGCAGCAGAGCTGGAGCGCTCCCCGCTGCCCTGGTCAGGCCCTGCGTGGGCAGGAGGACAGGCCTGGCAGGAGAGCCGAGAGCACAGCGGACTATTCCTGCAGGAAGAGACTTCCGAAAAGAGGGATGAGCTAGGAGGAAACCCAGCAAACAGGGACCTGGCCACCAGGGGAGACTGCTAAAACAGGCAGGGAGCAAACATCCATGCAGCCGTTGGAGCCTGATAAAAGGAGACTTTTCCTGCCCAGAAGGGACTATGCAGAATTTGTTGCTGAAAGGATACCAGACTGAACACAAGTCTGGAGGAGACACCGTGGGTCACAAGGGAACAGCAGACAAGCAGGTCTCCTTTGGACGCTTCCTAGTAGAGTAGTCTCCCACTCTACTCCCTGCTCGAGCTCTAGACTGAGGAAACCTATCTCTGCAGGGCTCTCTTGGCCCTATCTGGGGCACTGACTTCAGCAATAAGGCAGAGGCAAGTTCCCCACAAAACTCAGGCTAGTTCAGGAGCTCATCACACAGTGACCTCTGGCAAGGGCTTTTTGTATCTCGTTACTCGGCTCACGTGTCGTTGCTTACAACAATTACAACGAGCACGTGGACTAGCTAAGGCACTTCTAAGGCTGTGGTGCCATTCAGTTGTAAAGCTGTGCCTCACCTGATATTGCACCTCTATGCTATCCATTCAAAATCAGTGAAAGTTCAGTTTTATCTCAAACAATGACATGGGTTTACATTGCTTCCTGCAAAAATAGACTGTTACTGGTAAAGCAACGGGATGCAATGAAGTATTTTTTAAAGAAAGCACAAGAGATGTAGTACTTGAATTTCTTTAAGAATAATGGAAGCCACAAAGCTAAAACCTATTCTTTGTCCAAACCTTGTCCAAATACATTTCTGTGGCTTTATTTAAGATGATAACATATAACATTCACTTCAGAGAACTTCCTTTGGGCACTACTTTTTCAGAGGGCAGAAAAGAGGTTCACTGTGTTGGAAGGAAGCGCAGAGTTGACCAGATTAGTCAGATAAGAGTAAATCACTTCCTGTTTTTAAGGCGTTTGTGGAGTAACTCTAATTATTTTGTAACTTCATAAAGTTTTTATTATTATTTTTCCATTCACTGTCATGGTCTACTGTACCTTAAGTCTGTTAGTATAGAATGATTGGTTACCTAATTAATTTCATTATTTTCCTCTCTATTTTTCTTTAAATGGGAGAATGAATCTTACTCTATTTGTGTGCAAAAATTGTGTGTATATAGAGAGCCCAGCAGCTCTCCCTTACACAATCACTCAACTACTAACAGATACCATCACATTTTGCACTTTATCGTCCTGCTACAGCGGGCCTACATTTTCATAAATGAGAATGTGTTCTCCTGCACCTGTACCTAAGCCATAAAGAACAGGAGACACCACGTTTAAATCAAGATAGCCCATAGGAACGTGAAAGTGTGATGCTGAGCTGCGATTCCCCAGACTTGGCGGGATTCGGGCGGTGCCGGAGGGGCGGAGTGCTGAGGCGGCTGCCGCAAGGCCGTCTTGCCCGGCCCGGGCGAGCGGCAGCCGCCTGAGCGCTGCCCATCAGCAGCATTGGCAAGCTGTTGGCAATCAGTGCTCAGCAAACTGACACGGCTTCTAACTGAGCAGTGTGCCAGCTGCAGTGTGTAACCCACCAGTTTGGGGTTTATTCTCATAATGATACTGCCCATATTTCCCTAACCTTAATTACCTGTGACTGTGTAAATGCTTTGGTCTGAATCAAAGTCACTGGGAAATGCCACCGACTTTGACTGAAGACGTAAGTGAAAAAATCAATACCATATCAATGGGAGAGATACATAGGGCATTTCCATCCTCAGCGGTCAGAACATTTCATAACTATTTTTTGTTGTTGACAAGAAACTGAGACCACTGGTACTTTTCTCAGAAGCGTAGTTTTGTATGTTATTGGTTATCCACGCTTTTCTGCATTCTTTAACAGCAACTTTTTAGCAGGCTAAAGTATAAAGCAGAGGATCTACATGGTGAGGAAGGATCATTCTCACATGGCTTAGTTTCATTGCACTGTTCATTCAGCACCGCCTTGTTCTTGTAGCCCACATTGCTCTTCAGGCTAATTCTGACTGCTTCTGATTTTTCCAGGCTTTTTCTCTCTTTGGACAGCTTTTTTTACTTCACCTCTAAATCGCTCCCTATCTGTAGGACCTATTTTTTAACAGATCATTGTCTTCTGATCTTCCTCTTCTTGGCGTTAGTCACAAGGAGTCCCTCTTTCTAGCTATAAACTGGGCGTCCGTGTTTTGAGGAATGTTCCTTATCTAGGCCATTCTTTCATCTTTCCTGCCCAGTTCTTTAACAAACCCTTTGCAGCTTCCTTTGATTGAACTCAGTTCATTCAGGTTAAGCAGTAAGAGAAAACTGAGCAGGGAAAAGTCACATTTAATATTCATAGAAGGATGCAAGTGTATTTTTTCCAGTTTGTCACCCCTTCCCTTCAGAAGTATCCAACTTGCTAGCTGTTGATACAACAGGCATGTGTTTATTTGCTTTGTAATCTATTTCAGATATGTTGTCATATGATATGCCTAAAATAGTGATAATCCCGACATAACTATTATTTATTTAGATTGCATGTGGCCTTAGGTACAGCAGGAGACCTGTACCTTTTTCTCAGAAATTTATGGTCTAAGGAAATTGGTACACAGTTGTGTACAGTGAGAAATCTTGCTGATACACAGGGAGTAGGCTTAATTCCAGATATCCATTGAATAAACACTTATTGCTCTGAAATCAGGAGATAGTATGAAATTCACTGTAAAAGTAAACAGTATCAGGTCCTACAGATATAGTTGAGCAGATCAGTAAAAATTGTAAAAATATGTACATTAAAAATAGGAGAGATAATATGCTCCTTCTAGTTTGATTGTGCAGTGGTACTAGTGCTGTTGTGTAAGATACCGAACAGCTATAATGAGTATTTAAGTATATTGCTGATACTAATTTTCCTTCTTTTTTATATAAACTGTTGAGTGACACTATTGCAAACATCTTTAACTGCTTTCTATATCTTGTGATTGCTCCTTCATAGTGTTTGGTTGGCACCCATGGAGCAGGTACCCCTTGGAGGTTAGGAAGTACTCATGCCTGGGACATTGTCATTTCAAACAGGCTGTCTTCCACGTATAGGAATCAAATGGATTCTTACATTCCCGCTTCTGGTCCTTACATGAAACTATTTGAGAGTCTACAGCATGGCCAGAGCATTACTGTGCTCTAGCTGCTCTTGGGAGTTGAATAACTCCTTGCATTATAGGACTCACTGTCATGATTTGTACTGTTACGGATGATACTACTCCAATTACTGCTGAGGCCAGCTTAGATTTGGTCTTGAGAATTACAGAGCCAGACTGGCTATTTCTGTGTGTTCAGCAGCGAGTAGGCACAGTGAGCTCTCCAGCTTGATCTTGACCTAGGGAAGACGTGGCCTCACCTTTGACGCCCGTGTTAATGGAAGAAGGCTCCGTGCAAACAGGACTGCAGTTGGCAGGGTTCTCCTGGCTCCTGACAGACATGTTCATTCCCTTTATGTTAGATACAAAAAGAAAGGTAGATCCTGCAAGTTTGAGTGAATTTTCAATGGTAATAAGTAGTAATACATTTCTCAAAATGCTGCCTTGTATGTGTAAGAGCCTCTTTCAAATGACTTGAAAGTTACGTGTGTCTCTTTTTATTTTTTTTTTCCTTTTGCTTGATTTCTTTTAAAAAGGGAAAGTGGAGGAGATGATTTAAAAATAAAATCTCCTTTAATTTACCTTGATTACTGTGCTTGGGCTGTCATTCTGACTTCACTGTGATAGTTTCTCTTTCCTTTTTCCCCTGTTACGATAACTTGGCAACTGCAGTGAAATGAACCTAAAGTGACAGCTCTAGACAAGGAAGAAAACTAATATACACTGTGTGGAGCGGGGATTGGCCAAGCGGCTGACGTCACTCCGAGAGGCACCGTCTGAGTGTCAGAGCTGTCACAATTCATTCCCTGCATATCAAATCTTCTCTGGTTTTGAGTGGAGCAAGAGCTTGTTACCTTAGGTACTCAAATCAAATATCCTTTCATTTGTTTGTATTTACTCAAGTGTGTTTTGAAGAAACTGAAGCCAACTAAGTCTGTAGCCACCAGTCATCTGCCAGGTAGTGCGTAGTGGACTGTGTGACCTAACGATATGAGCGTCTGTCAAATGTTTGATCTTCTAACATGCGCTCCTTTTGCCTTTCCCGAACTGCTAGTCTTTGTGAACGTCCACTTACTTGTCATCTGCAATCAGGGTACAAAGCCTGCGCGCTGTGTACAGCATCGCTTGGCCGTCAGCCACGTCGTCTCCTTCAGGCCATTGTCTTTTCAGCCTGACTGAAGCCTCCTGCTACCGCGCTTGAGAGCAGGAGAAACCCTGCTTCTCTCTTTCTTCTCTTCTGCCTATTTTCTTCTTTTGTTGAGTTCACAGTGAATTTAGTGTTAGATGAATGATAACATGTAGTGAAATGCTGTTAAATATATGGGTTTCCAAACATTAAAATAACTATCCTTTTTTGAATCATCTTTCATCGCAGGTTGTCTGAAAGCCCAGAGAATTTAGCAATACAATGTCTGAGCAGGACACTTCTGTGCGCTGTGATATAATAAGAACTCATTAGGGATGAGCCACCGAAGGGACGAGGTGGGGGCTGTGGCATCACAACTATTTTAAACCTAAATCCAGTCATACATGCAGTATCAGCAAGTATCAGAGAGGAAATTTCACTGTTGTCAGAGTCGCTGTTTGATTGCTGTCACTTTGGGCTGTGTGTGCTTGTCTGGGATGCACAACAGTGCGACAGTGCTACATGGGTGTCCCCAAATTTGCAGGCCATGTAGCCTCATAGACCTCCATTCTGTAGCTTCTGTTTCCCTTCTTTCAGAAGCCTTGTGTGATCTTCTGTAAAATTATGGGTCAATAAGTAATCCAAAGTCAGGGACTGCATTGCCAGCTGAGTGCAAGCAGAAAGATTGGGAACTCCCTGCTCTCACAATTTCTCCAAAGGAGACCCTGCCCTCTTCTGCTGGTTCCTAGGCTGCCACCAGAACCTGTGAAAGCCCAGCTGTTTTCATAGGTCAGACATTCTGGACAGGAGAGGGTGTTTGGAAGGTAGAGGAGGCTAATTAGTACTGTTCCTTAAAAAAACAAAAACAAAACAAAAAAAAAAAAAAAAAAAAAAAAAAAGGAAAAAAAAGGGAAAAAAAAGGAAAAAAAAGAATTGCCTGTGGGGCAGATACTCTTTCAAATAAGTCATCTGGCATTCGCTTAAGGCAGGCCAGTGTATGTTCTGCTGGGTACCGCCATGTGTTTATCAGGACGGAGCCTTGATGTGTAAAGGGAACACATCTTTTATGTGGCATTCCTGTATCTAATCTGCTCTTTGTAGCTGTTCTAAGCAATTGCCACTTGTTAGTTAGCTGGGAACAACTCTATCATATAATCAGGTATCATACAACTGTAGTGTTTTTACAGATATTAATGTATTTCTTTGCTGGATTTACCCAAGGGTCTCCTTTTCCCTGCTCATATATGCAAGACATTCATGCTGGCCACAGTTATGCAAATTTCAAGCAAATGGGGAAATGCATTTGCAAGAAAAACAAGCTATCGACAAAGAACCAGAATTTCACCAAGGTCTGTCCAAGCTTCTGCTGGGCAGCGAAGGCTCCTGCAGGAGCAGCTCGAGGCAGAGCACAAGAAGTATCCACAGCTGCTGTGTCCTATGGAGTTTAGCAGAGGCAAGTGAGGAAGGAGAGAGAAGTACAGGGACTGATACCAGCAAATGATGATGGTGGTTTTGGTAACTCAGACCTACTGCCGTGTGTGCCCTGCACTGTTGCTTTGCAGTCCTGCATCTGCATTTAGCTACAGAATTTCCCAGGAAGCTCATTTTCTTCACTGGCTTTTCTCTAATTTCTCAATCAGTTTCAGTTCAGTCAAATCCAAATATATTAGATTTTTTTTTTAACTTCATTAATGTGAAATGTGTTGACATTTCAAATTCCATCCTACTGTCATATTTAAGGAACATATGGTAAATAGTCTGTACAGATTAATCTAGGGAGCATTTTAATGTGGCTTTCCTTGAGTGAGCTGGTTAAATTATGGTTAGATATGTCCTAACTTCAGAAGTGTTGAAACTGCAGGCAAGTATTTTCAGACAAATTGATGTCAAATAGCAGAAAATAATCATTAAGACTGTATCCTGACCAGGAAGGGTATGTGACACAGTGCCTAAGTAATCTTTCATATGCTTGTATGCCTGTAGTGTTTATATTTATGAAAAATAGCAAGATATATAATTATACCATCCAGATCATTTGTATATACAGCCCTGAAGAGCTAATAAGTTTTCACAAAAATAGTCAACAAAAGAAAGGGAAGGTTTTAAAATGAAGTACTGTATGAAGAAATAGAGAGGGCTGAAAAGACAGGTATCCCAACTTTAAGCAGGAATAGGATAAATTTAGGATAAATTAGCGTGAAGCAAGTGTTTCACCTCATTACTGAACTTGCTATTTTGAGTTTGTTGCCCACGAAAACCAAGGTAGTACCTCCTTATAGAGCTTTCAGGCAGAGGAATTTTCTATTCATGATAGTAAATAATGAAGAAACTATCTCTCTCCAGTGATATTTGCAGTAACACTAGAACAGACTGGGACAAAAATGTGAAAGTCTTTAATGTTATAGTTATAATGTTATACACAACACAGGCAGTGTAGTGATGTCTTCTGTAAGGCCAGGGCACTGCTGAATTTAATTTAATTCTGAATCTCTACCGATTAATATTAGAAGCCTCCTGTTACGAGGAACACTATAGGCTTTATGCCCATGGATAAGTAAAGCTGGAGGAATGAGCAAATTAACAGACAGCCTGGAGCAACAAGTAGCTCAAACCGTCTTGACAATAAAAAAAAAAAATGGTGAAAGGAAGTTAAAGTGCAATTCTTATCTATTGACTAAGCCTGGGAAAGATAATAAATTCATAAATTCTTAAATTCTAGGTGGAACTCTTAGCAAAACAGATAAGGAGGAGACGCAATATACAAATCCTGGGAATCCCAGAGAGGGAGGAAGGTAAGAAGCTACCATATATCCTACATTATGCTACAAAGAATAACTCACTGTATATTGAGAGCTTATCATGTTGCTGTGAAAAGGGCACCATAGGAGACCAGCAACGGCAGAACTACTCTCCTAAAGTTAATGGACTTGGGGGTCAAGGGGAGAGTATTTTTGTCTGCACAAAGCATCAAGGACATTTAGTTTAATAAGTGGCAAATTTTGATTTTTTCCCCCAAAGCTGGGCCCTGCACTCAGCAAAATTGTGCTCTTCAGCGCCCAGAAAACATGCTTTCCAAGAAAATAAGTGCTATCAGTTAACGTAGTCTGGCTAAGTTGTGAGTCAAATAGCCCTGGAAAATGTACTTATTCTAGATGCAGTTGCAGGCAAGATGTGTGTGTGCAGGAGAGAGAAAGACAGAGAGAAATTTCTTCAGCTGAGAACTCCATAGCTGTGTATGAACTGTGATTTCAGCTGGCTTTATTGTACTTTGATTGTGATTTTACATTTCACCTAGTAATTGAATTCCATAAGCAAATGATCATCCTGAAGCAGGCTATGATGGCAAAGTGAAGGGACTAGATTTCTTTTTAGGAATCTAGAAAATCTATTTCAGTTTCTGTTCCCAACTTAGTTTATATTGCCCCCTCACCCTTTATTTATTTTTAATAAAATACCTAATGTTATCAGCATTTTAGGTGGAACTGAATTTTTACCTGAATTTTGGGGTATATTTTATATACAAGTGCACGTTTACATTGGAAAGTATTTCAGATTGGGTGATGTTTATTAAATGTAGGTGACATCCATTATTTTTGTTTCTTTGTTTCTGGGTAGCTGGATCTGGTCCATTTTGTTCTTTTTGCTGACCCTTTTTGTTCTTATGCTGATATATGGCAAATATTTTGAATTCAAGCACAAAAATTTTACTCTAGTTTGGCGTTAGTTGAAAATATGAATAACCGTTTATTTAATAATATCATAGACAGCAACAATGAAAATAGTGACAGCACTTATTTAATCTGTGCTTCCAATTGTACCTGGATCATTTTTTCATTCCTTTCTTGTTTCTTAGCTATCTGAGAGTACTTGAGTTGGCACAAGAGTGGGACTTGGATACTCTCTAGCCAGGTCCACCTCTTTGGTTCTGTTTCTTCCAAAATTCCCTCATAGTCTGAGTTTGGTATCTTTGCATTTGAAAATATATCAAATAGCCCCATACTCTAGGAAGGAAATTCCATGCACATTTACAAAGCTGCCTTTAAAACTTTAAAAATCCCCTTACAAATCCTCTTTGCAAAGAACCTGCAGAAAGTGAACTACTGGCTCACTAAATTAGCTGATATTCCTGATATTGTTGCTGAATATCATCATATCATAATTCTCCTCAAGTCCATATCCTTCCTTTACCTTTTGCTTAGTCCTTAGATTGAAGGGCGTTCAATCAGGGACGGTCTTTTTGTTCTGTTTGTGCAGCACCCATCACAATGCTGCTTTGTGACTAACATGCCTAGGTTATATGGAAATAAAAATAAACTAATAACTGTAAGTATATGTCCTACTGTGGGACAAACTGTCATTTATTAAGTTATTGCCTCTAATTTGTTTATGAGGTGATCAATGGAAGCACAAGACTGTTCTGAATTTTGTTTGATGAAGAATGGAAAGACATCAGCAATAATCTGCAGCATGTGTCTGCCAAGTCACCAGATTCCAGCAGTTTTTTTTCCTTTTTATTTAGAAGTCCAAATCAGTGGCAGATATTCCTAAATAGGACATCTGTAATGGGCTCCTTGTCCTTTACATGCCTCCTGCCCAGATTCCATCATCACTCTTCTTCTTTCTGTGTTTTTAAATGATTGCATTTCTCATATTAGGCAAATCCTGTCCCTTACCTGGATGATGTCATTAATCTTCTTTTACACCATGATATATTACTAAGTGACATCCTGCATTGTGTCCGTATTGTTACTCCACTCACATGCTTAGTGAAGACATTGCTGGCGTGTGGAATGCAAACCTCAAGTCAGCTGTGAGAAAGTTCTTTTTAAAAATCATGGGAAGTATGGTCACCAGCAGGACAGACTGCCCTTTCAACTGCAGTTTAGGACAAAAGGATGAATTTTAAGAGAACCAAGAATTCTTTCCAGGCTTATGCTGATCAAATTGTTTGTATGTGACGGCTTTGTATTCCAGCCTAGGAAATTAATACAGGAGCAATACTATGTTTTTGGCTTATTTACAATTGCTAATTGTAAAATTTCAAGTTGATTTGTTGCAAAGAGTTAATTCTTTGTCTCCTTTGCTATTAAGCTGGCAGTTCTAAAAGATCTGCTGTTATTTAATTTAGAAAGCATAAAAGGCTCTTGACAGGCCCTAAGTGTAGTGAGGCTCCTTTTTGTAACCAAGAGAAAGGTGCAAGCAAAAATAACAGCTGTATTTTTGAGGACTAAGAGGTAGAGAGCATAAGACAAATGATGAAATACCGAAGTTAGCTGAATTTTGCCTGTTGCCAGTGAAATGCTGCTAGCTGCTGGTGAGCCGTGCCGCTCTGTTGCAGAAGCCTGGGAACCAGGGCTCTCTCTTCGGGGCTCACTTAGCAAGGACTTTCATAAACTGAATCTTACTGTTTGCAACAGGACTGGCTGTGAACCAAGCCCTGGGTCCTGAGCAGCTGCCTCCAGCCACCCTAAGTGAGGCGGGATGTAGCTGGTGGTCCTTTCCACTGCACTGTCCTGCACCGTCACTGGCTTCTCTGCCAGGCCACCTTTTTGCTTGGAATTAAGGTATCCCAAACCACTGGGCATCATGCATCCCATACCAGCCCTCTCCTGGCAACTGTAATTTGAGAAACTAGTGAGATACTAATTAAGGGCTCGAGGCATATAAACAGCTTGCAAAGAAGACCGGGATGGGGAGGGGATACTTGCACTCTTACCATTAGTTGTCTCTACTGGATCGTGTTTTCATAAATGTTTAGCTCACAACTGGCTCACATTTTAAACCACTGCTTATGTTTGATCTTTGCTGGAGCCAAATAGTGCATTAAGAAACTTGATGACAAGTGAGACAGAAAGCTCCTGCTTTGGAGGCTTTTTTTTGTTTGAATTTGAGAGAGGAAAATAACTCAGTGCAATTTAATGATGTTCTGATGGATAGAAAGTAAAAATATTTTTGTTGCTTTGGAGAACAGAAGAATTAGCCTAATTCAGAAACTGACTTTCAAATACCGAAATACCATTTCATTTGTTAAAATCCTAGTTGCATCTTTGATTACCTCCTTATTACCTATTGACATAGTAAAAATATAATGTATTGTTTTTTTCATGAATAATTTAAGCATGTCCTCACATTTTATCATAAATTATTTTTATAGAATTTTTGAATAATAAATTATAAACTACAATTCTCATTGTGCATAGTAAATATTAAATGTTACACTGTTTGCAAACATTAAGCCATCAGTGTCGTTTGAAATGTTGCAAAATCATGACCTCTTTAAAAGAAAGTCAGCACTAAAGCATTCCTTCCATAGCAACTAAATTCAGAGCAGCAATGTACTTGAGTCGGTCAAACTAAATAAACTGCCAGGAATTCCAAGCCAGAAATTGGTTGTTGGGGGATGTCCTTGTCCTGTCTTGTCTGTGGTCCCCATGCACATAAGTGCAGTGTATTAGTTTAGTTAGCATGAGTCTTCTGGTCAATATTACTGTTAGGCTTCTGTAAAGATGGGCTTTAATGTGGATAGTGGTGCTGAATTTTACTTTATGGCAGCGTGCCGAGTGCCCGTGTCCCGGGGAATGTCCTCGTGCCCGCGCTCCCGTGCGGGCCGTCTCCAGTGGGACGTGCAGCAGCCGCAGCCCTGGCCACTTCTGACCGAGATTCAAAATTAAAATTCACTTTTCTCTTTTTCCCTTCGATATTTTGAGGAAAGAAAAGCTTCCAACTTTTAGTTTACAAACCACCTGTGGTGACAGGGCGAGGAAGGGAAGGGTTTTGCTTACTGTACTCGTATGTCCCTGGAGCCTGGATGTTTTTTTTTAATCACAGAAATATGCATATAATTCAAGGAAAGGACTTGAACTTCAGAAATGCAACACTGATTTTAAGATGACACTAAGGACATGGATTGACAAAGCTGCTTTGAGATGGTTTGAGAATGGTGTGCATTCACCTGCACAGCTTTGCATGTCTATGTGACCTTCCTGCATTCGAAATGTGTGGCTCTAATGAGGGGCCAGACTTGCTGCTTCCTTGTATATAAGCACCTTAACATTAGAGCTGTGTGATTCCCCCACTAGTTTCTTGTCCTTATTGAAATAATTTACATAACCTCATGTCTGGCCAGCCACTCGCCTCTAAAGCAATACCCAATGATATACTTGTGACTAGTCAGATTAGCATGATATATTTTGAAAATAATAAGTTCTGTAATAACTATTGCTAGCTGATGCAGAAATTACTTTATTTTGCAGATGCAAGAGAATACTGGAGCAGACATGAATTTATATCACCTCCTGCTTTGGTAAGTTCGCAAAAACTAGGTCCTTTCCATAAATGAATACCTACAAGGATTTTTATATCTTTACATTAATTTATTACTATCCTTCTTTCATTCAAGCTTTATTAGCTGCTATTCTTGGTAACAGGTATCAAACTGAAATCCTCTAAATGAAGGCTGCAAGTCACATAATTATGAAATGGTGCAACCAGAGCAGAGGGAAGGGTGGGATCAATATTTTCATACCCAACTGTACATGAGAAATTTGGGGGGACAGTGAATTGAGATTGATTAATAAAAATCCAGTGAGTCTATGGACATGTCTCTCTTGAATCTGTAAAAGGAGGATACAGAGTTTTCTGTACATTAACTGGAACTTAATGCAACTAGAAAAAAGAAAAAGGCTGGATTTATATGACTGGTGACTGGTTATAGTTGAGGAGTTTTCTTTGCAGAAATGAAAGGGTCATGATTTTGACTTGGTCTGTGACCCTGTGGACGCCTCCCTGTTCTTGCACTTCACTTTTGTTTGTTTATTTGTTTGCCTATTTATTATTATTTTGCACATCAGTATTTCGCAAGAAAATATAAACCATTTTACTGTATCTTTACTTCTCTTTTGTTGCTATCATAATTACATTGAATTCTATTACCTCTTCATACAGAAGCCCATTGTAACGGTTAATTCTCATTTTTTTCAGAGGGATATTTAGTTTAAAAATAATATTTCTGTTTCCTGATGAAATTAGGGATAATTGAGGAACTTATTTGTAGACTCTATAAAATAGGAAGTTTTACCCTTCAGCACAGAGTGAGCAAGGGGTATCACCAGAACATCTTTCACCTGCTTTCACTCGAGGGGAATAAAAAGCTACTTCTTTTGTATTTTAGGATAGTCCTATTTTAAGAACTAGTCCATAGAGCAAGAGTTAACGTCATTGCCTAGACTGCAATGCAAAAGGAAATTGGAACGTGAAAACAAGCACCAGCAGAGAAATGATTTGCTGGCAATGAAGCATTTTGGAGTTCATTTTTAACACTACCAACAAAAAAATAATCTTGCTTCCCTCATACTAGTTCATACAAAAAACAAGCTAGCACCAAAAAAGCACAAGCAATTAACTGATGGGAAAAAATATGTATCAGTACCTGCTTTACTGTGGCCTGCTGCAGGGCTCAGCTATTGAGAAGGCCAAGCTCCCGCTAACCTAAATGTCAGGAAGGATGAAGGAGTTTGAAGAGCAGGGCAGCTCTCTGCTCAAGTGCCCAGTAGCACCATCCTTCTCCCTGGCTCCCCTGAGTTTGCCATGGACAACAGAAGGCAGTGGCTCCTCGAAGAGTCATTTCCCGGGGACTGAATGCAAGATTTCTAGAAATTCACTACACAAGTATTACTGTGGGAACGTGGTACCCCTTTCTTACTGCAAGTGTTGCATCATGTGGATGACTAACTTGTCCTCGGGGTAGAGATGGTGGTGCTCTGCCACTGGAAGAGGCTCTGAAGTCACAAGGGAAAGAGGAAGCAGCGTCACTTTAACAATCTACGTATCCTGCTTGCAAGAACAAGGGAAAACATCCCAACTTCCTTCCTTGTGGAGGAATAGATAAATTGTTTCCATCTGCATGAGGAATAGTTGCTGTTATTCCTGGCACTGTCAGTCTAGAACCATTCATGGGCCTCTCTTTCCATTTATCTGAAGACTCCAAACACGTCCTTTAGGAAGATTTCATAAGCAATGCAGTGAGCCAGGTTGTTGCCTTTGCCAGTGAGTCCAGAAATAAGTAGAATTATCATCGTCCTGCTTAGTCACCAGTGTGTGCACAATTCACATTGTCCACTATAATATATATTTTACCAAAAAATAAGGCCTCTGATTTTTTCAATAAAAAAGTACAAGTTGATTTATTTTAAAATCAACCCATCTTGGGTTCATGTGGACCCATATAGGCCCACATGAAGATTTTGGTTCCCTGATATGATTTAATATCCCCAGATATATGTAATATTCTTCAGAGAGTGGAAAACAAATTTGTGAAAGGAGATAAGAAATCCCTCCAGAGCGAACAATGAAACCTCTTCATTTCAGAGCCTCTGTCTGTTCCCAAAGGCCATAGGGATTTGATGGGCCTGGCAGACTTAATTCCCAAGCCAAATTCCTCTTACAGACAAAACCCTGCTGGCTAAGCCATTCTTTCATACTCAACAAGCTCCAGCACAGCCTCTGATCCAAAGCTGGCAATTTCACACAGGAAGAGAAGTGATTTCTCAGGTGAATATCTTGCAGATCGTGTCCTCTTTCTAAACTAGTAGTTTTTCCCCACATGCTTTCAGCAAGAGGAGTAACAACATTGGTCCCTGTGGTGTCCTCTCTGTTCAGGGGAGCGATGACCACGGTTTTCCAAGTTTTCATAGAAGAGGAGGACAAAAGCCACTCAAGAGGTATTCTCTACTGCTGGTAACTACAGATATCTTAGCAAAATATCGTCATCAGGCTGCATTTATCCTGTGAAATACTGTTTGTTTCCATAAGAATGAGCAGCTTTGAGATGACATCTGAGCAGCTTTATATGAAACTTCCTCATAGCAAATACATACCGATCCCCCCTTCAAGTGAGTGGAGGATGGAGGCTATACCAAGCTGTCAGTTTGCACCAACTGTACAGCCATATGGATTTTCGGAAGTTTACATGAAGCCACCGTCTACCTTTGACACACAACTTGTGTTGTACTTGGACGGATTCTGTACATTTTCCAGAAAATGATGGTCCATCTGCAAAGGGACCCCTAACATAGGGCAGCTGGACTCTTGCCATGAGAGGATGCATCCCTTCTTTACAATCAGTATTGTAGATCTTCTGCTCAGTGTTTTGGTGAGTTGAGAATATGGCTTAGTAATTATCCTCCTTATCATCCTTTCTATTTCAAATGCCTTTCTCAGCTTGGACTTTCCCTGCAATATCTTCACATGATCAGTTCCTTTATCTGTCTTTATGGCTCTAGTGCTTCATATAAATCCACAATAGTATCCCTTTCTGCTTTTCATCTGCTTTTCTGCTTTTCATCATCCATCAGGAGAATGTTTTCTGATGTACAAACTTTCCTCACAACCTTCATCCTTTCCTCCTCATAGTAAAATTAAGGCTGGATTCCCTTGAGCTCTTCTAGACATTCCTTTGTGCCCAGTCCCAGGCAGGAATTCATTCTTCCTGCTGCAGGCTTTGCTGTGCCTGTTTTTATATGTGATTGGTCTTCACAGCTTGCTCTGCTCACAAAGTCACTTCAAGTGTAAATGAAGAAGTTATGATTTGATGAGAAGTTTGCTTCAGGGAAACACTGATATTGAAACTGTGTTTGTCCACCATGTATTCATCAGGACAAAATCAGTCAGGGTTTTTGAATTATCATTTGGAGCTTCCCAGTTTCATACTTGTAGTTGTTTCTGTTGCCTGGGTAAAAATGGAGCTACTGAATATATCCATGGAGCTTTAAACAACACAGAAACTGAAATAAAAATATGCAACAGAATGGCACATAAAAAAAAATGGGGCAACATCTCAGTCTCTTATGCTGATAGTTTCCTTAAGAACTGAGTAAATTTTAGCCTTAAGGTTAGCCTAATATGAAGAAAGTGTCTCATTCCAAGTCTTTCTCCAATAATACCTTACTTTTGTAAACGAGTAATTGACTTTCTGAATTGCTAGCAGTAATTACCCAAGGACTAGCAAGCAGCAAATTAATAAGTATCTGTTGTTCAAAGCCTTGTTTCTGCATGAATTTGATGTTAAAAAGCAAGGGACGAATATCATTGACTTGAAAAAAGGCAGAATGCAGGCAGATGCTGTGCGAGTTTCCCACACACATCTCTGCCAATGAATCTCACTCCTGACCTCAGTACCCCATGCTATTCCAGTTCTGGGCATCTGTTGAGCACAGTCTGTCAAACATGCTGTGCTGACTGTTTTGATTTTCTGATGGGAACAAATAAGGTCTAGGTGGAGACCATCAAAATCACATTCCTTAAGATTAAGAAAAAGTTGCTTGAATTTGTCTTGAGGCGCTCATTCAAATTATGTATTAGTTTGTATCTTTATGGATACTGTAATAACATGAATTTTAAAAAGCAAATTTCTTAAAAAAAAAAAAAAAAGGCACTCTGCGAAAAAGCAGATCTATAAGGAAAACAAGTTTTTGTTTGTTTTTGTGGTATGCTGTAGGCATTGTTTTAATCTTTTACAGTCGTAAATTGGAATGAGAGATTCAGACCAGACAGGAGATATTTTTTCACAATGAAGACAGCCAGGCTTTGGAACGGGTAGCCCAGAGATGTTGGAGATTTTTAAGACTAGACTGCATCAAGCCCTGAGCAACCTGGTCTGTTCTCCTAGCTCTACTTTGAGCAGGAGATCAGACTAGTGACTTTCTGAGGTCCCAACCTACCTGAATTATTCTACAATCCTATAATCTGTCAAGGATTTTGATGATAAACAAGAATGGAGAAAGGTGCTTGTCTGTAATACTTGAGGATGTATTTGTTGGCTTGTGTGCTGCTGTGAATCTTAAGAGATACCTCACCTCTCAGGTGGGAAGTTTTGGGATGTTTTATTAAAGCTAATCCCACTCATACCACCAGGTTTCTGCCTTAGTTCCATTTCTCATTAGCAATATCAGAAGGACTTACTGAGTCACAGAAATGATTGAGAGACAGAAATGATTGAGAGTTTTTTGGTAAAACTTTTTCTGTAGCAAAGTATGGAAGTGTGTCAGTTTTGATTACATTTTTGTTGAGATTCTATAGCGCTATGATTATCTGGAGTTAGAAAAGATTTTTCTCTTCTAATCATGTTTTCCCAGCAAGATCTTAGTTTCATTCTGTAGAGTACAAAAGCAAATTAGGGAGCATTTTAGATTTTAATGAAGAGAAGTGCCCTTCCTCCTGAGGAGCTTGTCTGCTTCTATGTGTAATTTCCCTGCTAAGTGACCAGACCTTCATCCTGTATTACATTACAGTAGTCTTCAGAAGGTATAAGCTTCAATTCATCCCGGTTAGAACAGGCAGTTTAATTGTACACTGCTCCATGGAATTTTCTGCCGTTGAGCTCCAGGAGTAGTTTCTGTTGGCTCTAGTTTCTGTGGATTGCCTGTGGTTTACTTCAGTGACACCTTGCGCTCGATAAAATTACACTCCATGCACTTTCTTGCAGATTGATAGGTATAAAACTCACACAAAGAACTTGTATGACCGTAGTACTTTATACCTGATGCTATGTGGTTATGATCTTTGCCACATAGCCTATATATTCTGTCTGGGAGTGCTAGATCATTAACAGTGACTTCACAGTGAAATTATGCTTTTCTTTTTTAGTCAATGTTGTGTGTGTTGTTCTTAGGCTGAAAATATGAAAGATGGCTTAGTGAGTAGTATCTGAGACCAATAAGGTGAATCACTAAGGCATTTTAAAGCATGTGCAGAACGTAATTAATTTATCTTATGCATTTCAATAACATCCCTGTGTCAGAGAAACAAGTTACCTGCTCATAATGGGCAACTAGTGCATTACTAAAATATAGTTGTCTTATGAACAGGCAGACACCATAAAATTCAAAGTCAACACTGTGCAGCTGAACTGGGCATCTCTACATGCCTTTTTCTGTTAGGATTTCCTGAGGGAACACTTAGTGGTGAAAGACAATTAATACATTGGACTAGAGAGCAAATTGATATGTTATGTCAAACTCTTTTAAAGCAACTTTTCCGCTACAATGTTCATGCAATTTTGAGCAGTTTTTTATACTTGTATAAATGCCAAATTGATAGGGATACTGGATAGCGAAGCATCAAGTTACACACTCATCGAAGCTGAGGTCACACTTCCATGTAGAATTCAACCCTAGAATTTGTCTTAAACTTCTTCCAAAAATTAAAGAGTCTGAGTCTCTGGAAGGCCCAAAGGAAGTGGATACTTACCTGATGTGAACTAGTATCAATTACATTATGCAGATACACCAACTTAGCAGCTGAAATTGGAGCACATCTTTTGAGCAAACATTAAATTTCTGCCTATAGATATTCCTTCCTTCTGCCCACACACAAATTTTTGAAAAAAAAAAAAATAGTATACGTTATGTTTCAAAGCAAAGATGTATCCATTATGCCATTATACCCATAGTTATTGGCACTGCATCCTAATACAAATAACTATTTTGATTTCATACCCACAGGCAAATGCATTTAACTGCAGTGCATTGGCTGAGAGCTCCTGTATAAGTCCTGTACTAGAATATAAGATCTTTAAGAACATACGAAGTGTTCACTTGTGGATTCAGTCATGGCACTGTGCTTAGCAGCAGCAGTGCAGCCTCTCTAGAACAAACTTAAGTGGCTTAGTGTAAAATTTGGACTGCAGCACGAATGAAATTTGGGAGAAAAATGTCAATAAAATTGCAAGGGAGAAGTAAATACCCTTATCACACTTTGAGACATTAGCAACTTTCTTCAGAAGAAATTTCTGCAGCATGAAAGGTCATCCACCTTCCACACTCAGTTTTGAGCTATGATATTAAATAAGAAAATTCACTCTGGCTGCATTCATACTTGTGTACGTCCCGTGTGCTTCCTCGAAGGAATATTGGGAGGGTAGAAGGCTGAAATACATTCTCCCTCACCCACATGCCCTCGCTAGTCACAGTCCTTATTTGCCAAGAAAACAAACAAACAAAATTGTCTTCTTTAGTAGCATCAGAAGTACTTGGAGAACACCAGAAGTAAAGCCAGTCGGAGCCAGTGTAGCAACTACCTACTCTCTTCAACCAGGATGCAAATTTGCCCGTAAACGGGATGGTATCTGGGCCCTCACACTCAAACTCAGCGCACGTCCTCGCTCCCTGGCCTGCCTGGGCTCGTGCCCATCTGCTGAAGTGGCTCCGTGCCACTCGCAAGGTAATGCTGCAATTTCAGCCCAGGATTGTTGCCAAGCAATCCAGGTTTGTGAGGGGAGCCTTCAAAACGCAGCACCAGGAGAGATCTTTCCTGGTAACCTCCTTCTGAGACATCACCTACCAGATAAGGCCTAAAGACATGTATTTGGGTGCTTCACTTTACATCTTTTGACATCAAATATAGAATATGCATGTGGGAAGGTTATTGTTATCCCAAAGCATGTAACATTTCTCTAGGCAGTTCGTGAGACTGAAGAGACAAGCCATCTGAGCAGCCGTTAAGATGAGAGAAATAATAATAATAATATAGAAATAATAAGTACTGGTTGCATTAAAGGTAATTAATGGTAAATAATTATAACTACTGTAAGTATGCTGGGTTTTGTAGAGTATTCACTATTGTAAATACAAAAGTTATGGGAAATGTTAGCATAGTTCTATTCAGTAGTTGCAGTATTATAAATGCAAATATGATAAAAGTTATAATAAATAAGAGTGAGAGCCACAATTTTTGTGGTTAATTATTTAGCTAGCTGATTTGCAGACATAGTCACATAGAGGACCCTTCCTTGCATTTTCTCCTGCAGTTAATTGTGCCTCCTATAAAGTGAAAGAATACTAGAGAACATGAAGGTACAAACCCAAGAACTAGATGTTCAGCACATACTAAGCACTGAAATCAATGGGAGTTCAATTTCTTTTTCAGGATCAAATCCTATCTGCCACAAACTGATCTTTCTCAGTCATCCTTATCACTCATGGTTTTGATACTGTTTTATTCTATGTAAACTTAAGACTTTTAAAACAAGCTAAGGGGGCACAGGAGGTTGTGACAAAATGAGGTATACATTTCACAGACTTATAAAAGGATGAGCAGGAGAGAAAAGAAAGAACTTTGTCTGCAGATTTGGGATTTATCCCAAGGGTTTCAAGCTTATGGATCTTATCCTGTCAATTAATCTTCTCAAAAGTTAATTTTTGCGAACAGATGTAGGGCTGCAAATGTTGTATTTAACTTTTTTTTTTTTTTTTAAGAGAGAGAGAGAGAGAGAGAGAATAAGGTGTATTTAAACCTTGGTAGCCAAAGAGCATGAAAGTGTGTTATAAATTCATACTAATATTTGCCTTTCTCTTAGCAAAATTCAAGCCACAGACCATTTGGTAACATTGGATCCTTGACTTTTTTTCCCTATGAAGATATTTTATGTTTTGAGTGAAGATACAGGATATGCATTTCTTCCTTGCCTTTTAATAACTGTTTTTAGCCAGCAGTGTTCTTTCAGATGCTGGCAAGCAAAAGCAGATTTCAAGTCCTTTCTGTAGATTTGGTCAGGAAAACGTGTTTGGTTGTCCATGACTCTATCACAAAAAATAGTACATAAAAAGCCACGTATTTTAAGGAAGAAATCACAAAGTAAGTAGAAGTAATAATTATTACTTTTAAATAAGAAGTACAGAAGAAAACCAAAAGAATTTCTTTCCCTATGTAGAAGAGCTATAAAATTCAAAGGTCTGCTTGCACACAGAATTTGTTTAAATGAAAGAGAGAAGATAAATTTGAGCTAAATGATACACAAAGGATGAGTTTGGCCCAATTTCTTTCTGGGTCTAATCCAGATGACAAAGAGGATTCTGGACAAATCTGATTCCTTCAACTACCATGTCAAATCATTAAATAAAGGGTGGTTTAGCAAGAGTCCAAAACAAGGAATTGTGCAAATTTCTTTATCACTACTTAAAATGGAAGAAAGGCATTAAGAGAGAGACGAAAGGAACCAGGGATAAAAGGAGGAGAAAAAAAAAAAGTATGGAAAGGATAAAAAAAAAGGAAAATGTGACGGAAATTATCTTTTTTAAAGGCTGGCATTTGGTATTTTCAAAGGGCAAAATGTATTTTTTTGTTTTATGACAAATGAATGTAAAAATGTGCATGCCTTGTGGCCTAGAGGACAAAACAGTGGGATCAATGTTCTTTTTGTACTCTATGAAGCTTGAGATTAAAGTCCCCCCTGATAAACTGAACGTTCTTTAAAAGTGACCAGAAGCAAACAGTGTCTGTTTGCTGCTACTTTATTAGAAAGATACCACTGAGAATAGCTAAGAATACTATTTGATCTTAAACAGGTTGACCAAATTATTGCAGTTGGCTCCAGTACATGAGATGCTTTCTGCAAATTATTGTTTCTGGTTACAAACCTTTATAATATCTCAGAATGAATTATGTATGTATTTCATGTTTTCTTTTCTTTTATCAGCCTTGATGTTCTCATTTCAAGTTTCACCCTAGCCTCCTAATAATGCAATATTGAGGCCATTCAGCCACTAATTATGCCTCCATGGCTTTCTTGAAATGACTAAATCAGCATCAGTTCTATAATTATCATTAGCAAGTTTGTATCCGTGCCTCACATCACATGAAAAGCACAACTTTAAATGATTTATGAATATATGCATCTATAACATCGAGTGCACACTTTTAATAGTATATGTAGAAGACACTTTACACAGACACTTTACACATATGTACACCTGTATAGATGTTCTCATATGTTATCTTCATCATACTTTGTTCTTTATCCTATGCAAATGCAATCTGATTGTGTAAAAGCTAATGCAATATTGCTTCCTTAAGTGGGTATGTATGAGATACCCCAAAATGTGTATATTTAAGCATCCTGGCAATTTAAATAATCCAGAATATAGCAAGTGTTCATCACGACAAGCTTGCAGACTTGATGATTTTCTAATTTTCATTGTGTCTATATGAAAGGCTGGCAAGAATGACTGACAGGACAGGAGGAAGTATACAGATACGATTCCTCTATATTTTCATTGTTTCTCCCTTTGAATTATTGATGTTGCCAGTAGTCATTTGTCAAGAGAACAAATCAAGATACATATACTATAGTGTTGCACTTTGCTATATGTCTGTAAGCTGCTTGCTTTGCATCATGCTTATATTTTAAGCAAAAATCACCCCCCCCCCAAAAAAAATAGAGAATAATATAAATCAATTTCTTTTCTTTTTTTTTTTGTTATAAAGACTTGAAGAATAATGAATATAAAGCATAAACATAGCACAGAAAGAGAGCTTGTAAATATCTTTGAGTCAGCTATACCTCAGAGAAGCATCTGCACACTGGGGAGCTGAGAACCCTAAGTAGACATATGAAACACAGTATCTCATGAGGTGATCCCACCCATCAGAACTCAGTTTGGTCTCTGATAACAACCAATTTCTGAATTTCTATACTTTCTCCCAGTACAGATTCTTTGTTTGGTGTGAAAAGTTGTGCTGATCACTGGTATTTTATGACCTACATTATTACCCTCTAGGTAGTGGAATGATAGTGCCAAACTAATTATTGCGTTGTCTAATTTTAAATCCAGGTCTAGCGAGATTAACAACTTGCACATTAATTCTGAGCATCAACAGTGCACCTAACATAATGCAGTTTTAAATGAAAGAAGCCTGCTCTGAAAACTTGTATATACTTTGGTCCAGATCATCAACTCATGTAAATTACTCCAGCTCCATTGACTTCAATGGAATTATACCAAGCTTTCTACTGGAGAATTTGGCCTTTTTCATTTGGGAAATGATTCTGGTTTGATCCACTTAAATGCCAGAGTAGAAAACAGAGATTTCACATAAATGTGAGATCTCATCTATGGAATCTCAGGACATGTCTGTTAAACTCAGTGCATTAATTCCAGCTTCTCATCTCCATAAATAAGATGATGATTAGCTTGCAAGGTGCTTTTGTTTTTTCAACACCCTCTCTAACCAGCTCACATACACACAAACCCCCTCACTAGGAAGAGTGATTTTGCTCTTCTTCCTAATTAAAAAAAAAAAAAAAAAGAAAAGAAAAAGAAAGGCTAACCTAGAGAGAAGGACATTCACAAACAGGGCGAGTGTGAATATTGCTTTGTAGATAGGTACAAAACTGGAGCTGGCAGTATATACTGAATTGCTGTTTCACCTTGCTAATTTTTGTGAAGAAACTTATGTGTTAGAAAAACATTGGCACTCCAAGCTCTGAATATTGTCAACAGTTGGGCAAATTTGGCTACAAAATCTAGTTTCTAGTTCTGAAAAAATATTAATTTAATATTACTGAAATGGGAATTGGGTCTTGGAGAAGTGCTAAACCATGTCTTTTTAGCCAGAAAATTGAATAATGAAGTATGTAGCACCGTGGATATATATTTTAGTTTTAAAATGAAATGGCAGGATTGAATTGAAAAGATTCTTACAATACTTTTCTCTCTCAGTCCTATGGAGATAACACTACCACTAACTACCACCACCTCCTGCCCCCCGTGTAATAACTGGTAGAAATTATTTAATATAAACATTTAATTCAGAGCATTAGATATCCAGAATCAAAATCTTAGATACCAGAGGTAATTGTACTAATGGAATCCTCTGCATGGCTGCTGAAGGGCTGTGTTGACCCCCCTCCTCCCATCACAATATTATACAGTACTTTGACTCATCTTTAATTCTGATTAAGTTGTGCAATTGTATCAATTTAAGGTCAGGGTCTTGAATAAAGTCTTTTGTGAGAACTATTAGCGGGTCTTTTAAAATTAAAAGGCCCATGTGTCTAATGGTCTTATGAGAATAGAATTACAAACGATAATCTTTAAAATAAATTGTAATTTTATGGATACTTATTAAGAGAATTTATTGTATTGGTAATTTGCTATATGGTAAGTACTGCTGCCAGCTTAGTGGTAACAGAAGAAGAGAATGCAAGAGCTATTTATTACTGCGTTTTTGTCCTTGCCTTTGGTACTGTTGATCTGGAGAGAAAGATAGGATATTCTATAGGATATTTAAGGTGTGTGGTCTCTTTTCCATGCAATAATGATATCCTGCAACTTGTCGTGCTCTGGCCCTGATCCAGCAAAGCACTTAAGTGTGTGCTTAACTTTAGGCATTCAGGTCCCATTTACTTTAATGGGATTACTCACGTGCTCAAAATTAAGCACATACTTAAGTGCTGTGTTGACTGCAGCCAATGCTGTGTATTTAACAAATTCAAACCTTTCAGGAAGTTAAAGAAGAAAGTACAAGTTAACAAGGTTTGCTTATTACATTACCGCCAGTGCTGAAGGATGATTTCAATGCTAGAACCAAAAACAACTGTATTAATTTAGTTTATTAGCTTCTCTTCCAAGTCACATGATATATTTGTTGCAATGGAAGAATCTCATAAGTAGAATAGCTGTGTTGCTCAGGTTATCTAAACAGAGATGTTTGAACTCTGGATATTTTTTTTCCTTCTTCAAAAATATATTTGTTTGATATATTGTTGCATTTGGATGTTGGAAAGATATTTTATTCTGGATATTTAATTAACGCTCATAAACATGACATTCATAAAGATGAATCCCCAACTAGAGCAGATAAAAATGTTTCACTTGAATGAAAAGCTTTAAAGAATGAAAAGCTTTAGAGATGACTGCACAGATAGATTGATAACGTTGCATGACTGCAGTGCACTCACATCAGCATTAAAGACAGTGTTCAAAACAATAAGTCACAAACCTTGTCTTAATTTGACTATAAAAGGAATTATATTTTGTGAAGATCAATACCATGATGTAAAAGTATTGCTTAGTGCAAGATACTTGTCTATCTTGCCTTGTCCATGAGTTGCCTTACTCATCCAAAAAAAAAAAAAAAAAAAAAAAAAAAAAA
>NW_020454092.1:3263481-3289351 GCF_003342845.1 Nothoprocta perdicaria
ACCATGATGTAAAAGTATTGCTTAGTGCAAGATACTAGTCTATCTTGCCTTGTCCATGAGTTGCCTTACTAAAAAAAAAAAAAAAAAAAAAAAAAAAAAAAAAAATCCTGTTAAAAAAAAAATCTCCTGTTAAAGCAATAGTAAGTACATCCCTGTGCGAGTCCTATATTCTATTAGGCAAACCCTTTTCTGCGCAGATGTGTGATTTTGAGCTATTTCAAAACTGCATATAAATATGTGCATTGTTCTGATAAATAGATTTTCTTTGATTCCAAAGTTTTTATGGTAAATGAGAGATTTTAGAATATGCATTTGCAGATGAAATAGAAAATGTTTTTGAGAAGAACAGAGAAGGTGCTTGGGAAACAATGACATTGGCTGCAATTTTATAATAATGTTATTGTTCAGCTTTTACTATTCCACTTCCCCTCCAAAATAAGATGTTTCTGAATACATCACATTTATTGTAAATCACGTTTTTGCTACTGTTAATCGTTAATTGTAGCAGCTGGCAGTGGGATATGTAGATTCAAGATTAGCTGATACCTTTCATTGTAAGAACTTGCTACGTGTTTTCAGTTGCCTATAACTTTGTCAAACATAAACCACTGGGCAGCAATTTTCATGCCAAATATCTGCCTTGGGCTATTTTTTTTTTTTTTTTTTTTTGAAACTTTCAGCAAATATGGTCAGCTGTTTCTCAGAGTGCACTGAGGGAAAGTCCATTGTGCTCATGTTAAGAACATTTTGAAATATTAACTACTAGCTTACAGTGGGACTCGGAGTTTGGGAGGGGAATATTCTTCTTTCACCATCCTATGAAAGTCTTCCTCAGTTAAGAGAAATTTCATCCCCCAAAATTTGTTTGCATATTTCATTTGCCAGCTTCTTCAAAGTGTCCATCTGTGGTATGTTCTTTCCTAGGGCTGGCAGATCTGAGCAGGACTTGCTCTCAGATTTCTCTTTTCAATTGCCAGTGGTGCTAAATACAAAGAAAATAAAGGCGTCTATGAGTTTTCTTGGCCGTCTTCCTCCAAATCACCACACAGTGTGGAATAAGTGGCAGCTTGACTGGAATGCAGAAGACTGCGACCATTGAGGAAGGGAAAAGAACAGGAAAATGCATTAGAGTGAAAGTAAACTGCACAAGTCAAAGGCAGAAACTGTCATAAAACACAACGATGCTTTAGGATGAGGACCTCTCTGCTGAAGGAGCTGGCAGGCAAACCTTATCTGTTCTGGGCTTAGCTGTTGGCCTAGGGCTTGGTCATGTGTGCAGCTTCAAGCTGTGCAGGACAGCAGTAGGGCTGCCAGGGAGGAATCCACCTCTTGCAATCTCTTGGGAAGGACCAGGAGGCCACATGTGTTGTTGATAACTGCCGCTTTATTTTTTTATAGGACTCAATTATAGCATTCATTCAAATAAATGTAAGCTGATTGTATGCAGAGCAGACAATTACTTTTGACCACCCTGTTTACCAATATTGTAAGACCCAGGCAGCTGTCACTGCCTCTTGGATCCAGCAAGCTGACACGTGAAAAAAAAGGCAGAAATCTGATAGTTCTGAGCATCAGACTTAGCTAAACAAGTGGAGGCTTCTTTGACCGTCTAGTCAGACTCTCTGACTACCTAGTCAGAGAGGTAAAATGCAGTGTTTTCAGCTAGAGAGGTGGGCCATGAAGATCTGTCCTGCCACACCCACCCTGGAGATGCCGCAAAGCAAGGGATGGGAAGTCCCTCACCTGCTCCATGGGGATCCAGACAGGTGCAGCTGGAGTATCCGATCGGGGTTGGCTGATCTTTTAAATGGGTCACGATCCTAGCAAGGGAAAAAGGTCGCTTTCGTATTTGCGAGTGACCCCCAAAAAGAGCACTTGCAGGTCATCCTGTTGCATTACCTGCCAGCAGGCACTTACAGCTGCTGCTGCCCCATGCGAGGTGCCCGAGTGGGAGAATGGTGGGATTGCCCCAAGGTGAAGGGAGCATGGGAGGCAGGAGGCCCTTCTCGTCCCTGGAGGGTCTGCATTCCCAGTGGCTGTCGGCGGAGTAAACACGCTCCTGAGCTGTTAGATTTAAACAACACTGGTATTGTCTGCCGCTCTAAAAATGTGCTTTTATTCACAAATGAAATCCATGCACATAGTGTAAAGGAATCAAAGACCATTGTTTTTGTTATCGCTCTTTAGAATCTTTTCAAGGTACACTAAGTAGTAAATACACTGTCTGTTTGCTTCCCATCAGCATCTCTGGGAAAACTCATGTATCATAATCAGATGTTGCTGTTCTTTGTTTTCTGGGATTTTTGTTGTTTTGTTTTGACAATTCAAATAGTTTAAATGTTATTAATCTAGATTTGCTGAAAAGGTCTGTGAACCTTTCAAGGAGCCTGGTCTGAGTTTTGAGTGTGTAACAAAACCTGAAACCAGGCAAGTTTCATGTGGTTTTGAATTTCATTTGAACGTTTCACCTAGATCTCAGAATAGGCTCAAAGCAACATTCCCAGTTTGTAAGTCTGTGAGAATTTCCTATTCAAAATGATCAGGACTATTTGGTGGCATTTTAAACAAAGAGTGGAATTCATCCATGTACAGATGAGCTGAACAAGGACTTCACTTCAATCTAATTCAGCCCTCAAAATAAGGACTGAATATGGTATATAAGCTTTATGTTGACCTTCTGCCTAGAGATGAATGTCAACCCATACAAACATTTATTGCATGGCTATTGTTTGAACCCAGGCTATTTTAATGTGGCATGAGAAGCCTTAAGGGAGGAAAAATATAGGCATATGAAATGAAAATACTGAGGTTAATGCAGTGACAGGATTGATAAATATATTGTTCATTGGTCAGAAAATTTCAAAAGCACTGGTGCTCATCCAGTAATGTTGGCACCCTGTGCCTTACGACAGTTGCTGTTATCTTCTTAGAGCTGCAAGTTCTCGAGCTTTGAAATCATGTAAGAAACTTATCTTTCCATTGAGTAAAAAAGCATATATAGTCTTCCTGGCTTGGGGAGAGGGGAAAAAAGTGAACCTGGATATTTTAAAAAGCAAAGTCAGAAAGCATCCTTGTTATATTTGGTGATGTGATTTTTAAATCCATTTCCTGACCTTGGGAGGATGGCGACATGTTTTCAGTGCTTGGTGCTGACCGCACTGGCATAGGTAATATGCAGCATTGTGGATTTAAAAATCAGACACTACTATGCACAATATGTGTTGTCTGGTCAAGTTAGTGAACACCAGAAGCTATTGATGGTCGCCTGCATTTCAAACGGTTACCTGCTAATGCTAAGGCCAATTCTCGGGAGAAAAAGGTGTCAAAAGAACATATTGCAGATGGGACCACACTGGATGGTGCAAGGCTGTCAGAAAGCTATTTTTCTAGACCTCTTCTGCCATGACTGTGTTAGTAAGTGTGGTAGAGTTCTAAAAATGACTATGTATCCCAATATTCACTTGAACTATGTTTTCTCTTACATATTTTGTAGCAGTTTGGAGATATGGAAAGCAAAACCAGTTTGGCTAGTATAAATGGCATCTACTCTAGAATCATCTGTTTGCTTCAGTATACCCTGTCATTATACTAGTAGTGGTAATTATACCAACATCTTGAGCTGGCTAAGGAGGCTAGAAACATGTTCAATATCCTTAAGAGTAGAAGTTTATGTAGCTGTTTTGCTGTGTCCATTTATTTCCTAATCCCAAGGTATAGCTTTGCCACCTGGGGGTTTCTGGCCTCCCAAAAGAATCTTAAAACTAGTGAAATTCATTTGGGGTTGTCTGAGCTGCTTCATGGACGACCTCCAGTTGCACAGGCCTTCCTGTCCTGTTTTCTTCTTCCATTACCCACAAGGACAGTGACCGGCTGAGATATTTCAGCTCCTGCTGGCAGGTCCTCCTAGGATTTATTTAGGCCTGCTCTGTTACTGAAAAGGAAAACAGGCAGGAAACCAGCCCATTCCCGTTCCTCCCCTAGGCCTGAACTCCTTTGCTGCCTCTAGAACATGGACTCCCACTGCATTTTCCTTTCCTACTAAGAGGCTGTAATCCATCTCTTCCAGACTCAAGTCGGGCAAAGAGCCCTCCCAAGCATCTGGGGGGATTCTGCTGGACCAGGAAAGGAGGAAATGAATCCGCTTCAGCAGGACCCTAACCCCACACCCATCCGGACAATGTGGCCTGTTTCCATTAGAAGGCAGAAGTTCTCTGAGAGCCCCTTCAAGTGTAAAACCGGGAGCAATGTGGCTCTGCCATGTGGAAAGGCCTCTCTTCTCCCTCCCTCATTCCCCTTTTCCCACGCGCACAATACGCACAATACGGCCTGGCGGGCAGCGGGAGGCGCAGGGCGCCAGGGAGTATCGGCCATGGGGGATTTCTTGGGTGCGAGAGCGATGGAGAAAGACCTGTTTGTGCCACAGCAAAGGAGGGAGAGCTGGAGAAGGACCAGCGTGCAAGAGGGAGGGCCCAGTTTGTGCTGTGTGGCCACTTTATGCCTTCCCTGCCAGCATAAAGAGGCTGTAAAGCCCATCTAACAGCCCCCCGGGGAATTCCTCTTATGCGAGGGGAGTCCCCGGCAGGGCGGCCGCGGGCCGGGCGGCTGGCTCCCTGCCACCCCGCCGCCGAGGGAGGAGCGGCGGCCGCGCTGCCTCGGCCTCGGCCTCAGCCATGGCCGGGGAGCCCGGGGCGCCCGCGGCAGCCGCGCTCATGCGGGCAACTCCCGGCGCTCGCCGGGAGCGGGGCAGAGGCGGTGGAAGTCTCGGCCGGGCTCCCTCCCTCCCGGGCCGCCCGGGAGGCGGCGAGGAGTTAGCCCGGAGCGCGGGGTATTTAATTCCGGCCATTTTCCCCCTCCCTCGTGCGGAATTAGCGGTTTGCCAGGGGCCTCCCCAGGGGCGGGGGGCGCCGCTGCCCCGTCCCGCGCCCCGCGCTGGAGGCCGCGCCGCAGGGGCCCGGCCTGCCCGCTAGGCCCCGCGGGGGAGGCGGGGGCCCCCGCGCGGAGCGGCGCGGAGCGGCGCGGAGCGGAGCGGAGGGCGCCGAGCGCGTCCCGCGGCCCCGCGCGCTGCGGCCGCTGCGCCGCCCCCCGCGGGAAGCGGCGCCCCCGCCCCCCGCGCCTCGCCCGCTTTGAAAACTGATCTTTGGCTCTTGGCGTGAAAGTGATTTGAATTTGGCTCGGCGGCTCTGCGCAGGCGTCCAGCTGCTGGCATGCTGGCTCCGCGCAAAGCAGCTGTTTTGGGTTTGAAATTCCAACATGGCAGAGGCTGCAGTCAGTCTTCCCTTCAAAAACTTGGAATGATTTCAAATCATAGGCACCTTCACTTAACCCGAGCCCCCATTCATCAGCAAACACGTCGGATCGATGCTACTCTAACCTACCGGGTGCTCCTACCAAATCTCCAGGTAAGAGGATTTTTTTTTTCAATCTTCCTACCACCGTTTTAAATTTTATTTAATCCTAAAGCTCTCCGCGACAGCCATGTATTTTATTATTATTATTTTTTTAACCGCCCGCTCGTGCTCGAATTATTTGGTCTAATTCGCAGCCGCTTTTCGCTGCGAAACGCTCCGCTCTGCTCCCCCGGCCGTAGCGTGGAAAGTCCAGCTCCCCGATTGCCGTGCACGGGTTTTTCCTCCTTGATCGCTGCCAACAATAGTAGGCAGATTAAGAGTTCGCGATTGCGACCTCCCTCCGCACCTCCTCCTCCTAATTGGATTTATTTTTAAGTTACATTTAAAAAAATAAAAAATAAAGTGTAGGCAACGCGGGGCCGGACTTGGAGGCAACTAAGTTGGGAGTAAATAAGTGCAAATAAGAGCCGTGCGGAACAAAAGTTGGGTTTAAATTGCCAGGGCTCGGGGGGAGGGGGCGGCTGCGCGAGCGGAGCCGCGGCGGGGAAGTGCGCGCACCTCGGCGCGGTGGGCGGATTGTTGGCGCGGAGCGGGAGCCAGATGTATAATTTAATGGTATATACAACGCACTGATCCTATTACTGTCCTCCCCGGAGCTCTCGCTAGTTTCAATGGGAGTGAGTGGAATTGACATGGACTTGCATTCCTGGTCATGTGCTTCCCTCCCCCCCCCCCCCTTTCTTTCTTCTCTTGTGATCTGAGATCCCCTTTTTGTTGATGTTGCTTTCCCACTTAATTATATGCATGTAGGTTAAATGAATACCTGACGAAAGGGCCCACGTTTCAAGGCAGTGACATTTGATAGCTGAGAGGAAAAGTGGCTTTAATGAAAAGCAACCTTTGGAATTCCTGCTTGTGAAAAATCCAATTCAGCTTTTTGTGCTGCCAGCAAGAAATGATCAGTAGCACCAGTGTTTATGGTATGTCCGTTTTGGGATCTACTTCCTTTGCATCTAAATAGCAAAGACAAATTTAAATAGCATGATAACGCACCGAGGGCTCTGCATGCAAATATATTGTAATAAATACCTGATGTTTAATAGTAAATTTTCACTTGTGTGTGTGTACGTGTATGTTTATATAAGCATTTTCTCTTCTTGCTATCATTTGTTTACCATTTCTGCTTTGGTTACAGCATTAGTTTTGTCCATTGTATTGATCTCAGTTGTGGAAGCTGAAGTTGCATGTTCCTGGCAGTGCTCTGTGTACAGCCCTGAGCTCCAGTGCTATGTAAATTAGCAAAACTTGGTGGCTGGAGAAGGGGAAATCGCGTAGCGATGGATAGAGGCACCTATGTGTCTGTATACTCGCACACGCAATTCTAAAATGCATCTTTTCCCTTCTTCAAATAGTGTGATATTTGAGTATTTATTTGCACTCCAGCTGCTTTTCCCTCTCTTAGTTTTAGCATAATCATTTGCTAGAGGTTTTAACTGAAATGAGGGGTGGGGGGATGTTTTGCATGTAAACAAACAAAAACGCTGTTGTGATCGGCTGCTTAGTAAGTGCTATTTTGTGCTCACTTTACAAGTGGCTGCTCCCTTCTCGCCGTCTTACAGAATGAAATAACCAGGTGCTGGAACTGGCTTCCTTTTAGCGGTCTCTCTTCAGCCCCCAGGCCACCCCCTCCTCCCCCCAAAAAAAGTCGGATAAAATGGAGCAGGGGGAATTTCAATGGGTCCTTGTGGCGCAGTGGACGCAGCTCTCGCTGCCCAGTTAAGGCTAACGAGCTAGGAGCAGAAGCGGCCCTCGCCGTGTGCTGGGCAGTGCCAAGCGGGGTGCGTTCCCTGGGAAGAGCGAGGGGAGCAGCACCTCGGGGTGGCCCCGGGAGTGCGCGGGCGCTTGGGGCAGCGGAGCGCTGGCTCGCGCCGCCGAGGATCCCTCCTAAGGACGTCCCTGGATGCTGGGAAGCGTGAGGGAGCAGGGCACAATGTACACTCCTGCCCTGGCGCTCTAGGGGACTACATTGCTAAACGTATCTTGGGTGCTATACGGCGGGCACGGTCTGATTGCATCTTTGCATTTAGAACTTGTTGACTTTGGAGCGATCAATAAGGCGGCTGTTTATTTTAGATGCACATAATTTGCCCTGAGAAATGTTTTAAGGAGGAGAGTGAGGGAAGAGTGCAACATTTTTTTTCTTTTCTTTTTTCTTTTCTTTTTTTTTTTTTCCTCCTGGAGCTGTTGGAGCGAATGTGATTGCCAGATGGGAGATTTCCCTCTGTGATGTTAAAGCTGTAATATATATTCAGAGCAGATTGGACTGCTGCTTGTGATGAGGAGGATATTACATTTATAAATTTTAAATCGGGATTCGGACAGTGTGCTGAGAGCTGAAATTGGATGGTGTGGACGGTTTGGACTCTTAAATGCGATTCCCAGATAATAACAATAATTATAGTAGCAGTAATATATATCTGTATAATAAACGTGGCGGTGTTAGGGAGCTATATGCATGCTATGCCCTTAAGTATATATTTCCAAATACAGTTTCTCCACCTTTTTTTTTTTTTTTTTTTTCCTCCCCTTCCTGCAAACATGAGGGGCTGGAGGTGGCCGGGAGGAGGAGGGGGGAGGTTTAAAGCCCTGGTTAAGAGAAATGGAGCGGAATCAGGGCGCCGTTTGGGGAAAAGTTTCGGCGCGGCCCTCGCTGCGGATGCGCCGCTCTGCGAGTGTTTTGTTTTGCCCGTGTATGTGGCCTGACAGTGGCACAATCCTGAAAGGCTGCGGAGTGGGAACTAGTCACACTCGAGCAGCTCTGCTGTTGCAAATTAAAAGTGTGTTGTGGTCAGGAAATGAAAGCTACAATGTCTCTTTTGAACAAGTCGTTTATCAAGAGAAACATCTATCAAGCGGTGACTTGTCACATTGAGCCTCTAAAAGTTAGGTCCGAAGTGGGAGCTGCTTTGATGTTTTTGATCCCAAATTTATAAAATTGGAAAAGCTGGAGAGGGTAGGACAGATTTGCACTTAAAAATGATCCCACTCTGCGCGTGACAAAATCAGCAAGTATCTGTGATGCGGAGCTGCTGACCGAGGAGCTATTGCCCCTTCTGCCTAATTTTTATTTTCTGTTGAAAGTTCAACTTTACTGCACATGCATCTGCCTTCATACCCCCCTACCACCACCTCTCATACTTTAAAAGTATGAAAGCTCTTTCTATGCCTGTGTGTTATTTGAGCAGCAATATAATATTTTCAAGCTCAGGAATACATCTGTTGCTTTCAAACTGAGCCTCTTTCTCTTGTTGTTGTGATGGTATTTGCAGAGTTCAACTTGAAGAGGCAATTTCAGATTTTTTTTTTTTTTCCCTCCTAATTTCAGTCTCATTTCTCCTCCTGTATTTGTGAGCTTGGTTTCACCTCTCCTCCCAGCAAGCAAAGTTTCTTTTACTGCCAAAGTAATGTTTATTGCAAGTGAGATGCATTTGCAGACATCTGTTTGCACAGCTTAAAACATGCTAACAGTCCTGTTAAGTGTGTCTTCCCCTTCCCATCCTCTTTTTGTTTCCAGTTTTGACATGTGAAGCTTGCTTTTCATTCTCAGCAGCACCAGAGTATTGCAGGTTGAGTCTAAAGTTGAAGTTTCAAGTGAAAAACATCAGCGCGAAGTCTAAAGCCATCTTTTCCCTTGCCTGCTTTTATTTTCAACCGCTTGAATTCTTCAGCAACTCTTTAAAGAGTTTTTCATTTTGCGTGAGGTTTGTGTTTGGATTGTCAAGGAATTCCTAAGATTAAAAGAGAGAAAGACGTAGGTCTTAAAGAGGTAGGTTTTTTCTCTCTCTTTATTTTATTATATTTTTTTCTTTACTTTTTTCCCCCCCTTCTCTTCTTTCTGGCTTAAGATATAAGTGAAGTCTTACAACAGGATGCTTTGACTTATTTTCTCCACCGTCACAAGTGAGACCAATGCTGCTTATGGATACTCGGTAGAGCCCCATTTGCAAATAGGCAGCACACAGAAGCGCGGTGGGAGTTTTGGTGAGTGTTATACTTGCTAATTAATCATGTTTGAAATGAAGGAATCATAGCGTGGCAATAAAGGCTCATTGTTGTTTGATGTTTGTAACAGGATGTGACTCCTACGTGAATCTGGTGGGTTTGGGGGTTTTGTTGTTAGTACCTTCAGTGCAGGATCAAATTGTTTTTATTTATTGGAACATCTGTGAAAACACAGGGATGCTGCTTCCCTAGCTCTAGCAGGGTTTAGGAGGATGACGAGCGTATTGTTGTTAATATCCTCTCTGTACAAACCACAGGAAAAAAAGCACTTTTATTTTTAAGCAGAGTCAAGAATGTTTTTTTTCTTGCTATAAAATTAACATCTATTCTTTCTCTAATAATTGATTATTAAAATGTCACTTTCTGAACTTTTGTGCCCTACTTGCTTACGCATATGCTGTAGGGGACAGGAACTAAAAATATATTTCAGAGTACTTTGTATCCTATCCCTTTAAAAATTAAACTGCAAAAAAACCCTTGGACAGTGTTTCTGTTTCCTTGTTTTGTTTTTAATATGGGTTTTATCAGATGTGTCATCTTAGGCTTTATTTTTCACTTTTGAGTTCATAACAGTAGTATAAGCAATGGGGAAAGATGTTAATCTCCTTTTGACTGTAAAACTTCAGTTTTGAAAATTTAATCAATTAACTAAGGCAGGTTTATGCTGTATGAAGAAGATTTGAAATCTGCTCTTGTTTAGATCGTCTCTTCCTTTCCTTAAAATGTAATTCCTAGAGGGAAAGGCTCTGGATGGTTACTGCCAATACATTTGTTCAATGAATGCATACACGAAGCATTGAATATAATGACTGATCTTCCTGTAGTCTTAATCATCAATTAATAGGCTTATCTGCTTGTTAGGAGTGGGTTTAATGGTACGGAATCAGCATGAGATCTGTGTATCTGAAACATTTGTATGTTGTTTACCACAGAGTGAGGTTTGATCTAGCATTCCCAGATCTAATAATAGAAATATTTGGCTCGTTGCCCTCAATCAATATATCCCTTAAGAGAACAAACTTCATATAATACTTTCATAAGGTTCCAGAGGGATTGATACGGAGTTGATAAATTTAATTACTGGGATTTTACATTGATTCATTGATCTTAGCATTGGAGGAAATTGTTCTGCACACATTTCTGAAGTATTGGAGAATATTGTGCATCAATGAAGCCTGATGAATTGATCCATCAGCACTTTTTTTTTTTTTTTCCTCCTCCCCCTGAGTCATTGATAAAGAAAGGCGTAAAAACCTATTAAAAGAACTTGGAATAAACTAATTGAAAGAAATCATTTGTTATTAACAGGGCAGATGAGAAGCAAAACACTATGCTTGTGGAAATAAAATCAACTTTGGAGTGGAATTGTGCATATTGGACTCAATCTGTAGCTGGTGTAAAATAAAATGATTTAGCGTTAAAGAGCTACAGTGATTTTTTTTCCCTTTTTTTTTTTATTGTACTGTTCTTTGGCTCGTTGGAAGCTGTTTAAAATCAGATATTATGGCTACCAAAATATATGGAATTTTAGATAAACATCTGATCCAAAAAGAACAGTATAGCTATAAAAGTAATTTGAAGAGCTCTAAATTCAGGATTGCGTATCCCTGATATTGTTGCAGAGTATTAAACTCTTGCTGCTAGAGATGCTATCCTCTAAGTGAAAACTTATCTTCCTTATGGGAAAGATCACTTCGGGGAACTCTTGGCTGGGAAAGGGCTTGGAGTTTTTTGTTGCTAAAATAATAATAAAATCCCCAATAAATAGAATTAGATATAGGGATATTTTCCAGGTGGAAAAAAAAGAAAAAACCTTACTGGAGTATTTGTTTCTGTTTCCATGAGCCATGCGACCTTTTCATCCTATGTCAATGATATTTTTTTAGTGTGAGTGGAAAAATGTAAGCATAAAAAAATTCCTTAAGATCCTCCTATTTTCTTCTTGTGTGTGTGGTTTTTTTTTTCTTAAAGAAAAACCTCAAAACAGCAGCTAGATCTCTCTTGGTGGAAGAGCCTTGCTTTAAAGGACGGTAGCACATACAGAAGAACAGAGCAAATGCACTTGCAGTACGTTACCATAGTTTGGCAAATACAATCTTATCCTTCAAGGAGCAGAGAGTCCTAGACTCTAATGGAGGTCAAAGGAAATCTCAGGCTTCTGCTCCTTTAATAATTGCACCTACCGCCCCCCGATCAGCATGTTAAAGAGGACGTGTGTGTACTTATGGGGGATTTGGGGAGATAATTTGTATTTGCAGTAATCTGCTAAATACAAGTGCTACTATTTGCTACTATTGCTTCTAAATACCTGTTGGTGTTGGTCGGTGTAAGTGACGAGGGTAAAATGGAAAGAGCAGTAGTTGGTGGGTCTGAGCCACCAGAGTCCTGAGAAAGTGGGTGGGAAATTGGGGCTCTGATGGGTCCCTTTGGGAAGAGTAACTAGATGTGGGTACCGAAATGTGCAGCCCTCCGAGCACCACTGGTCGGGTGTCCGTGGGGCTGGGAATGTGCAGCTGATGCTTCCCTTCTGCTCACTCGGATGCTGCGGAGCGCCGCCGCGCGCAGGGCGGTAATAGCAATATTGTATGTCTGTTCCTATAGTGCTAATACAGGGACCTGTCAAACATATCATAATGCTAAACTATCTGTTTAATCCTATAAGCAACTCTTCTTGCTACAATGGCTATTGTGTTTGCACAATAGAAAGAAAAGCCTTGCATTATTGTATTTAAATAATGGGTACAACTTTATGTTCTTTAAAGCGCTTTTTCTGCATATGGAAAAAGTTTCATGTGCTCAGCTATAATTAAAAATAATGCAGCTGCAGCTGACTGTCATGTCACTTGCCTTTTTAGAGTATACTATTAAATGTGCAGTTGAATGTGACATGAAACATTGAAGTAGCAATTCTTAATCATATTATTTAACTGTTGTTGAGAGTATAGTTTTTATGTTCTTTATAGTACAACTATTGCTTATATAATTGAATAGCTCAGAAATTATGTGGAAGAACAAGCTGAGATGATTTTGATATGATAATAAACTTCAATGCAAGTCTATCTTTAATCCAGGTTCCTTGAAATCATATTTTGCTGGCACTTTTTATCTGTTTTAACCCTTTCTTATTCTCTTCCGAACCTGCCATACAGGCATTGTCAAGCGGCTGGTTTTCTGTGCGTGCGGCGCTCAGCGTGTGAGGATGTAGCTGCGGTTTGTGTCGTGTCCTGGAGCGCGTGCACGTGCCGAGCTGCTGCTGGAGGGGGTGATGAATTGGTTTCAGCAATGTGCGTCTTATTTGCATTCCTACTCCAGCAGTAAGCGCCTACTTTGGTCCAACTTCATCAGCTATGAGTGCTGTCTCACATCTGGCTTCAGCAGGTCTGAATGAATGGCTCCTTGCTATGGCTCATAACTAAACTTTCTGGTTTTCATCCTCGGTTTGATAAAATATGGGGCACGTTAATGTGTGTTTGTGCGAGTCCTGCTAATCTGAACAGAACCAATATTGAGAGGAGATGGCAGAAGGGGCAGGAACTGGTGGTTTACGGGGGCTTACAGGAGAAATGTAGCCTCACACTCTCACTGAAGTCTTCCTTTTTTTTTTTTTTTTTTTTCCTGATTTATTTTGAACCGCCGTTTCCCTTCTAGTATCTTGCAAATAACACTGCTATTTTCCTCTGAGAGTTGTTCCCACCCCCTGTCTCCTCCATGCTAGTATACAAGCAGGTCATTAATAAAAAAAGCATTTATATAGTGAGCTTGAAATATCACTTAATAAAACTACAGAAGCTGTAGTGCTGCAGAGATACTCATATGAGGTAGAGCAGATGTTAAAGCATCTACGGGTCTTCTGGAGGCACGGCGAGGGGAAGAGCCAACAATTACTTTACATTACCGAGTGACACCGGAGGGTGGATGGGAAGGATTAACTTACATGCCAAAATGATGAATCCCTTGCAATACTATCGATATTAACATTTTAACCGTTATGAGCCGATAGCCTGGCTATACGGACTTTTGTGAGGGCCGTGCTTTCACATGAAAAGTAGCTATTTTTATACGTTGCCACTTAGCGTGGCCCTGCTAAAAGAATGAAGTTATTCATCCCGGATTCTGACAAACAGGTTAACTTAACCCGTCTTTCTTAGACCTGGCTGATTACTTCACCCTCCTGTGTTGACGTATAGAAAGAAACAGCCAGGTTCTATCCTGGAAGAATAAGGCTTGCAAGTGCTGCCTGATATAAGGTATCCCATTGTGATGCCTAAACCAAATCAAGCATCCTTTTCAAGTAAGGCTCGAGAAACACAGAAAGGAACAGCAAAGACGTATGTGAACACACTTGAAGGTGCACCATTTACTTTCAAAAGAGATTTCTCCCATCACTCGTGGATAGCCCCACCATGAAGAGACATATCAAAAGGACTCAGAAAAGTAACTCTTCTTTTATGTCTTTGGGAACTCAGATGCTTACAAGATTGTTTCTGAGAAGGAAAAGAATTGATCCTATTTTCAGCCCCTTGTTGTTGGCATTTGTGGACCACATCACTATATACAGTATTGTAGAAATACTTTCTTGATATGTGAATACAATTCTGCTTTCTCTTGTAGCTGGAAAAGAATAGTGAATGTTGCTGTATATGCGTCAGGTCAGTTTAGACCTTGTATTTCTGTGTATTCTGCACTCTTTGTTTAAAAAAATATATATATTATTTCATTGTTCAAAATATACGTATGGAGTTTGCTGAAGATGTTCATATTTAATTGATAGGTTATATACATGATGAAAATAGAGATATTCAAAATGGCGTGTTTTGTTTTTTTATAAAGAATGGATTAAAGCCACCTTTGACAGTATCCCTAGTCAGACAGAGATACCTCTAGTCAAAAAATTGCTTGATGTGGTTTGAATTAGCAAAATTCAGGTTTCTTAATATTGGAGAAGACTGATTTTTCTGCTCTTTAGTTGGATGTACACTTTGGCAGTGGCTAATCAACTTGGTTTATGGAATCCGTTTTTACTGTTGCTAGAGCTGAAGCTTTATACTGTTAACCACTGACTTGTGCTTGTGCTGTATTGAACACACTACAAATATCAGGCAGATCTTCTGTTTTAAAGTTACTTTTTTTTTTTCTTTCCCAAATCTGTTGAGAATTGCTGCTAATTCTTCATTTCTTACCTAAAAGCTGAACCGAAGATATTCTGGAAGCCACAGCGAATGCAGCAGTTTATGATTTTGAATCATTGATTTTTTTTTTTTTTTTTTTTTCCCCCCCACCCCGCCATTCCCTCCTCCTGTCCCGTGCAGGAGCCCTGGTTGTGGCCACACGGTGCGTCCCTCTGCTCCGTGTTGCACAGCGTCAGCAGGAACGTCAGTTTAGGTGACACCAGGCCCTGCTGATGAGAAATGCCCTCGCTTTGCAGGTTAATATTCTTGTTGGCAGAGAGCTGAGGCTGAAACCCGGTGAATCCCATAGGATGGGAGGTGGGAGTGCTTGGTCCTTGGCACAGCCAGGCAGTCCCATGGAAGGCACGAGTGCCTCACCAGTGGAAGGCTCCCGAATACTCATCCCCGAGTGCTGAGTGTGCCTCAATATTGAGTGTGCCTCCGCGCTCGAGGAGGGCGTTGCTGAGAGCGAGCGGTAGTTAGCTAAATCTGAGAAACCTTGCCTTGAAGTTTTGTCTTTTTTCTTTTCAAAAAAAAAAGTTTTGTGTTTTGATGATTAAGGATGATTAAGGATGTTTTGTTATTTCTTGAATAAGAGACGAGCAGAACATGCTTTTCTCTCCCCGCCTTTATCCTCCTCCTTGCCCTGCCAGCCGCCCTACATAGAGCACAGGCCGTTGCCGGCTTGGATGGTGGTGGAGCAGTGTGGGTGACGCTGCTCCGGGTGATGCTGCTCCATCCTGGGGCTGCTGGAAGAACCGCATCTGGAGCCGGAGAGCTCTGCGGAGCAGCACCAGCGTATCCTGTGTATCCTGTGTATCCCACGTATCCCGTATATCCTGCCTCCCAGAGAGCGCCGCTCGCCCCCACTCCCATCTGCTTGGGCATCCGAGGGGCCGAGTCCTGGCAAGTTTTCTTGACTTGGCATTTGCAGGTGTGCAGCCAGCCCCTTCCCCAGGAAAACTGTCGGCATTAGCGGTACCCGCAGAATTTAAACTCTAAATTTCTCTCCTGAGGCAGCCAGGCTGTTATGACAGTGCAAACGGCACTCAGTATTTTTCTTGGTGGATGTAAGAATGCATGAAAAGCATCAGAACAAAAATGCACAGGCTGCTTCCAGGTAGAGTGAGTGACTCGTGATTTGGAGGGAATCTTTAAACCTAGAGGAAACTTTAAACCTACTTTGTTAATGCGTAAACCTGCCAGTGGGCGAAGCCTGGAGAAAGCCACCTTGCTCTAATTGCAAAACCTCCCTCGGTTGCCTTCTCCCTCCTCCTGATCCTCCTGTCCCTCCCCCCCATGGCTGTTTTAAACAATTATGGGCATTGTGCTCCTTAATGGTGCGTACTTACTGTAAAGATAGATGTCCTCAAATAATGACTTTCTAATAATAATCAGAGGGAGCTGGGTGAGATGAAACTGGTTTTGCACTGAAATCTTACAATGTGAAAGGGAAAAATAAAATCCCAAGCTATAGCTCAAGGAATTGAGCCTATTTACAGAGAACTAACTCGGTTTTGTATTGGGGCATATGTAAGGGGACCACGGAGTAGAGGGTTATGTCCATATATACCTACATCTTTCTCAACCTGCTTCTGGAGCTTTTTATTTTAGTATAAAATTCCATTTCTGTTTCTGATAGTGAAATCTGATTTAAAAGCCCCCCCCATGAATTAGCTGCCCTGTTTACGCTGGGAAGCCCTTCCAATGACTTCTGGCCCCGCTCTTCCTTTTTCTCTCTGTTGCTTCCCCGGACACCCCTACTTTTTTTCCTGTGAGGTTTATAACAATAGATTTGCTGCTATTTTTTTTTTCCCCCTTGTTCAAAAGTTCTGCAGGGAAGTAAATGAAAGTGTTGCTTACAGTCACAGATACTGGTTGCTTTAAATAGTTGCCACGCTGCTGGTTGAGAAAATATTTTTTCCTTCCCGGTAGTGGCTGGGCAGGGCTAAGAGTGGCCGCGCAGTGCGTGTGCCTCTGCCCGGAGGCAGCCCCCAAACCCCACACACCTTGGGGGTTTCGCAGACAAAAGCTCCCTTGTGCTTTCTGCATCCCCTGGGCCTCAGTTTGCAGGGGCCTTTTTAAGGCCAGCGGATACAAAGCCGGAGTGGGGAGGCAGCGCTCCCCTTGCTCTTTGCTCACAGCCCTTCTGGTGCCCCGTTCTGAGGTGCCCTGGTCCCGTCCTCGACCTCTCATCTTGCCACTTGGAAATGCCTTTACATTTGGGAAATAGCAAATGCAGGAATCCTGTGCTTGCGCAGCCTGGAGAAGTGCCACTCCGCATGGTCTTACTGACATCTCTACCAGTGCACGTGTAACTGTCTTCTGGCTAAGATCAAGGCTGTAATCACTTTAATATCTGTTGTGTCCTACACCAGGTGACCCACAGCCTTTCCCCGTAAGGATAAGCGACTCTGATATAGTTACTTATTCCTTCCCCAAGCCCGATCTTCTGGGAAGCAGCAGCCTCGGCGGAGCAGCAAGCGGTGCCAGCGCTGGGCACGGGACTGCGCGGTGGCCGCGGGAAGCCCCACGGCCTCCCGGCTCCGGCGGCTGTGCCGCGGCGGGTGTTTTATGGCTAATAAAATGGCAGGCTGCTTTATCATTAGGCAGCCTGTTAGAAATGGCAATTGAGGCGCCGTTGTGAGCTCCTGAGTTAGTACCTGCCAGGAGGCAGAGCTGAGGAGCTGCCGGGCGTGCTCCTGGACGTGGGCGGAGGGCTGGTGAGTAAGAGGTGCCGCCGTGGCCGCTGCCAGGAACGTGCTCAGCGGGGCCTCCGCTTCCCCCTCCTGCTCTGGCTCGAGAGGTGCGAGGCATCCCCAGGAGCACAGGAGGCATAGGGGGGGAAAAAGGAGAGGAGGAAAAAAAAACAAGGGAAAAATACTTCCAAGCAAATCATTACAGCGTGTCTCAATGACTGGGCTCCGCACTTAGATTTAATTAGAAGACAACTGCACTGGAAAACTGGTCATTTTAGTCATAGCTAACGACTGGTTGTCTCCTACCCCCAATCAGGACCGATTATATGCTGTGTCTTACAGTGTAATTTCTACAGGAAAATTAAGTATGAATAGGCACGATAGTTTTGTGTGTAGTTTCAATAATGAGATTTTCATTAATGATGTTAATTTATCATTTAACTATCCCTTCAGAGGTGAAAATAACTATTTTCCTTGGGTTGTTTCTTTTTAGTATGTATACCAACCAGTATCACTTTGGAGTATTTTGCAAATATTTTAAGCAAAAGACTGTAACTGGATAGCTATTAATGTGCTCATTATGTCGGAAAAAGACAATGGAAGGAATGAAAGTAGCTACGCTGTGTGAACCTGGATGTACAAGCTTTCAGGAAGAATTTCTTTTATGTTGTAATATAGTTTACTAGTGTATGCTTTCCTAAGCATGCACTATCAACCCTGTATTTCAGACAAGCAAATTTGCTTCCTAGTTAGCTCTAATAAGACCTACTTGCTGTCAGTGGTAAGATAATCGGATAAAAATCATGTACAGTTTAAGGAGAAAAAGATCTATCCACCTGCCTTTGTGCCCTGGATTCCTCTGGTGATGGCTGGTGGGGCTGAGCTGTGAACACCCCGTGGGCTCTGATTTCACCTGGCGTACGATGGACTGTGTATATTGGAGCTCTTTATCCACTGGCAATGCACAGTTTGGCCCTGTTTTAATCCTGGGAAGTTTCTACCTTTAAAAAGTGCTACTCTTTCTGGCTACGTAGGTGGACAGCCAGAAGACCGATCAGTGCTAGTTGTAGGGCGTGGTCTCGGGTTCCAGTCTGCGTTTCAGCTTTGAGCTACGATGCTGAGTATGGCTTAACTTTTGTTCTAAAGCCCAGTTGTGGGAATTGATTATATTGCCTTAAAATTTCCAATCTACCTTTTATGCACTGTGCCAAAGCACCCATGAGCTCGTTAAGCGAAGACTTTTTCAATTATATCCCGTTTTTATGCATGTATTTATATCCTACACGAATCCTTTGGAGGTCTCGTTTGCCGTATCAATGCTCATGGTGTCTGGGAGCACATAAAGCACACTTTAAGAAAGGAAAGAAAGAGGAAGTGCTGCGTGCAGGTTTGGTGTCAGCAGCTTTCTCTGGTGTTTTCTAAACTCATGAGAAGCGAATTGGAGAGACCTCCTGCCTCTAGAGGGCCCATTGGCAGCCTCCGCCGCCAGACCTTCACTGGCACAAAAACCTCCCCCACACACCGGTGCTGCCACCCTCACAGAGAATCAGATCTCTTTTGCATAAGTAAATTTTTGTGTATTTTATTCTTCCTGAAGCATTTCTGCAGTGAGTGAGGGTTTTTTTTGTTATTGTTGTTTTTTGTTTATTTGGGAAGATGTTTTGTACTTCTTAGGGTATTTATTTTTCTCCAGTGATGATCTTTGTGACAGTGAAGACTCAAATCCGTGGTGCTGTAATCACGTGACTCGCTTACAGCTAATTCTTCACTTGGTGGAAGTCTTCTTTCACATATACCCTGTTTTTCAAAAATAAAACTACAAAAGCCAATCCGCAGTCTTTGAGACTTGCTAAAGGGTACTCTAAAACTTAGTATGTACCAAAATCTAGGTAAGAAAAATTTTGGGTGGGATTAAACCCCCTTAATCCTGTTCCAGTTGTCTAGCTCCATTGCCTGACCCTTCTTGTCTTGCAAAATGCCCTGTAGTGGTTTTTCATCCTCCTATGGGACACTGTTACTAACACTGATATTTATGTGAAGTGAGACTTGTTCTCCAGTTCAGATGTTTGATCAGGAATCTGTACTCAAGAAGATCACCATGAGACAGGAGAGGATCCCCAATAACACAAGTGAAGCAGACGTTCTGGTTCAGATTTTCTGTAGAGCTCATAGAAGGAGAAGCTAAAGCAACAGCTCTTGACTTTCCTATTGTTGATGCCCATCTGTTTGTTTATGTTCAGAGTGAAAAGTATATATTAAAAAATCACTATGTACCACATCACTAACAAACATACAGCCTTTCCTGAAAGCTTCCTGGTTTAAGTTGGGCTCTTTCTGCTTCAGCCCTTTTAAATATTATTTTGGCAGTTCGTATTGAAGCTTAGTAGGAGCATGTCTATTTTATAAGGAGAAAAATATCTTATGTTGATGACTGATCTAAGACCTCTGTGAACTAAGTCGTACAGATAAAGCTGTTACTGTGGGCAAATTTTGCTTTTTGTTTGCGTGAGTTCAACACTCTACCTGCACATTTATCATTGAGTCTTGAAACTCAGCTGTATTGTTGATTTTTTACATGTTTCTCTACAACATAAAACCTGGGAAGAAAAAAATCTAGCAAAAATTACAAGGAGTGGTTTTGTTCATTTTATAGGTCACAGGCCCTCTAATGAGGAGACCCATGGTCAATTCCCACTTGGCTTTCTATCCTCTCCTTAAAAACACCGTTTATGATAGCAAGCAGCTTAAAAACATCAAAGTATGGTATCTGCTTCACAGTTGATGCTGGCCTAAATTTTGTGGGAGATATAATAAGTGATGATATAGAACCAATGAGCGCTCTGAAAAAATTGTTTTGTGTATTTCTGCGATGATACAATCCCATATGCAAAGTATTTCCTTGTCTCAAAATGTCAATGAGATTGTTTTTGGTCTGTACTAATAGCTTGTGGAGATGCCAGGAAAAAAAATCCAAGGCAGAGTGCAACCTTACAAAAGTGCTAGGTAATATTTTTTTAGGTCTTGATCATCTGTGGTCAGAGCATAGTTAACTTACTGGAGAAATAATGGTGACACTGTTTTGTGATTCATCTAATCCACTTTTTCCCAAGGGGCTGAGGCAGTCACCAGTGTGTCGCTTTAACCTTGGCATGAGCCCAGGCTGCAAACTTGTTCCTTTGCACAGCGTTGCACATTGGGGCTGTGCACTAACTGGCCTAACATACAGAAACCTCAATGAAACGAGGAAGTTTAACCCCTGGAGGGCTGCATTTTTAACCCTTTTTCAAATGTAATCTGTGTCCGGTTAGGAGTATTCTAAAATAAATTTTAAACCTTGTGGAAAAGGAATGGAAATATAATTAGGGTATCTGCTTAGTCTTGAAAAATCAAGCTTTGTGTTGATTGAGATACTTAGAGACATGAAGTCTTTCTCTCGCCATAACTTCCAGGAAGATTGGTACCATGCAAGCATAGCTTTTATTGTCATCCTCTAAAAATCAGTACCCAGAGCCTTTTCTTCAATCCTGTCAAATGGATAGTGTCTGCCGCATGTCCCAGAAGCCAAGGAATCCAGGCCACAGTGGAATGAGCAAGAGGAGCAAGTCCCAGAGGCAGATTTGCCCTTGGGGAGAAGGGGGTGCCTGGGGCACCCAGCCTTGGGGCAGTGCCCCACTGCCATGAGGTAACCTGGCTCCCATGTGAGTCAAAATAGCAGGGACGAATGAGTATGCTGCAAAAATATTAATGCAGTTTAGAAGTTCTTTTGTTCTTTCAAAGTAGTTTTGTGGAGGAGATCATGAAAAGTGAATTTTGATGGCAGGTGTTGATGTACGGAGTGACTCAAATAAGCTGAACGGCTGGTCTTCAATTCTGCAGCTATGGGTATGCGTCCTCCTGTGTCGTGCCTTTGGTCTGCAGTTAAAGATGTGAATTTTGTCTTTGCAGAGGAACATTGTACTGCTCTGGCATAGGAGAGGCAAAAAAAAAAAAAAAACAGCAAAGGATTTTCCCACTCCTCCCCCCTGCCCCGAGGCAAGAGCGAAATGATCTTCATTTTAGAATTCAGGCTCCAAATTTCCCTTTAAGCCAAATTTCTCTAAATATCTCTTTTTAATAGAAAGACTAAGCTATAAATCATGAGTGCAATTACCTGGGCACTGAAGGAGTGGGGCTCAGCCTATGCTTCAGCCCCAGATGTTTCTGGACTACAATAATGGCCCAGCCCAGATATTTACAGCTTAATTTCTGTTCCTGTGCACTTGTCCATAAATGGTTCCTTTTCCATTTCCAGTTCAGCAACTGAGCCACTTACAGCAGAGAGTGATTTAAACTTGAGCGATAGCAAAATGTGACTGGAGACAATTTCCCTTTGGAAACTTTAAAGCCAATTTGCAGTATTTAAAACATAAGGCAACTCTTAAACCAGGGCAGGATTGATCAATAAACATCCCTTCTCAATGTATTATATAATATCTGATTTTATTTATTTATTTTTGCTCGTCTTTGCTAGAAGGGAGCGTAAGGACTTTTTCCCCCCCGTTAATGCTGTGCCCCTGTCAGTGCTTGTGCTGCAAGCCGGTGGCATGCGGAGCCTCCCTGCACCTCCCTGCGCTCCTCTCCCCACCCCTGTCCTCCTCGCTCTTCCCCCCAGCCAGCCCCATTACTCGAAACTAAACAAATTGAAAATAATGATTGGTAACCATCTGCTGTGCCGAAATTCCACGTACGGCAGTTAACTCCATTTTACAAACCGCCTCCAATCGAGGGAATTGCAGGGCAGTTCCTGCATGACCGCCACAAGCGGCCGGGCGGCCGTGGCGCCGAGGCCGCGCGTGTCGACGCAGGGCACCCGCGGGAGCGCGGCAGCGGCGCCGCAGGGGAGCCCCTCGCCGTCAGCCGCTGCCGAGGGCCGTGCATTTGCCAACGGCCTCGCGGTTTCACCCCGTGGCAGGGGAGACGCTGCTCTGCAGAGCTGTCGATGGGCGATGTCGCCAGCGCGCGGCCTTCGGCGTCGCGGCCTGTCCCCTGCGGCGCGGAGCCCGTTCTGCTTTGGGTCACTCTTGTGTGACTTCTAGCGTGCCCGATGAAACCCTGATGCGAGCGTTGGAGCCTCGCTGGGCAGCGCGTGCCCGGGAACGGTCGTTATTCACCGCGGGTCTATGGGAGAATCGATGCAAAACTGCGCTCGGAGCAGGTAAAAAGGCGGAATGACAGAGTGCCCAACAGCAGATATCCGGGCAGTGAGACACTCTGATGTCATATTAAAATAGGTCCCATTATCATCTGTGTTTTTAACTCAATTTCAATTATTTGAGCTTAGGTTTTGATCGTATATAAAGAAAGTTGCTTAAAATGGGCAGTATATTGAGTTCAAAGGACCCATACAGTTCATAAATTCTCCGGTGTCTACTGGATTTTTCATCAGGGAGACTTCCAATAAAAATGATCTATTTTAGAAATAATATTGTTTAGTAGGTTGAAATGTGGTGTAATAAAATTAGACCTTCAGTCTTCTAAAGTTACTACTTAGATGGCACCCTTGGGATGGTAAAATGGCTGTATAAGCAGATGAATCAGACAGTTTCACTGATGGATACATTTGTCAGTCTCTGTTACAGATATAATATATTCTTATATCTGTAATCCTGACACTGTTACATCCAAATGAAATCAACATGAGGTTGTCATCTTTAAGCAAATATGTTAAGTGTTGTCTTTTGTGCTTTGGATTTGAAAGAAAGGGGCCCAAGGGAGCCAGCATCATGCAAATGGAACAAATCCCATTTCTTCTGAGCGGTGCTGTTTCCCCCTTCATGGCAGCTGGCTGTGTTATCTTTGTGTGTTTCTCTGAGTGCTGACAATTCTTTCAGTGATCTAAGTTAGGGCACATTAGAAAGTGGAAGCAGCTGTCTGTCGTTATACTGAGAGACGTGTTTGCTCTACTGCAAAGATGAAGGACCATGAATCCTTGACACACTCGCTCCCCCCTCCCCCTTTACTTTCCAACATGATCAACATTCAGACGCACAGATTGTCTGCTTGGACAGTTTTTTGTTCTGACTGACAGCATCTGGCATAGACAAATTTAAAAATACATAGCATGCCATGCTTGGAATTGGAACATCCCTTCTTTATTAATCTTCTCATTTAAACCATTCATTTACATTTCAAGAAAGGTTACAGCTCGGTATGGTTGAAACGTTTATTTTAAATGAATAACCTCCTAATGAAATACCTTGAATGAGCACCAAACAGGCAGTGTTCATTAAAAATTACACCTGATTAGTACAGCCTTGGAACTGGGGGAAAGACATAAGATTTCCCCATTGTTTCAATCTTCCTTTAAGGAAAAAATATTTAATGTGTGAATGTGTGAATTTTTTTTTTTTTTAAATACAAAGCTAAATGAAAATGGTGTTTGCACTCACCACCCTCGGTTGTTTTCAGGAGTACCATGTTAGGAACCAATAGCCTTTAAAATGCTATTTGTCTAATTAAATGCATTTTGCTTGAATAATACATTTGAAGGAAACACCTAAATAGTACTTAATTGTATTCTGCTAAGGCATTTATAATTTGAGAGATGAGATGTTTTCTCATTTAATGCAATCTGAAATCATATATTTTTCTTCTGCTGAGAAGCACACACGTGTTTGTGTATAGAGTACCTTAATAGTGAAATATAACTGAAATGCTGGACCACCCACTAAAATGCACATATGCACGCATACGTTCTGTGCACTCTCCTCTCACAGGGCAGATTAGCCACGCAGACATGCTTGTCTAGTGTTTATGTAAAAATAATATGAAAATTGGCCATACCAGTCAGAACATGGACTTCGAGTCCGAGCAGGGAGGAGGAAAAAATCCCTTCTTGTCCTAGGCATTTTAGGTGCTTTGTATGACTATGGTTTGCAGCTTTAACTACTTGCATTGCAGGGAGAAGGGAAAAAAGCGTCAAGGTGGTGGGGGGACCTCACTATTACAATAAAATAGAGGACTGTTCAAGTGCTCGGTAGTAAATATGTAAAACAAGTATCCTGGCTTATTTGGAGAGGAAAGAGATGCTGCAGCAGACAGGCTCAATTAACGACTGTAAGCAGCAGAGGACTTGTATTCCTTCGGTATATGTAGGAGAGGTCACTTGCTTTAGGATAAATTCTGACAAATTTCAGATATAGACATAGAGGCTAGAATAAATATGACAAAAGATTTTCAGTTGCTTGTCAAGCATTTTGTATTTGGAAAGGCCATTTAGGTTTTGGTTTTTTTGTTGTTGTTTATTTTGTTTTCATTTCTTGGTGAATAGATTTCTCATTTATGATTTCCTGAGAAAAATATTTTTAATTGTGAAAGAAGCTTTTTAGGTCAATAAGAATTTTAATACAGGTTTGAGATAATCTTAGAAAGGAAATGCACAAATAGTCTCTTTACTAATGTGGAATCTATTTGCTGCAAGAAGCAGTAAGATGGGAAGTTTTTAGCACAGGTTTTACTGTGGCAGTTATATGTAATCATAAAGGCTAAATCAAAATTTATTTTAAATGAAATATAGTTGTTTTATACACAAATTGCTCCATTTATGTGCTAAACTTCTCTCTGTCTTTTTTTAAATGACTAGTTACACAGGCTTGTACAGATATGCATCTGTAAGCAAACTGGGAATAGGTTAGAGAACACAATTCCCTGGTGTAAAAAGCGAGGTTTAGCAGTAATGCTTTTAATCTGGACTTGTAGAGGATTCGGGAGCATCCATAGATCTGCTTCAGTAATTACCATACCCCAAGTGGCGCTGGAAGAGACATTTGCCTAAAAACTTGATGTCTTCATTACACTGTTTACATTTTAATTAGAAACATGAAAATTAGTGATTCATACGGACAACTGGAGTTGGAGGGGGTTTGCTCGCCGGCCAATAAATCACGCGGGGGCAGCGGCAGCGCGCAGGGGAAGCAGTCCCCGGCCGGCATCTCCAAGCCAGCGACCCCCAGACCTCACGCCTGGAATAACTGGTTTACTGGGAACCGTCCTTGGGAGTAACATGTTGGTATTAGAAGCTGCTTAAAACAGCCTTTTTATTTTCAGAGGTGAACGTTTTGATGCAGAGCGCGGTTTGAAAGCCCCCGCTGCCCACGTGCGACGCCACCCGTGAGCGCGCGGCCTGCGAGGCGGGTGCTGCGAGGGGCAATTCCAGGCCGGAATGATTTGCCTGCGCAGACGAGGGGCGGCCAATTCCCTGTTCCAGTAAGTCCCTATAAACACACGCATGTCCACAGGAGCGGCCTCCATGGCCCCCCGGCGCTTGGCCTGCGCCGGAGGCTCCGCCGGGCGCCGCGCGGCCCTCAGCGCGTGAGCGGGCGCGCGGCCCCGCGCCGCCTCCCCGCGGGCGCCGGCCGGGGCTGCCGCCGCAGGCCGCCCCGAGCCCCCCCGGCGCGGAGCCCCCTCTCCCGCCCTGGTACCGAGGCGTTTTCCTGCTGCTTCGGGGCCGCCTCTCCTTGGCTCTCCCGTTCTCCCTCCTGCACCGTAACCTGGCTCAGGGCTCCTCTTTTTCTTTCTGTTTTAGGTTTATGCTGCCATAAAGCAGGATTAAAAG
>NW_020454092.1:3289501-3359553 GCF_003342845.1 Nothoprocta perdicaria
TTTTTTTTTTTTTTTTTTAATGTTTTGCTGGGGTGGGGGAGTGGCTTTCTATGCTATTAACTTCATTGCGTGTTAGTTTTGCCTAGGCTGTTTGGGGCCTGGTGCAAATAATGTGTAGGTAATCAATTGCTCTGACTGCGAGTGTGAGCTTCAGCAGCAATAAGTAAAAACTTGTTGGTTTAATGTTAATGTCTTTTTCTTTAAGCAAAAAGACTTTCCTTTTTCCCTTGCTTTATAGGTCAATGGACTACTTTTTGTTGGAATCTCTAAGATTTGTAGTGTAACCTCTTTCTAAAACTCTCTCTATCCTTGTTATAAATATATATTTTTTTTATATATATGTACATATATGCATACAACTATTGCTGTGTACCTTAGAATTTTAAACAGGCGCTAATAGAAATCAGAATAAGTGTTTAACAGAGCTGTTTCCCTTCTGCCAGCATCAATTGTCTTTTTGTTCTTTCATGGTTCAAGTGGTATTTCTGAGCCTGAGAGCACGTAAATCTAGGTATATCTCATGGCTCTTGTAATGCTTTATGTAAGCATTCCATATTCCCCATTTCTCCTTTTTTTTTTTCATTAAAAATAATGTCTCAGTTAAACATTTTATTTTAATCTGAAGATTTGTTTTCTTTTTTCCTAATGCATGCTTTTATCAAGAGTTGCTAGCCTTGTGTCTCATTCTTAGTGATTTGATAGTGTTATAGTAAAATAAGTTGGGTTACACTTCCTCGTAGTGCAATTGCTAGTGGCAGGGCTCGGAATTCATTTGTTCTGTTCCTTTATTTTTTTTTTTTTTATACCTTCTCTTGGGATTTAGGCATGTTATAAATGCAACTAAACAGAACTGTCTACATCTGCAAAGGCAGAAACACGCTGCTCGCTTGTATGTTCTGCACAAGTGGACTAGTTGTGTGCTATCTGTTAAATCCAGCGTGCCTTTTGCATTGTGGCACGGAGCAGTTGTGCTGCGAGGGGAGCTGGCTGCCTGCCAGCCATCGACTCTGAAATCCTGGGTACCTGAGAGCTTATCAGTTCTTTTGCTTTGTAAAAGAAAAAGTGATGAAAATGTTGGTAAACTGCCATGAAGGTTTAAGGCTGCCGGAATAAGGAGCCGTGTAATCAGATTGGAAAATGGAGCTTGAGATTCTCGGCATGGGAAGCAGTCGGCTGTGGACCTACCGAGAGGCTGTGCAAGTGCCCGAGCTGACCACTTTGTTAGCAAATCAGCTTGTTTGCCGCAGCAGCGGGGTGGAAGAGGCTGCTCGCAGTGCTGCTATGCAAGGCGAGCAATATCTCTCGCGCTGCACAATGTAATCAGCTTGCAATTAGCTCACTCTACATTAACCTTCTTGATATTTTTTTTCCCTTTTGTAAGACGGCGCACTTTAAACAATTAACTATAGAAAGTAATCCTTCGAGCAAATCAAAGCAATCCTTTAATTTTATCACCCTGCTGAAAAAGTATCAGGTGGTCAACTGGTCTTCATCAGTTGCTGGAAATTCCCAGGCTCACTGTAGCGTGGAGAGGTTCTTTAACCCGTTCGCATTTAGAAAAATGTCAAGATTTTCTATTTCTCACATAATATAATGCTGCATCATGATGCTGCGATTGGAATTGTTTTAATGAAAAGCCTTGGGAGCACCCTTTCCTATACAGGCAGCTTTTACGCTTGTGTTTGTTTAGGCATTTCCATACACTACCTCTCGGAAAGCTTTGATGACACAGCCACTTGTACTGATAATTCCACTGCTTCACCTCCAGTGAACCTGATTCACTGAGGCTGGAAAGAACAAGGCTACGGTTGCTGATGTTTTACGTTGCTTTTTAATCCTCTGAAGTAGAAGCCAGATAATGGGGAAATTTATTTGGGAGGCAAACTTCCTCCTTGGGAGGAGGGCAAAAGTTACCTTGCCATTTGTGGAAATGTGAAAGCTTGAAGTTTAGCTAAAGGAAATAAAACTCACTCAAAATAAAAATGAAGAATAACATCTGCTTTGCTGTTATTTGGATTGGCTTACCCACACAGAAATCCTTTTTTTTTTTTTCTCCTCTCATATTGTAGGAATTAATTTTCCAGAGTCATCCCATAAAACATGTGTGTTTTTTTTTTTTTTTTTTTTGTGATGCCATGCTTAACGTAGCATAATAGTAATGAGTCCTCTAACCTTAGTACTTCATGTAAAAGTTTACTTCTATTTAAGTAATTGCTTGACATGCTGGATTAATAGCCAAACTTAAATCAGAGCAGTGAAACTGGTGGCAAAAGCACTTACAAATAATAATGCTATTCATGAGCCTTATTCATATTATGTGCATTATTTCCACATAAATACTGTGGATGATTAAGGCTGTAGTGAACATAGTGGTCTGCAAGTTTTGTTGAGATCTTTTGCTTAAAAGGTGCTGAAAATGGTCAGCAGCTGCTTTGCTGCTCCCCACAAAAAGTCTTTTCAGTCATTTCATTGAATTCCAGTGGATCACAGCAATAAACTGAATTTATAATATGTGATTTGCTTTTTCCAGTGTTGAAGTCTGTGAAAGCAGTATTGACTGGCTGTGTTTAAAGTCATCCTCTATCTCTTTTTGTAGAGAGTGAGCACGTTTTGAAGCTAAGAAGTCAGATTCTACTAAATATATACAGTACACTTCCTATATTTTAATGCTGGCGTTAGCTTAGTTTCAATACGTATAAAAATTCTGGAATTTATGTGCACATTTGGCACATTTGTTTCCTGTATGCCCCAATTAAAAAAAAATAACAGGCAAAAAAATAAATAAAAAAATAACCTGCCTACATCTTAGGCTGCAAAGATCTACTTTATATTCTTTTAGAGGACAAACTCCATTAGATATGCACTTACTGTACATTGGATTGTAAATCTTACAATTTAATGGTAATTCAGTGAGCAGTTATTGCTTCTGTGGCCTTTTTTCTTTCTTTTTTGTCCCATCTCACTGGTGAAATAGGGTTACCCTTTACAAGTGTCACATCCATAGATTCATCTTTTGTACTCTATAGTTGTTCCTAGTGCATCATTCTAAGTGAAAAGAAAAATAGGGAGCCGGAGCTCCAGGAGGGGCCCTGGGGGAGGGGCTCGCCGCACAGAAATACAGCGTGGAGCTGCAGAAAGACCAAGGCAGTTTAGCATCAATCTAACAGATTAAAATTTTGCTGTAAAGGTACATTTTTTTTAACCTCATTCTCATTCTTTTTTTTTTTTTTTCTTTTTTTCTTTTTTTCTTTTTTTTTTTCTCCACCCGTACCGCCGTAGCCTGCGTTTGAATTCCCGGGAAGCAGAAATGGTGTCTTAATGATACGAGCCTTTTTTGCCTTGCTTACACTGCTAATACTCTTATCCCTTTTCTGATATGAAATACTTTTTGTAGAAACAATATACGCATTTGTAAAGAAATTATAAAAGGATTCTCCTTTTGAAGATAATGAGTTCTCTTCAGGAACTGCAGGTTACGTGGAACACAAATGAGCTCTAAGTGGAGGGATTTAAAGTCCTGCTACAGCATTTAATTTCTTGAGGAAAGGAGTTCAGTTCAAGGTTAGCCTGTTATTGTGGCACTGGCAACTACTTCTCTCGTTCCTGTTCTCCTGCCAGCAGTACTGCACAAAAGGCAGTCATTTTTATTTAATACGTAGGGAGGTATTAATCACTGCAGTGTTTTCTCGCAAAAATTTGTCTTATCAAATTCATTGTTTCACCACTCATGACAATAATAGGTGTTTAATTACTCAATAAGAGCCGTTTATGGATTCCATTTTTCCTGTTTGCTGGACAAATGGTATTGATTTTGTACTTTGATGCAACATGAAACTGTATTAAACACAATTAGAATTCTAAAGCTGGCAATGTATATTAGTTATGGTAACTGAGCTCTTGCTTAGGGAAACTACAGCTTCTAAATTTCAACTACATTTAAATCCCCAGGAGAGGAAAAAATCTTTAAGGATACTGCATTTATTAAACAAGTTCTTGGTGTATTTTTTTCTTTCATCTTACTAGTATTTATGAGTACTACAGGTTTTAGCTTATTCAAGGCAAATTATGCATGTAATTTTTTTTTTTTAAATAATCCATTTCTAGTGGCAATAAGTTGTGCACGTTCCAACCTTCTCGACAATTTCACCATAGTCTTGCCCTGCCTTCATGGCATTTTCACAAGCACGGTTTCCTATGTGGAAAACAGAATCAATGCTGTACCCTAAGCTTAAGTTTGGCCAGTAAATATTCATGAGACTAGGGGAGACAGCAAGCTGCTTTTTTTTTTTTTTTCCTTTTTTTCCTAGTTTTCATCCAATCTCATCCGAGAGTGACAATAGGCTACATGTGGGACTTTTGTATGTGTATTTTTTTTTTTTTTTTAATGGTGGCTATTATCCTACTGCCACTTATGGCATATTATTAATGTATAGCTATGTCTATAGGCCCCGGCCATCCTTCCAGGTAGGGAAGCTGCATCTGAGTTGAGCTGCAAGAGTTGCAGAGCCCAAGTAATTGTTCAAAGCTCCCTTTGTGGGTCAGTACATTTTTAATTAAAATTCTTTTCTTGCACTGATGCTTTCATAACATTTCCAGTTGGGAGTGTTTGATGTGTTTTTATTTTGTTTGTGTTTCTGAAGAGTCACGTATCAAAAGCATGAAGTGCAGGTGAGTGTCTCTAGATATCTGCAGCCTGAATAAAAAAGAAGGAATCCCGCCAATGTGCCTTCTATTTTCTGTACTTGTTTAAGTAATCAGATCTTTATGATCTTGTGATGATTTTTAGCTTCAAATTTAGAAGTAGATAAATTAGCTAAAATTCTTTGTGTTCTATTCCTACTCTACCTAGCTTTACTTTTATTCGTAGGTTTTGATTAGAGTCTCTATGTTCCGCATTTAGCCCATTTTGGGTATTCTTTGGAAATGCAGACTGAATTTGTGAAAAATATGCATTGACTGAATATTTCTCAAAGACTTCAAGTGGTCTTATTGAATGGTGAGGGGCATCCGTGCTAACGTTCCATATCTAACTTTTTTTTCAAAATATAGCTGAAATAAGTGAATGCAAGGAACTGAAATATCCTTTGTGTCCCATAGGATGTCCATGTGCAGAAGAGTGGCTAGTACTAAGAAACATCCATCACTTAATTTCCAATTTTTTAAAAGTAGTAGTTATTAAAGCAAGTTTTTTCCTCTTCTTTAGAAAGCTGCTCATATTGCAGATCTCATAATGTGTCTACTAAAATAGCTGTGCTTATCTCTGTGTAATACTTTTTTCAAGTCTTTTACAGAATATTCCTCAAATTCTGAGAACCTCCTTTAAGGGCTTCAGTGGGACTCCTTGTGCTTAAACTTAGGGATGTGCTTAAGTGCCTTGCTGGGTCAAACTTTATGCCAGATGGACCTTCATGTTTCTCCTTTCAGACAAATGATTTATTTCCTACGTGCTCTGAAAAACGTGGGAATCAATGGCTCATTCCATTGTTTGCGTTTTAGGTGGTGGTCTAGGTGTTCTTCGTTTTATGAAAATCAATACAGATTTCAATTATAGGAACAGCAGGTAAGACGTAGGAGGATGTAGAGTGCGCGTTCTCCTCTATGGTGATATCTCGGCGATCCAGATGTTACAGGAAGATTGAATGAACATAAGTGGGATTCTGAATAATTGAATAGATTGTTCTTACTTATTTGGATTACTGTAGCACTTAGAGGGCTCAACCAAGATGGTGACCTTGTTGTGCTGGTATTGTAAAAACATGTAGTGAGAGACCGTTGTGCGTCGGAGAGGTTACGTTCTAAATAGCCGAGACAGACAAAGGTTAATAGGGACACAAAGAGGCGCTGAAATGTGAAGAGACTTGCCCAAGGTCATACAGCAGGGCAGGAGCGGAGCGGAGAGCTAAGGCAGCATCTCCCGACTCCCGTCCCGGCGCCCTGTGCTCCGCACGGCTCCCCCGGTGATTAAACCACCCACCTTAATAGCCATTGGGACAGGTAATTGGCTTGGGTTTCACGGGGAGTTTGGGTAGTGACATTTGACTGATTCTTCTTGGTTCTTGCACGTGGTTGAAAATGCAGAGATTTAATTTGGTGACAAATAACATTTACATATTATTTCTTATTTTACCCTGCCTAGTGTGAATTTAATAAATAACTTGTGCTAGGTGGACAGTAGTTCAGAGAGCGCTGGCTGTGGTGGCTGGTGTTTCTGGGGCGCTTCTACCCACTCCTGCTTTTCAGGTGCAGCACATGCAATCAGAGGTAGGGCTAACCGGTTTGATTGGCTCTTAGGGAATAATGTTTTAATTACTCCAGGCAGGCTCTCCTGAAGCCTGTATCCTCCTTATGACAGTTCCCTTCAGAAGGCACACTGCTTCATTTCAGTAACTTTATTACCATTTGGCTCAGAGATTGCTATTTCGCCTTGGCCACAGATTTCATCAGTTGCCCGGTTCACCTTTGTCCACACTATACTGGTGAAATGACCTGCTCCTTTAGTGCTTGTCAATAGTAAATTGCTGCATCCTCCGTGTCCACGTGGAAGCCCAGTAAAGAAAACAACTCTTCATTAAATTACGGGATTTTACCCTTAATTTTTTGTAGATTAAACTTGAATGCAAAAAGTCTTAATTACCATTTAATACCAAGTAATTAAAGCACTGGCCAGGGTCAACTATATAAAGCACATCAGTTTGAACTGGCACCTGATTAATAGGCTTGGTGATATAAAAAGTTCAGCACAAAAGCATGCTCTGCCAGGGTCACTGCTTTAATAGCTGTGGAAAGTGCAGTTTTTGCTGTAATTCTGTTCTAACGATTGGATCAAAATAATAATTTGTGAGATGTTCATGGTTGGCTTCTCCAGCGTGACGTCAGGTGAATTATTTGAATTTGACGTCAGTTAAATTGGTTTTGCGGCTTATATTGATGAGCAAACTGGTGTGGCTTGGATCCTTTTCCCTTTTTCATCTCATTTACGTTCTTCAAAGGGAGACACCAAGTGTTATTTCCTCCAGCCTACTTTTCCAGATGAAATATAGGACGGAAGTTCAGAGAAGGATGGAAGGGGTAACGGGCACCGCTCGCGTGTCTGCTGCCATCCACGTGCAGATGCACAATTGTCCTTGCGGGGCACACTTGCGGACACACTTAGAGGTGTCCGTGTGTGTGTGTGTGTGTGTGTGTGTGTGCAAACACAGTTACCCTGAGGAGCTGCTCTAGTAGCTGCCCCTTGCTCTCGCTGTGCATGTGGATCTGTGCTGTAGGCGGTTACGGATGCGGCTCCTGCTCCACGCTCAGCCCCAGAGGCCCTCGTCCCCAGGATCATTTGGAGATTGTGCTGTATCCACAGTTAATGTGGCAAGGTTTTGTTTTGTTTTAAACACTTAGCAGCTGATTGCTAGGGCCTGGGCAAACGTCCGCCCCTTCGGCGGACGCTGTGAGCTGGTGGCAGCCGCCGCCGCGGGCCGGGAGCGTGCCGATCTTCACCCGGGAAGCCTAGTCGTGACACCAGCCCACAAAGGAGGCAGGCACTGTCATCTGCGCTTCCTTGCTGAGCCCTCCAGAGAAACGAAAAAAAACCCCGATCCCACTGGCACCTGTGGATGTTCTAGGCCTGTTTGAGTGGGAGACCCTTCTCCCACAAAGATAAGGATATACTTTGAACAAGTCTTTGTAGCAAATGGAAGATTTCCATGTCCGGGCTAGGATTCAGGGGTTCTGGTTTGTTATTCATACCTACTCCAGCACAACTTTAAAATAAATTTGTAAATATTGATTTTGATTATTTACTTTAATGATTTCTACATATGTAATAATGAGGGAGTCAACTCTTACTTCAAGTGAAGACTTTTGGCAGTTGTGTGAGAACTATTTGCTGTTAACTTGCTTGAGTTTAGATGCAAATTGATAGATTGACAGATTTTTTTTTTTTCGTCTTCTTCTTTTTGGATGCTGATTTTGCCTTGAACTCTGCTCTGCGTGCTGTGTAGGCATAGCACACACCAGCTTTAGTTGAGATTTGGGTCTCTCCATACCGGGTGCCCCACTTTGCCATGAGTGCATGTGTGAAGAGGATGCGGTTAAAGGCAGGGCGGATGAGGCAGGGAGACACAGCTCTCCCCATTCCATGCCAAGCGTGCCAGGAAGCCCGGCTGGGTGATGCCAGCGGCAAGATGGGCCAAGGCACCTCCTGCAGCCTGCATGGGCAGCTCCTGCTGTGCCGCCCTTTCCCTGCGGACACTCTTCCCGGCAGTCCCCAGCTGGCATGTGCTCGGCACGCTCTGGGGCGCCCGTCCCTTCTGGGGCCGCATGCAGGTTCCCGAGGAGGGGCCGGACTCGCTGCCAGGAGCGGGTTTGCCGCCAGCTCCCGCTCCGCGTGGGCACCGCGGGCGCCGCTATCCCTGCCTGCTCCACTCCGTGCGCTCCCAGAGCGCTGCTAATCCCACAGTTGTGCAGAGCTTTAAATAATAAGCAGAAATCAAACTTCCACTCTTTTTTAGCATTGCTTATAATCTGCTTTGGTTAAGGATGAGTACCCCCTGCTAGACGGGAATGACTGATCATGCTGATGTATAGTCACAGGCACTGAGACGGTGTTCAAGGCAGTTAAAGACTTTTTTTTTTTTTTTTTTCCTCCCAGCTTCCATGCCTTTCAGTGTTACTCTTAAAGCAGGGCCTACACTTTAATAACATGAAGCTCCAATCATCAGAGTACATAAAATTTTAATAGATAATCATGGTGAGCCTAGTTGTTTTTAAATATTCCCATTTTTGTGGAAGAAGTGAGGGGAAAAAAAACTCCTGATGCTAAACGGACAATTTACTGATTAAACTGCAGAAATTACACATAAAGCTATGCTGTAGTTAGAACTCTTTATCAAATTGCATTCTTTACATACTACAGTCGAGAGACTTGGGGCAATACCAAAATGTCATTCATTCAAATGTGGGCATTCATCACCATGTTTGCAGAGGACTTGCCCTGATTTGCAGGTGGCAACACGGAGGCTGAGAAAAGTTGCTTAAAAGGTACTGCCATTGAGCAGATGATGACTCTTGCATTGGTCAGATAAGATCATTGACACTTCAAAAGTTAACTTCTAAAAAGATTGTGTTTTAAAAGGGTAATGGGACCTCAAAAATAAAGGATTTATTAGTGCATTGGAAACTGTTCTTCCTAAACGTTTTCATAGTGTTTGGTAGAAACCCTTGGAAATCTAGCTGAAGATCATTACAGCTGAAAAGCACCCAAACCAGAAGAATCAGTGGTGAGAAAAGAACCCGTTGTTTTCCAAGTCCATTGTTCCAAGACTTGGTTTGACAAATTTGAAGCGACTTTACTGTGAATGCATGACAGAATTTTGAAAAATCAGGACTCAAGTTCTATGTCTCTAAATATGCCAATTCTTTATTCTTAGAGATCTAAAAAACTAGTCAGATTTGACTGTGATTCCTAAAGATGCTCGATAGCTCATATCTGACACTTCTGTTAGGAGCATATAGTAAAATGTTCCTGAAAGCCTGTTTTTACTATTTTTATTTTATTTTTTTATTTTCCTAACTGTACAAACAGAAACAACTGAAAAGCAGGAGGAATTTTTTGTTTTGTTTTGTTTTCCATGTTCTGGAAAACTTTCCTGTGGACAGACTTAACTACATGACATTTTAGCTTGTTTTGAGGAGGCAAAGGTTAGTAACTGGAAAAAAAGAGAGTCAATTATGATAAAGGTTGATACTCAATCTAAATAAATGTTTATATGCTGCATAACAAACACAGCCTGTTGATTTTTTTTTTTAGATGTGCAAACCTATTTTGTACAAGGGAAAGTGCTGAGTGCAAGCATATTTCCATTGACTGAAAAATCCCAGTGAACACATCAGTTTTGATACCTGGCAGACACAGTCTAAAAGAGAAAAAAAAAAAAAGTGATGAACAAAAGATCGAGTTGTTTGGTTCTATTAAGAAATGTCACCATTTATCTAAGTAAAACTATTAAGCAATAACCTATGTCTTTTCTTTCACCCCACCCTATGCCTTGGGTACAGGTTCAAACCAATCCTTTTCATGTATATAATCATGGGCTGCAATTAATCACAATCTAGTTCTTTAAAAGAATCCATTAAGAAATAATACCAGATGAACAACCACTCAAGTATACAATCAAATGCATTAGGAGTTGTAGGTTTGCTGCATAAAGTTTGTGTAGGTAGCATTTAAGAAGCTTTAGAAGAACATTGGGAGTAACTTATGGGTTATGTCAATAGCTGCAGAGCTCGGGCTTGGAGAATTTGGGTAGAAGCAACCAGTGCAGGCGGCTGCTCGGTGCTGCGTGGGCCATAGGCTCAGAAACGGTGAGGTTTTCTGGCCCCATTGAGTGTGATTCCATCGTTAAAACCTTCTCGTGAGTTTGCTCTTCTCCAGCTGCCACCGAAGTGCTCCTGCTTTGGGCACACCAGCCGTTTTGGCTACCCAAAGCTGAGTGCTCTGATGAGGTGGGAAATGGGGCTCTGGGGAGGCCGGAGGGGGAGGCAGTTCGGATTTAACCACAAGATGCATTGGGAGATGTGAGGAAGTCCACGAATCGGATGTGTATCTGCCTGCCTGGAGCCCACCAGGAGCTGCACCCCTACACTCGGCACCCCGGGGCCAGGCTGCGGCGCCTCGAGCGCCCGTGAATGCGCTGGCACCGGGGAGCACCGGGACCCCGAGCGGGGTTTCCCGGGCGGCCAGAGCCCTCGCCTCTGCCCCTGAGGTGGCTGTGGGGAGAACTTCCTTTGGGGAGAACTTCCTTTCTGCAGCGGACAAGCGGCAGCTCTGGCAGCTCTTCGCTGGAAGTGTCCTAATGACTCTAGCCGGGGTGAAATAAGATTCCAAAGAAACTGCTGTCACACTTAATAGGCAGTGATAAGCTCTCCCCACCACCCCCCCATTTATTTATTTATTTATTTATTTATTTATTTATTCTCTCAGCTTCTAGGAAGGAATTTTTTTTATTCCCCTGTCAAATATCATAGACTGGAAATGTCTATAAATTGTAGTTTCCTGCAAATTTATATTGAGTGTGAGTGTGTGTGTGTGTATATATATATGTATACATGGGGATACATATGCTGCTGATGTGTCTGATTTAGAAAGGTTTTAAAAGGAAAAAATTCTAAAAACGGCGCATTTTCAGACATGAGCGACAATCTTTATGGACTCATTCTGTACAGAGAGATCTATTTGTGGCGCCTCCAAAAAATTCTGTCTGGCTGTCAACAGAAATAGGGTCTTTAAGATAGAGGCAAGAAATGGGTAGACTTGACTGTTATGCAACGATGTCTTTTTGGCAGGCTTGCCAAGCGTGCACCCACTCGCACAGTACAAGTGGTGCGGTGGAAGCAGAGGCAGCTGCTCTAGCTTAGCAATGTTTAGTGGCACTTAGGAAGGGCTGAGGAGCACAGGCAAAGCTTCATGGAGGTCACGCTTGGCCTGGAAGGTCCCCTTGGGTGCACCTAGTAGGTCAGAGGGACTGAGATGCTCATCCTCGAGTGGTGATAGGATTGCAGTGGGATGCTGTGTGTTGCCTGCATTAAGCCATCATGTGGCTTAGTTTTCCCTTTAACGGAAGGAAAACAAAAGCAACCCACCCCCAAAACCGCCAACAAAAAAGATTGGTGCTTAAAATCCTGTAAAATGTGCTGAGAGATTTATGAAGAGGAGGTAAAGAACCTTACTCTGGTTTGTAGGCATAAGGCCAGACTAAGAGAAAAGATTGCCTAAGATTACCTAGGAGGAGATGATCTTGGATTTGACCTCATCTCCTATCCTTTCCCTGAAAAAAACATAGACTTAAATTGTGAAGGTTTCATTTATTTTAGTTTGTTCTTAGTAAATCCAGTTGTGTTTCTATGGTGGACATATAAGTCTAGAAAATGCCTAAAAGATTTTAGGGAGATAACTAGGAAGAGTTAATGGCCTACAAGACCATTCTGTACTGGTGGGTCCCGTGCCCTGCTGTTTTTCAAATGCAGCAATGTTATTCAAGTGGAGAGAGGTTGGGTTTGGTTTGTTTATTTTTATCTCCTGTTGCTGCATATAATGGATCCAGAAGCATCTCTATCCTAGCTGTGATTTCTCCGACTCCGACGGAGTAAGATAGAAACGGGATTCAGGTGCCTTGGCAAATCTCTTCCATAGCCGCCCTTGTCTAGTTTGACATCCCGATTTGCTTCCTGAGCCGTATTGATTTTATGTTTCCAGAGATTCACACAAGGATCTTCCTCATTTGGTGACGACTTTTCCTGCGGTCCTTCCGCCATGCAGTGGTGCTGGGAGCAGCAGTCCGACTCGGGAGGCAGAGGGAACAGCAAACAAAGTTTTATTATGTTGATAGGAGTTGCGCCCATTGTAAGCAGTTGATTAGAGATTGGCCAAAAATATGATTGGATAAACTTATAATAAACTTAACCTGTCTTTGCAATTTTTACTAAGTAGCTTTTCAGTAACAAACTTTGTGTCATTTATACCCCAAAAGCCTCATCCAGGAATGCCGCACTTAAACTATGTTTCAACTTCTAAAGCTGTAGTTTCCTATTGGTATAGGGGCTAACCATATATAGCCATGTCACTAGCTGCTTCTTATCTCTTATGTAGGTTACTTGGGGAAGGCTTTTCAAGGAAAATCCCTCTGTTTTTTCAGCCGCTCCCCTTTTCTTATTAGACCAGGTCATATATTTGGGGAAACGCAAGCAAACTTTCTGCACTGCAAACCTTCTTTCAGGTAAATGCATCAAGTTATTTGAATTTCTCTCACTAAAATGAAAGTATTTGTAGAACAGCAGGGAAGTCCAGCACTTTGGAAATGATTAGAATGTAAATAATAAACTGGTTTGTGAAACTTCAACCAAGTGAAACATTTTCAGCAGTGCTTAGAGTATGTTGTGGGATTGAGGGGGTATCATTTTGCTGTGCCTTATGTTTCTATTTTTGCTTCAATCATTAAGTTGAGAATTGAGACTTGAAGTGCATCAAAATTAGGAATTCTGTTAAGTTCATGTTCAGCTCCTCTGGCTAGTTGGTAATTACAGTTCCTTCGTCTCCCTCTGTTTATAAGAAAATGCTGTTTTAAAGGATTGCAGAGCCAAAACAAGTGGCTATTTAGACAATCTGCTTGAAACATTCCTGCCTAAAGCACACAGAAAAGCGCCTCCTCCTCCCAGACAAACAGCTGCCCCTAGCAGACTCTCGCAGGGCCTTTGGGCCGAGTGCTCAGGGGGATCCCTGCACTGCTGCGTTCACAGGTCCACTGAAACCACAAGATTAGGGCATGAGAGAGCCTCCCAGTTTTGAGAAAGCTGTGGAATAACAGCTAGGGAGGGTTATTGCCCTTTTAAAACACTCCTTTAAGCCGTGCGTGTCGTGGCACGTGCCTGGGCACCGTGGCTGAGAAGCCGCCTTCGGAGGCTTCTCCAGATGCCTCCTGGCACCCGTGGCCTTTGCCGCGCACCTCTCCCCGTCCACCCGCCCGCTCTCGCGCTTCCTTGGCGCCTCGTGGCCATGGAGCAGCAGCGGGAGCTGCCAGTGGGATCCACGTGTGACAGGAGCTGCTGTCCAGCTCCAGGTGCAGCGGGATCTGCCGTCCGGCTCCATGTATGGCCAGACCTGGAGCCACATGGCAGCCGTGTGCCACCTCGGGGGGCTCCGCTGGCCCCTGTGCCCATGGCTGACTTGTCTGCACCATGCTGCAAATATTCAGCTATTTTTAATTTTTTATTTTTCCAGAAAGTGTTTTTCTAAGCTTTGCTCCTAGTGGGCTCTTTTTTGTCTTGTTTTTCTGGCCCTGTTTGTAAGTGGAGATGGAGAGGGTGCCCAGCCCTACTACATTCAACAGTTGTCGTGGTAATAATAATAATATAAAGGTATGTGCTAAAGGAGAGCCAGGCAGTGAGGGAGGAAGTATGCGAACAGTAAATAAGCAAGCGAAGGAGAAACTCTGTGGGATGTTTACTATTCTCTTAACTCTTTTGCCCAAAGGATATTAAAAGAAAATCTGAAGTATTTAATTTAATTTTGCTTGTGCTGCTCCAGTCGTGCTGTGATTCCTGTGAAATGTTTAGCAACTATTTTGAAAGGAATGGTGCTGTGCAAATGCAGGCATGAATTCATAGTTGTGTTTTGGTTTTTTTCAGGATTTGTTTCACAGAATTTCACCTAAAGCTCTATCCAAACCATCAAGCTTCACTTAGTTTCAGCCCCAAATTACATCGTTCGACCCCAGTAGAAGTTTCCTCCATTTCAACAAATCGAGCCCAAGGTTGTGTGACAGTGGATAGATGAGGTGAGCTGCTGAGGGCTGGGAGGTATTGCAAGCAGAGTGGCAGGTGAGGCAGCTCGCGCCGAGTGCTGCTGAAGGGCTAAACGCGAGGGTTTAGAAACAGAGCAATTGCCATATTGAATTACAGCAGCAGTCTCTCCTGACAATATTTTGAGTTTGTCGGTAGCCATCAGAAAAGACACTAAAGAAAGGTGTATGAAAACTGTAGCACCGACCAAAAGGGTGAAAAGGTGAAAAGAATCGTCTCAATTAAGCCTAGGTCTGTTTTACTAAATCTACGGTTCTTAAAAGTTTGCTTTTTGTAATCTTAACCCAAGGCAGTTTATCTTTGTGGAATTGAATTACACACACATCGTCAGACTGGTATGAGTTTTCTTTTTTTTCCCCCTAGCCCTGGGTTAATGCAGTAAGACAGTGTGCTCCCTATGAACCAAGAATTACCAGCTAGTACGTACTGAACCTAACAAGAGCACAGTCTATTTTTACTGTGATCAATCAGCTTGATTGAGTTTGGAATATTTGTTTAAGGTTGGGTGAATATTAGAGAAGCCTGGAGTCTCTTGTAACCAAATTTGCTTTCAATAGGGATGTTCTTGCAAGGACTGGGTAACTGCAGAGGACTCAGTTATATTTTACAAATATAAATGATTTATTTCAATTGGTCTTTTCAGTTTAAAAAATGCATTTGTCCTCTTGCTGCACTGTTTTGCCAGTGTAAAGATCATGGGGTTTATTTGATTATATTTTGGTACTCTGTTAGATGAGACTGGGTCACCTTGCACCATGCAACATTTCACTTCACTGTTAAAACTTAATGCCATCTTTTTATCTTTCAGTGACTACATGTCAGAGGACATAATGTTAATGCGAGATAGGCATCTCTAGTATTTGATGAATGGCCTTTAAAAAAAAAATCAAAAAACAAACCCAGGAATTAAAAATTGACACTGGGCCAGTGGATTTAGTCACCTTTTGCACAAGTTGAATGGTTTTCTATTTGAGTATCTCATCTATTATAAGACCTATTCGTTGTGAGGCATGGCTATTAAAATAACACAGGTGACTTCCTCACACTGAATATGTTGTTTTCCTGTCAAGAAGGGGAGATTACATGGAAAAAAGTGATCATAAATGGAAGGTAATACCCTAAAATAAGTCTGTGTATCTTTTCAAGAGGCTAGAATTCGATGTTAGAAATGGGGCGCTCAGGGATTCTGTGTTCCCTTGTAATTTTTTCTTTGCCACAGCTTCCATACCATAAAAATGAGACTAAACATTCCAGCACTATAGCAAAGTTGTGTAGGTTAAATCAAGATCATGTAAAAGGTTATAAGAAGTGCAAATTATCCTTAAAGGACAGAGGCTTTGCCTGCTTTTCATGTACACTGTATTTATTAAATATACTGTTGCTGAAGCATGTGGTGGTGGTAGGGATGTAGATATGGATAGTAATGCATATGTACATTTATGTTTATGCATTCACAGATTTATTTACAAATATTGGCATGCTTATCTTGGGTTATATAAATGGCTTTCTAGCAATATTCCTGCATGTTCATTTTTATCTATTGCAGAAGCCACATTATGCTTACTACTAAAATATGTAAGGATTATATCTTATTTGCATTCTCTGCTGCTTTGGACTAAGAGAAGTCGTGATAAACTTTTGAACATTGGAAATTCACTAATTAAACTATTCCTTTGTGGACAATTTGTGCTATTAAGTTAATGCATAAGAGAGAGGAGGATGGCTTTTACAGTGTGCAGGAAATAAACATGAGCTGAAATAATCATGAAAAAAAATGAATGATGTAGGGAGAGGGTATATTTATGTTTCTACTCTATGCATTCATATCGAAAGATCAGATTAAGCTACTAGTGACACTTGATATCTAATTGATATGTAGTAGAATGATAAAATAAGAGTGAAAGACCCCTCCAAGATCATCAGTTGAGTCATTGCTGGCACTGTGTCCTATTAACTCTTCTCTAACTTTGTTGAGTTCCATAGACTTATGGAGCTTCGTGACCATCTCCACAAAGCTGATATTTTATTTAGCACAATTCAGTATTAAGAAGTTCACTTATATTAGGATAGCAGAATTTCAGAAGTTCCTGGTGAGACATGCAGGCCAGGTAAACAGTTTTGCAGAGTTAATTCATTCCTGATTTCTAAAATAAGTACGCAAGAAGCTGTCGGCAGTCTCCTCCCTTGCTGCAGTGCTTAAATACGTCAAATTTTTAAATACAGAACAAATGTAGATGTGTCCTTCAGTGTTGTCGGGCAGCCCCTGGAATTAGGTGGTTTTAACAGACTGCTTGTTTTGTTTATAAAACGTCATCCAAAATAGGTGGCTTTCCAGACAGATTTTGTAAACTACCAGTGATCTTTATCAGAACCAAATTATATTGTTAAATATCCTCAGCCCTGTCAAACTAGTGGCTGTACTTTGTTTGTTTTGTATTTTGTTTGTTGTTCTTTACACTTCAGATATGCAAATGTGAATGTAAAATTCTATTGCCATATGACAATATGTAGATTTGTGGCATTCCCAAGAGGGCCTTGGGTCCATAAACCAGTGGGTTTATTATGTAATGCTGCATAAATGCTGTATTTTCATCTGTGACAGATATAATCTTGAACCTGTATTTTTCGTGTTACTTAACTGTTTCAGAACATCATGTGTGAGAGAACACATCAAAATGGAAATTGCTTCTATGGAGGCAGCAATAAATATTGGTTGGCTATATTGCACTGTTGGGCTCCATGTGTTTTAGGATGTTCTCAATTCTCTTGCCCTAATCAACACTGTAAATACATGCTGCATTTTCTGGTCATCCATTTGTTGGATTAACAATGTGGACCTTGCAGTTTCTACCGTACATCTTGATTATTTACCGTATGTAGTCATGGTTATTTAAGAGTAAGCCCTAACAAAATCGCTCTAAAACCTCCTGTCTTTTCTAGCCATTCAAGGAAAAGTATATGATGCAAATTCTGTGCTTTATATGTGGAGATAACTGGTAGTTATTTGAAGTTTGGCAGTTAAAAAGCTTCAAAAAAAACCTGCATCCCTGTCAGCTTTTCATTTAAATATTGTTTTCTGTGTGTTTAAAAAAATAAAAAGAAAACAAATGCAAAATATAACTTTCAGCTAGATTAGAATAGATGATATTGTATAATTGAAATACTTCAGTATTTACAGTGTTATATGATTTTTTTTTAAAAAGGCAAAAGGTAAATGTTTGTGCCTGATTCTGACAATTGTGAACTGGAGATTTTATAAGAAGTTGCTGGAATATTATTTGCACTGAATATGCCCTTAAAAATATTTTTTGCTCAAGTCATTTCCCCTTTAATGTCTTTCTAAACATGTAGTTCATGTCCCATTTTTATCTACTCCCTGCTTTATGCCATTGAGCCAGAATAGAATCAATTGGAGTTCCCTACCTTGTCTCTCCAATGAGTGTGATACTGTGATGGCCACGTTGCTTATTTCGTTTTAGAGCCCTTTGTTGTCAGCACTATAGCTGTGTTTCTCATGGAGCTTGAGTACTCTTATGAATGACTTTCCAGCATCAGGCATAGTATATACTAATTTTGTATTGTATATTTTTCTCTGTAAATCAATATGGATTTTAATTAACATTCTAACAAAATTATCGTTATGCTGGAAGCTCCTTCTCCCCTCGTGTCTTGCCAGGAACTTGGTCTTCAGCAAGTTCATAGCGTACTAGGCATTGACAAGAACAGACATAATTGAAATCTTTTTTCATTTATTCTGAGGCAAAGACACCTTTTTTTTCTTCTTCTTTCTTTCTTTTCTCTTCAGTAGATATGCACAGAAGTTTGCTATCTGGGGGGATGGAGCTGCAAGCCTACTGTAAACATCAAAGATGACTTGATACGGAGATTCTTGGAAGAAGTTTCCACCATGCTTGGAGTGTCATGACACTGTTTCATTCAACTGCTTTTCCACATTGCATTACATTAATAACCTCCTTGCAGGTTTCTTGGCAGATGAGGAGAAAGAGAGGCCTTCAGTAGAAAGTTGGATGTTCATTTTGAATGAATGAGGGTTAAGTTGAACTGTTAGCCTTAAAGCTAATATGAGGTAGTCAGAGCACAAAGAGCCGTGAAGTAGGTCAGTATTTTTGTCGTCTTTTTACATCAGCTTTTCTGCAGAACCACATTTACAAGTGTTTAGCTTATATTCACAAATAGCACTGGTGATTCTGTGTCTCCTCCTTGCCTGTACACTATGCTGGATTGTTTTCTGTTGTTTTATCCCTTCTGTCGTGTAGCTTTTGAAATCTCCTGTGCTAATAAGCATCTGATAGATCTCACCAGGAGTCTTGGCTTCATGTTTAGTCTTTCTTCATTCTAACAATTCTGTCTACAGTACATACTGTTCACAGGGTAGATCTCACATATTGCTGTTCAGCTGCCAGGCTCTCAAGTACTGAACTCTGCATTTCCGCTGTGAATTAGTGTTAACTGTTAGGAGGCTTCTTCAACTGACGGAAAGTAGAGACCCATGTCACATCCTTGGCCATGGTTGAGGAGGACCTACTACTGTTTAGAAAAATGAGGACAGTTTCTTTCTGAAGAGGAAGAGCTGTATAATGCCGTCTCTGGTTCTTCTGTGTGAGGTTTACAGACTTTGCTATTTGGTCCACAAAGGCCATCTCTCTGGCTGGAGTGTGTTCTCATGCTTGGTTGTCTGAACAGTGTGTTATGGTTACATGCCTGCAGTTCTAGACAAAAATGTCAATGAGGTGTCTCTTACCATCTTCTTTTCTGGAGTTTGAATAATGTGCCCCCTCTTCCTCATGTGTAATAGTTCTCCCCTGCGAGCACACGGATAGCACTATATGAAGTGACAGTGGTAAGGAAGCCCAAGTATTATTATGCATTATTTATTTCTCTTCATATATGTTCTCTGCCACCACTTTAAGAAATGCTGTCAGCGTGCCTACTGTAGTAAAATAAGCAGTGAAGATGCTGTGTTATAACATGATTTGGAATCTGACTATGCATCTTTTTAAGTATGTGCATAATTATATTCTATTAAATTCATTATACTGGGGATAAAACATTTAAGTCACTCTTTTCATAAGAACAATGTATGATTTTGCTTGGTAGATCATCCTTTATAAGATATTACTGTGTCAGCTGTGCCATATGTAACACAAGAACTGTGTGTACGCCATCACCAGCTAAGGTGTTGTCTTATTAGGAACTGCTGTCTCAGCAAAATGAGAATATTAATCCAAAAGAAGTCTATTTCTTTTTCCAGGCAGTGTAAACAATTCTATCCTACTTAGAACTGCAGTGTCAATATTTTGTACCGCCAGTGTTGACTTACTCGTTGTGGGTTTTGGCTTCTGTTACAACTCTGAAGATTCTGTTTTTGCCTTTTCATTTGAGACCAGTTTGGAATATTTCTGGTGCGTATCTTAGATATCTTTTCATCACCTGAATAGTTTTCATGTATGTTTGCATGTCCTTTTTGAAGTACATTAATAAGACTCATATATTCAAACAAAGTCCCATGTTGTACTGAAAATTCCCTCCTTGTCAACCTGGGGAGCAGATACTCCAGTAAGTCTGTTTCATTGTAGACAAAAGCTTTAGCAATTATATTTGTCCAGTGTCCTAGAGAGCATTTCAACTGCAGAAGCTTTCCCAGCTTTTGACTTCATTTTGCAAACCTTCCTTAACTCACTGAAAAACAATAATCTCTCTGCTTGCATGGGAAGAAAGTTTGGAGCATTTTTAGCAGTGGAAAAAAGTAACTTACGACCCGTTTCAGCAGTGTTGACTTCCTATCAGTACTGAAATATTTTAAAGATTTATTCAGTGGGTAACTCGTTAGCTTTAATAGTGCTCAGGATTTTGTAAGAGCACAATGCCAGTACTATTATTAGCCACACAAATGTAGAAGATGTAGAGGATTTTTTATGCAAATCTTAACAAATAATTTACCCATAACTGCTAGTTCAGACAGAAGTTCTTTACGTATGTTCCTCATTTCAAAACATATTCCAAAGCATCATTAGACCTTCTGGTTATGTGGCAGAGCAGGCCAGTTATGGCCTCACCAGGAAATCACCTGGAGATATTGCTGCCACTCTCCAGAGTTTGCTTAGCTTCAGCTTTGGAGAATTTTGGTTCTTAGCATTTTCTGGCCATGCTCTTTTTCTTCATACTCTGCCCCTGCTCAAAACACTATTACCAGACTAAAAATCTTTGTCTTCTGTATCATCAAATTATCTGATTGGAAGGGAAAAAAAAAGGGGGCAAAAAATACAACCCAGCCCTTTTTCTTCTTTTACAAAGGTGCTTGTTGCTTCTGTGAATAATTCTTCTGTGCTAGTGGCACTACTGTAATTTCTTTGTCCCTGCCATATGCATTCTCCGAGGGCTTCCTGATTTCTGCTGAATGAGGCAATTGTTGCATTTTTCCTGTGTGCCAACTTGTCTATTTCAACATGGTAGTTGCCAAAGCATCTACAATTCTGAGAGCTGGTTTTGTTAGATTCCATCTTGAAATCTGTGTGCTCTCCTGGCCAGTGCTTCTTGTAATATTTCTTGTAATATTATGGATTCCTTCCAATGTTGGAGGACTGTTGGCTTCCATAAATATCCAGCTTTTCTTGCCAGTTCTTAGACCAAATAAGGCTTACTAAATTGCATGGTTGCTTCTTTCATCTAAGCTCAATCCTAAATCCAAATATATTTCTTTCTGGTCTCTATTTTAACAGGTATATCACTCCTGTTCCTTTATAACATTACTGTAGAGCACAGCATTCTTCAAATTTTGAAATATTTTCATAATCCCTTTAACTGAAATTATTGAGAGCCAATATGTGTGCCCTGTGCTTCAGAAAACGGTGCTATTCGAAGTACCTGGCTGCTTTTCTCTTTTGATGACACCTTTGTCCTCCAGATAAAGATTTTCATCCTGCAAAGAATCTTCTGCTGTGATTTACCATTTTGGGAAGTAAAAGTTAGCTGAGCTTTGTACTTTTGTGTGTGTGTGTTCTTTTTTATGACAAAGTTACCGGACATGCTCTCACAAAATCTCCACTTTATTTTATCTTATTCCAAAATGAGAGCTTCAGAGCTTGAAGAGAACATTCAAAGATGCAAGGAGAACCCACGTAAAGGTGAACGTTACAGCCATCCTGTTTGTCTCTGGTTGTAGCACATCTTGCAAGCCTAGTGTCTTTGTCTCCATAGTCCAGGGGTGGATTTTGGAGTGTGAAGGTAATTTTTAAATTTTCTCTCTCATTAATAATAGCCTTCCACAGTTGCAGCAGAAGTTGTTTTGCTCACTTAGCTTCTCCCACATGTGTTTGGTTTTACATGGACCCACCCATTTCTGACTGATTCCATAGCCTTTAAGGCCAGAATTCCCTGTTAGAACCATGAGCAGGAAGGGTGCCTGGTTCTGGGTCCAAACCTGCTCAATCTTATCACGTGCAGTCCTGGGGTGCCTTTGAATGTTATCAGCATCACTGTTTGTGTGGATAAGCTGGTCTCAAAGCAAAGCATTATGGTGAGTGAGAATCCTGAGCTTGTGTTCCTGTTAAAGATATCTGTCTTCCATGTTAGACGAAGTTCTTCAGTTTGTAGAGAAATTAATTGTGAAATTTTAGACTTGAGTTAAACGAACAGTTGTAAAAGTAGTGTCCTGCTCGTAAAAATTTATAATTGTTTCAGTTACAAATCCCAACGTATGCATGCTAGGTTTAATGCAAATTATTTTAGAGATGGTTTTCAGCTTATTTTTTCTCAAAAAAATTGCCCTAATCACATTTCTTCTGATACCGATTTCCCTCACCAGCCTGAACTAAAATAATGTTCGTGTGTGCAATACACCTTCACGGGGCTTCTGAAACGGCAGGTGACACTGTGCAGCGTGGGCTCTGGGTGGGGGAAGCCGCTGCTCGGCGCGTGGGCTACGTGCGTGCAGCTGGGGGCAGAGGGGCAGGGTTGGTGCTACAGCAGCCCGAGTGCTTTGGCTTGACCTGCCCGCGTTGCACTGCGGCTGTCTAGTGGCCTGCAGCGGGGGCTGTGTTTAAAAACAGAAATACAGGGTTTTTTTCCTCTCTTCAGTAAAGCCTGATGATGTTTTTGTTTTGGAGACAGGATGTGCAAAGAGCTAAACAGGAAGTAAATATATTTTATTTGATGTGGATTCTTGTGGCTGGCCGATATGAGACGTTCATGTGGAATTTTGGGAGACCACAAAAAATAGATAGCATTTTATTAATGTTTGTTTAGTTAACTCGGGCTTGTAGAGTACAGAGAAAGATAAGAGTGATTAGTATTTGCACTTGGCTTTGTGTTTGCCTAGCTGGTGGTGCCTCTTAAAAACTACCTGGTGATAGTAAGGCAAGGTAAAATACAGCATTTCCTGGTCCTGCTGCCATGTGACTCCTTTCACTTTAGCACAGACCTACATGTCCTTGTGTAAGACACTGCTAGGGGGGTATTATTTAATTCCTGGTAGCATATTGAACTGTAAATAGATTTGTTCTAGTGCATGGAGGGAATACAGACTTGTATGTCAAATTCAAATGCAAGAGAAAACTGATCTTGTTTCATAACAAAAAAATTCTTTTCTTGCCTGTCCCTAGAAGGAACACTGTGACGGAAATACTTCCACTTGAAATCGTTATCTAACATGCTTATGAGCATCACCTACAATCATTGCAGGTAAACAATAACAACGATGCTTTTTGAAGTTGATTAGATTAGCTTATTTGACAACATTTTAGAGAAAATCCCCATCCTGTCAACGTTGGTGACAAAATTGCCTTTGACTTGAAGTTCCGTCTCCAGGTGAGGAGCAACTTCTTTACTGTTAGGGTGACAGAGCCCTGGAACAGGCTGCCCAGGGAGGTTGTGGAGTCTCCTTCTCTGGAGGTCTTCAAAACCCGCCTGGATGCCACCCTGTGCCGCATGCTGTAGGTGTGCCTGCTTGAGTGGGAAGGTTGGACTAGATGATCTCTAGAGATCCCTTCCAACCTTGAATATTCTGTGATTCTGTGGACTCGGGGTTTCGTCCAGGTTGTATAACAGCTCCCAGCATTTGGTAACTGGTCCGTGACACTTCCTTTTCCATGGGCTGTCATCTCTGGGAGGAGAGACACCCAGCAAGAATGTGGTATGAGAAACCTGAAATACTGCAGTTGTGATTAACACCTCAAGTGCTGTTTACTTTAGCATTTGACCAAGATAATGCTGCTAATTTCTTTTAGCCCAATGTGAAATTTGGAGTCTGATTGTTCTAACTGGCAGAAAAGGGAAGGCTGCCAAAAACACATGCTGATTTACCTCCCCCTTGATTCCTATTGACATCATGAAGTTGCACAGGATACTAATTGTTAAAGAAAGTTACTTCTGGACTTCAGTTCTGTTCTGTGAACGTCTGCCTCTGGTCTAAAAGCTCAGAATTTAGGATTCTCCAAGTTAATGTCATGAAGCAGTTGAGGGAAAAAAAGCATCCATTAGCTCAGCTTCCACAGCTCTCCAGTGTCCTTTTGCTTTGAGGGTAGTGGCTTAATTGATCTTTCCAAATTAAAAGTACGGATGAGCCAACTAGCAGGAAATGTCAGTAGTGGGGAAAAGGAAAAGACATCTGTGAGTTTGATATAAACTATGTGATTATCACAGCCTATAGAAATAATGTATGAGATGCTTGGAGAGAGCAGTTCAACTCTCTTGCTGAACATCTTTAGGTTCAGCCACTTGAGAAGATTTTTCAGCAACATGAGAGTGGACTGATATAACCTAAACACTTTAGGCTACCAGATCTATCACTGAATCAGTAAAATCCACCTTTTTAGCTCATACACTAGTGTGATGTGTGAATTGCAGACTGATGTGGGGAAACTGTTCACTGACATGAAGATATTTATTATTGTAATAGAGAACAAACTGAAGACCCTTGTGTAGCACACAGGAGAGACAACAGCCTTGGTGTTCCAGTCCCCTAAATCTCTTTCAAGGAAAGGAAATTGCAAGTACTCTTGGAAACAGCAGGAGAAAGGGTAACTGCTTTTCCCCTCTCCTTTGTCTTTCCTGAGAATACACCAAGCTCTTGCCAAACGATTTTATTACGCCTCCTTTCAGTGAAGCCTTTGCAGTCTTCAAGTTGTCAGTGAGCCCTACATCAGTCTCATTAGTTTGCAAAAGTCCCCTCTGTTCTGTGTAGCACTTCTTATAAGAAGGTTACGTATCACTTGTGTTGTCCCTTGGCTAAGTATAAGGCTCTAAAGCATTTGCCATGTCTGAGAGTGATTATTTCTATATCTTTTTCTGAGTCAGCATTAAAAAATGGAAAGAAAACGTGTGATTGAAGAAGTGTTTGTAATGAAGTATCTAGTAGCAGAGGTACTTGCAGTTTTTCATGAGTGATTACCTGACTTGAAATATATTTAGTCCAGACTGTGTAATCATGTGTGTAAGTGGCAGGATCCAGGAAAATAGTTAATAACCTTTCAAAAAGTAACATAGAGTTTAAGCCAAGTGTTTTCCGAACTTCAGTATTTTCTATAGCTAAACGTAACCTGATGTTGGTTAATGACACTGGTGAAATTGGCTGCTGACTGCAGGAAAATGAACGGAGGTGGTTCTGAAGGAGGGCGCCGTCTGCCCCTTCGGCCTAGCTGCGTTTGGGTTTTTTTTTGCTTTTTTGTTTTTATGTTTTTTTTTCCAAATGATTATACAGAAAAGGGATATCCTTATTTCTGGTATTGATTTGGTTAAAGCAAATATTTGATCCTGTTGTTATTGATGAATTTGGCGTACCCAGCTGTCTGTTGTCATTATTTCCTTCCTGATAGGAGAAATCTTATAGTATCTGATAGCTCAAACAATGAAAACTTTGGCCGTTGATCATATCATTTAAGTTCCTTAATGGACTGCCTGATTTTGAGATGTCTTCTCAGTTCAGAAGGAGTTGTAGTGAATACGTATACAAACTTTTACATTATTGAATATCAGTCTCCACCACATTTTCCTTTTCAGACTTGCAGCTAGCGTCCAGGCTTGTGCAGCTCCCTAAAGAACAGCAACTGCCTGTGCAGGCTGCTTGAACCCGCCAGGCGTGTGAGCTAATGTGGCTTAGGCCTTTTCTTTTCACTTTCCTTTGTCTTGCAGAGGCTCTGGGTGAAGAGGGAACATGTGGACAATGGCACTGGCTTAACTTGTTAAGCCACGATAACTTGATTGTGTCGCTGCGCTTTATCGAGGGCAATCAGTGCAATAGTTCTGGAGGGAAGAGCTAGCAAAGCGCCGGAGGCCGCGGAGTTTGCTTTCTCAATGTTGGTTTGGTTTTTAATTTTATTTTTTATTTTTTTATATTGCACACACATTTTAGGACTTCTTAACATGAATGGGCGTGTTTTGTGCAGATCAGACACCTATCTTATAGGGAAATTAAGAGTACAGGTGTTATCTGCCCTTTACCCACAGGTTCCTTTCTCTACGTCAGTCTCTAGCCTTCTTTTTTGCCTCCCTAATAAGTTTTTGTCACCCTGTACAGAAACCACGGCCTGTGCTACCACACTCCAAGCAACAAAAAGGACTTTTTTTTCCCCCCCTTTCCCCCCTCCCCTGTTTATCACCATAGATTCTCACCCTACAACAGTTTTTCTTGAAACCTGGCCTTGGAGACCTGGCCTTCTCAGTTGGGGTGGCAGGGAGGGCTAACAGTCGCATTGGCTGGAAAGCCTCAAATTGGATAAACAGAAAACAGAGGCCTGGAGAGCGGGAAAGCTCTTGATGGTGATTAGTTGTCATCCTGCTTGTCAGAACAAATGAAGAAGAGGAGCACAATGTTTGCACTGTTTGAACAAGCCTCGGAGAGCAAATTAGATGGTAAATGTGATCATAATTTGCCTGCCTTTCTTGAAGCTCCCATGGCGCTATTAGTGTTTTCTCTTTTTTTTCAGGTAAAAAAGGCTTTAGCAAATACCTACTTCTGTGGAAACTGAAGTGCACAGGAGGCTGTTTGCAGAGACAGTGTGTTTAAGTGCTTAAGGAGTAGTACGTATTGCATCTCCTACCTACCCCAGGCCACATGTTGTGTTATATTGGAAAAGTTTGTGTTGCACATGATGTGTAAAAAGATACAGAGATATGTCTGTATGTGTAGGTAGGTATACATATGTAGCTAAAATAAGCTTCACCCTGACCTTTATTTTATTCTTGGTTGAATATTGATGGTAAGCCAATTATGGTGTGTTTTGGAAAGCTCTCTGGCCTGTAAACTCTTCTGTCCGATTACCCTGTGATAATGTGTAGTGGCAGGCTGTGCTCCTTGGGGAACTGTTGGCACACCTGCAGTGACCACGATGGTTTCTAAATAAGATCAGAAGTTCTTTTTTTGTGTATAGAAATGTAGAGTAACCTGTAGCATTAAGATAATGAGTTTAGGGTAAGGAATGAAGAAATGCTACTTGCAGTTTATTTTACAGATGAAAGTATTTCACACGTAGCAGAAATTGTTAGTGTAAACAAGTATCAGTTAAGAGAACAAGTAGGAGCATTGTTGGAGAATAAGTTAAAAGCTGTGATGTGAAAGGGTCTCTTGGGCAAAGATGGATGACTGACAGCAAAAAGATTTAAAGTATTTTGACTGCCTTGCAATGAAATCTGAACCTGTGGAAACTAATAAAAATTGAGTTTAATTAGAGACTTACAGGAAGTAAAAACCCATGTTTAAAAACCAAATGTTTGAACTCTCACATCTCTGTAGCACCTGCTAGATAAAAGAACTTTAAACTATATCCAAAGTTAGAAATGGCCTCAATATATCATTTAAGAATAATGATGAGAAACTGTTAATAGGAGCATATTTAATTTATTGTATTATGAAATTATTTGTAGTATACCAGGCAGCTTAAACTGGTGATGCCGATACATTTACTCTCTACCCAACTGTTTTTGTTGATGTGTTTCTGCTCTTTAATCTTTACCTGTCTTGGTAGGAGCTTGCTGGTAAAGCATCCTGCTGAAGGCCAATTTGTCAACCTTACCCAACACATAAAAGAGAAATTCTGTCCCAACCAGCGATGAGCAGTTCTTGACTATTGACTGTTGGCTATGGTTGGCTGTGGTGCCCAGGGCCTTAGGAATTACAGCAGCTCTTGGAGTTTCCTTTAGAAATGCCCTCATTTCCAGCAAGGCTCTCTGGGTATATATTCTCCATTGATTTTCAGGATACACTTCCAACAGAAACATGTACAATTTTTATTCTTGTGTATTTTGGATGAGCTCAAAGCAGAGGAGTAGAATAAATAAAAAATGTTCTAAGTTAGCCACAGAATAATGCCAGATATCGTATTGTGCAAGTCCAAACTGGCAGGTATAAGCTTTGGCTGACAGAGTTTTTACCAATATTTTAGTATACTGAAGCTCCAGTGAATCAAATAATATTTAAAATATGTCTGACAAAGTAGTAGTATGTGCTGCATTAGTACAGCACAAGCATTTGCATACAATACAACAGCAAGCAGCAAGCAGCTGAATATAATTTTTCCTTATTGACTTGTGTTTTTAATTTTTTTTTTTTTGCCAAGCTCCTATCTTCTTTTTGTTATTTTTGAAAAGATGAGGACTTACTAGGCTCATACACTAACGATTTTTAAGCTGTAGTAGAAAGCACATAGGAATGAACAGTGGTATGAAAGAGATTAATTAAAATCAATGTTATTTCAATGAATACTAATTGAATTATTAATGCTTGGATCAGGGGTTTTCCCCATTTTCTGATTATTCAGCTTGTTGCCTGATGTATGCACTCCTGTTGATGAAAGCTGTCTCTCCGTCTTGTTTTGTTGCATTTAATTTTCTTTATTTCCTCTTTCTTTCCCACCCCTCATTCAGAGAATGCTGTAGCTACAAAATAGGAGATAGGGACTTACTGACAGATTTAATTCCTTCAGTACTGCCTCTGTCGCCTTGTCCAATACCAAGAGCAGTAGCACAGTCTGTCGTGGGAGTAGCCAGAAAGCTCTTCAGATACCCCTGCCCCAAGCAGGGCTAGGCTGGGATGACTCCTTAGTCGGAGGCGAGAGCGGCTTCTTGGAGCCCCAGCTGCACAGCCGCTCCTTGAGGTCCTGCTTCTCCTGCTGGGATGAGGGGCAACTGCAGAAGGGTTATGGAAATCAGGATGTGCAACTCCTGGCTGGGAGAGTTGCCTTCTCCTTCCCTTTTCCCAACTGCTATTAATGTTCCTTTCCCTAGGCTATAGGGTTGGATGATTTCAGCTGAAATGGATTAAAATTTCCTCTGTTTTGGTGCCAACTTTAATCTGATAATTCTGTTTGACAGATCTGTTTGTTTGTTTGTTTATTTATTTATTTATTTATCGGGGTCCAAGAGAAAAACTGTTACTCAGCTGAATTGGTAGGATGAGTTCCCCCTCCCCACAATACTAAAAATGATGTTATCAGAAAAGTAGTCTATAAAGCTGTATAATGTAACCTCCTGATTATATAACACCGTGGAGTACAAAAGCAGAACTGTTTTTTGTGTGTGCATATTTGTATAAAGCAGAAGAAACTGTCCTCTGATTTTTGGAAAGCCTAGTGTGCTAAATGGCTAAGATGGCTTTTCCTGGAGCTACAGTGCAGGTAAAACAGGACTTCTTTTCTTCCCCGTAATTAGCAAATGTCCAGAAAGTACAAAAGAGTTTGAAGTGGCAACTTGTCAACAGGGCCTTGGCAAGTCAGATATTTGCTGGACAGGCATGAAAGAGCTACAGCTCAAAATATTGAGACCTTTGGGATAATGACTATGATGAACTTCCATTATGCTCTGAAGTATGGGCTCATACTTTACCTGTAGAGAGGGAAGGAAAGCCACCCTGCTATATTATGGTTGTTCATGGAACCCATACTTTCAAATAATGTCTGTCTAAACATTATTTCCTGTTGGCAATATGTTATCAAGGTTTCTTGGATATAACTGAGATATAATTCTCACTTTTCTAGGCAGCTGGGGTCTGGTCTTCAGTTGAAGGTGCTGGACTTCTCAAAAGTAAAGTAGCATTCCTCTCTTCGCCAGTTTCTCTAGGTTTTTGTTGTTGTTGTTTTTGTTTCTTTTTTCCCCTCCTTAACTGTAAATCATCAGTACATATTATTTTAATTACTTATTGCTACTGCTACTTATACTAATGGTGTTAACCAATATAACTATTTCAATTTCTGTAATGATTTCTGGAGCACTTCAGAACTTTATAGATATGTTATAAACCATGATTTGGATTGGACAATTTTCAGGGAGACAACAAAGAAAGCAGAGATCACCGAGTCAGAGAATGGTTGATGTCGGTTGATGTTGGAAGAGACCTGTAGAGATCAACTAGCCTAACCCCCCTACTCGAGCAGGGACACCAAGAGCATGTCGAAAGGTAGACCTCTTGCCACCACAGATTCTGTATGGAGAATTTTGGAGACCTCGATGAAAGAAAATGTTCATGAGTGCTGTATTCATGTTTTTATTTTGTTTTGTTTTCTCTTTTCACTTGTATTTCACCTATTTTCTCACTCTACCACCTTCCCAGCCCCAGGACCTCCATATCTCTCTCTCTCTCCCTTGAGCTGTGTGAAACTTCTGATATGTTGTGTAACAAGATTTTAGTGATATCTAGCTGTTCACCTAAGCAGTTTTTCAGCACTACTAGCAACTGAGGGAGGAAAGAATGTGACTTTTCCTCATATCAAAGGAAATAGTCTTACTCTATTTGGCAATAGCACTATGAACAGCTTGGTGCACATATGAAGTCTTCTAAAACTTTCCTCTGCTTCTGCAGAATTGAATTAATCATAAGCATTGGTCAATGGAAGGAATGAAATGATTAACATCGGAGACTTGGCATAATACAGTATCCAAGTCCCATATCTTTCCTGCTGTAACTCTCAGTTCTCCACAGCCCTTCTCCATCATTTCTCTATAGATATTAGCTAAATACTGTCATTCTAGGCTTTCATCCAAACCTAAAGATCCCAAATAACATGTTATTTAAATAGGCCAACCAGGCCTCTTGGCAAATACATCGTCGAAGAGTGTGAGTTACTACAAAGGATGTACTTCACTGCCTCTCAGTTAGATAAGACAAGCTGTTTAGGCATATCAGGGTTCAAAATTCCTTTGTTTGAGTTTCTGATCTACAGCATTCCTTAGATTATGTTCTGATGAAAAGCTAGAGAGAACAGATTGTTTGCATCTGACTTCTTGTCCAGCTCCCATAAAACTAGCTTTCAACTCAACCTCAAACCATTTTCACTCTTCTCTTGAGCTCTTTTTTGCTGAAAGATAGGTTTTAATGGGTGGGACTAACTTTCTGTATCCATCTAACTATGGAATCTTCTTCCAAGCTTCATCTTAAGAAGGATAGAATTGAGGTAGACTAAAGGATTCATCTCGGGGTAAGGGAACTTATTTTTTCCTCCTTCCAAGTTGTGTCTCTCACCTTTAGGAGCCACTATTCTCATTCAAATGTACATGAAGTTCTCATGATTTGAATTCAATGTGTTTAATAAAATTTTAAAAGAGAAGAAGAGGAGGAATTTTAGTCCTTCAGCATCTGAAGTTAACAATGCACAGGATCCATTTCATGTGAAATGTCTGGCTTGTGTCTCATGACACATCTTTATAGGATTATTTTAACTCTTTATGCTCAGGTAGGCTTTTTTTTCTGCATTATTCTTTGCGGCTGGGTTGATAACTATTTCAGGCAGTACTTCTGGTCTCTTCTGTATCTTGTATTGAGCCTCCACAAAAAGACTAGCCTTTGAAACCTTTTTGTTTATTTGATAGAGTAATTAATAATTCAGGTCCACAGATTTCCCAGTAAAGACTCTTAGACTTAGGATTCCAACAGGTAGATACTTTCCTCGGAGAGAAGAAATACAGAATGAATGAACAGTAGTGAGCAATGTGGTTTTCAGTGCATGCTTTTAGTAGGCTCTGCAAGAGAGAAGTTTTGAAATCCACCAGTATGGTATTTGGATGACTTGTTTCCCCATCTTTGTTGGTCTCCTATAACTAAAGCCAGATGTGTTTAAAGTGTTTTATTAAATGCTCTGTCTGGTGATTTCTTTTTGCCCCCCCCCCCCTCCTATTTCTTGGAAATATTTGTTATTGTTTTCACTTCTTCCCATTTGTGCTGGGTTGACAACACAGTGGGTAGCCATGCAAAAGAACATAGAATTGCTTTCTTTGCTAGTAGTTTTATCATTTCTGAGCAAGGGTACTGACTCCTTCACAAATCACCTTATGTTTATCTATAATAGCCCTTATTGGCTTGGAAAGTAAAGAAAATTACATTTCTCATTACTAATGGGAGGATAAATAAACAGGAAGAAGTTTTTTTCTCATATTTCCTGGTAGAAAGAAAAAAAATGGAGGAAGGAGACTTGAGAAATTCCTGCACAGAGATGTTGTTTGTTTTGTTTTGTTTTTCTCTGAGAAAATGGTATTTCTAAAGTAATTTGAGGTCTTTTATGCCTCCTCAGCAATGGCAGAATGCTTTCCAGCATCTGCAGTAACAAAAGGTGACATTGGGTGAAACCAGAATTCAGCCGTGGGACTAATGGGATATTTCAAGGTGTCTGTGTCCAGAGCTTGGAAAGAGTAGGAAAAATAAGCTTTTTGTGAAAAGCTAAGAGAATGCCAAGTGTCTATTTGAAAACTCTAGATAAGGAAATTATATTTACCTTTCATTTTGTAGAAGGAGGCAAGCTTCTGGAGCATGAACTGTTCATGCTCCAGAAGACCTGTTTGGACTTTATCTTATTTTTCTGTACTTACTGTCTTGTTGGCATGATGGAGCTACTGTAGAGAGTTGATAAAAGAAATTAAAGACTTTGTCATATTATAGGGGCAAATCAAATAATAACATAGTTTTGGGTCTAACTACTGATTATGACTGAATGGTGTCCGAATGGCATTGAATATACACTGTGATGTCTCTGGGTCAGAGACTGTGAAGTGGGTGACTCCTGGTGCGATTCCAGACCTGCCTGAGGTGACCAACAGAAGTGTTTTATGCACAAATGGAGATATAACAGGGAAAGTGATGGAAAATAGGAAGTCAATGAATAAAAGAAAAGAAGCTCTATCTTCATATTTCTGTTTAGAAATATTCTATGCATATGCAACTGCCAAGTGGAGTCTAGGTGATTCTGAAAAGATAGCATTTTGTTGAGCTCTGTACAAAATAGTGCCCTTTAAAAAGGTGACAAAAACTTTGCAAGCATTTCATTACATCAAGAATCCAGTCAGATGAAATTATGGCTCATGATGATTCAGAGCCTGTATCTTTTCTGTTTGTGTGGTTTTGTTTTTGTTTTAATCATTGGGAACGTTTGATCTTTTCCTTGAATGATTTGGGTTTTTTTGCTTGTTTTTTTCCTTTTGAGTTTGTTTGATATTGATTTATAATACATTTCCTTCTCTCATAATTTGTGTCAGAGGAACTCTTACTTGCAGATTGCCCTTCATAAGATGCTACATTTGGTCTTATTTTTTTGCTCGCTGGTGTCAGTTGTAGGAGTTCACTTTTTCCAGTACTGATTGGCAGACCAGAACACCAACCACCATCTCTGTCACTGGACTTTCCTTCTCCTGCACCTCACTTTTAGATAGTTTTAATAAATTGTCCCTAAGGGACCAGAAGACAGAGTGAATACGTTCATCAGTAGTTGTGGTTAAAGTATGGCAAAATTTCAACAATTGTAGCATTCAATGGGTCTGAATCCATCTGCCTTCAGCCAGTTCCTCTTGGGACCAATAGGAAACACTGCCGTTGCCATCAAGCTTTCTTGATAGAGATACAGACCTATCTATATCTTTCTGGGGCAGAGGACAGAGGAATGACATCAGGTTCACTTACCAACTCATCACGCTGCCCTTGAGGAACTATTACAGCTCAACAGACTAATCGGATAGATTAATACTCCTGCTCTCTAGTGATTTCCAAAGGTCTGTTTTGATGGCTCTTTCTGGCACTTTTCCCACCGAAACCTCTTTCCGTGTTACAGTGGAGCTAATTAATTTAGGGCAATACTGAATGGCTTCTTTCGGGTTAACAGTTCAACTGGTTTATGTTTGGATGCTCTAAGTCCCACCGAGATACCTTGAAACCAATTCTCCAGAGAGTGTAAGAAGGAGGTACAGGAGGTACACGCTTTTCAATAAGTGAGATTGTAGGCAGTTGTAGTCTTAAACATTTATAGTATGGAGTTGTGTGATTTCTTCTTCTGATATGAAGGTGCTGGATGTTTATTTTACTGAAGATCAGCTGCATTTCTTCAGTAGTACTTTCAAGAAAATAGAGCAGTCTTCTGTACAGGGATCATAATCTGTCACATGTTAATAACACATGTGTGTATTACAGCAGTGGCTGTTTCGGGGACCATCTTTAAGGCAGAGTATCACATAATGGGAGCTGGGAGGCATAAAGGTTGAGATGCAACAAGGAAGAAGATGCTATGGGAATTTCGTGCACTCTTCAGTTAGGCTCTCTGAGCCTCTGTAGCAGAGGCAGTAATGTATATTACATTTGTAGTAAAGTCAAGGATAAACGTCTTTTTCATTGCTTATCAAATAATCAAAACCTGTGATTGTTAGGTTATCAAAATTATCACTGCATTACTGCTGTGAAATTTAACGTTAACTTTTTTTGGTTTCTGAATGGATAAGATATAATTTGAATGACATATGACAACATTTCAGTATTTCCTTTCTAAATAATTTTGATTTTAAACTGAATCACCTGTCTATGCATACTCAAAAATTTTAAACAATAGTAGAAGAAATCTAAAGTTTGATTACTTTTTGAGAGCTTATAATTACCTTTTCTTGGGTATATTTGCAATTTGTGTTGAAATACTTGCCCGTGCTTTATTAATCTCAGACCACATATCCTGAAGTTCTAAAACTTAGTTATACTCTACAGTGTCTGAAAATCAGCTTTTTAAAAAATACTACTAATTAAGCAACAAAATTCTTAAATTGGTTTTAGGGGAAATTTGATTGTTGAAGATTTTTGCATAAGCAATCAGATTTTGGAAGATGCTGTTTGATTAAATTGCTCTCTTGCTTGCTGAACACCAATTCAAGGAATTCCAATCTGACTTCAGGGTGAGCACATTCCTACTAGAAACATACAAGGTTTTGTAGTGATTTATATGCTTATTTTGCCATTTTGCTGTGGCACTTAGCATTGTGAAGAATGAGTTCTCCAGAACTTGGTAACCTTGAACAGCTCTTTGTTCTCTCAGTTTTGTGCTTAATTGATTTGCTACTTATTTTTGAATGTGCTTTTTATTATTATTATTATGCCACTAATAATTTTAGTTTTCTCTTTTTTATTGAAACATGCTACATGACTTGAAGCTCTTAGCATATTTATTCTGTATTAGATACGAGGCTAGCAAAAGCCAGCCCTGAAGGGACTCTGCCTTTTTCAGTTGTGTCTAAAATAATCTCTATTTTGCTGCAAGCAGGGACTGTCCCTAAAAGCACTGAGTTTGATACTTGTCTAGTGGAAAGTAGCTCAGTACAAGAGTGGCTTGATGATTTGTCATAACTGAGGATTGAATGGACAGGATGGGCTTGGAGAAGATGAGGCATTTGAACTCCCTATTCAAACTGTGGAAACAAGTATATTTTTGAGAGAATTTAGACAAACTAGTGAAAACTAAGCCTCTTCTAATCTACAGTAGATTGATAGCGATATTTATGTGTTATGCAAATACTGAGGCAAGGCAATGTCTATTTTTGCCCTCAGTGTTGGGAGGGGGCAATGTTTGCTACCTGAATCTCCCCTCAAAACAGCTGAAACTTGTGCTCAAGAAGGAGCTGGAACCATTTGGCAAAGGTGGTGATACCGTTTCTTGCTTTGCTAACGATATATTATCTTTTGCTAGCGTATCATCCCATGTTTTATCATATTGTAGGTCATATGCTCACTATACTGATTACTGTCTTATGTATTTCCCTGAGTTAGTCTCCCTGTTCAGTGTGATCTTCTTTGTTCTCACAATCTGAAAAATGGCTATAATCCAAGAGAAGCTGAATAATCTCCTAAATCTTCTGGCATCCTTCTGGCAGGAGAAAAGGTCTGGTCTTTTTATTTTTAGTATCTAGTTTCCAATTGTTAGGGATGTATCAGCACAATATAAGATCTGATGGGGAGTTCTGCACACAGCTGCTCTGAGGTACTGGCTTGTATTTTTAGAATGAGCAAAAGTTCTGAAGTGATTCATAAAGTAATTTGAGTTAGAAGGGACCTCAACTGGGTCTGGAAGGGACCTCTGGAGGTCACGTAGCCCAGCCTACAGCTCAAAGCAGGGCTAACTTCAAAGTTGGATGAGGTCACTTGGGCCTGCGTTGAGTTTTGATATTCTCCCAGGATGGAGGTTCGCCAGCCTCTTGGGACAGCCTGTCCTAGGGCTAAGCGGCTCTGAGAGTCGTGTCTGTACTAGGCTCCTCTCCTCAGCCTGACTGCTGAAACTCACTCTGGTTTTTCAATGGATATTGTTGCAACATGGTGCATTTTACCCTTTATTGCTACCTCACACAGAGCAAGAGTGAAGAGAAGTATAATTTTCACTAGTGCTTGGTAGTTTGGAAGCATGTGCACAGTGATCGTAGCATAAGCACAGAGCAATGACATTAAGACACCCCTAACTTTGACCTAATTGCTTCTGTTGTTATAAATGAAATAAATGAAATAAATGAAATAAATGAAATAATTAAGAAAGGAGAAATTTCACCTGAGGCTGTCAAATTTGACATAACTGATAGAAGATGGAATTTCCTAGGTTATACTTGAAGAATTAGTTCAAGAAGTATCAATTCAATTGGCCAATAAATCATTTCAGTTGGAATTGCGGAAGTATGTATCTTCCAAAAAAAAGTTGTTTTTTTTTTTTTTTTTTTTTATGGGAAAAGATCATTGTATAGTGCTAAATTGTATAAATGTTGGCAGCCACATCTCTTTGAGCAAAGACTATTTTATCACTTAAAGCATAGGTCATTTTGTGGGTTATTGTGCATCAAATTTTAATTTGTTTTCTCCCTAGTTTTAAAATGTAAGTCCCAAATGTTCTGTGTCTCTTCTTTCACTTGTTTTTCTTTCCTCATCTTCTTTATTTTCCCTTGGCTAAAATGAGAAAAACAGTAATGAAAATGCTTGGTAAAGGACTCAGAGTGTGCCGTTCTCATCTTGTTTCTGTGCAGCTGCACTTTTCTCGATGAGTCCTCTGTCTATCATGTAATGCTTACACTTGATCTTTCTTCTCTTTCTTTCCCCTAACATACTCAATCTTGGAGAGAGGAGAAAAAAAAAATTGAGTGGGACTGGGATGGCTTTTTTCCTCTCTAATTTTTGGATGATTTATTCATAAGGGTTGTAGTTGGTTTCATTCTGTTTCTGCATTTTCAGCAGAGGAACTGCCTCTGAGCATATCTGCAAGTATAATTGTTGGATTTTTGTGTTGTCTATAACATTATCTGTGCTGCAGAATATAACAAATATGATGTTACCACTACGAATGGATTCAGATTTCCAGTATTGCTTTAGGTTCTTGTGTGTATAGCTTTTCTGCAGTTTGTATTGCAAACGTGGACTTTTGACAAGAGAAGGGCTGAGTTTGCCACTAACAAATATCAAATCACTTGTGTTGTTAGTATCCACCACTTCTGCAAGGAAAGGTTTGGGTTTACCTGGTATTTTTGCATCCATCAATTTCTAGCAACTTGGAGAGCCTGCTGAATTCCCTGTATTTTCAGTCAATGTAGCAGTTAGCATGAAGTAGCCACTGAGACCAGTGCAAAATGGGAGTGACGTTATCAGTCATCTTTCCTCCTGTCTGGACTTGCAAGTGAGGGGAGCACTTGCACTTGTCTGAACTAGTCTAGGAGGTTGTATGTGTACACAGATAAGAAATTGCTTTTATTTATAGGAGGAAATCCTCCTTCCCTTTTGAACTGGCAGGCTGAGCAATACAGTTACAGTTCTCCTTTAAGTAAATGTCAGATTGATGCCTGTCTTGCCTCAATCAACCCTTAAAATAGTTCTTACTGAAAGACAAGGCCGTTTCTGTTTCACTGGCTGCTTGGCCCTCTTGGACAGGACTTGAGCTCTTCTTCAAGGTTCCAGTGGAAAATTTTTGATTTTAGTGTGGAGTGATGGTTTAAGAGTATTGATTTTTGCATTTGCCCGCTGTATTAGTAAAAGTAGAGCCTGTACTGGTTACATGTAGTAGCAATAGCTTACTTTTCTTCCCCACAGTGTACAGTACGCTCTGTGCTCTTCTGTGGCATTCTCTTCTACTTGAAAAGCTTGACACTAAGTGGATATATATTTTTAAATATAGACAGGAAAGCTATTATTTTTTATTTAGCTTTTACTGTGTAATGGAATTTGTGACAAGGTTATTTGCCTCAATATAATTTTGTGTACTGATTAGTGTTCTTTGGAAAGGGCCTTGAGGCGTGTTGCACGAAAGACGCTCTATGAGTAGGGAATGGAAGGGTAAACGACCTTCATTTAAATGCAGTCAAGTAATCATTATCAAAGTTTTAAGCAATTTGAACTGCCTAACAGGAGGTATGATGACAATAATTGCCAATGTCCTTAAAGGACAGCTGTACCCATTTGATCACTGCCACATGCTTAAAGTTCACAAAAGGAAAAGCACTTTTCACAATCTTTAAGCAATATCTGAAGATATCTATTTAAACAAAAGCACATAATACAAAATGGATATTTTGGAGCATTTTGCTTGTAGCCTGATGGAATTTTATTGCATGCCAGCATAGCTACCAATACCAGAGGCTTGAGTAAATTAATCTTAGCTTTAAGAAAAAGAAAGAAAAACAACAACAAAAAAACCCCAAACCCCAGATCATCAGTATTGAAATAAGAGTAAAGCAAGTAGCACATATTATCCAAAGCTGAGCTGGTTTGCCACACTGCAGCCTGCGGTGCTTGGCCCAGGAGCACCATTTTGAGCTTAGCCTTCAGTGAACTGGGAACAAGCCAATTTAGGGTGCTGAGAAACTTGGTAGAAATTTGTATTTACTTCTCTTTGCTTCCTACCCTATCCCAAATCAGTTTGGATAATATCCACGAACAGGCACGTGCAGGCCGGAGTGGGCTTTTTGGACTGCTCTCTGGGATTCGTGGAGAGGAGCTGACTCCAATTTGGAAGCTGTCATCCACTCATTAGCGTGGCTCTGCACCGAGCTAATATTTCCTGTCTTTCTCTTAATGTCCTCATCACTGGCTTAGTCCCACCAGTTTTTGAGAGGCCAAGAGCAGCTCTGCAGCTCCTTGGAGATGGCGATATAAAATACAAAAGGGCCTAGGGAATTGCTGAGTCCAATCCCCTCTGTCACTATATATTATTGTATAAAATAATCAAGCTATGTCTTAACATGAGCTAATTATTTTTGTCCTTCAGGACTCTGGTTGGCTGTTCGATAATGTTATTGCCAGTGGAGTGACAAATCTTCTAATTTGCAGCATAAATTTATTTATTGCTAATATATACTTATTTGTTCTTGTGCCAGTGTTGTCTTTTTGGCTTAAATAGTTCATCTTCAGTGATTATATTTTTACAAAGGAATGCTATTCCCATTGAGCCTGGGCTGGGGAGAACAAACCAACTTCCTTTAGTCCCAGTGAATGTAGGCTTTTCCTTCCCAATGTCATCCCTGTAGCCCTTCTGTTCTCCCAGTTTAAATTAATCTTCCTTGAAGACGATCAGGATTGCAGTTCTGAGGTTTCACTGTGTAAGGGTATTAATACTTCAATATTGTCTTGAAATAATTTGCCTGATTATATTTTGTGACTGCATAAACTGTTTTCATATTTACATCCCATTTTTTGATGGAAGTCCATCAGAAGATGGACTTAGTTTGTACATTTCAGTCTTTTCATTTTCTTTCCAAACAATTAGGTTTGAAAATAACTGATTTTTTCACTGTTATATTCTGCTTTGTATTACTACTTTCTATTAATTATATATGTTTAAATGGACTGTTGTCTTGTTGTTGTTGGTGGTTTTCTATATGATATTTCGATTTTCTTTCATACTTACATTGCCTCCTAATTTTAACTTGCACGTTTTCACGGTATGCTCCCACTTTTTATGTCATATGCAGTAATGCAGAATGTACTCTGCAGTTCTGCAGAGTAATCTTTAAGTAACTCTGTTACCAAGCTGCTTCCAGTTCAGTAGATTCCTTTCCAATACTGTCTGCCACTATATGCTTTTAAGTAGTACCTTAATTTACTGTTCTTTTACTAATCCTCACCTTTCCAGCTGTTAATACTTAGACAACCTATTCTATATGCAGAAGTGCAATTAGATGATTTCTACTGCATTTCCTTTCTTTAAACTCAGTCATATTATCAAAGAAATGCATAAAATTAGTTTGACATTAATTACCTTTAATAAATCCATCATGAATTGTATTCCTTTTATTCCTGCATTATTGTTCTTTTAAAGCCTTGAAGTTGAACTAACAGAAAACTGTTATCTGGATCAATTCACTGCTCTGTCTCCTGAAATGTTGATGAAATGCTCTTGCATTCATCCTCACCATGTCCATACATAATCATGGAGTTTTGTAGCATAAATTCTGGGACTGTTCCAGCACACCTACACTTCTGTTTATTTTGGTGTGGCCAGACTGTTACACAGCATATTCCTTTTTATTTTTTCACAGTCTATAATGTTATCAGACACCCTTTTTTGTCTATCTCTGTTTTTCCTGAAAAGCACATGCATTTCAGTAAACGTGTTCTAGCCCTGACTGCTCTTTCAATATATTTTTGCTTTCCTGCGGTGGCTCATTCCACATCTTGCAATACTTCAAACTTCTCAATTTTGTTGCTCTAACTCCTTGAATTCTTAAACAAACCTTAGTAGTATTTCTTACTGATTGGATTTATTTACCTAATTAGTCTGTTCATGAACCATGTGCTATCTAATTGATGATTCTTCACATAAAAACTAGTGCTTCTAGATGTCCATTGTATTTCCTTCTCTGTTTTTTTTAGAATTGTATCCTTGTTTTTTTTTCTGTTTTCCCTCTTCCTTTGAATCAAATGCAGATGTATAAACTGTATGCCTATCCCCAATAGACCGTCCTTTTTACTTTACATCTAATATGTGCATAAATATGCACTCATTAACTGAGAAGGAAAGGGGATCTCTATAGAAATTTAGGGAAAAGTGAGTAGATGCAATTTTTATCCCAAAAGTAACATTCAGGATTTGGCTTTCTACAAGAGAGTCATCCTATGTTTTTGTTACTTTGTTCTTTCTCTGTCTTGGGTATAATTTTTTAATGATGTAAATATGATAAAATCCATGCGTGGATATGTTTTATCAAGGAATAAAAACTGAGAATGCATAAAGGGAAATACCAACACTGACAAAAGTAAACCTGTAACAGAAGTATGAAATTCTGAGTTCTGCTAAAGTCTTCTGGGAAACTTGGAATATCATTCACTATGTTTTAAATTGACCTACCATATATCTTATGCATGAAAAAGTGAATGTATAAATAAATTGAAAGTATGTGCTGATATTCTGCTGTCATTACTAAGTAACTCGATAGTGTCAGTGACATTCTTAAAAGTTTTGCTGCTCCTCTGGAGTCTCCCAGGCTACGTCTACCCTTACAAACTAAACAAAGACAAGACATGGACTCAATCACCACTAATATTCTTACTGTGCCATGTCTCCTCAAGGCTGGAGAATGGAACCTGGCTCACTTTATGGGTCAGTATAAACCAGATCCATCTTTTTTCTACTGAAAAATGATATATGCCAAGTAAGTTCCCAAAATATTTCCCACCCCTAGCGAGAAATGAGAAATATTTTTCTTCTTTTTAATTAATAAGAATGACTGGGGATAATCCTTGTAGATGGAAAGGGTTTTGATGATGAAGATTGATGCCTGAGCTGTTAAATTTCTTAGGCTTCAACCTGCTTATTCTGAGTTATTGTAGGAAGATTTAAATTGTTTTGCTTTGAGAGCTTTTCTGAAGCAAACCAATGCCCCAGGTTCTGGATGACAATCATGGTTCATTAGAACTAGGTAAGTCCTTCTCACATCCCTGCTTAAAAAAAACACCATTTGTAGTTTAAGCTCCTTCCACTACTGACAGTTATTCTCCACAAATTATTCTATAGCAGATTGCATTCTCTGCCCCTACACTTAAAAGCTCTGAGAAAAGTGTTGCCGTCTTCTTTCCATCTTAAGGCTCCTTGACTCTATTCTTGTTATGTAGAAAAGCAGCCTCTTCTAAATGAACAACTTTTCCATTGAGATGGAGAGAAAAGGGGGAATGCTTTTTAGTTTAGATTTAGAAAACCATCACAAATTTTAGGATGTGTCTCTGAACCGAACACGTTTTGCTTGAGCCTTCTGAGATTTTTGTCACCGCTGTTATTCAGTGAAATGTGTTTATAAGATCATTTTAGCATCAAAACACAACGGCATTTAATTCCACTGGATTGCACTTTTGTTACTTGGAGCAGACTTTGATGCTTATATCAGCTCTGTAGAGTTCCAAAAGAGATTTAAGAAACAAATATCATAAAACAAACGTGTCAAAATAGAAATGCAATTCTGAGTCAGACTGACTTGTGGTTTAGGTTGGAAAAAAAGGCAAAAAGAAAGCTAGTGGAAGAAGAATTTATGTGAATTTGTATAATAAAAGTTATTCATTTTTCTAGGCCACCATTCTACATTATCTTAAAGAGCAGAGGAGGAAAGAAATACTGTGAAGTATGTTTTCATAAAGACATCTTTTTTCTTATATCTAAGTAGTAAACTAAGAGAGAGTTTAGGTGCTTACAGTGCTAATACAGATATTCTAAATAAAAACATTGCTGAAAGCCAACAGGTAACTCAAGTAACGTTCAAATTCTTTGACTCCACTCTTGGGTATCTTCCTGTTTCCCCATGAGAGAATGGCATAAACCAAAATCTGGTAAATTGTAGAAACTGAAGGCAATTTTTTAAAATAACAGTCTGCATAATATCATTACTTTCTTTTCCTTGTGCTCTCCTTTATTTGGGGATATTTGTATTGTGGAACTACCTGTTACATTATTTACTAGCTCTGTGGTTTCTGAAACACTTGGGAAAATCATTAATGGAGATATTTACTGCATAGAGATTAGATAGAATATAATTAGAATTTGCAGGTTTTTTTTTCAGTTCTTTATTAAATTAGATATTGCTATGACACAACTATTACTTGTATTTCACTGTGTCCTACCAGCTGTAAGAATGACTTTCCTGGGTGTGGAAATTCCCTCAATTTCCAGATGCAAAGTTGGTGATGATCTTGAGTCATACAGTTGCCTGCAACAGAATTTGCAATTGCAAATTATTCCTTTGGTTGCACATGAGGGGACTTACTGTGAAGGATTTGAAATGTTACATACAAATTTGATAGTATTAAACATGATTTTGATACTAAAGATGACAACAAAAATATTGAATGTTGGTAAACATTTCCTTTGACACATAAACCCTGTGCAGAAAATAAGGCCATTGAATGAATATCTTTTGCTGATGCTACAGCAGTGTGGTAAGAGTGAAAAGAAGTCTAATCTTTGATTTCCGTGTTGGTGAAAGCCTTTCATTTAGTCACTTGGCTGGGATAGGTAGACTGTGCCTTAAGCCAACATGGGTTGGCGTTTGTCTGTCTGTTTGTTTTTTATTATTAGGAAGGTGATGGTGAAAATAAGCAGTACTTTACCTGTTTAAGTGTCTCCCAAAGCTTGATGTGCTGGAAGAGCAGAGACATAAGTAGAAGTGCTACGCATGAAACAAGTTGCCTTATTTAACCACACATTGCGACCAACTCCATTTTGCCTAAGCAGTGCCTTAATTTGAATACACCAAGTAGTAAGCTGCTCTCCTTCGGAATCAGTCTTTCCCATTTAGCAATGCTGTTTGGAAAGAGAAAGTCCAATATCTGCTGTCATACAATAATAACTACTAAGCTGTTTTCTGGAGTGGTTACATTGAAGTGTTTGTGAATGCTCCTCTCTTTCTGAAGTGTCTGAGAAGTTATTCCTTTAGAATATATCTAATCAGTTTTGTGATAGGCTGGATAGTGTGCAGATGGCTTTTATGTGGGAATGGGTACATTTTATATTACTTAGAATAAACAAGGTTACATCTTAATAATGCTTTAATAGTAGTTTCATTGATTATGTGTCACTCCTGCTAGTTCATGGGAGTTTCTATTAAGCATTTACCTGGGTACGTTTTCTGTCATTATGGCAAGTTTTCAATGGTTGTGTCTCATTCACTGGCTGTAGTTAGTATTATGCTCCTTTTTTATTTTCATTCACCTGCAGAATTCTGTGTTATTTGTCATGGAAGTTTACAATAGTAGTGGGAATATTATGTTAAAAATTAGAGTGAAATTTGTGCTGTTACACATTATTGTAATATATATCTGCTTGTTTGTTGAGTTTTTTTTTCCCTATGGCATCCTTAGCCATTTCAAAATACAGCATACAGTGCAATAGTGCTATCAGATACTGTATGTAATGTGCTCACATAAAACTCTCAGAACATAAATCTTCAATGCAAGAGAGTTGCTTTGTACCACAGGCTTTCTGTAGACCATGCTAACGCTACAGCCCCTATCAATCTGATAATTTGAGAGCAGAGCTGCAGAAGGTACAAGAGCAATGCTGTGTGAAAGGTGAGATCTCTGTGTTTGAAGTTTACTTGAATTGATCTATAAAGTTATTTTTAGAAGTTACATTCTCATAACATCTACATAACCTGGTTTACTCTAATCTGATTTTTCCAAGCTTTTTAAGCAGTGCTGAAAATTACTTTAGGGAATAGATTTGCTTTCAAACTGAGTTTTCAGAATAAAGTTGGGGTCATCGTGTTTCTTAAGAGATTGGCTGAATGCCACTAATAGTGTGTTGTGACTGTTTTTAAATCTGACAGTTGGCTGCAGTGTGCCCAAGTAACTTCCAGTGCTATTGTCAAACCGAGTTAGGGTTCCAGCAGAGATGCTATCTGGCATCCATAGAAAATATTATCTTCAATTAAATGTAAGATGCACTTCATAATTCTTTACAAGCTTACTCATTATGCTGTGCCCTGTATTTGAATAAGATTACAAAGAAACACTTTATTGTAAAAAGCCTGATTATAGGATTGTAAATTGAGGATTTGATTGAGGAAGAACATAAATATCAATAGGTAAGCAAAGCTTGTGGAGCACATTTAGCGTCTTATAAAAGGTGATTTAAAATAATGAAATTTGAGCACTGATGTTATACACATGGCAATCTAAGTGTCTGATATTTAAGATTTACAGATATACCTAAGATCCCTTTCTAGCCTAATGGTTGCAGCTGGAAGTGTTGAAGAAATTTGTCCAATTTCCATCCAGTTTAAGAAAAAAATACTCATTATCGTTACTTTATTTATATATTATGATGGGCTTACATGTAGTACTGTGCCTCGTCCTACCATACTTTATGTCTGGATGGAAATTGCAGGGAGAAGTTGCTTCTTAAGAAAGCCACATGTGTCACAGTTGAACTGCTCGTGCTTCTGGAGCTCTGCATGAAAGCCTGAGTAGCAGCAAAACTTAGCTCCCAAGAGGGAATAAATCTGGATGGAGTCAAAATGTAATTCTATGCATACCCCTGGCTGCTGAGAGGTACTAAATGGAGCATGCTACCAATGCAGAAAGTATCTTCCAAATATATATTTTGAAACAACTCTGGAAGATCGTGCCACTGTGCTGGCAGGAAGCTTTTGAGATCATCTTCTCTCGGGCAACTCTGTTTCTGCTCAGTATATCTTATTTATTAACAGAAAGATAACTAATGGGATGACTTTTTTAAGATCTATTACTTCTAAAATGTTAACACTTGTTTAACTGTGGACAATTATTCTTTTTGCTTTTATAGTTTTGACACAATTAATTTGCCATTCCAAGTTACAGAAGCTAACCCTGCTTAAATTTCATATTTTCTCCTATTTCCCAACACAGGGGAATCGACGTAAGGGAGATAATGCTGGAAGACAATTGCCCTGATGGTTCAGTGTAGTAGCAAAATACCATGCTCTGCTGTTGTGTTTTTAGTCTTGTGATCCTGAGTTCTTCCATGTATAGCTTCAAATTAAGCTTTTGTGAATCAGCTTATCAAGCTCCTAATTATAAGAAGGCCTTGCAGGAATAGACAACTTTGTAGGGATATACAGAAGACTTTTAAGGTATTCAGGCACCAAGAAATGCAGCTGTAGGTCCCTAGTGGGGTTTTTCAAGACACTAGTTTGTATGTTGTGGATGTCGGTCTGATCTGGAGCCCTCAGCAGCCATTAGCCAAGCCTCACGTGCAGGTTGCACATATACATCACACCGGATCATGTGAGTAGGGGGCTCTTCAGGAGTCAACAGCCACAGGGAAGCGCTCGCAAGGATGATGAGGGGCAGCGTGACTGAGCAAAGAACAGTTTGAAATCATCTGAAAGTCTTCCTGGCTCTCCTGGCAGGGTGAGCGTTGTTGTTAGGATGGGGTTGCTCACCAGCCTCTCGTGAGGTAACGGCAGAGACGGGCAGGCCTCTGCCCAGCCTGCTCCTGGTGCAGCAGGAACCGCAAGGATGGTCAGAGCTGCCGTACGACAGAACTGTATTAAAATTTATAGCTTTTATTTGTAAACTCGCAGATCATGTGCCACATTGTGTGAAGTGTGATATATATTTTTTTTCTCGTTTAACGTTCAGAGTTAGTGTCATCCTAATTAGTTTCCACTGACAGAATAAATATTGTTCCATCTGTGCACTATTGCAGTCAGTGACTGAAGGTTTGAAACACATGAGCAATGGATGTCAAGTAGTCTGGAAAGGAATTGGAAAGCAACTCATTTTGGATTATTTTGCATATATCACCATTCAGCAGGAGGTTGGGGGAGCAATTCTCATCTGCACTGATATCATCCCAAAATTATGCTATTTTTCCCCCCCCTTTTTTTTTTTCAGCAGAGTTTACTTGATAATACCATGAATACCAAATCAAAAGGCTTTCACTCATTACAACAACATGGAAATATTAGGCTTATTTGCTTGCATGCTCGCAAATGTATTTTAAGTGAAACAGTTGCTATCACATTGCTGTGAGACCAGGCTACATGAACTAATATTGTTATTTATTAGGCAACTATGGGACCAAAGGCAGAGCAGCTATGTGGGAATTTCACTTCCATTGCATGTACCATAAAATAAAATGCACATTTACAGAAGGTAACTTAATATTTATTTAAGCCTTGTTTCTGGAGATTTGTTTTATTGTGCTTAAAGCAAATCAAATTAAAAAGGAGGTAAACACTGTAATTAGAGTTCATCTTGTTTTTTATTTTTGAGGGTTTGTAAACCACATAAGGCAGGAGGCAGAGATGCAGTTCTGTGCTAGAAGTGCTGTTAGGTTCTGGCTGCTGGTCTGTCTGACATGGAAAATATTTCTTGTGAGTAATAATCCCTTACTTGACGTTATGGCATTTTTCCTGCTCAACTTCTTGTCCTTCTTGTAGCTTGATTAAACAAATTAATTTTTACATAATTGGAAATCAGCGCAGTTCTTCATGAAGATGTTGCTCACTATTTAAAAAACTGTCTTAAAAGGGCATTAACATCTCGCCTATTTCAAAAGAGGCAAATCCCAAGCAACGTCCTTAGGAAATGCTGTAGGCTATATAAATCTCATTACCTAAACTCTTAGTTGAAACAGGATGATATTTTATGATGCCTAGGGAATATATAGCTGAGTATATCTTTGAGTATCCAAAAATATTCAGTACCAGTATATGTTAGTGACAAAAATAGTCCAGTATATGTGAATGGGTGTTTCACTTCAGATCTTCATCAAACTCTTTTTTTTATTTTTCAGCAATATTGAAGTAGATGTAAATGTTTTAGTAATTATATAATGGGAATTTATGTTTTGCATAAGAATTATTATATTTAAATAGCATATATTCAGCTACTGGAAGCAGCTGACAATGACAATTTCATTTGCAAAGGAATAGAAACCTGTGCAGTTTTTTTTCTATGTAGATTAAATTATCACTTATAAAAGAAGAAAGACCCAACCAGTGTTCTGTGTTGATTAACAGATTGTGAAACAGTACATTTCACTTTGCTTGATTTTGCTCATTAAGAGCAAAACATTGGTTTTGCTCTTAAAAGCAAATAAGGAAATCATTAGAGACGTAAGAGAGGAAAAAGCAGTATTTACTTGGAGTTTAACAATTCAGCCTTATTTACTGGAAGCTGGTGCCACTCTGTTCTTCATATTTTGTTCTGGACATTAAATTATATAGCAATTTTAAGGAAATAAAAATCATTTTAAAAAATGGACTTGCCAAAGCGTTACTCTGAAGCATGTTTAAATAATTAGACTTATGTCTTATTGAAATATATGTTCCTTGGATTTGAAAAGAGATAAAAGCATGAATATTGGCATGATTAGAAAATTATATTGTGTCATGGTGAGATTGATTGATAGGTAACTGAATTAAAATGAACTAAAAAGCTTGTAGAAGGAGCTGCATATTTTACTATTGCTTAGACAAACATTCCTGTGATTACCTGAGATGCAGGAGAGTTGTGCAGTTGAGGAGCGTCTTTCCTTTCCTTTCTTGGTTTGTGCATTTCACTGTTTTTTTGCTGTGAGACAAGGCAGAGACAAAAGAATAAGCTCACAGTGAAGCAAGAGAGACCTCTAACAATTTCACAACCATTTTACACCAGCATTACTGTAGCAATGAACGTGCAACAAATGAGAAGTCCCCATGCTATGTATGTGCAAAAGAAAAGGCCTCGCACTTAATGCTGGCTAGCTGATTAAGAACCCTTATTTATTTAGGCTTTTTTTCTTAACCAATTTCTATAACCAGCTAAGCCAACAAGATGCCTGAGAAAATTACCCCAGAAATCATCTGAAGGTTATAGTTAGTGAAAAGTCTATTATTCTTATTATTCTTAAACCATTTTATTGATCTCCGCTTTCCCTCCCCCCCCTTTCTTTTCCCATTTATTATCTGTCCCCTAAAGGCCTCCTACACATTGAAGTCCACAGTGGAACTCACTAGTGGGAATGAAGCAGAGAAACCACTGCAGGATTCCCCGTTTCAAAGCTGAACCAATATTCACCATTGACACAGTCATTCATCTGTGCAGGGTCACTGGAAATCCTCTTTCTCTAGTTTTTCCTTCCCTTCAGGGAGCAATGCTTAAAAGAGCAAACCCCTGGTGTGAAGAGATAGAAGAATTCTCAGCGTGGCCAGTGGTGCCAGGAATCGAATTTAAGTTGCCCGTTTGCAGATGACGGCGCGCTCGGCTCCCGGCGTATTCAGCTATGGGCCTTGCTGCTGATGCTCTATTTGAAATACAGTTTGTGGCACTTAGTTGAATTAAAAAGAAAAAGGGAGGGGCAAAAGTCATTTCTCAACAATAAGAAAAAAAAATGCTGAATTTAAAATGTGTATGGTTCCTGCTGCTCTCGTAGGTCTGGGGGTTTGTTAAGGATCATGTGCTAGAGAGGTAAATAATTACAGAATATACTCCTTTGGGTAATTTAACACTTGTCACTTATTCTGCTATTGTTGACATCTCTCTTTCGGCACAAATCAGATTTTGACATTACTAAACCTACAATTTTGTTTTTCTTCACACACATTATCTCTGCCGTCAGAGAGGCCCAGGAAGACGCAGGCTGCCGCGCGACGTGAAGAGCCAACGCTAAGAGCCTCTTTCCACTTCCTGCTAATAGAGCTGAACTTGGCGAATGTATTGGGGCAAGTTTAAAACTTGTCAGGCAGAGATTCAGCAAAAGGTGTCCTGAGAATTTATAAAGCCTCTGTCAGGTTTGAGGCTGCAAGGATAGGCAGCGTTAACCATTTTGTCAACCTGCCCAATCTCTGCAGTGCAAACTGGGTGTGTGTGTGGCAGGATTTGGGGGCTGATCTTGTATCTTCCTGCCCTTGCTTAAAGACTGCATTGACTTACTAGAAGACTTAATTCTCCTCCATAATTTCAAATGAATCGCAAGCAAAGGGTATTTCTCCCATGAGTAAGAGCAGCATGAACTGCTGCTGACATAAATCGCACTCTCTTCAAGAAGCGTTGGGAAAGGGAGGTGGAAGAAAGAGCTGGAGACTACAAATTATGCCACTACCTTATTATGCAGCTCTATGCCAATGACTGAAAAGTTGTCTACGTGTATGTTAGCATCACAGAGTCCAAAGTTATAGATGTTAATAATGATTTGAGGAAGAGAGTAGAGGAATCATTCAAACAAAATCTGTGTCGTAACAACTTGTGGCTTTGGACTATCCCATAAATAGAGCGTGTATTTGCTTTTCAGCTAAATCGCATAGGTCATGAATTTATGTGGTGCATATAAAAGTGAACTCGATGCTCGTCCAGTAAGTAGAGCTGTCACACCTAAGCATGAGAGGTGAGATACCTTGATCTAGTTGAATGACCTTACACAAGGAGAAGGATTTTTTCCAATAGGAGCAGCCCAGTAATGAAGGTGAGGTGTGTTCTAAAGCAGCCCTGAGCTTGTCCTAGCTTATCAGCTACTGTTACAGTTCCTAATTTGTGGGGCACTGGTGCTTTTTCTGAGCAGTCTATCATTTAAAGTGCTGTGAGAGACAGTTTAATCATTTTAAGAGTATGCTGTGTAACTGATCCTGGAGGTACCCAGAGATTTATTGAAAAAAACATTAGTAGCATAATGGTCTTTCCCTCAAAAATAGTCAAAATATGGAGAGGGGGAAAAAAAAAAAAAAAAAAAGTAGTCATGCTAAGCAGCTGCTTTCATTGATGCATTTAGGGCATTCTTTAGCAATCCAGACCTTTTTAAGAAATGTCATTTCTGGTTATCCTCAATATAAAATGGCCCATCAAAGCTAACTTGGTGCAACCTTACCTCTTAAATATCAGTCTGTGCCCTCTAACCATTTGTTATCAAGTACCTTTTAGTTCAGTTATGGCAAGCTCTCTGTTTAATACACAGAATGAACAAGACATGGATACAGCCTGGGGAGTTTTTCATTAAATCAAATATGGGATATTTATTTAAAATGGTTGTATGTATACTTGAAAAGGTGGCACATCTTTGTATCAAAACATACCAGAATAATTATGTGTCTAGCAAAAACAGCCTGAAGTGAAAAAGCAAAACAAAAAGCTCAAGGAGGGCTGTAGACAGATTTAAAGCCATTGTTGGCCTTGGGAAATACTCAGCAAAGGTTTGAGTAGAGATGTTCTGGCTCGCTTTCCCGTTTCAATGGGCTAAACTTTAGAAAGTCCTTGAAAACGTGGCTTGCTCTTTCCTTTTCTCTCCCTGACTCTCCATTCTCAGAGCTAGATACCTGCTCAGCAAATCCTGGTGTTGCAGTTTGGGCCTTTCCGTGCGCTTGGGATGAGTGGGCGCCGTGTGCCAAGATGAGATCTGCCTGGGCTGAGCGTGAGGGCTGTGCTGTCCGTGCAGAGCCCAGCTCCCAGGGTGAGTGAGAAGCCCCCAAGCTGGCCCTTAGCACGCAGGGAACCCGGGAACGTGCTTGCCAGGTGGCGGGAGCAGGGTGCTGCTTTGTTAACTTCAAACCCCTTCGCCGTCCTGTTCTCTGGCCACCCCTTAGCACTGCTGCTCTCCGTTGGGAGCAGCTTCAGCGCGGAGCAGGGGCAGCAACGCGGGGAAGGAGCTGGGGAGGGGGAAGGAGAGAAACGGGTGCCGTATACAGAAGAAAAAGGCACATCTGAAAGGTCCGTACCAGGAGACCTGGCTTTCTGCCAGGGAATAAACTGCTAATGTTTATCACGTATAAAAAGCAGTTAACGGAATGGTTTTTACCTTTTTATGAATAAAACTATGCCATTGCCTATGCAGAAACAGTATTCTGCAGTGTAGCTGGATGATTGCTGAAAAAAAAAAATCTTAGTAATTTCTCAAAAAGAAGTGTGTTTGGGATTGTAGTTAATATAAGCTGTAGGAGGGTAGTCCAAAACATAATTTTATTTTATTTATTTATTTATTTTTCCTAGTTGTATAGTTGTATTCTTTCCCCCCTCAAAATCCCAGACTAGTCACAGACATCATGCATGTTTATGGAGAAGTGTGTGTCTATGTGTGGATATACACACATGCATACATACACGCACATATCTATATGTGCATAGATATATACAAGTCTGCGTGTGTATATCTCTCTATATAACCAACACTTTATATTGTGCCTCCTTAAAAATCGATATAAAATACACATACAGACTCAGAAGTGTAATAGTGAGGAACGTATTTCCCATCTCGCGCTGCAGGGCATAAACTAATCTGCTGCTGAGATCAGGCAAGAACCTCCCTTCAACCCTGTGTTGTTTTTCATTACACAACTGGCTGTTTGCATTATGCTTTTTATTAGAAGTTGATTGTTTAATGAGAAAGATGCAGAGTTATGCTAAAATAAATAGAAAGCTGTATAGAGGAAAAGCAGAAAATGGACTCTCTGGAAACCAATAGAAGTCAAGGACTGCTACGTTGGGCTATGCTCACCTCAGTCCCTCCACAACCAGTGGATGTTCTCCTCACTTGCACATGCATTTTATTTATTAACCCCCGTCCCCAGATAAATCTACAGCCATATTTTGTAGGACCTGGTGTTCTTCCATTTGACTTTTTCATTTTATAAGGAGATATTTTCATGAACAATTTCAATCAGGGAAGCTGTGTACTAGACCTTTTACTCTTTTTTTTTTTTTTTCCTTTTTTTTTTTTTTTTTTTTTNTTTTTTTTTTTTTTTTTTTTTTTTAAATAGCCCTACTAGGCAAGTCAGTTGGACTCATGATGTTCTCATCTGCTGTATCTGATCCATTTTGTTACTTTTGTAAATGTGTCATAGCAGAACTGTAACCTCGGCAGTCCGCAAGAATGGTGTGGGCAGGATTATTCGGAGAAGCGATTCCTTCTGTTTGGAACAATTAAGTTTAAAAATAAATAAATAAATAAAAGGGGCAAAGAAGCCAACAAGCAAACATTACAGAATACTATAAACAAAAAAAAAATTTTATGGTATTCCATCCAAACCACTCTGTACTCCCCAAATGTCTAAATAAAATTGCCATAAACAACAGAGAACTCTATAGTGTGCTGTGCTCAAAGGCACCCTACAGATTGTTTATAGTACTTTTCCTTGAAGGGCAAACTGTGATTGATGCTAGCAACTGATTGGGAGAAGCCTGGCTGTAGTACTGGAATTTCCCTGGCAGAAAGGGAAATAATGTGCATGTTTCTGTGGAAGGTCCAATAATTTTCACATGATCTCCAGTTTCTGCCTTTTCTGCTGTTTTCTGGTAGAGCTGCTCTGCAACAAACAAGTCCAGGGCTGGCCTCCAGCTTTACTAACAGCAAGCCCACATGCAACCATGGTGGGTCTTTGCTGTTGCTCTGCTTAGAGCCTGGGGACACGTCTTGCTTGCTTGGCCTAACATCAATGCTCTGTCTTTGAGATGGGTCTTCTGAGTCCTCTATTAGGATCCGTTTGTTCCTTTTTACTTATTCCTACTGTTTTGGGGCAAGTTTTGACTTTATAGTTTAATCTACCACTGTAGCTCCTTCTTTCCATGCAGCTTTTTCCTTCCCTTCCCAAACTTCTTTAATTCTTAGGCTAGTCTTTGGGTTAATGTTCCTCTTCTCCAACTAATAGCAAAGAAGTAGTGGGATAACTAAAACTCGGTATGTGGTGGTTCTTCAGTGGAAACTCTACTAGCAGAAGATAACAAATGGTAAATGAAGATTTAGGGGAACAGGCTAAGCAGGCCCAGAGATACCAGAAGGAAGAATCTCAACTTCTCTAGAAGTCAGACGCTGTTTAAGTTCAACACACTAGGTGAGCGGACTGATATTTTTTAAGCTTGATAAAATCTGATACTGTATTATATTGCATGTGTGTGCAATAGTGATAGAATGCAGAAGAAAGGGCCTCAAGGGTCTCTCCCCTTCTAAATTTGTTAGAAGTCAAAAAGAGAATGGATGGTAACAGTTGCTTTGTAATGATGCCTAAGATACCCTCTGTTGATGCTCACTGTATGGACACTGTTTTTAAACTACTTGATATATCCTAATATATATTACTGAAGGTCTTTTTGATGAGCAGTTGATGTTTCAGGGCATCTACATTTTTTAGTAAAATCCGCAGAAAAAAATGCCTATTTTGAATCTTAGAGCATTGGATTGTCGCTCATAAATGATGTTAAGTTTAATACATTATTTGGAAGTACAAGAGAGGGTAGTGCAAAGCTGCTGTGGAGCCTCTGTTATTTTAGGTTACTTTATTCTGTCTTATTTTAAAGAGAGTGGAAGTTAAGTGTGACTTAAGAGCATGTGTTTTGGAATTGCTCAATAGAATAAGAAGCACCAAGGACTTGCTAGATCTGAGCACAGTTTCAGTTCAAATTTAAGAAACTGAAAGATATTTTGAGCTGAAAGCTACGAGGTCCACCTGGGACAGAGCTCTCTCTTTTTCCTTGCTGTTGTTTTTTCCCCTGTTTTCCACTTTGTCTTGCAGAGTAGCACATATCGCAAGACCAAATTAAATGGGCATTAATTTGGTCTTCTCAGTTTTCGGTTAGTTTTCATCTTGACTGAGAAAGCTGCTGACAACTATAGAGACCTCTTGGCTGCTTTTAGGCTTGCAAAGTTTGGGGGCCAGGAAGGGGCTTCTTAATGTCTGATCGGGGAGTTTGGCTATAAAAATCTCAGTACGAGAGAGAATTAGTCTCCAAAATTGTGTTGATTGTTTCATTACTGATTACTCATCTTTATCTGTTTTCTTCCAAAATCTTGAGTTTCTGACACAAAGCTGCTCTGGCAGAATCTTTAGTAAGCAAAACAGCATTTGCATCCCTGTGTATTTCTTCTCGCGGGAGATAGGAAAATAGTCTTGGGCATTTCTTATTGATAATTTTAAATATTATGTCAGGCACAAATCAATTTGAGGAGAGAATGGTGGCTTTTTCAAGATTCGCTGTGGATATTTAATTAGCTGTAGCTTATACATGCAATTTATTTTCTTTTTTGCCTCTTTCAGCATTTGTTGGGTGCCAGTATTGATAAGACTAGTGGAGTGAGGTGTGTATCTAGTTAAATTGAACTTTCTATTGACAAAAACTTATCTCTTGCTGATGGCTCTGTTTTCTGAATAATATGTATCAAAACACTATATTTTCAGAGCTGTGCTGTTCTTTACATTACAAACTTATTTTTTGATGCTGATTAGGTACTAGAGTTGATGGTATTTGAAATGTTGTGTAGGAAGAACAGTATGAGTTCTGTGTGTGTGTAGTGAAAAATATGTACGTATATGTATATATATTTAATTTTTATTTTGAAATCAAGCAATTTGCTCTATTTTTTCTTAAGCATTTTCAGCTGTTGCTGTGGAAGGGGAAATGACAAGTGTTTCTTGAAGTACCTCTTTTTAAGTGGTGATTTTTGTCATTATTCAGCTAGTGACAAGAACATTTAATATTTGTATGTTAATGACTGGAAATTGTTTAGTGATGGAAGAGCGGCCAAATAAAGCTGGGTGGAATGAACTGTATGCATGGCTGGTAGATGATACCTGGCTTGCACTCCTGTGTGCATTCGCCAGATAATCTCTGATTAAGTACCATTTACAGAGCTAATCTAGCCTAGCACCGTCTCTTAAGCAATTTTAAAGTTTGCTCTGGAAATATTATTTAACTCCAACTATTTTCAAATATATTTTCAAAAAAAAAAATGCTGTATTGCTGTAAATCTATCATCACAGCTACCAATTCCTTGAGCTTAATTATGACACTACTAAATGTGAAAATCTATTCAGCGCTAGGAACACTTTTCACATTACATTCACGCTAAAGATTGGCTGTTAAGAGCTCATTACTGGTAGTTTTCTAAAGAGTGGTTTATTAAACACTGTTACCTAATAAGCATCTTTGGTGGTGCAAATTGCTGAAAACAGTAATGAGTCTGATTAGACTTCATTTCAATTACGACAGCTTGTCTAGCAAAAAAAAAAAAAAAAAAAAAAAGGCAGGGGGAGGGAGAAAAAAAATCTCTCCTTGATGCTTTGGAATCTGGCTACAAGGCATTGCATGGTTTAAAAAGGAAAATTCCACCTCTGTGTTTCCTTTCCACGGTTCAGTAATGAATAGAGAACTGTCCAAATAGCCGTTCAAATTAACACATTGGAAAACTAGATGGGCAGCCTTGGAAGCACAATCCTGTTTGCTTAAAAAATCTACAAAGGCTGTCTCAGTTAATATATCTAAATAGGGTCATATTTAGGTTTCCTCTGCTTCCCTTGTGTAAGACTGTAAAGCCATAAGTAAGAGAGGAAATTAAAATGATTCACTCCTATCTGCTTTGCAGAGGTTATGCATTGCTCTGGTAAGTGCCATGTACCTTTCAATTGTGATATCTGTAAATCTTTGCTTGCAGTCACAAAACTCTCCCTGCTTTCACAGTGTTTCATAATTAGAACTGTATCTTTTAACTTCTGTGTTTTTTTTCCCAAAATAAAAAAAAATAGCGTAATAAAATCCTGCCAACGGTGTCAAGATGCTTCAGCGAATATTTGTGAGTTTCTGAACTTAATTTGTGATGCTAAATATATTTAACTTGTATTAGCATTCAGGACTGACTTAGTAGAAATCTTATTATTGTACAAAGAGGAGTTTTAATGAAAAAAAGACTTTCGAATAACAGTTGCTGAATATTTAGTAAAATTGTACAGTTCCTGGTGGTAATCTATCGCACTTTTAATACTGAATTGATATGGATTCACTTTTAAAATATTGCTCAGTATAAAACTGAATGGATAATTTTTGAAGCAAGCTCTTGAGATGTGACTGATGGAATAGCAAAAGGGGGGATATGAAGACTCAGAAATGGAAGATGTCGTGTTGCTGAACCCCTGTTGGCCTGGGGTTCTCGTGATTGGAATCAGATTCTGTCCGTCCCCTGTACAGCAAATTTGAGGAGGGCTCGTGCTGGGTGAAGTCTGGAAGCCGCCCTTCTAGATGCAGGAATGAATTTGAAAGTGAACTAGTACAGCAAGTACTGGCAGTTATATCATAATGAAATGCAATTATACAATGTATATTTTTGGTGATGAGTGTTTATTAAACACGTGTCACAAAACTTAAATGCTGGTGAACAAAATATTGTTTGCATAATTAACTGCTGGCTAATTATTGCCTGAAAAGAAACTCATAAAGGAAGAGGTGGGGCATAATTACTTCCCTTGCAGCAAGTTAATAGCTGCAGTGGTTCTTGTGGCCTCAAACCAGAGAAATGAGAGGAGAATCAAACTCATGAGCAATTCACCTAGCAGTTTAGGTGTCTAATATGGACACCTCCTGCACTGCAACCTTTCTACTTTCTCTTTGACATCCCAACGGCTGGCAGTGGTACACTGTATATTTTGTGCAGGATGGGACTTTCATCATGGTGCAGCATCAAACTATCAAGTAAAATAGTGCAGTTTTTTGTTTTTAAAACATCATACAATCCCAAGCCCTGTTATTCAGCTCTACAAATATGTGCCTGCAGTGCGCTTTGAGATGCTAATCAGCAAAGCTCGACTGCTCTCCCCTGAAGCAAATTTTAGAACTTTTTCATCATTAGGTGGCTACATATACGATAAAAGCATGGACAAAATTACAGGCAAAGTTAGTACTGCTATTTAAGCTCTTGATGGTGCTCAGCTAGTTATTGATATGGTCCCTGCATGGCTTACATTCATGTTGTCTCTCAAAGGCTGTTTGTGGCAAAGGCTGAAGCTGCTGCTGGTGGTGCAGGAATGTGGCGCTTTATCCGCGAGGCTCCGCGCCCTGTGCTCTCCGGTAGCCCGTGCAGTGCCCGCGCGCTCTCCGCCACGGCGCGTGTGTCCCCGGGCATGGCCCGAGTCTCCCCCCTGCAAGATGAACTTTGCTCCGTAGGGCAAGGGAGAGCCCTGGAACAGCACGAGGAGCTCGTTTCTTCTTGCCTGCTCTTTCCAGGAATAGGGCAAAAAGATCAGCACGTAGACAGTTAAGCTTCTCTGTTGAGATACTGTGTCTCTGATGGGTGTCTGTGTAAAATAAATGAAGGTAGGTTAATACAGAGAGAAATAAAATTATATATTTGTATATAAAGTATTCCCTGTTCCTTCCTGTCCCTCTCCACCCTTTCCCATGATTTATCAAGCAAACTTTGCAGTCTATATAGTTCCTTTTAGATGCTCAGAAACCAAGGCAGTAAGTCCCAAACCAAAAGCATGCCAAAGTGAGCTGTAGTCTGCTTTTATTTATTTTTATTTTTTTTTTTATTTTTTATTTAAGTCAGCTATATTTTCCTGAATGAGCAAGTAAGAATCCTTGGAATTTATGGAATTCCAGAATCGAAAGGTTTAAGTGGGGAAAAGATTTAGCTTAGCTTAGTGTTTCCAGTGTGTCAGTTCTCTGCTTCTCCTTCTGCTTTTAATCTTGTCCCTGACTTTGGCGGGGGGAGCAGGAAGGAAAAGGCCGGGTCGCTGGGCCCGGCGCGCGGCTGCAGCGCAGCCCGCCTGGAGGAGGCCGTTCCCGCCGCCCGGCGCCTTCAGCCAGCGGCTCCCTCCCCGGAGAGGGAAATTCTGGGCTCCCTGTGTTCACACCATCCCTTAATAGAAGGACATTTCTCATAAACAAGCCTCCCCCCAGCTTTTTTTTTTTTTTTTTTTTAATTATTATTATTTTCCTTAATGGAGAGGCCAAGTAAGTAAGTATATGGGTTGATAATGCAATTTTTTTTTATTTATTTATTTAATGAGAGCTCATTGCATTTGGGAAGGGGCGTGTGGCAGGCCTGGCGCCCCGCACGCTCGCCGCGCGGGGAATGTGTGTGGTATGTGCCTGGGCGAGCGGCTGAGCTCTGCTAAGAGCTCTCTGCTCTTAATCCTGGGCCACGTCAGGAGCATTCGAAAGCAGTTTATCTTCATATGTCGTCTTGTATATAAGAAACAACACTACACCCACCAAAACTCATTTCATATGTAGCTTTTTCCACAGCCTTCAGATCAAAGTTATTTTCTTCAGGCTGGACTAAATTATACGCGGGTCCCAGGAGTGAAGGACACTGAATTAATGCACTATGTCACCCAGGCCTGGCTATAGAATATTTTTATTGAGGTGTGAGATGCAACGTCTCTTTACTGTTTCATTAAAAATTAATGTGCAGATTGCCAAAAAGCAAAATGCATAAATAAACTAAACAAATTTTGCAGATTTTGTACACCGGCAGTCATATTAGGGAAGATTTTTTTGGCATATCAGATTACTTCTATATATACATTTAATCAGTATTTGTTCTTCTTTAGCTAATTAGCAGAGGTACTCTAATCTCAATAAGCAACTTCACATACTTTCCTGTGCCTAGTAGGTTTTAGAATAAGCACTTTAAAAGGCACGCGGCATTTGGCATTGCAGGCTGAGCACTGTGTTATCGGCCTGTATAAATTAGCTTTTTTGCTCATGTTAGTTGAGTGTATTGGGTCAAAACTGACTAGTTTATCTGGAACTTACTTTGAAATTGATCTCTGCCTTCCTTTTTTTAAGGAGAATAGGACTGGTTAGATAGATCTCTGGAATTAACCTTGTCTTGCTATATATAAAGCTGCAAAATAGGGGGTTATTTTTTTAGCAAGGTGACTGAAAAATATATTGAAAGATGTAATGTAGTGGAATAAACAGAGATTTATACAGAGCTCTGCTTCTATTAATTGGCAGGAAATATATTTTAAATAACACGTGTTCTGGAACTTGCTCTGGCGTTTTGAAGCAAGGTGATTTTTTCCAATATTTTGGCACAGCATGATATAAAAAATAATTCAGTATCACTTACACTTCTCTTTATTGCACACCCACTTTGTTCACATAAAGTATGTCCCTTTATGGCAGTTTTAACCCCATTTATCCTCATGCACAAGTGCTCACCTGTTATTTACTCGCACAAGAGAAGGTCGATAGTGCCGAACGAGGGGAGTGCTCTGTTGTGACATGGGCCATACATATTCATTAGCTCTGCTCTCCCTATGGACGTGTGTGGTATGTCCTCCTGCTCTTCATTTGGCAAAAGGAAGTGGGGGTAAGACGGAAATTGGCTTAATGGATTTAAGATACATGAAGAGAGGCTTTAAGAAACGCTTTATTTACCATCAGGAAAGCAATAATTTGAGCCACGCAATAATTTAAACTGTGGATGAAAAAAATTCTCATAAAAGGGAAACAATTTATTGAACCATGATCAGAAATAGAAAGGGAAAATAACAGAATCTAATACGTGGAAAGGATTCAGATATTAAAATTGCCCTGGAAGCCTGGAAGTGCTGAGGTCTGGATGTGCGTGTGCTGTACAGGGCTTGCTCGTGTGGGGACTCCGCTCCTTTCGCCCTGTAATTGCTAAAAAGCGAGTTTGGGGTCTGTGTTTCATCTGCTGCAATTGATTACACGAGAAGCCTGAAAAAGCAGGGAAAGTGTGATATCTGCTTTGGTTTTAAGGCTTTGTATAATGTTCTTTCATGGGAAATAGTTTCAAATTCCAGCTCTGGAAAGGAAACCAAGGAAGGGGTTAATTCAGCGTGATTTTTTGCTTAAAAAGAGAGTGTGCCTTTTGCTGCACTTCTAAAACTCCAGTTAAGTTTACTGGCTTTACTGGAGTAAGCACTTAAGCGGAGCAGAATCCTGTTCTAGGTCTGGACTATTTCGCATTTGCCCACACAGGAATACACGTGCCAAATGGCCGTGTCTATAGTCATTTTTGACCATATTTTACAATATGAATATTTGAATTGCCAAAATCACTAGAGCTACTTTGCAGTAGTTATATTAATGTTCATGTTTATATAGGCATAAGCTGTATTTTATGTGGTATATTACATCTGTACCTACAGCATGTTTATTGAACTACAAAAATATATGTATTTTTTAATTATTATTTCATGCTCATGTTTGTTTGCAATTACTGTTCTTCTGACTATTCTCTCAGAAATTCCCATATTTGTTCAGCGCTGACAAAATGTCTCAAGTACTTTAAAGGCATGGCACTGGTTTGACATCCTTGAAGGGAGCAGTATAGAAATGTAAAGCATAGGAGGAGGAAGCATCATAATAGGTTAAAAGAAAACTCATTACAATTTTCATCATGCTTAATGTGTTTTCCAGTTGGCTTAGAAAGGCATTATGAACAAATGAGTACAGTGAGGGCAGGCTGGTAGAGTAAAATATTTTTAGTTTAGGCTGAAGCTAATGACAAATATGACCAATACTTATCTAAAAAATTCTGATGCAGACACGTGGCATTAAGTGGTTTTGCTTCTAGTGTGCAATGTTAGTGAATCCGCGTGGTTTTGCTGTAAGGATGGAGCGCTGGGGCTGGGGAATGTTTCTGTGCTTAAGGACCGCCAGCTCTGAGGCGGGCCGGCATCGCGGGAGGTCCGATCGAGTGCCCGAGTGACAGGGACAGCCCCTGTGCTCTGCTGCCTTCTTTGTGCATTCGCCTACGGTTCCAGCCTGCTCACAGGGACAGTATATTACAGCACCAGCTCTGTCCCTGTGTTTTGCCTTGGCTGGCCGACTCTGATTTCTGCTTATTTGGGCATCGTAAGGTCTCTGAGGCCGATGGAGCTGCTAAAGGACACTCGGGCAGAAACGTCTTTGTGCCTATTAAGGCGCTGCTTTATGTAAATGGAGGGGAGGGGGCTTGGAGGGAGAGAACTAATTTGCTATAAATGTATTGTAATTTGCTGTCATGAGGTGCAAAAGTGTGATTTAAAAGGAATAATCATTTGTCAGTATTTAAATTAGATAATTGGAATGTATTAGTTTGAGATTCCAGGTTTGGAGTTTTGGCCTTAAGCAGCTGCAGGCTCTCCTAAAATACTCTATGTTTTTCTTGTTGCTTTTATCTCTAAGTGCTGTTGACATATATGCGATCCCCAATATTACTCCTGATCTAAGTGTTTTGTTTTAAAGATTGAAATGTTTTTACTGTCCCCACGAGATGGAAATTATATAGTAAACACCCTGCCAACAGCTTGCTCCCCCTGATGTACGTGCCATGTACAGGCCAGTCTAAGAGGAAGACCAGACCCCTGCCGTGGAGATGCTGAGAGCGCTTTACAGCCCTCTTACTTTGGCTTTGGGGCTGCCACTTACCGAATATATTTGCCAAAGTGGGACCCTGTCCTTATGGCTGAGCAGTTGAGTTGAAGGCTCATCCTCCTACTGAATCCTTTGACGTCAAAGGAGTTCCTCACGGACAGGAGCAGAGGTCTTCACTGAGTAATTAGAAAATAAATGTGGGAATCATTTTCTTTCTTTTTTTTTTTTTTCTTTTTTTTTTCCTCCTCTCTGCAAAACATAATTAGCTCAATCCACTCTTCAAAATCCCTTCTGTTTCCAATTAGGAGAGATCAGTTGCACTATCTTCAAATAGCTGGAAATTATGCTTATTAATAAAAAATGGAGTGTAAAAGAAACATTTTATCTTGAATTAATTTTTATTATTATGGGACATATGACAGTATACAGTCTTACAAAATCTTATCAGATTGAGCACAAACCCAGGGAGTTTTGTCCTATATCTAGAAGAGCAAGTACAGGATGACTCATTTATTCAGCTTGTTCCCATGCTTACAGTTTTTAAAAAGTGGATTTAGGCCTGATCCTCAAGGTACTATCACCTTCATCTGTGCCTGAAGTAGGATATTTGAGTTGTCCTTGTGTGTTCCAGTGAAGTGTCTACATGACAGGGTAGTTATTCCGGCAGGGCTGGGCTCTGTGTGCCCACAAGAATTAACTGCTTGGCTAAAAACATTACGATCCACTGGGTAAAAATCCAGTGTCTTGATTATTTGGGTATACAGCTGAAAGTAACGCTTTGGGGTGGAGCATTTTTTGGAGCTGTGGCTAAATGTGTACCCGACGTGAAGTTATGAGATCCAGATCTGCTTGCAGGTCAAGGGGGAAGGGGCTTCATGGTGCTCAGAGCCAGCGGCCTGGACTGGCCTCCCGCTGAACGGGAGTGATTGCTGGTGGATGCAGATGTGTATAGGCAGGGAGCAGAAACAGCTTCTTTTCTCTGTTCACTGCTGGTGCCTTCTCTCCCTTTTCAACACTAAGCTTGGCTCACGTTTAACCATGTGCACTAAGCTAAGAACTTGCTCCAAGCCTTGATGTTGGCCAAGGACCCAGAGCCTCTCTGCCCATCCCAGTGGGACAGGCCCTGAGGCACCGCGGGCAGCACCAGAGCAACCAAAGCACAGGAGAATGGGGGCAGTGATAGTTGGCGTGTCCTCATCCCAGCAGGAACCGAGGTCAGGGAGAAACTCAGTTTCACTTGGCTCCCCAAGATCTCTAAAAACACCGGGCAATCTCTCCTGGCATTTTCAGGAAACCACAATTGTTTACCAGCTGAGTTTTAGCATGATTGCTTTTCTAGAGCTGTGAGCAGATAGGCAAGACGTACTGAGGTGCCGGTGTCATTTGTTTGAGGCAGATCATTGTTAACCAAGTTTATTAATTAGAAGATGATTGCAAGGTACTGAACTTGCCTGTGAGGCACACGGATTCTTTCCCTTTTCCACCTGCTCAGTTCCTAGCTAGCAGTTGTGCAGGTTTCCCTGCTTTTTAGGAAAATGTTCCAACAGAATTGCATTCAACTTCAATGGAAAGGTTGGTTATCCTCTGTCTGGAAGTTCTATCCTCTGTCCTGGAAGAATCCTGAAAAGGGCTGTGAGTGGCTTCATCTGCTCCTGAGGTCCTGAGGCGCCCAGAGTGGAGCAGGTTTTGTGCCCAGGCGCCGGGTGCCTTGGGATCTCTCTAGACATCCCTGGTGTGTCACACATTGCCTGGGTGTTTTTGCGTTCAGATTACACAGGCTTGGCTTTGGTTATGTGGTTTTTCCCCCTCTTATTTTGGTAACTCTGGCATTATTTCTGTTCCCATATCTGTACGCCTGAACTTGTACGTGTGTTTCTGGCATGTGGAATTATCTTATGTGAAACTCAAAGTATTTTACATTTTCAGGTTAAGTGCACAGAATTAGAAGGCGGGGGGGTGTGGGGGGGAGAACAGTTGAACACTTCGTACAAAATAATTGAATAATGAAATTGTGGACTATAATTAGTTTAAATGTAATTCAAATGGGTCCAACTGCAGGAATTATGGAGGAGAGTTATATAGCAAGGCTGTCAGTACAAGTAAAAATAGATGCTGCTTCACTGCCTTTCCTATATAGTAAATATATCTTAAAAGCAATTCTCTGATAAGTACATACCTGCACTTAAAGAAGAGCATCTTTGCTTTTTGCCTTTTGCAGCCCATACAAGCACAATTTACAAATTTCTTTCATAAATGTGATAGTTCAGAGAATTTCTTAGTTAGCAAAGATTTTTTTTTTTTTTTTGAAAAATGTATCCAGCCTTATATTGCTTCTGAATTTCATTTTCACTGTGTTAGAAAGCAAACATGCTACTTGCAGGAGAGCTCTGTATGTCAGAGTTTAAATAATGTTAAAGTAGTAAGTTCTGTGTATGTGCTTATTTGCCTGATCTTTGATGTTTCTATTGGCATTCGCACTCCTAGTAAAATAAACTGTAGGAAAGTATACCACTTCAAGTGAATGCAACTAATAAAATATAGTTTCAAACACACAGAGATGCTGCAAACATTGAGAAATTAGAAAAAGGAAAAAAGTTTGCATAATTAAAAGAAATTTCAATAGTTTTTTTTTCTCCCAAATAATACTCTCACCAAACAAGTATTAATCTATTGACAAACTAAGTTAAACATAACAAAATTTGGTACTTTTTGGTATTATTTTTGAAACTGAGGAAATGGTCATGTGTGTCCCCTAGCTCAAGCCATTCTAGAAGACTTTTGCAAATATAGATTTCTTCACTGCATGCTAATGCAAAAAATATGCTTATGGTTAACTATTAACCTATGCTTTCAAATAACACTAATGATTGCAATGTGCTGGAATAAATGCTCATGTTTCATGGGATAAGAACAGTTCTGTTCTCTTAAGCTTAAAGTTTCCAAAGCCTAATCCTGCCTTTATAGCCTCTGCCAAATGCATTGGTATTTAATATGCATCAGTAAATAAACTTCCAATTATTGTGCAGTGAGCATATCCAAAGATAGCATGACAATGTGAAACTACTGGTCTATCTAGCAATTATTCCAAATGAAGAATGTTGATGATGTGATTTCACCCTCTCCTTAGGAGAGAGAATTCAGGCTTCCTCCTGCTTCCTTTGGCAGCCTCATAACGCGGAAAATAAATTTGTTGTAGGCAAGTAAAATTCAAAGAATTTTTGCCCTGGCTAAACAGATTTGTCCCCGTGATTAGAACTAGCATTAAGTTTTTGTTATTATTATTTATAAAGGTGCACAATGTGTTCTAAATGAAAAAGATAAATTGGTGGAATTTCTAAAGTGTTTGTGAAAGATATTTTGAAAAACTCGCCAAGTGAATGCACTATATGATATATGTTGTTATGCCCCGACCTAGTGTAAACGTTCCTCTCTTTAGTCTTACTTGTGCAAGTTGTTAAAGTCAATGTACCAAAAGCATACAGAAGTATTAGCATATAAGTACCAGCTCAGTCATATTGTCTGCTTCATCTGTGCCTACTTTTTACCGTCTTTTTCAAAACTTTCACTGCTGCTTAGTACATCCATTGCTTAGAGTCTTTCTCATGGTTCCCATTCAGCAGTACCTAGTGAAGCATCCATCTATTCAAGTTCCTGTGCATCCCTGTAGCAGAAGCTTTCTGTGTTTTGGTAACCTTAAAAACCCCAAATTGCAGAAGACCCTTTTTTTTTTTTTTTTTTCCTTTTTCTCTCTCATTCTCTCTTTCTTTCTTAATAGGGCTAATGAGTTTATACGTCTTCTAGGCAGTTCTACATTACAGGAACATTAATATTCTTTCCTTTTAAAAGGGCTTGAAGTAAATCCCATGACACTGGAAGAATTTTAGATACTGATTATTGGAAATTGGCTCTTGGTGATTTGCTCTTCAGATTTCCAGCTGAATTTAGCAAACTATGATTTCTGAAAAGCTTCCAGTAGTTTCTCATTAAAATTGCGTTTTTTTCATATGAGCATGATTTCCTTAATTTCATGATACATTTACGCCCTTTGAAAGGCACTGGTTGAAACATCGGAAACAATTAGCTCAAAAAAAAATTTAATTCTAAATGAAAGAAATAAATCTGCCAAAAACTCAATGCAAAACTGCATTTTTCATAAGCGCTTCTCTGAATTAACTATTATAGGATAAGTGTATAATTGTTAACAGACATTTTTCTGAAGTTGTCAAAGTGTTTGAAAATGAGAAAGAGAATGCTCTAAAAGAAAGAAAGAAAGAAAAAAAAAACGCCATCCACAAGTAATCAATGGCATGCTCACGTGGAATGGATTTGCAGTGCTTGTACTAATAAAATATAAGGCTCAATTAGAGATACTTTGCAGTTTTCAGGGTAAATTTAACTGATTTGGTGATTTGCAAATGCATGAATCCAAAAATAAAAATGAAGAATCCGAATGCAAATTAGTGCAACTGCAATAAAATATAATTGCAAATGAATCTGTTGCTTTATTCATTTATTGTGTAATTACTGCAATCCTTCCCACCTTGTTTTCAGTATTTCTTAATCATTAAGTCAGAAGCATGACAGCAGTGCCAGCCCTGGCATGATTCTCTTTGACTAAAACCTTGTAAATTAACACAATTAGCACAGCATCATCCTGCTAATTAACTTCCAGTGTCTGGTGCAGTGGTTTTGCAAACAAGGAAGGGAGAGTCAGAAGGGAATAAACATGCCAGTCTGTTACCAAACTGTGCGCTGTGTTAGGCTGAGCTCAGCGAGGCTAAGCTGGCCATGTCAGATGCCAGAGTCAGGCAATGAAGAGCTAAAGGGGTTGGGGAGAAAAACAGGAGGGGGTCGGAGCTGTCAAAATAGACGGCAGTAATTCAGAGGGGAGCTAGTGCCACAGATGCTTCATTTCGCCTAGGCCTCCTCCTTATCAGGGGATCTCTGCCAGAGGGCACAAGCCTGTTTGCAAAAATCACTTTTGGTAATACGAGAGAGATTAAGGAGGTCTATTTGATACAGCTGTACAAAAATCAGCGAGGTGGCTGCTGTGCATAGGTAAGAGTTGGTGTGTGGGGGTTATTGCTGCACTGGTGAATTGCCCTTCCCGCACACGGGGAGTTGCAGGGGGCATAATTCGCATCACGTTATTTGCAAGATTAATTGCTCTAAAATGGCAGTTGCATCCCGTCGTTAATTTTTTTTTTTTCTTTTTTTTTTTTCTCTTTTATCGATAGGATTTTATCCATGTTGCTCCCAGCTGCGGGAGCCACAGAACTTTTAGGACTTGGCTTCATTTCTTCTCCGTGGTTTTCCCTTCCTCCGCTCCCCGCTTTTCTTTGTACCCTGGAGGCTGCGGAGGGGCGGGGGCAGCAGGAGCGAGCAGGGAGACCACCAGACAAGTCATGCTTGTTTTTTTTTCCAGAGCCTCCACAACAGAACTGAGAGGCAGAAAGGAGCCAGTTGTAATTCATACCGAGTTGTAGGCTTTGTGTGATGAAAGCGACGGAGCGCTGCCTGGGAGATTGCTTTGCTGCACTCCACGAAGCAGATTTGAAACTGTCGTGGACCACTTTAGATGAGAGTTGGATTACGGAATGACCTGCTATGTCTGTGTCATATTGTTCTGCGCGGGGTGCATTATACTGCGCTAACTAGGTGTTCAGCGCCAAATAAGAGCGGTATCCTAGATGTGATCTGTCAGCTGTGTCTCATATTTTTATATTGGTTAAAATATGAAACTGCAACACTGATGAGAGAGGACAGAGCAGTTGGATGCCGTGTACATTAGCAATAAATCTGCGCTCCGAGTATTTAAAATGTAAGTCTTATTTAATTACTTCAGGAAATTGGGCGTTAGCTCAATTTTTTTTAAAGTGACAACCTCCCTCCACTGAATCGCCAAAAAATATGGCTCTGTGTATGTGCCTATAATAAACAAACCTGACTGTTTACATTGCTTCATAAGAGCATAGCTTTTTTTTTTTTTTTTTCTTAAGGATTTGTAGTATTAAATGCTGTGTTTTAGGCAGCTGAAGAAGTTTACAGATGGGACATTTGAGCACTTGCTTAAAAGCATCTGTAAAAAAGCTAAGGTCCGTTGTTAACTTTGTTTTTTCCTGCCACCGTAGGCTTGAAGATGCAGTGGACGCCGGAGCATGCGCAGTGGCCAGAACAGCACTTTGATATCACTTCGACCACCCGATCTCCTGCCCACAAGGTAGAGGCCTACCGGGGGCATCTGCAGCGCACCTATCAGTACGCCTGGGCCAACGACGACATCTCGGCTCTCACCGCCTCCAATCTTTTGAAGAAGTATGCGGAGAAGTACTCCGGTATCTTAGAAGGCCCGGCAGACCGGCCCATCCTCAGCAATTACTCGGAAGCTCCGTCAGGGCTGGTGAACGGCCGGAAGAATGAAGGCGAGCCCTGGCAGCCTTCGTTGAACTCGGAGAGCGTGTACCCCATGAACTGCGTCCCGGACGTCATCGCCGCCAGCAAGGCCGGCGTGAGCGCAGCCCTGCCTCCCGCAGACGTCTCTGCCAGCATCGGCAGCTCGCCCGGGGTGGCCAGCAACCTGACGGAACCCAGCTATTCCAGCAGCACCTGTGGAAGTCATACCGTTCCCAGCCTTCACTCGGGGCTCCCATCTCAGGAATATGCCACAGGATACAATGGATCTTACCTGCACACCAGTTACAGCGGCCAGCCAGCACCTGCACTTCCTTCCCCTCATCCGTCCCCCTTGCATAGCTCTGGGCTTCTCCAGCCACCGCCGCCGCCGCCGCCACCAGCCCTCGTGCCAGGCTACAACGGGACCTCTAACCTGTCCAGTTACAGCTACCCTTCTGCCAGTTACCCCCCGCAAACTGCTGTGGGTCCCGGCTACAGCCCGGGGGGGGCACCGCCTCCCTCCGCGTACCTGCCTTCAGGAATCCCTGCTCCTACGCCTCTGCCCCCCACCACCGTACCCAGCTACTCCTACCAGGGTCACGGTCTGACGCCCATTGCCCCGTCCGCCCTGACCAACACTTCAGCCAGCTCTCTCAAAAGGAAAGCTTTCTACATGGCAGGGCAAGGAGAAATGGACTCCAGTTATGGAAATTACAGCTATGGCCAACAGAGATCTACACAGAGTCCCATGTATCGAATGCCCGACAACAGCATTTCAAATGCAAACAGGGGGAATGGTTTTGACAGAAGTGCTGAAACATCATCCTTAGCATTTAAGCCAACAAAGCAGCTAATGTCCTCTGAACAGCAAAGGAAATTCAGCAGCCAGTCCAGTAGGGCTCTAACACCCCCATCCTATAGTACTGCTAAAAACTCACTGGGTTCGAGATCGAGTGACTCATTTGGGAAGTATAGCTCCCCGGTAATGAATGAGCACGGTGACGAGCACAGGCAGCTCCTTCCTCACCCAATGCAAGGCCCGGGACTTCGTGCAGCTACCTCATCCAACCACTCTGTGGACGAGCAACTGAAGAATACTGACACACACCTCATTGACCTTGTTACCAATGAGATTATCAACCAAGGACCTCCCGTGGACTGGAATGACATCGCCGGCCTAGATCTAGTAAAGGCCGTCATTAAAGAGGAGGTTTTATGGCCAGTATTGAGGTCAGATGCATTCAGTGGACTGACTGCTCTACCTCGGAGCATCCTTTTATTTGGACCTCGGGGAACAGGCAAAACATTAATGGGCAGATGTATAGCTAGTCAGCTAGGGGCCACATTTTTCAAAATCCCTGGCTCTGGCCTTGTCACGAAGTGGCTAGGGGAGGGAGAAAAAATTGTCCATGCTTCCTTCCTCGTGGCAAGGTGTCGCCAGCCCTCGGTGATTTTTGTTAGTGACATTGATATGCTTCTTTCTTCCCAAGTGAGTGAAGAACACAGTCCAGTAAGTCGGATGAGAACCGAGTTCCTTATGCAGCTGGACACTGTACTGACTTCTGCTGAGGACCAAATAGTAGTAATTTGCGCCACAAGTAAACCAGAAGAAATTGATGAATCTCTTCGAAGGTACTTCATGAAACGACTTTTAATCCCACTTCCTGACAGCACAGCAAGGCACCAGATAATAGTACAACTGCTCTCACAGCACAATTACTGTCTCAATGACAAGGAGGTTGCACTGCTTGTCCAGCGCACAGAAGGCTTTTCTGGACTAGATGTGGCTCACTTGTGTCAGGAAGCGGTGGTGGGCCCACTCCACGCCATGCCAGCCACAGACCTTTCAGCCATTATGCCCAGCCAGTTGAGGCCAGTTACATATCAAGACTTTGAAAATGCTTTCTGCAAGATACAGCCTAGCATATCTCAAAAAGAGCTTGATACATATGTTGAATGGAACAAAATGTTTGGTTGCAGTCAGTGATACTACTTTAAAAAAAAAAAAAAAAAAAGATGTAATGAATGTTGGCACACAAAGATCTAGAGCATCAGATAGACGTTCAGAGCA
>NW_020454092.1:3359630-3364630 GCF_003342845.1 Nothoprocta perdicaria
TTTAAGCCTTCTACTACTTTAAAAAAAAAAAAAAAAAAAGATGTAATGAATGTTGGCACACACAGAACCTGCTACATAGGGTAGAGAACCCTTTTCAGTAGTGTTAAAATCGCAAAGGGTACCGGGAAGACTACGATTTACCTTGCCTCTAAAGAGTCAGGGTAGACTTGAAGGAAAAGTGCATCAAACAAGAGCTGCTGATCTGAAAAAGCCACACATGACAGAAAGCATATGTTGATGCTCAGTTCTGTTCAAGCTAGACAATACTCACCAAGGAGCAAGGTGCAAGTGGGTTGATTTCAGAAGGACATGAACCCTGTGTGTTGATTCCATTCTGCTGTTCTTGAGATTTAGTTGCTGTCAAGTGCCTGAAGTGGTGCTTTATTTTTTGTTTGCCTCACAATTACATTGGTGGCATGTGCTAATATAAAGAGCTTTAACTTCAAACATTATTGGACTAAAGAGATGAACGGTTGTGTTGCGACAGAGAACCAGATTTTTGCTATTCTTAGAGCAACAGTATTCCTCAATCCTGTCTGTTCTGCGGTGTTAAGCTAAGAACAGGTAAAACAGGGTAATGGTAATCTGGACCTTAATTTCTGCAGTTCATTTCTTTTAATGTTCTGTCTGCAAAAACTCAGGAAAGTGATTGTGATTTGTACAGTACCTCAAAGGAATGTGTTGAAAGCACTATGTACTGCTGAGAGTTATAGGCTAGGCTTCAATGTTACTTTATATTAAATATGTATGTTTACCTCAACAATTGGAAAATGGCAAGAAAAATTACTTTGAATGTATCCAGGAAAAAACAAAATAGAGTGTGATATGACTGAAACTTTACAGTTTTTAAAAACAGAAGCAGAAGGATTTCCCGGTGTTAAGGAACAGTTCGATCGCCAATTTGTCCGATCAAACCAGAGCAAAATGATTCTTCTTGTTGGTAAACTGTAAGAGTTTTCAGCATATTGCTCCTTGATACTTACGTGATACAGTCTTTAGAAGGTGCATAGATGAAAAAAGAGCCACTTAATCGATTTCTGTTAGCATCTGAAACGGTCAAACGTAGGATTTGGTAGGACTCCGGGAGGCAAATTCCCTTAAGCTAGGACTGCGGGCCTTTGTGGCGCGGCTCTGGCTGTGGTCTGGAGGTTATTTTGGTGAGGCTGTGGGGAGCGGATTGAGCAGAGGTCACCGGCAGAGCCGGCAGCTGCGGAGCTGCTTCGAGCAGCGCAGCCGACTGTGACCGAGCAAACAGTACAAGCAGCAAGGCAAAACTGAGCCCTCGAAACACCTTCATTTCCCTTCCCGAACGGGAGAGTTGAGTTTTTGTTGTGTGCGTACAGCTCCATTGTCCTTCACGCAATCTTCGTTTCACATCCATTAGGAATCTTCCAGGCTGGAGTGTGCCCACCATTATTTCTACCTCAGTTTTGTTACATTTCTCTTGGAAAGCAAAGTAAGGAATAGGGTCAAAAACAAAACCAACGCAAAAGTCAGATTACATTAGGAATGTGAACCTGCTAAACAAGTTTCAGAGAGCTGCTGGGTTTTTTTTTTTTCTTTTTTCCCCCCCCCTTGAAGTGAAGCTTTTCTGTATTTTAGTGCTCTTTCCCCCACACTTTCCTCCCCCCAGCCCGAGGAAGAGCGAGAACCTGCATCCGCAGAGGAAGCTGCTGGAAGGGCAAGCTGGCATGTGTGGCATTGTGCTCCCTTCTCCCCGCCCCAGCTTCCCTTTTATCCTTTAATGCTCCATGTCCCGCTCTTCTCCTGACAGCTGACTGGGGCTGGGTAATGTCTCCGAGCAGGAGCAGTGGCCGCTGCAGCTGCCCAAAGCCTCTGCCATCACACGAGCAAAACAGCCTTGCTTTTTTGAATGTATTTTTTTTCGTTTGTTGTTTACTTTGAAGAGACAGTAACAAAACTGTTTGCAAAGCACTGGCATTTAATGTTTCTGCTAAGTAATGTACATTCAAAACCATGGAATAAATGCACTGAAAAGCCCCAAGAAGAGAGATACCAATCTGTTACTAGATCGTATTTGTCTTCTCAAAACTGTACAGAACTCATCTGTTCCGTTACGTCAGTGGAGACATTTAGTGTTCAGAAAGCTAATGAGGGAGTTTGTGATATTGCTGGAAATTTATGACTCTTGATTATAACTTTACTTTATCTTTCTTTTAATATATATATAAATATATATATATATTTAGATAGGTCATGCTAAAAACAGAGCAAATAAACCAAAACTAATTTAAGATGGATTCCTGGCAAACATTTTGTCTATCTAAAACTTTGTTTTAAGCATAGAAGTATCATTTTAAAAACAGTGCCTTTCATTAAGGATATAGAAATTAAGACTTAAGTACATCACTTGCTTTTTTTTGTTTTGTTTTTATTTTCCCCTTTCAAACAGCAACTACAGTCCTCGTTAGGACCCAGTCTTTTTGCTTCCCTGATCCTCTGCAGGCTGCTTCTTCACCTGGTCATTTTGCCATCTTCATCGCTGGGAAATCCTGATGTTCCCATTAGCTGTAGGTTCCCACTGATCACACTGGCAAGTTTTCTGCTGCCGTTTCTGCTGACCCAATTTCCATCTTAGACATTGCCTTTTGTAGCTGCCATCGAGCTGTGCTCATCTGAAAGGCTCAGGCAAGTTCTGATAAACCAAGTCTTGTTCAGATAGACCACTTCTGAGCAAAGCCTGCTCCTAACTGATTTTTTTTGCAGCTAGGGAAACGAGTGCTGCATACCAGTGTATTTTCCCTTTCTCTCTCTCTCTCTTTTTTTTTATCCTGTAGCAAAACCAAAAGTAAATGAAATTATAGATGGTCACTTTGGCTTCCAGCTTTAATCCAACCTCTTTAAAAAGTCACTCTGGGAAAGGAATTTTTCAAATGTGAACCAGTGTGGCAGGCAAGCAGAGACCCCAACGGTGTGAAAATGCAGCTGCCGCACACGCTTCCACGTGCTGCAGGGCCCTGGTTCCTCTTGGGGGACAGCAGAACCTGAGACTTCACCCCTCCCGTGGGACTTCACCCCTCCCACGGCAGCTGCAGAGAGAGGAGGACGGAGCTGATGGCTGCCTACGTCTTCCCTGCTCACGGTCACCCCTGGGGGGCCTCTCAAGGACCATCTGGGGCAAGAGCTTGGTCATGTCGTGTTCCCTGGAGAGCTCGGCGCTTCTCCAGGTGCTTCTGTCCCCCTCGATATGCGGGATGAGCTGCCCAAGCCGCCTGGGGACAAGGGCCTCTCCAGAGCCAAGATCCTGAGCAGGTCCCAAAAATCAGGATGGCTTTTGGGAAGGGAGCAAAAAAAAATGTATATTCTCACATGTCCTCAGGATGAAATGTTTGCTAGTCTGTACGTTTCCATGGTAGGAAGCTGTTTGCTGAATCTTGCAGTGGGGCCAAGACAGGGGCAGCTGCTGCAGAAATGTACCTGTGGTCAGCAGGTCCCTGAGCACTGGGGCAGCCTTGGATTTTAAGAGCCTGAAATGGTTAAACATGGTTAATGATCATCTGCTGTGTCAGCCTGTCTTGGGAAGTGCTTTAGGTAGGTTTTCTTTTTTTTTTTTTTTTTTTTTTTTTTTTTTTTTACTGTGGATACATTAGCTCACATTCTTCCTTGTAGCTTTGTAGCAATTCCTACAGCAACAAAAAGTAAAATAAATTGTAGGAATAATTGTACAAGCTGAAGGATCAATATCAATTCAAGGAGGAGTTCATAATGACCTTATGTGAGACAGAAATGGAAATACTCTGTACTTCTGGCATGTTTCTCTCCAAAATACTTAGAACATTAGTGACAATATAGAAAAGTTTGCTGACTGAGCTGATCAATGGAATGTGAAAGCAGTTTACTTTAAGGCTATTTACTTTCACACGGCATATTTATCTATTAGTCAGTTTGTATTCCACTCAAATGCGGATAGATGGGCAAAATGTTTTCTTGAGCATTACAAACCTACCGAGGGGAAAATAAACCATCTGACTAAAATACATAGACCAAACACCATCTGGGTGTCTATATTGGCTCTTTGGAGGCTGTGCTCTGTAAAAATGGTGCAAGGTCATATTCAGATGGGTTTTCATGGGCTTTTTCCTAGGAGATAATATAGTTAAGAAGACCCAAATTAATTTCTCCATCAGGATGTTAATAAGATGAATGCAAATTTGGGGATCCAACCAGCGTTTCCATAATCTGCAAATACATATACAACTTTAGGTAAGCAGTTTTTCATAGTCCCCCTGCATTTTTCTGTATGTGCTCTGTTCTGAGTGAGAGCACATTAGTTAGATCTGAAGGATACACTTTGTCACTGAGCAAGGCCACCAGAAGTTCTGGGGCCTCATACCCTTTCACTTCCACCAGTCTCAAGGTGGTATAACCCTGTTGACTTAAAGGAATTATTCCTGATTTTTGCCCTTGTTAGAAAAGTCGTCCTCCCAATGTATAATACTCTCTGTCTGTTGGTTTTCATCATTGGCTCTGAAAGCTAACCTTGTCCTCGCAGCAGTAACTCCTTTCCATCTTGTATGTGTGCATGTGTGTATATAATATTTATATGTGCATACACACCATGTCCAAACAATGGCTTTGTCTCTTCACTTAAAAAATAATTCAATTAATCATCTGCAGATTCATATGAAGCACATTAGTAAACAAGGAGATATTAGTATTTCAAAATTCAAAAAAAAAAAAAAAGAGAAAAAAAAAGAGAAAAAAGAAAAGCCAGCTGTGCTGGTGACTAACCAATACATGAACTGAAGCTCACACTCTGCAAGGACCTTTGGTTGACATTCGATTTTGAACCTGCCAGATGCATTTTTGTGAACCAGGGATACTGCATCTTTAATGAACAAGTCTCTACTCTTTCCCCTGTTTTTAAATACAACACAAGCAGTGTAGCACTAGGCACTGCAATTGTCAAAGACAATTAGACTGAAAGCAGGAAAATTTCACCTCCCTGTCTCGGTGATATGTAGAATGTCGGCAGTATG
>NW_020454092.1:3369630-3405150 GCF_003342845.1 Nothoprocta perdicaria
GTGAATTTTTTGGAACTGCTAAATTGTTTCAGTGGTATAATGTTGCTTAATAGAATGAGAGCTTTGTGGCCCTTTCCCTTTCCCTTTCCCTTTCCCTTTCCCTTTCCCTTTCCCTTTCCCTTTCCCTTTCCCTTTCCCTTTCCCTTTCTTTTTCTTTCCCCACCCATGTGTGGGAAGGCAGCATTGTTGGAACTATTGGAAACCGGTTAGGTCTAAACGTGGAGTGGGTCCCTCATAACCCCTCTTGCAGTACTTGCTCTCGGCAGCTTTGTCCACGGCATGGAGGAAGCCCTGCCATTTCCTGCTCTGCTCCTGGGCCTTTCTGAACAGAACAGTAAAATACACAAATCAAACAGTCTTAGCAGAATTTTATGGGCATAAAAGTGAAACGCTTCATCAAGAAATGAAGCATGATTCAGAGTGTGGCAGCACTCAAAAGGGAACTGCCTAGGGAATGAAAGAAATGCTGCACGGAGGCCGTATCCCCATGGAGCTTTCGCCTGTAATAGCAAAGCAAGACGCTCTGCCGGCAAGGAGCGTGCAGAGTGGTTGCAGCTGTATCAACAGCTTTCTCCACTGGTGTGTTACATATACACAGCCAGCTTTACTGGTTAAGGGAGCTTTGCCCGTGTATTGCATCAACAGTTGTAACTTCTCCTGGATTAGCTCTGGCCGCTGCCTCCGCCTGCCCGAGTAACCTGGCTGCGCTGGCCGGGCCCAAGATTGCAAACATGTGCTGGGATAGACTGAAATCCTTCAAGCTTCTAGCAACATGTCGGTTAGGTTGTCTCACCAAGCCCAAATTACAGGATTAGGATGTCCCTAATGTGTTCCGGTCACATTTTAATGCTGTATTTTTAAACTCCCGAGCAATAGTAACGGTATAAAAGTATTCTGCAGTCACCATTTGTCTTTCAAAGCCTAATACCCTAAATTTTATTATTGCACCTGCAAATTAAAGCTCTAAGAGAAAGTGTTTATTGCAGCAGGGAGCAGGAAAGTAAAACCAGAAGAGTCTCATTCCTGCCCTAAAACACTCCAGCCAATGTCACAGTGCTGGTTAGAGGGCTTATCCCTCCACTTTAGTACATGTAGCTGTGGTGATGGGCTGCGTACTGGTATGTCAGACCTCTGTGCGTGCTGCCTGTCTTGCCACCTGAGGAAGGAATATAGTTAATTCTATAGTAATTATTAGAAACTTCTATAGCAACTATATAGAAAAGTAAAAGTATCTCCATTCTTATTTTATGCAAACGAGGGCAGAACTAGAAAATGAGCTTATTCTACATATAATCTGGATTGGTTTTAGGTCCATTTAGCATGTTATTTTTTCATGGCTACTTTTGTCTTTTTGTTAACATTTTTGAAACGCTGGAGAGAGGTGATCAGTACAGGGTTCATTCATATAAGCTTTAAATGCTAGTATTGAAATTAACTTACTTTTTCCAAGTAAATGTAGTAAAAACATATTTGAATGCTTCGTAGTTGACCTTGTGTCACACTCTTGTGGATTCTGTTTTTATGTAGCTCTTCTAAGTGATGAGATTGTTCTGAAACTATCATCACTTCTTTGACATCTTTCCAGAGCGTGAAAATGATGAACCTGTTTGTACATGTACTTTTCAATGTCCAAAATACATATTTTAGCCTGTAAAGAGTAAAGAAAAAAAAAAAAGGAACATGCCTAAGGTGAATTTTTAATTTTTCTTTTTTTTCTCCCAAATCATAGGATTCTATTTACTTTAAATTTTGTATTTCCATACAACAGACTGATCCATTCAGTAAATTGGTGTGCTTCCTTTCTGACGATGGGTATTACCTTCATGTCAGCAAACATATGCTAGCAGAAGTGATGGGGATATTTAATAATGTTTCAAGTATGTATTTAAAGCCAGCTGTGTATCAAAATGACCAGTAACCAAAGGGAACAATCACTGCTAATTACACAAAAGTGATGCTGATCTAATCTAATCCGTACATTAACGTGTTTAGAGACAGGGACTTGTCAGAAAGAAAACTGATTTTTACTGTCCTAACTTTGTTTTTTCCAAAGTGAAAAAGATCACAAGCTAAAAGGTACCATGGGGAACCTTCTATTTTCTTTCTTTTTTTTTTTTTCTTTTTTCCCAGATCACTTAATTACTTGAAAAGATAATCTGAATAACATTTGATCAAATTTTTCATTAGAACTCCCTTTTAATTTTTCATTAGCTTCATAATTAACTGAATTTGTACAGTCATCAGTCTGTTTACAGCTTTTTGCTTTGTAAAGTGCTGTGCTGTAACCCTTCCTCTCTCTCTGTCTCATTTTTTTTCTTCACAGATTATAGCACAGAGTAGCGTAAGGCAACGTTTCATTCTTCTCGGTGACTGGAACAGCCATCTCTACAAAGCATCAGGCTAATAGATGTATTTCCATAGGTAAAAGGAAAAGGGGCTTCTCTGTCTAGGTCTTACTTGAATTTTCATTTCATTTGATTAAGGTAGGAAAGGAAAAGGAGTAGAAATTAAACAAAAGAACTAAAAATGAAATTAGAGAGATGTGTTGCTGGAACTGCACTGGCAAGGGAACCTGACATTCTTTTGCTGCAAATGATGCTTATAGACTTTACAGGGCAAGCTTCGGTTTGAATGGTTGGTATCTTAGGTTTTGTAAAGCTAAAGGACTTATCTGTTTTTTTTTTTTTTCTTCTTCCTTCCCCCCCTTTTTTTTTAAAGGCAGTCAGATAAGAGAATCTAAAGTTATGTCAAACAAATTACATTTTAGTTATTAGTGGCTAGTTTGTAAATATCAAAGACCCACTTATTGTAGTGCTTGGAGCTGCATTTGCATGCTGATGAAATGCAAGTGGATGGCTGTGAACTGTAGGGTTATCTCTAGTGGAGCAGTGGGGAGCTCCAGAATCAGAGAGTTGAGCATCTGACCGACTCAAGAGCCCAAGCTGCAGACCTCTTCTATTCACTTTCTTCACAACAATTAAAATATGCAAAGTGATAATTTTCCTTAAGTAGCCTTAAATGTGCGATCTATTTAAATGTGAAGAAAATTGCCTGAAGCTTCTGGTGTGAGGGACAAAAAAGAATAAATTATGCAAATAGCAGAAAAGGACTCTACCACTTGAACGCCTAATTTTCCTGTAATAAGCATACTGTTTCATTTAATTTTTTGCCTCTTATTAAAAGTGACAGTTCTTTTGCACTGTCTGATGGTTATATCTGACACAAGCTAGGGAAATGACTGCTAGACTAAATGCTAAAGCATTTTGGTAGCTTTTTTAGATGATGGTTACATTCACAAAGTAATTATGCACTGAAGAGTCGAGAAATAAGGTTTAATTACACAGTAATCGCTTCTGATGGACACGGCAGAAGTGTGAACACCGCCAGACTGCAATCCATCAATGACAAACCCCTGGCCACTTTTAATTCCTCCTCATTTGCATCATAACCTCCGCACCAAGTTGCACAAATGCTGTTAAATGTTAATAGGAGCTGTCTCTCCACTCAAAATGAATGCTTAAGCTGTTTCATTTTTTTTTCTCCTCCACCTCAGACCTTCAAAACCAGCTCCTCTCGGAGAGCAGGCATTAAGCACCGAGCGTGGTGCGTGGTCACTGTTGTGCTAATTGGGAGCAACACTTAAAGTTTTATCTCTCAAGCGCTAATAATGCGCAGTGCTGACAAACCAGTGAATAAGTAATGTGCTCGGCCGGCGAGGGGGGCGGCCCGGCATGCCTGGAATGAAAAATGCAGTTGGGACTGTTGTTCAGTGACTAGCTATTTGATTAGGCCCTGTAGTCATATTTAATCCAGACCCTTGGGGAGCAGAGACAAAATTACATCTTCATCTCATCAAACATTCAGCCATATTTAAGCATTCAGCTGATCAAGCTTTTATTGTTTCTCTTGCAGCTACACGGGCACAAGGATGTGCTGCGTTCGCTGCTCCGTAACCCGGCGCGACGGAGACCACGCTTGCTCTGCTCCTTCCCTTTTCCCTTCCTCGGGCACGGGGCACCTCCGATACCAGCCACAGCAGCAAGCCCCGCTCAGGTACTCACATTGCACCCTTGTTTGTTTCTCCTTTTGGCCTTATTCTTTTTTTTTCCTTCTTTTTTTTCCCCCCTTCAGTGCAGCTACCCAAAGCACCAAGCATTCCCTAGGACGTGGCTACATCATTAAAGCACAAATGGTTTCTTTGCTGCGGAGCAGCAGGGCCCATTTTGTCCCGGCGCGAGGAGGCTCCACGGGCCCTGCCCGCGCCGCTTCCAGCTGGCTGCGGCACAGCACAGGCCAGGCAATTTGCGAGCAGGCTGGGAAGTTTAACAGTAGATCCTAAGAAGTGACAAAAAAAGAGCCTTTTTCTGCATGAAGATTGAGAATTATCAACACCTTTCAGTGCATAATAGTTAAGCCTTTATCACTTCAGGAGCTGCTGATAAGGTTAAGAACACTAGACAAACTGCTCATTAGTGGAAAGGTTTGCCTTTTACATTAAAGACTGCTGGGTACTGAAGTTCCTCTAGTGAGCAATACATCCCTGGCATTTGAAAAGAACGAGCTAATCGTTGTACATAAATGAATATGGAAGAGAAAACCTGGCAGGCTGGAGTGATATTAGCCAAGTTTCCCCGCACGTCCCTCGTGCACGTGGGTGCCGCAGCAGCTGTGCGCCCGGCGGCGCCGGCGCTGCGCTCCGAAGGCCTGGCCGGAAGAACAGAGCGAGCAGCGGGCAGAGCTCATCCCCGTGTCCGTCCATGCTGGCTGCGGGGCCTCTGGGCCCTGCTGCTCCCCATGGCTTAGCTGGCCTGGAGACCCATCCACAGCTCTGTGGTGGAACAGCTCGGTCCTGATCCTGTGTTTCGTGTTTAGGTTCGAGGATCTGACTTTGCCTGAACTGGCTTGGGGTTTCTTTGATGGCCAGGGAGGATGTGCCTTTTGGCAAGAGGAAACATCTCTGCACCCGTGGGTGCTTCCCCGGTACCACATTACCTTCTGAAGGTACAACATTACCTTCTGCTCCCTGAGGGTACGAGGAGCTTTGTGTCCTCAGTTCCTGCCGCAGAACTTTGGTCTGGTGGCTTTCAGCACTTCTCAGAAACAGCCTCTAGACTGTGGACCTCATCTGGTGGTCAAATAAAGCTCCTGTAGACACCAGTAATTTTGACCGAGGTGGGCCCTTTGCATTACCCAAATGGCACAATGTTCCAGTGTGCAGGGAACACACTTGCCTAAATCCTTAGAGAAACAAGGTGCTCTACAGTATACATAGCATGGAGATATTGCTTCCAAATTCAAACCCACTTCTACACAGAACTAAGACAGGCTGTTATGTTGAAATGCAAACCTAAATGGCTGATAAAACCTACTGTGTGATTTTTCTTTGTTACATGACTTTTCTTTTATTTTTTATTTTACATACACTCAAATCATTTGTACAAATTCAATACAAAATACCTAACAGCAATCTTTTTACTTAATACCTTGCCAGGTGCCATATTTTGTTCTCTTCTTTTTATATGGATATTACCTATTCTTCTAAGAATTTAACAAGACATTTCATTAAATCACTAAAATGCAATTAACGTAGACGGAAACAAACATTTGATAAATATAGATTTACTTTTAGAGTGTTCATATATACAGTAATTTTCTTATAATGTTGTTTACTTTGATTTAAACTGTGGTTATATCTTTATCCTGTACTTTCTGTGGGTTTAGAAAAGTGGAGTCCTTTTTCTCCTTTTTAGCTTGTTTTCAGAATTTGAAAAACGGAGATACAAAGGGGACTGTGGCAGCTGAATTCTCTTTCATGTATGTCCAGACCAGGTGAAGCCCAGCATAATGTACTGTAATGTGTCTCTTCAGTTCTCTGATACAATGACCTGTGCATCCTCTAAATCCCCCACAGAATGCACAGACACACATTGATTGAGGTGAGAACGGACTTAAGTATATATTGTTCTTTGTAGCTCGGAAGAATTGGCACTTTTGCCAAATGCGAGATGATGTGGATTGTAATCTATTGAGATATGAGTTCCGACTGGGCCCTGTTAAACATTGCAGGAATGACTAAAGATTTGTCTGGAGTAAGTTTTTTTTTCTCTCCTTTTTTTTTCCTCAAAAAACAAACAAAAACTTTCTCATAGTTTCTGACACTGAGCAGTTCCACTAACTGTAGTCATCATGAAAGCACCTTTGTGGTAAGAGCCTCTTGCGGCCGGCGGGGTAACACGATACCCGAAATGCAGCGCTGTCGTTGTGGCCATGGGGGGAAAGTTACTCCGGCTACAGATGGGGGAACGATGGGATCTTCACCCTTCCTAATATTTTTTTTTCTGATTTTTAATTTTTTTTTTACTTTATTCTGTGACTGTAAGTAACAGATGGTAACTGTTGGATGGATCTGTAGTTTAAATTTGGTGGATACGACAACTTATTCTCCTGATTACAAGAAACAAAACTGAGGCTGATGGGAGAGAGAGAGAGAAGGGAATTATCAAGCACAGATAATCCAAAATCGCTACTTACATCTATTTCCATGAGATTGCCTGTCTGTTATAAGAAGATGGGGGAGATATTTTATTTTATTTTATTTTATTTTATTTTATTTTATTTTATTTTATTTTATTTTATTTCCACGATAGGAAAGCAGTAAGGCAGTGTTCTGTTTATCTTATAGGTCTTGGTGGTAAAAGAGTAATTTAAATGCCTACTCTTTTGTTTTGTAATAAATGAGAAACAAGAGCACCAATGCTTCAGTAGAGGAGGTGGAACACTGTTGCTTTTCAGAAAATCAGGAAAAAAAATATGTATTTACATGCACTCCTTAGAGACTTCTACATGCTTTGAGTCTAATTTTTAGTTTAACATACTATGTATATAAAAAAATTTAAAAGTATCAAATTTTAAAAATGTAGTTTTAATTTATTTTACTTGGATTGTGCTGTAACCTGTATGTTTAGATAACATCTTTTTACTTTAGTATATAAGATGGAAACCTTTGAACAGTGGTATGTTAAGTGAAATCTTAGAGAAGAGAGTTGTAAGTGGTGTTTCATTGTGTTCACAGCAATAAGACAGCCAGATTGTTTTCCCTTAATTGCTTGGTCTTGTGCTAGCACATGTGCCTTGGTATGTTCTAAAATGTCTTACCAAAATGTTTAAATACATTTCAGCAAATCTGTTTGAACTCCATATTTTATTTCTTCTCCAGGCAAAAGAGTATTGGTTTTATATTTATATTTCACTCAGAAATTTCTACAAGGGAGATTCCAGATTAATCAAGGAATAATCCTTCATGCAAATACCATATGCTTCACATGCAGCTTTACGGATGGTGAGGAGCATATTTCCTCATACACAGAAGATTGACATGGAGAACCTACCAAGAAGTCTGGGCTGAAGAGCCGCAGCTCAGAGCTGGGACTGCTCTCTGTGATTCTCCAGGACACCAGTCTACCCAGGTGAGTGGCTTTTTTGTTAAGATTTCAGTGGATATGTAGTAATTTAGGCTTTTAGGTTTTTAAGATAGATGCTTGCCTTTTAGTACTTGAAATGAAAACTTTCTAACTTATGTTTTCTTTTAGTTGACTTTCTTGGCTTAATTAATTAATTTATTTTTAAAATAAAACAAAATTAATGTAAACAAATCTGAAGAAACCTGAGTGAGATAAAGCAGGTTCATATAGTCCCTATTGTCCAGAAGCTAGGGAGCTTGTATACCTTTTATTTTTTTTCTCCCCTTGTGGGGCATTTTTTTCTTTTTTTCTTTCTGTCTGAATGTATCCACTAACTAGTTTAGAGCTTCAGGTTGTTCAGGTTGTAAGAAGCAAAGCTTACATCATTTAACTTCTATACTTGTTTTCACACATGTGTTTTGCCCCATAATCAAATAAAAGTGTCCTTTGATATTTGTGTGTAAAGACTGATGATTAATACAAAGAGGTTGGCTCGTCACTCCAGAAGATTAGTATTACCAAATTTTCATCAAATCGGCAAATTTAAGAGCAAAAAAATCTTTCAATATTCAATTCAACAAGGTAGCATGGTGATGTCTAGCACAGTAAGAAACCAGTAGGGGAAATATCTGTCCAAGCTATGGCATTTGAATACAGAAATACGATGGCAGGAACTGAGTTTCAAATATCTCTCAGTTTAAGAAACGGAATGAAAAACCTGGGTTGAGAGATCTTCTGACTTTCAAATATAGGTGCATAGGGGAAAAAAATCTGCTTGACCAATGACCTTCTCTCTCTATATATACCTAAAGTTGATCCGGAGAAACCAACACACATTCCCTGTTTTGTCGGCTACAATTTTTGGAGCCTACATTTTCCTCTTAAGGAGACATTAAAAATGTATGTGTCTAACACTTTTGTAGCACTCAGTCTGGATGTTGTCAATGCCATCATTCCATGGTTTAGGCTAGTCCTGTATGAGTTGTCAATATTTCTGTTTCAAAATCTTCCTCATTAAAAGTGGTGCAACTATGGCAGGAGTTAGTAAGACTGGATACTAATACAGTAATGTTAGGTGACAGGTAGCCAAGTGTCAAAATAGTCCATAGACACTATAGGCTTCCATCAAAAGATGATTGATATAGGGTTGTAGATGTATTTTCCAGCTACCAAAAACTTCTGCTCCCCAATTAATAATCAGGTTGCTAGCTAATAGAAAAGACAATGAAAAATAATGTAGAGCTAATGTATCTTTGTAAAATTATTGTCATATCCCTCTTTTCTTATGCTTCATGTTGAAATGCATGCTTTAAAACAAAAAAAGAAAAAAAAAGAAAAAACAAGCTAACCACCTTAAAATTTGAGTGCATTTTGTGCTGTCAACAGGAGAATAGAAAGAAAAATTCCACTTCTTGCCCCACTACCCCCAAACAGACAGGTTTTTCCTCACTTTTCTACAACCTATATCAGCACTTGCAGAGAAAACAAAATTTGTACAAGATCACTCACAGGTTGCAAGAACACATATAGCCAACCTGAAAACAAAGTCTAGGATAACTGAACTCAGCCAGCAGCTCAGCGCTCCTTTCCTTTCCAAATAAAAAAGCTAAATAAGATATTAGTGGAAGGGCTTATGGGGCATGCAACCACACTGAGGATAAAGAAATGTTTGGCAGTATAAGAGGTCAATATATAACTTGGAGGGTGGAAAGGAAAAGTGATTATAAAATGTCTAGGCTATCGTCATCTTTCTTGAAATATTTATTTAAGAGAATTCTAGAACAGGTGTCTAGCTGAAACATAAACAGCTTTACTTTCCACTCTTTGATAGGAAGTGAGCAGAAACAGCTTCTGGAGCTTTTCCAAAGCCTGAAAGCTGTCCTTCGCTCTACCTTCTCTAGCTGTTTCAGAGGGATGCTTTTGCCAAGAGAAGTCAGATGAAACAGTAGTGCATTCACTTTCAGTCTCCACAAGCTCTGCAGTTCAACAGAGCAAACTCTCCTCTACTGTGTCGAGCATTAGATGTGTAGAAATGAACTGTGTAAAAAAGTCAAAAAAGTTAGGCAAAAAACCAAAATTGTGAACATACAGAATAATGAACATGATGGGTTCATGCATTGCACTTTTTGGAGTAGCAGCCTCTTTTCCTCAGTCGTAGAGAATCAGAAGACAACAGAGCTTCTGTTTCCTGTTTTTGCAACCTATATGTGGATGCAGAGAGGCTGGATGGAGATGCCGGGATGGGGAATGGTATCAGAATCCATCCATACAGTGTATGCAAGCAGAGTGGATGTGGAGCACAAACGAGGGTTTTCCTTTGAAAATACCTGTTGAGGTGCCGCGGTACAGAAGACACTTCAGAAAATGGAAAAGTGGCAAAATTGACCTCGGGGTTAGTTTGCTGAGGCTGTTCAGCTGCCTCACTTGCAGCAACTTTCCCCACAGCTGGGGCAGGTTGAGAATTAATCTGAGCTCCTTGAAAAGGGAGCCTCCATTTGCTGAAGTCTTCCGTGATCTGAAGTGCTGGAATGAGCCAGTAGGCTACTGAGCTGATTTCAGGCAAGTTGTTGTTATGTAAAATAAGTGATATCTCCTGTATGCTGAAGTTTTCCAAGGTGGAGGACAAAACACAATGGAGGATGTGTTTTCACATGCCCATCTGTAGGAAGGCATTGGTACTTTTTGTTGTATCTGGAAAACATCAACAGGTATCACTTCTCCCAGGGAGTTTATTTAGAACTGGATGTTTGTTTTCCCACAGAGCAAGGGAGCAGGTCAGTTATTAAATATTTCTCCATGATTTTAGTTTCTATGATTATTTAATACAGTCTCTAAACTGATTTTTTTATATATTTGGATTGTAATATTAAAATCAGAGTAGTGGGTATGTGTGTCCTTGCTCCCATGAAGACAAGGGTACTTTATACACATGTGTGACTTCTCCACACTCAGAATTTAACAGTGTATATCATCTCTCTTTTCTAAAAGCTAATGGATGCACCTTGATTTCACCTTCTATTATTCTTGGAGCAATATTACCATTTCTGAAAAGCTCAGTGTTGGACATATAAACTGCTGAGATGTAATATGTGTTAAAGATATTTTAAATAGCTTTTGAATAAAAAAGCAGTGACTAGTTAACCGTTTTAACTGTCCTCCTAGCATATATTCTCTGCTCATGGCCATGGCATCTAAGTCTTTATTAAGACTGCAATTCAGAAACATGCTATATCTTTTTACTAGATTTTCCTAATCATGAGGTAAGGTGAACATTTTTTTTTTGCAGTTGGGAAATATAAGTGACTCTTTTTAATAAAAAAATAGCTACCTTTCTGTAAATGCAGATAACTTTATGAGCTATCTCATAAGTTTAAGTATCTATTTTAAATACCTAAAATTTACCACTGCATTGAAACAAAGTTGCATGGCAGTACATGTTTTAAAAAAACATGTTTAAAAACATGATATTGTTTTTAAAAAGAGAAATGTAAATGTAAATAATGCTTCAGATGACCTCTGTAGGAATCTGGCATTACCATAAGAATCTCTGGCCTTGCTGTGCTTAGGAGATGGGTTTTGTTGGGAGGCGCCACAAAAGCATTTTTCCTAAGCAGCTACTTGCTCTTGGTCACTCAAACCTCGTGTGGGACTGAGCTGTCGGTGACTGACTGGAAAATAGGAGAGAGGAGATGCAAGTTGCTGGTGTTACAAATGAGGAATGAAATTGGATCTATTTTGCCCACTTTGCAATCAGCCATTATGTATATGTTTGGACTGCAAAACTAATCTGGTAGTTTTCAGATCCAATCAGATTAATGAAGTAGCAGAATTACTTGTGTGATTCTGTATTACAATCAATTTAGTAAATAGAAGGAGAATAAAATACGTAATTTTTTATAATACTTCTTTAATTCTGCAGGAATTAAACCAGTAAAAAATGTAGATTGAACTTTGTTTTAATTGGTTTATGTTTAAAGATTCTTTGATCAACGATAACAGTAATATATATTAACATGTTGCATTTTAAAGTGATGCTGCCTTTCATTAATCAAGTGTCTGTATGGTTGATTAATTTGAACAAGGTTTAAATTGCTATGAAAATTTATCATTCATAGCCATGATCTCCATTTACATATATGTTAATTATTGTAAATGTAATCTTTTTCCGAATCCTCTGGGCTGCATACTAAAAAGACACAGTGATCACAGTGAGTGACTACTTTTCTATTACAAAGTGAACTCTTACCAGTGTTCAGTAAAGTCTGTTTCAGTTGTTAAAGATAGGCTAAAAACATTAAAACATTTTATGCTCAAGGCAAGTTCAAATACTGTAGATGCCTCTTCCTTTTCAAATTATTTCTTTATTCAATGGCTAGAACATTTAAGAAAATGAAACTAAGTACAACTAACCACTATAAAATTAAGTTCTGTCTCTATGGGCTAAAAGCGAATTTTCCTTCTTACTCTGTAACTTTCTCCATATTAGGTACATTATTAATAATCATGAGAGAGGCTTTTCCATATTTCTTTTGAAAAAGAATGACTTGAAGAAGTTACTAAGTCTTAAAAACTCTTTGTAATACAATTATAACTAGTTAACTTGTAGAAGACAGATATCTCCAAGGTTTGTAGCCTTTTAACGTGACACAAAATGTCTCTGTACAGTGGCTGTAAAATAGCCATAATTGTGTTCCTTTGGCTAACACAGAACCACATTGACGCCTATATTTAATGTAAATAGACATACTTGATCTGCTGCCATTTTTTAAAATGCTCCAGCTTAAGATGATAGTCCTTTGCCTGAAACTTTTGGCATTTGTCATAGTTAAGAATTTTATCAAGGTTTAAAGAGCGAGAATGTTTTGTGAAACATTTCCCACAATGTTATACAAAGAAAATGCATTGTCAGGAAATGGTTTTCAGATATGAAACAAAGTAGCTTTCTTTCAACAAATAAGTATTATGGCTTTTATTAAAAAATGCATATCAATAGAAACTGATTACTCCCAATTAAATTGGGTTTTGGTCTTGATATTGCTATGAATTCTTTTTTTGGCATTCCTGGGAATTGACTTTCTTTTTCTTATTTAATTATTTATTTTGCTTATTTGCTTGAAAAAGGTTAGGGCCTTCAGCATATGCTTGTATTCATCTTTGTTAGAGCAGGATCTCTCCACTTATCTTTTGTGTATGACCTGGTTTCATCTAGAGGATGTTAAATTGATTCTTATGCTTTTTGTTTAATACTGGCTTCTATTTTTTGTTATTTTTATATTTTTAAATTAATCTTTTAATTACATAGTTGGGAAAGGGGCTGTTTGTAGGTGCATATTAAAAGATTCCTTTATTCCTATTAACTTTCTATAATTTTCTGTTTAAATGCTTAGTATTTACATAATATATTCACCACAGGACCAGCCTCATTTCTTAGTCTCAACTTAATGCAATTAAAATGTCTATCTGGAAACCTTTGCAAGCATAGCACCTTTCCTCTACCTGACTGAGCAGTTTTCAAGGCACTTATTTTGCAGTTTTCTTTTGGACAGTCTGATAATGAAATAGAGAGTTTGGAGTTCCAATCTGTAAACAGACAAAGTGAAGCACATTTGTAAAAAGCAAATCAACCAATTTGCACATGTACTTCTGGTCAGCATCTAGAAGAAAACACTCATGTGTATTTATATGCAATATTTTCATATAATGTCTTTCCAAAATCTGAACTGTCTGGGTGAATACCAAGCAGATAGAAATCACTTTTTTTTTTTTTTTTTTCTCTACAGTCATGGTGCCTATGATGCCAACAGCTCTTGTGCCACAGATTACTTAAAATCTGTGATGTCTAAATCACTTTTGTCTCCTATATTTCGGAAATATGAATTCACATTGACAGAATGATTTTGACAGAATTCATTGCAGCAGGATAGGTTTAATGGTACTCTGGATGTAGAAGCAGTAATATGTAATGCACAGTCTGTTGCATTTCTTTATAGAGAAAAAGTGGTGATAAAAGACTTCTGTAGATTATTGAGAGCCTAAGTTACTGTGTGGCAGCAGTTCCATCTGCCATATTGACCTGACATTTTTTTCTTTTTCCTTTCCTGAAAACACCGGATATTTGGGGAATTCATCTTAAGCAAAGATATGTATTTTCAGGAAAATAATTATTTTAGCTGAAACTTTGTAAAATATAGAAGTAAAATGTCATCAGATTTGAGAAACTTCAGGTCTTTTGTTTGAAGTTCAGTGAATTTAGAAGAAACTGAAGTAAAGACTTACAAAGAAATATCAGAATTACCGGCAATAAAGGCTGACTTCATTTTGTATGCTTTCATTGATAAATTTCTAATCAATCAGAAGGATAGGAAATATCACAACTTGGTGTAACTAGATGTACTGGAAAACCAAGGTATTGACTTAATTTTTGTTGACCATTCCTTGTTTCGTAGTTTATAGTTGCATTGACGTTGACTTTTATATGACTTAACAAAAGATAAATTTGCATACGATGTTTCTCCTGTGAACAGAAACTACTAGTAATAGCCTGGATAGTAGCAGTGATGTTTAAGCTTAATGCATTCCAAACATTTTTTAATACAGTTCTTAGATGGACGGAAAAGTGTGTGGATGTCTTTTTGGCACCTAACGCATAGCCTTTTAGCTTGGATAGGACTGTGCAAAAGTTGGGTGAGCCTTGGTGCCTGTGGACTAAGTGGAACTTCAAGTTTGTTCTGCCTTAAAAGTCTTTCTCCATCTGAATCACTGCCATTTGACCAACCTGCACTTTTCCGTATCTGCAGCCATGTAGCTTGCACGGTGACAACCCCCATTAATGTAACCTGCGTTGTTATTCATGCAAACCCAAACCAGTCCATCCTGAAGGGCTTGCAGGCCATGGATTATGCAGGCCATGGTAACTGAACTGGTCTGTGGGCATATAAGGACGCAATGGTGAGCAGGGCACAAGGCAGCAACCTCAACTTGGTGACTAGGACCCAGATATGATGCCGAGCCAAGTTGAGGCTTATGGGAATATTTGTAAACACATACAGGGAAGCTATTCATGCTTGGACTGTTAGTACTAAGAAGGAGAACGGCTTGGAAGAAAATAAAATGAAGGTTTTCTTATTGAAGCTGGTATTGAAAGAAGGTTGGGTAGAGTAGAGGTGGACTTGAGAGTATTAGTCTCAACAAAAGAGAAGACAGCACAAGTAAATGGTTCTGATTCTGTGCGACGGAGAAAGATGTTACTAGTAAGAAGAATTGTAATGGAGATGTAAAGTGTTAGGATCTTTGCAACGTCCTTCCTAATGAAAAGAAGCAGAAAGGGTCACTTTTGCTTTAGTCACAGAAAGGCAAGGTGCATTGATTAAGATGAACTTTTATATAATTTGCTCTTATATTGGATCTTAGATATGGCCTTTTACCCCCATATGTAAAATGAATCTGCAAGACTTTGTTGTATCTTCAGTACCAACATGTTGGCCTGAGGTCAGATGATGCCCTCCTCGTTCATGTGAGTGACAGTGTCTCATTATGCTCTACAGTAACTGAGAACACGGGTTATTTACAGGAGGAGATTAAAACTGCCTATGTACTGGTGCACTGCAGTTCCCCATGTGTTTTACAGGGTGCAGGTGCTGCAGCTGCTGAGATGTTAGTGTCACCAGCAGGAGCCAGGTCTGGGGTCCAGCAGTGGTGCTGTGATACTTGCAGAGAGGCTGGGCTTGAGGTTGTGCTTTGGTAGACTTCTCTGTGCAGAGGGTTTTGGAGAGGAGTGAAGGAACATGCACAAATCCTGGTGCCTACCAGCGAGGACATTGTCAGTAGGAATAGATGTGCTGAAGGGGTGATTGGAGCTGTGGGAGGAGAAAAAGGAGAGGACAGCAGGGAGGGATGACACTAACAGCTGTAACATACTTTATTTGTTGGAGAATGGGCATGGAAGTGAAGGAAATGTATTCACCTTCTGAACCCATTTCTCCTGTTCTCCTGAGGGCTTTGAGTACACTTTGAAAGGACTTACTTGAAAACTACTCTAAGGAAAGAGTTTCTGTGTTAAAAATGTATTCTTTTCATTTTTTCTATAATAGAATCTGCCTTAGTTTCTTTAGGAGATTGTGCTTGTTATTAAATCTAAACACAATAAACCTAAACAAGGTGTAATCTATTTATGTTTCTTCTTATTAAGAACAAGAACAAAATAATGAAATCCATCATCTGGATTCTAGCTAATCTATGTAGCATTTAAAGATGTATTACTTTCAGGACCATTTCTTTCTTTCAATAAGAAAGGCTGCTGCTGACTAACTTAATTTGAATAAATACCTCAACATTTTTCTCTTTGTTAACGATCATTTAAACATCCTTTTTTATTGATTCGTTTTTTACAAGAGAAAGAAAAAAAGGCAGCTAAAGAGCAGTGGAAGGACTACATATTTCACTTCTCTAAAGCCTAATTTCTTTTCTTGAAGGGTAATAGTCTCCGATTTCTAATACAACCTAAAAATTGGATTGCTGTGGCCTTCTCGCAGCCTCTAAAGGAGCTATCGGGGGTGTGAGCGCAGCCGCGCGCGGCCCCTGCTCCAGCCCTGGCTCTTCTCCAGCGGGGAGGACGCAGTGCTGAGCGACTGCAAAACTGGGCCCCTGCTAAAGAAACTCATGGGGTGGGCAGGCAGGAAGGGCAAGTATCAGGAGCTGGGTTTCTCCTGCCTCCCAGTCACCTGCTCTATTTGCCCACGTGCAGGGTGTCCCCCGACTCAGCACCGCGCGCGGGGGGTGATGGGGCAGCGCAGGCCAAAGCAAAGCCGGACCGGACTAGCGCTAGGCCTGGTCGCTTTGGGAGCCTCCTTTCAGGAGGTGGGGGCCTTCTCAGATGTGTATTCACGTTAGCTACACCCACCAGCAGGAATGGAGAAGCTGTGTTGTCTTCTGTTGATATTTCCCTTACTCCTGCATGGCCAAACTTTGCTGGGAAGAGCCACCCCCCACCACACACACACATACACCAAATAATAAAAATCTCTGTACATTCTCCAACCCTACTTTACATATTTTCCTCTTCTAGGACATCTGCACTCTGCATAGTTTTGTATTCTCCCCTCACCCTTTTCTCAGCTGCTCCATGTTTTTATGTCTCTCAGGAGGGGTTAATTCTTTACAGCTGCGTCCTGCTTGCCAGGAGTCTCACATGTGCAAATTATTAATCTTTTCTATTGCTACAGTAACTCCCAAGGCTTTAAACACCCCCTACCTAAAACTGGCCCTTTTCCAAAAAACTTTTCGTATTTGCTCTTTAAAAGATAATTTGGTCCCCTGCAGGGTTTGCACTGTTATTTAGCAAAATTGCCTAAGTAGAGTTCCTTATTTTCACATAATAATTTACAAATTGGAATTTAATTTAGAAATTTAAATGCCAGAGTACTGAATTTCTCTGGTTGTTGTACAGTCGATATGATAGTTTCTTGTCTTCTTTTCACAAAGAAAACAGTATGTTTTTTCTGTTTTTGTTTTAATATTCAATCTTGAATAATGTGTGCAGTTTAGTGATTGTAATGATAATGACGTGAAATGCAATCTGTAATGTCAACCAGTGTAGCTAGTCTTCCTTTTTAGGAGATACAGAAGCTGATTCTTAAATATGGAATGACTTGAGTGAGTGAGTACAGATAGAATGTCCTAAATTTATGCTTAATAGGAGGTTGAAGATACTACATTAATTTACCCCCACTTATTATTTTTTTAATTTAGAATTTTTACCTCAATGCAGACTGTCCATGGTTTATATCAAGACAGGTGTGGACATACAAACATATATTGTGTAGTTCTCTTTGTGCAAATCTGTGCACAAATGCAAGTACATCTGTCCACATATGCATATGCACTCACATGTCCCCACGCATGCACACACAGCCACACACACCCCCTTGGTCTGGCCTGGGATGACTGATGAGCTGGCATTTTTCACTACCCACTGTGTTTTTGTTCCTGTGTGTTGTCCTGACTTCATATATATTTCTCAGCTACTGATTGGATATTATTATGACACTTCCAAGATTCCCAATAAATAATTTATTTTGAAAGTTAGATATGTCATAATAAAGCATTAAGACACTCCAGGCAGTGCATTTCTGGGTGATTATATGCCTCCAGTGGTATTATAAGGCACAGGCAGAGGACTGAGTGATTTTAAACACCTGACAAGTGCAATAATCCCCGAGAACTGCATGGCCTGGAGCATCTTACTGCTGTTATGAAACAGAATTTATAAATAAAAATTGGAAGAACAGCCAAAGCTATTTATTTATTGGGCACTATAGCACTGATATGACATCACTGAGGACCAATCAGTAACCTCTAGTTAGGCTGACTGTTTAACACTCATTTTCCTAATGTGAACAATAAAACTAATTCTTCGAAGAAACATTAAACATTTTGAGTTTAATGTACACAAAGGAAATTTAAAGGTGGGTTAGCTGCAATTCAGACACATGATCTGTTTAATATATACAGAAAGCCTCCCTGTAGGCCAATTAAAAAAACCTTCCAAACAATGCTGACTATTAATTCACATAGTGTTTGTGACTCAAGTGAGTTAAATTTTAACATCTCAGATAAGAGGAGGAGAATGAGATTTCATTAGGACAATAAGCGGATATGAATTGCATTTTGTCCGCTGAAGGAAATTTTAAATAAAGCTTTTGGCAGCAGAGGGGTTGTGGGAGATGTAAGAATGCTGTTTGTAGATTATTTTCTCATTAGGAGTAAAATTCCTGGATAAAGAAGTCTAGCTCTGAATACTATAATATGTATATCTAGTAACTGTGGTGCTGTAGGAATGTGCTGCAGCATGAAGTGGTAGCATCAAAACTGAAGTTAAACAAATATTGTGCTAAAGGAGAGACAAGTTTTTCTTTTTACCTTTTTTTTTTTTTTTTTTTTTTTGGCAGGGGGCGCATACATAAAAATAGAACTTCAGAATGTCATAGCTAACACATTTAGCTGCTGGACATTGAAAGACTGTCCTGTGATTTTTTTTTTTTTTTTTCAGTCTGAGGCTGGGAATCCATCAGTGTAATCAAGAGTTGTTACTTTCTTGCATGCCATCACAGCTGTCCCCAGCACAGCTAGGGATGGTTTTGCTTTTTGCCTCTATGGAAGCGAAGTTGGATTTGCATTCATAACAACCTAAAGATGTGGTAGTGACAGGAGAGAAGGTATAGTAGAGATTTCATGCTGCTGTGCTACTGATAGCATACATGCTATGAGATTCCTGTCTGGCCTGTTTCTTTAGCCTGTTGAGGTCCTCCTGAAGAGCTAGCAGCACAGCTATCTGGATTATCAGCCTTTCCTCTCCATTTTGTATCTTCTGCAAACTTGCAGCGCATGTCCTCTGTCCCATCCTCCATGTCACTAATGAGGAGGTTAAGCAGTATTGCTTAACCTTGGGTACAACATTTTCATGACCTCTGTTGTCCGTGTTGTGCTGCTCCCTTTGCTTGTCAGCTCAGTTTACTAGTTCATCACTTGACTTTGGGTCGTCCTCTCCTGCTGTCACTCCTGGTTCAAAGCTCTCCTGGTCAGCTTGGCCAGCCTCCTGGCAAAACTGCTTTACTCGGTTTGGTCAGCTCTATTCCTTCTCCTCTTAGCCATCCTCACTCCTCACAGAGGGTCCCATGGTTGTAAAAGCCACATCCCTGTTGTGAACCCCAGCTGTGAAAGCAGTTGTTGGACCCAGAGGATCCATCCCCTTATTCTCAAGCCCTTCCCCTCACTGGCAGCATTGATTAGAAAACTGCCTGGGCCCCCATGCCCTTAACCCTCACCCCCAGAGCCATGTAGATATTCAAGATAGTGGCAGCAAGAAACCTAAGATGCATATTAAGGGAAAAATGTGACCCAAGTGCCATATGCTAGTTATATTCTTCCCCACTCCATGTGTGGATTCCTATTTCTCTTAAGTCAGATTCAGTAAATGTAATGGAAGAGCCAGTATAATGCACCCTGTGTATGTGATATACCTGCAGTAAAACAGCCACTCTTTTCCTGGAGAATACTTTGAACAGGAGCTGACCCACTGGAATACCAGAATGGCTTAATAGCAATAATCTGTGTTTGCACAGATAAGAAGTATCACTTGTGCTTTATATAGCACACCAAGGGGATGCGCACATATACACATGTGGGCCTAAATAAGCATGACTGCAAGATTATGTCTTTATTTCTAATATATATTAAAAATACTCATGATTGTTTCACAGTGTAGACCATAAGGTAACTGCTCACCTAATGGCTGCAAGATCAGATATTGCTTTTTCTGAAATTTCTGATTAACCATGAAGAAAATGATATGGTTGTAAATTATTTGTATTGATATACAACCCTGAATTCATTCAAATAACACATTAGACCAGACTGCAATCTAAGAACACAGAAACTGCAATGCCAGAGCAGACCAAAGGTCACGATAGCCTGGTATCCTGTCTCCAAATGCAGCCCGCACCAGATGCTTCTGAGGAAAGTGTGGCACCTCTAGAAGGAATGTAATGGAGCAGTTTTCCCATGAGAAAGGATATCTTCCTTACTCTCATTACCAATGGTTGTTTTGTACTACGAAACATTGAGAGTATTCATTGGTCTGAAATTTTTTTTTTGTAACAGTTACTAATGTGGTTAAAAAAAAAAGTGTCTTCTTATTGATATACTTAATAATTTCACTTTTCAGTCTGATAAGCCATTTTTCCCTGGATGAACTATCTTTACAACAGTGAGTTCCTCAGGTTAATTTTATCTTCAGTTAAAAAAAAATGCTTCTTAAAACTTTATAAAATTTATTATAAAAATCCTACATCTTTGCTCTACACATGTAGTGTATCAAAATGGAAACCGACAGAATTCAAAGATTGTAGCGCACATTCCTTCTGGTTTACTTTTTCACAACTGATGGAATAAAAAAAAATATATAAAAATACTATTGTCCTAAAAGCATGAAGATGTTCAGAGAATATTATTCCCATGGAATTCCACATTCTGCACCACTTGCGGTGGTTAGAACCTGATTCCTTTACAGTCCATGGGCAAAGATGAAAGATTTTATGCCATTGTTCTGTAATAGTGAATCATCAGCTGAATTTAAAATTCAAGGGAGTCGAAGGCTTTTTTGCATTATCCCGGGCACAGTGCTTGAGTTTCTATGTCTTATGAAGATGGGCCTGGATCTGATTGTGAAGGACAGTTTTAGTGTGGCTGCCTTAGTCTTGTGTCCCTCTGTGCACACAGACACACACACAGACACACACACAATTTTCTTAGCTCATTCCAGCCCCTATCATCCAATTAATGCAGTGCTGCTCATAATGAGGGTGGGCAACAGGGACAATATGCCAGCAAGCTTTTCTGTTCTGCAAAGCAAGTCCATCGCTCCCGCAGTGTGCTAGCTCAGTGCTGCGAAATAATCCCTGGCTCTTGTTTTACCCTTCCCTTGGGGTACCTGCTCTGCCAAATGACCCCATCGTGCTTGGTGCATTGAGATTTTGAAACTAGCTGCTAACTACTGTGGATGCATTTCCTGACCTTACTGGTGGGAATTGAACCAAAGTCTCTCAAGTGCTGTAGGATCTAATTAATATGCATCTTATTCCAGGAAAGACTCATTACTTTATAGATATTTATATAAGGGGTATGTCTGCCATAATGGTTAATAACTATGAATAAAGTTTCATTTCTGATAGAGGAATAAAGCTTTTGTTTAGATATGGATTTTTAGTTTTATTAAAAAAATTAGAAAGTATGATTATGATAATCAGGTGAGAGTTCCAAATGATCATACAAAGTTCTTATTCTTGCCTTGAGTAATAGCTGGAATTGCCTTTCCATCCGCACCTAAAATTTAAAACAGGAGGGGGAACCTAATTTAAGAACTAATTCAAAGCAGCAGCAGTGAAAGATCCAGATAATTTTTTTACTCAAGATATATGAAACTTAGGGTGTCTGAGTACTTCCAATCCACTATCAGCATGGCAAGTAGAAGTGTCCATGGGAAGCGAGACTTGGAGCACTGTCCATCTATACTCATGCAATGGGGCATATTCATCAAGCTCTGTGCTGGTTCTGAGCAGAGGTTCTGGCGATGACAGTATCAGGGTTGACTTTGTGTCTTAGACTCAGACATCGGGCTAACTGAGACTGCTGAAGACTTTTTCCTCACGTTATTCTCCTGATTTTGCTTGACTATATTCCAGTTTGTGCCGAAACCATTTTCTGCCTCTGTTTGCACTGCCCATAGCAATAATGGAAATAAATGGAAATAGATGAGACCACCTGTGATGGCTGCACAGTGTTGAGATTGTGCACAGTACTGCTCCTCCTTACACATGCATGCCCTCATGTGCTTGCATTTCCCTGGGACACTCGGTGAGGGTGTCAAAGCTCTTTTAAGGAGCACCGGGTGCAAGGAGAGACGATGCAATCAGCACCAGCAAAGCTACTGGCTTTATGACTTTGTAACCAGCTCTCTGCCACTGTGAAATTAAGATAACATAAAAACACAGAAACGGTCCTTCTGGGTGAGGCAAAGGCTCGTCTAGTTCGGTACCACTGATCTGTCTCAAACAGTAGATAACCAGTAGTAGTATGTTGTTACCCCTTACGCTCCTCCAGCATACAAGAGTTTTTAGGTCACGACACTTTGTGATCTGCATGTGTTTCTTGTAAGAATTCTTGGAATTCTCTTCCATGCACTTGTCCCATTTTCCCTCATGAGATATGAGCTTCTTTTGGCATATTCTGCTGGTGAACTCCACATATTTGCTCACCACTGGCTGAACCCTCTTTTTCTGACTTGGGATTTTGCTGTTGTCCCTTATGCTTTTGTACTGGGAGAGGCAGTGAGCAACCCGTTCCTGGGAATCAATATCCTTTCACTCTCTTATTGCTACTCATGATTTTGCAGAACTTTGTATCCATTTTTTTCCCTCCAGGTTGAGGTGCATTAGTGTACTCAGTTGTTCTTTGCATAGACACACTTTGTTGTTCTTGGCCTTTTCTGGTTCAAATATATCCCTTTTTAAAATAAGACCAGAGCTGAAGATATATTCAAAATGTAGAAGAATCATAGATTTATTCAAAGGCACAATGCTGGCTTCTGTTTTCTTTCTAACCCTTCCTAAAAATCCTAACATCTTATTTTCTACTTTGACTGATAATGAGCACTGACCTAATTCTTGCTTAGATCTATCATATATTCTTACTGCTGAATTATGCTTGTCAGCTTAGAATCCATTAACTTACATTTAAAATCATGATTTTTTTCCTGTGTGCATCAATATTTTTTTTATTCATAGCGAATTTTATCTACCATTACTTTCCCCAGCCATTCAGTCTTGTAAGGTTCTTCTGCAATTCTTTGCAGTCAGTCTTCATCCTCAATACCCTATATCTTGTAAATGCAGCAGTTTGTTTTTGTCTGGTTGGGAGAAAGGAGCTTGTCCCCAAGTGAGTGAAGATCTTCCTTTCTATGGATGCCCAGATGATATCTATCCAGTGGTCTGATGTTACCTCTCATTTACATTCCAGGATTATATGTTTAAGAACCCATCCTTGGTATTTTTAGCACGTAAGTTATGTTTCAGTGTTTTATTTAATACCTTTTTTCTAATACCTACAGTATTTTCACTTAATTGGGGATGACATCACTTGTTCAACAGTAACAAATTAGAGCCCATCTTGGGAGTATATTAAAAATCCAACTGTGGAAAAGGAGAGTTTCAACCTTAGGTGCTCAGATTTGATTAGCTCTCATTATAGAACGCCTTAAGTGAAATGATTTGGAACTCTGCCTTGCTCAGTTTTCCATATTCTGAAATTTTGTGTCACAAAACCCACTAGATTTGTGTAGGGACTAGGACTCCCTCTACAGAGAGTGAAGCCTTAAAGGGGCACAATATTTGAATTATCTCCGTATCTCTAGTGCTAGTCAGTCCTGATCATTGGGCAGGCTTATGTGTAGCAGCTTGGATTGCCTTCCCCATGTCATGCCTTTTATAAGAATTTATAGAGGACTTCAGTCTTCAGTGTTGTCAATTTGGCACCTTTTGCTGAGTACTAAATTCACCTTAAAAAAACATGTCTACACATTAAGGGTTCTATTCATGAATGACTAACACCTCATTTGCACTTGAATTTCATTCAGGTTAAATGGAAACATTGTGCAATGCTGTGGAATTTACACAAATTTGATATCCTTGAATACAGATTGCTGGTAATGAAACTGACACTTTGTTGTGCATAATAAAGATGCCCAGAAGCCAAAAGAGGATGGAGAATAAGAGAAAAAAAGGATCAGAGCTAGTCTGAATGAGCAACATACCCTTACTGTGGAGTGGGAAAGGGGAATGAGGAAATCAAAATAATTTTGCAACGTGTAGGTATTCCCTACAGCTCAGCCCCGGGAGCAAATAAAGCTGAGCTTTTGAAACTTGCTATATCTGGTCAGAGATTCAAGGTTTTCACAATCTTAGTTGTGAAACGTGAGTGGAGGAATCCATGCTGAGCAAAACTGAGTATCCTTCTTCTCATTTGAATTTGTATTCCTCTGAATCGCACACCATTGCTGAAGGAGTTTTCTCATACTGATCTTTCTAAGGATTCTCCTTTCATATATCACAGGTTTTTTGAGTGTGCAGAGGGAGGAGAATAGTCAAGCGTGGAATTTGACTCAAAAACTGAGTTTGTTTGTTTTTTGGTCATGAGGGCATTTGGAACACTATAGCTCTCCTGCTGAAAATACAGCAACTGGTCGTGCAGAAGGACCAGTTACGTAAGCTCTTTCTGTCTTTTTCCTTGACCTGTACAATGCCTAATGCAATCCCTCACTGATCCATCTTACTCTTCTAGGTGTGACAGGAATACGTGTAATAAGAATCATACAAAGTTGTTATAAAGTTTCTGCAATATTGGAGTCAGATGCATGTGATTTGGAGGAAATTAATTTAGGAGGTACCATGAAATCACACTATTATGTTCAAAAAACTTTATGTGAAATTGTTTGTCAATAGCCTTTAGGAGAAAGTTTTTTTGCTTACAAGAATGGTGACTCATTATTATTCTTTGTAAACTAGTAGTGTTCTTACGCTCAAATTACAAAGCTTTGTCCCATAGCATCCGTCTACAAGCAATACATACCTTTTGGTGATTGCATACTTCAGACAGGCTTGTCCCATAAGATAGAGAACCTGCTAGAAAGAATGATGTTTCTGATCAGGTCAGAGATTGACTGTTAAGTTTTTGTTGAGAATAAGTAGTTTAAGTCCATTTTAACCTGCTGTAGCAGTCTCTATTCTCTACATGACTGTCACTTAAATTGCACTTCCTTGGGCAATGTGTAAGTTTTACTACACCAGAAAAAAATAGTAGTTACCTTCACATATGGAAACTAGCAAAAGAGAAATCAGTGAAATGGTTAAGAATCCTTTTACTATCATGTACCTTAATCCTTTCATCTTCCCTCTATACCAGGCCTTTTTTTTCCAAGATATATAATACATTCAATTTTCTCTCTTCACTCGCGAACACATCTGAGAATTATTGTGTGGGGATAAAAAAAAAAAGAATCTGTTATTTGAATACCAAGTCACTGTAGACAAAGTTTGGGCTATGGCATCTGCTCAGAGGACAGATGGTTTCTCTACTTATTAGCAATCAACGCTCTAAGTTTTAGGAGTTTAAATGATCACATATAAGAAATGCTCCTCTATTCATTATATTTGTTTAAATTTCCCTGCAGAAATTCATCTGGGTTGCTATTTTAATTTCAGCAGGGCTGCTTGGAAAAGCAAATCTGAAGAAGAGGCTGGTGTAAGATACATATCATTATTACAAACTCACATAAGCGAGATCTGGCTTTGGAAGTTTGGCTCTTGTGACTTCAAAATTACCAAAACAAGCTGTACTCTGTGGAGGAAACATGTCAGAAATGTAATCCTATTCTTCTCTTCAAGTTTCATTCTTCAGAAATATTAAATAGACTGTAAACTGTTGAAGTTACCATGTGCTATTGAACTGCACCCTATATGGAAAACAAGCATTAAAGTGCATATATATGACCCCAGCAATCTCTACAAGTCATTTTCTAAACAACCCTGAAACCTTTGGCTCAGCTGCATTAACAACAGAAAGAATAGGAAGAATAGCAGGGGAACATGTCAACACACAAAGTTTTCTTGGTTTTTTTTTTTCTTTCTTTTTTTTTTTTTTTCCTCAAGCTGAACTTAATGGTATTCTGGAAATTCTGTCATGGTTACCAGTGCATTAACATTTTAAAAATGATAACTTGATGAGCTATTCAGAGCTTGACGATAGTATGCTGGTGAGTTTTAAGTTACAAGATATCCTCCTCTGCCGTGATAAAGAATAATAATAATCAGACAAAGCTTAGGTTATCAGCTTTCTCTGCTACAGTGCGTAGTGCGATTTTTCCTCTATGGTGATGCAACGTTGCGGTGATTATATCAAAGCAAGCAAACTTCAAGCTGAAGCTGCAAAAAATATAGGTAAGGTCAGTGATGGGAACTGCTAATACGATGCAGCTTCTCTGAAGCTGCAGAGAAGCCCACTATGAACACTACAAAGCAGAGGACATTTCCCTAGTCTTTGATTTCTTATTTTTGAAAGGTAGTAATAGAGCCAGCAGGTAACCTAAGACAATCAGGGAACATTTTAGCAGAGATGCTATATATCTGAATTTCTGCTATAACTTTATACTACCTATAAATTCCCTTGCTGCATGAAAAGACAAAAAGCTGTTGTAAATAAAATTAAGGTCTCTAGAGGAAGGTTGCCCAAGAAAGTGATTATGATGTGTAGCAATAATTTACCTGTTTCTGGTCATAGGCAGAAATTAATGACAAAGGCAAAAGCATTTAATGGTAATATTCAGTGAAGAAAGTACAACAATCTAGGTGTAAAAAAGCTGATTAGCATTATGCAGGAGTTTGCTAATTAGCAGAGGGCTCTAGCATAGGTGGAGGAAGAAGACACATTCTTTTCTTCCTCAGTTGGCTATGTCTGAAAAGTGGGACAAGCAAAAGTATTATCAAGCCATCTGATCTTAGATGAATCTTGTGCTTGAAAAGTCACACATTTGCAGAAAACGACTAAATTGATTCGTATTGCTGTGGGTTTAAAATGTCCAGGATAGACTTTGTTGTATAAACGTTTTCTAAAGGCAGTTTCATGATTTTGGGTCTTTTTCTTCCAGTCTCTTTCAGTCCTTGGATTATTTGACATGTCAAGATTGTTTATACCTTGCCTCAGTTTCCTCTTCTTTATGATTTAAGGGATGCTTAATCATTTGTTTTGTAATTTTATTTTCAGCACAGTGTCTCTGAAACATAGGCTGCAAATTAAAACAATTCTATTCCCTGCACTATGCAGAGGACTGACCACCATCCTTGAATTTTCCTGAGGTTGCCCTGGGAAGTCCAGCCCAGCTGCAGTCATTCAGCTGACCCCAGGCTCAAGATAACCCTTACAGCCCAGTTTTTATTTAGCCCAAGAACAAAACCAAGGAGGGGGATATGTGTTTTACATCCCTCCCTTGGCAGGGTCCCGAAGGAAGCACTTGAAGCTTGATGCAGTCCCAGTTTTCTCTATTGCCTGACTGATCCATTTGGGATGAAGCATCTCTAAGATTTTTCTCATCTGAAATGATTCACTTTTAAACTTCTTTCTCTCTGAACCTACTGTCATATACTCAAGGGCCCAAGAAGTAGCAGTAAGCTGCTTTTTCTTATTCTAATATTCCTATATGTGTGGTGTAAAAATCAGATAGCAGAGAAGGGATAAGCAGTGGAGGAGACCTTCATATTCACTAGAACTCTTCTTTTTACTAGAAAATGGTGTCAGACTATAGTAACTATTTGTTAATATGTACCTTAGCTGACTGGAGTATGTTTTTAATATGTGTAATAGCATTTTTTATTTATTTATTTTTTACATTACTTTCATTGTGTTAAGGATTTTATACTAGAGCCGAATAACTGAACAGATTTTATGCCAGTAATGAGTATGTGAATTTTAAATCTTGTTTTTCACAAACCCCTCTTTTCACAGGTTCTCAGGATGGCTGAGGGGAGCCGAATTGCCAGATTCACTTTTTTTTTTTTTTTTCCCCCGCATTAAAGTGAGAGAGAATTTGAGAATTTTTGAATATGTTAACACAAAACCTCCTTAAGAATGGGCATCCTGATGAAATTAATGCTGTTGAGGAAAATTTAAATGCAGGTTCCAAATTATCTAATGATAGACTTCGGTTATAGTTCCCTGTTAGTCCCCAAAAATCTCAATATCTCATTTGGCTTATTCTTTTAAATGACATGCTAAACTCTTAAAGCTGTGTTTTTAAAACACAAATGAGCATTTTTGGAACCATTTATCCTCTATGGAGTCATTTGCCTTACAGGATTCCTATTAGTAAGACTCCTTTTATCTTCAATACACACTGTTTTCTACAAAGTTTCAAGCAATTGCTCCTGTCAATATTCTTTCAGGGTTTGTTGGTCTCAGGCAACAGAGGCATCACAGCACGAGGGTTATTGGTATGTCCATTAGGATAAATAAATGTGCTTTACATCTCTATTTAAATAGTGCTGTGCTGAGTGAGCCTCCCAGTGCAGTACATCAGAGCGCTAATGTAGAAATAGAGACCACAGCAGTACTGCTACCTTGTCCTTTCTCGCAGTGGTGTCTGCACAGGCACTGTCAAGGCAGGAGCATGAGAAATGGTGCAGGTGTCTCTGCATCGCAGCTCTGCACGCCAGGGAGCCAGGCGATGATGGAGCTGGAAACGTGGGACTTCGTCTCACACTGGGCTTACCTAAAGTCATCACAGAAAAACAACTAGCCCCACTCAAAACCTACTAACCTAAAAGCTACTGGAGCCAGTCAGAAGTCACAACTGCGAGGAGACATGGAAAGCCAACCAAGTGCACAGAAGCTGACAAAAGGGTTTGGAGGAACCAGCCAACAGAGGCATGAAAAAGGTACAGTTACCAGCTCTTGACACCTCTGGTTAGAAAGGCAATGAGGGAACATTTCTAATGTTGTTGAAATATATCAGAATAGGAAGGATAAGTTGGAAAAATAGCAGTCTTCATGCTGCTCTTTGTCCCCTTGGGGATCACTGAGCACCTGGCAAAGGGGATGCTGCTGAGCTGGGGCAGACGGAAGGGACACAACGTCCTTCACTGGTGAAAACAGAGAAAAGCTGGGGCATTCAGTTCCCCTTTCAAAGATGCTCGTGGTCTTAATGAATTTTCGGTGTGTGGACTGTATGTCTGCTCGTGAGCAGTGACCCTTTGAGAGGCAAGTTTTGACTTTTGGCAAAACCCACTTGGTGTGGTCCTCTCATCCCATCTGTGAGAAAAGTAGTGTTTTACAGGGCTAGTGTGTGGTGTTAATGGATCCAAACCCAGCAGACTCATTTTTGAAATGCAGGTGTATGGTATAATAGCATATACAGATTTCCTTTTAATAGCACAGCTAGGAAAGCTCATGCTTTACAGAATACTTCATTAAAATGAAAAGGGCATCAATATTTTTTTTTCCAGATAAATACATATTTGAGTTTATCTAACAATATCCTTGTAAAATTAATTACAAAAACATATATTAGCTGAGCCACAACCAAACTACTCCTTGTTTACCTGAATTAGAAAAAGGATGATTAATGGTAATGAACATGTTACATTACTCATTTGTCAAAAAAGATCAATAATGTTAAACACCCCAGGAAAGTCACAAAGCTGCCCCTAACACTGTGCCAGCTTTGTGACCAAGCCTAGTAGGAAGCGCTGGTTTAAGGGGCCACCCCTCCCTGCCCCGTGCGATCTGCCTCCCCTGGGGCCCTGTCAAACTTGCAGGCTCCACAGCTGGGCTGCTTTAACACTTGGGGCTGGGGAGCGACCTATGTTAATGGCAGGAAAAAAAAAAAACTTGAAAATAAGGGTGGTAAAGTTTTGAATTCTTGGGTTATTTTGCAATTCAGATGACTTCGCGGGAGCGGGTGTAGCGACGCCAAGGCAGATCACTGATGTGCCAAGAGCGGCTGCTGCAGACGCCCTCGCTCTGGGCCGCGCGCTTGCCCCCGGAGCAGTGTTTCTCCTACGTTTTTGTGTTTCTGTCTGACTCGGTGTGGACTCATGGAGGCAACAACCACCAAGGAGCAATTAGTGCTCACCTAGGGAGAGCTTGTGTAGTCAAATCGAGTCATCCCTGAATCAGCACTGCGCCTGGCTCATATCCTGAGCGGAGACCTCATTTCTCCATCCAAAGTCTTGAGACGACGGGAAACAGTGAAGCCATGGAGCCCATGCATTAGTTTAAAAACAAGTAACACAAAAACAACTAGTTCATGACACGTGAATATATGGAAACCCTTTTTGACATTACATGAACACATAATCTGTAGATTCAAGGATTGCTTTATTCTGGATAGAGGAGTGGGGTGCAACCCTTCACACAGTCTTGCTGATTTTGTACTGATCCCCACTCTTATCCCCACTTTAACCTTCTGGCTCATTTTTCCCCACCGACAGTTTGAGTGCCTTGGTATTTAAATACCTTGGAGTGAAATTTCAAGTTCTAATTAGTGTTTGTAAAATGTTTTGGGTTACTTGGATCAAAGTGTGATATATTATTTAGTAATATTTATGACTGTGAGGTAGGTGCCAACATGTGCATGTTGCGGTGAACGCACTCATTTGTATTTCATTATCCATTACTGTTGTTATCTGTTTACATTGGTTATTTAGACTTTTTACAGCCTTGGTTTTAACGTGGATTGCTGTGCATTCCTATGTGGAAAAGATCTACTCGTATGCAGGGAATGGATGACTAATTCAGCACTCTGAATTAGACCTGCATGGTATGTATAAGGTTTTTTGGTCTGTATGCGCAAAAACGCACTCATATCAGACCAGATCAAGGGCACGTGCAGAGAAAGGGTCCGAGTTCTCACTTGTGATCTGAGATGAGTGGGCCTGGAAAATGTCATCAAAAGACATCGAGTGAAACCCTAGTCCTGCACATCAGGAAACTGGGAATTGGGGTGCACAAGAGCCCAGTGTTGGGCAGGAAAGGCCGACAAGCACTTCTGGTGCCGCCTTGTTCAGCTGATCCCTGTGAACAGCGCCCAGCAGACTGGAACAGCCCCACGATTCCCAGAGGAAGAATTTGCTGGTAGGAGAGTGTCTCCTGGCTGAGCATTCAGACTCTGAAGAATGGGATATCCCATGGTGGAAAGTGTACAGGGCAAACCCTTCTTGAGGTGGCAAAAAGATGCTAGAAGGAAATCTGAGGGAGGAAAGCCCCCATGTTCAGGGAAGCTGTGCGAAATCAAGGTAAGAGGGAAAGAGGACCTCACTTTGCACCATGCTGCAGGTGGCATCGCCTTCAGTTGTACAGACACCAAGCATTGTGAAAAGAAAAACAATGTTAAAGTGCAAGGGTGTAAATGCAACCTTTGATATGGAAACACACAGGAAAAGGCTGGATAGGGCATGTGGACTTGAATCTGTGCTTTCAAGAACTGCTCTTCAATAATGTCCTCCGAGGCGGTCCATAGCCTTGTACTTAAAATATAGAAAGTCTATAGCAGTATTACTATGGCAAAGTAGAAGAGAAAGTAAGTACTTTCGTTACCAGGAATTAGATCAGCTACACAATTTTAACAGAGCTCTAACTGAATGGTTGACCTGTGTATGAAAAAGCGAAAAAAGAAAAAAAAAAAAAAAAAAAAGGGGGAAAAGGAAAAAAAAAAAAGTGATGTTGACCACAAGATATGTTTCAACTTGGGCTTAGGTTCTAATATGTTAAGTTCAATAATTATGAATTTGTTCAAATGTATGTATATACATAAATGTGCAAGATGTACCCATATTTTCCCTGAAATACATTTATAAATCTCTATCTCAGTTTTATAAAACATACAAACCTAAATGATTAACAGTGGTTTGAAATAGAACTGACATTGGTTAATTAGAATAGGAATGCACTATGTTTTAAGACCAGAACTAAATTGTTGTACAAGGAGCTAATTCATTATATGGAAGAAAGAAATAATTGCTGAGGACAGCAGCCAGTATGGCAAGGTCTGTTGTAATCTGTTTTCTCTTTCTTTCCTGTCTCCAAGGTTTCGCTTTTCCATGTGACCCTAAAGAGTGGACATGAAAGGCATGTATTTGCTTGAAAGGGGAGAAATAAAATATATGTCTTGACTTTAAGTGGTTCTACACAACACTGGCTCTTGAGTCAGATTTTGTTCCCTGTACATATGGTCCTCTCTCAGTTCCTCTGCTATTGTGTTCAATGTCACTTTTGCTGAAGGGAAGTGGCTGAAATGTCACTTTAACCAAATATCTTGAGATTTTGGAGGCAGGACTGAACCTGAAAGGAGATTGCTTCTCATGGGAAAATCCTGCTGTTAGACAGTGAGATGGAAATCACAGCTGGCTTCCAAAATTAGTGAGAAAACAGTTTTTTTTTTTTTTTTTTTTTTAAGTTGGGTAGACATCTGAGACAGGTTCTAAAGCACAAAGAATCCAACCATACCAGGGCATTTGGTTACATGGGCAACCAGAGCTGCTGCAGGAGAAAGTCTCCTGGTCGCACTAGCCAGAGGGTGAACCTGCCATGTGCTTGCTGTACACCAACACCTTTCCGAGGTGTTCTTCATTTCTTTCAGGCTCTGCCAGTATTACATAGCAATTATTATTATTCTTTAGTTTAAACTTCTAATTAGTTTTTGCTTCCACTGTACAAATTTTCCTGCATGCAGAAAGGGAACTGTTTTGCATATCTTTTAATAGGACTAATGCTGAACTGCAGTCACTGAAGACAACGACCATTCCCACTAGGATTCTCAGGCAGAAATGAATCCGTCTCTAATAAGACTGACTGCTGCTTCGAATGCTTTTGGTGAGCTGGAAGCAAGGCTGCTCTCTGGGATGCACACTGTCACTCTGCATTTAGGGAGTGGGTTACAAAATCTGTGGGGACTTGGAAGATGGAGATGATTTAGAAAACTAGCACTCAAGAAAAGACACTGGATGCAGAAGACTAAGCTGTGTTAGATGGTTGGGGATGTCCACTGATGATATCAGAATCTGGATCCACCTGGTGTCTCCTGGGAGCACGGTGACCAGCGCCTGCAGCCTGCCAGCTGAATGGAGGACCCCAGACTGTGTGTGAAAAGACAGTGCGACCAATGCTTGTGCCTTCTCTTCACCTGCTTTTCATTATATTATAGCTCTTCTACACCTTGCACACTTAAGGACAGTCATTGCTCTTTTTCTTATCTCCAAGCAATACAGATAATTCTGCATTTTATATGGTAAAGTCAGTATACTTTACAACTATTAATTTCAAGAACTTTTTTGGAACCTTTTAGTTTCCAAGACCAGAAACACTTTTCAGATAGTAGCTTACTCATGTTTAAAAGTCTACCTGTATAAATGCTGCTTTTTTTTTTTTTTTTCTCTCTCTTTTGCTGGTAGTCATTTGCTTTAATCAAATGTTTTAATATCCCAAGGAATCATTTGAATATTCTCTTTCAGGTTTTGGGAAGTTGTATTTTTTTCCTTCAAAAGATGCTGAATAGATTTGTGAAGTGACAGCTCTTCAGGAACGTGTGAAAGTGCACTAACATCGTCTGATACCCCTCAAACCAGAGAGATATCTTCCCTATGTCTCGTGCTAGGAACACAGGCCTACAGGTAGGTGTCCTCTGCCTTGCTGCTAGTTTCAGTAAGCACGTTTAGAGGAAAGTAGTTTTCTCTCATCTATTCAAGTTTTAATTAACTGAAAATATGTCTTCCATTATTTTAGCTCACTGGTAGCAATTTCTACTCACCTACCCATATATACGTAGACACAAATGCATATATTTATAAATGTACATGTAGAAAGAAGTAATTCCCTTAAAACATTTAATTAAATTAGACAATTAAATGATACTGAGGAAGCAGTCACATGCTACTGTGTTCTGACATTTTCAGCTGTCTAATGAATTTGAGTTATTATGATCGATCACTACAGCTTTAAGCCATATGCTGTATCCACCATCTGATATTTTGAATTTATAGCTTCCTGTATTGAATACTTACCCTTTAATCTTTTTTTTTTTTTTTTTTTTCACTAGGAAAATATTTCTAATGTGAAAAGAAGCTACAAGTGCAATGCTTGAGCCTCGATTCACCCTTGATATCTGTTTCTTTTCTTTAAAGTAACTGAACGAGACTGGTCCCACTTTGCATATATGTAGAAATTGGAGCCAAGAGGGTGCATCACCTTAGGTCGACTGCTTGCAGGAGCTGTCCTGGGAGAGCTGCAGCTCTAGTCGTTAAGGCAATCTCAGCCAAGTCCGGAGGTATTTGCCTAAAGCCCTGAGAGCCGTCCTTGGTGGTGACGTGACTGCTGGAGCAGGTAGTCTGGCAGCAAGGTCTCCCTAGGAAGTTCCTGCCCTCGGTTGTTTCTTCTAATTTCTTCAAGTAGGTTCGTCACCTGTTGGCTTCCTCTGGTAGAGTAAGTTGTGAGGCTGCTCCTAAACCAACGACTGAAATGAGCTGAGCAGATGATCAGTGGTTTTCCTTGGGCTGTTTCCATGCTCTGATTTCCTGCATAACTCTATGGGTAACTGATGGAAGGGGGCAGCAAGTTGCATTTCAGGGCATGAATGAGTGACTAGGGGTGGTGGTGGGAACTTCCTGGCCACCAGGGAAAATACTCTGCTACTGAAGGAAAAATATTATTGTGCAAAGGCTGAATAAAAATAAAATACGGAGGTCAGGATCTTTGCTTATTATTAAATGATCATGATAATTGCTTTATCTATGCCTTGCTGTCTAAGCTGGTACCTAACTTTCCCGGGAATCTACTCAGTAGTCAGGTTTTGCTCACTCCTTTGGTTACAATACTTGTATATACAGTAGTATTTACTCAGATGATTTAGTTTCCTTGTCCTTCCCTTTGGAGGAGTGACAGTAGGAGAGGAGGAGGTAATAGTGGATTTGATCTTTAAATTGAACTCTGCAGTAGAGGAGAAGTTGCAATGCTTGGTTGATAGCAGAGCCTGCAACAACTCACTCTTTGCCCCTGGAATGTTATTAGCCTTCTTTACTCCTCCTTCCAAAATAAAACACAAAATAAATAAAGCTTCCAGCATCAGTAAACTTCCTGCTGTTTGAACTGGCAGGAAGCCAACTCATTTGGACTGTTCTCCCCACTGGTATAAAACACCCAAGTAAGCAGCATAAAAAAGGAGAGGAGGCCCCTACATGTGAAAGAGCACCTTGCCATGTCTCTGATTTGAGCAATATAACAGGAAATCTGGAAATGATTTTTTAAAAACAAATTCTCTCTCTCTCTGTCTTTTATAGCTCCTTTCTTTTTTGAGCATTTAGCACTACTCCTTCAGAATGTGTAAAGAAACAAAATCCCATGGAGGGCCCATTTCTTAAATGAAAGTTAATTCAGAAAAAAATGTGCATTGATGCAATATTTTTCTAGTGTTTTAGTCTCTTTCATAGGGGATAGTAACATATGTGTTTTTCTTCTCTAGTAACTCACTGTTCAATTCTGTGGCTGAATTAACAAATTCATGTGCAGGAATATGACGTGTTTGCAGAATGCTTTCTGTATACTCATTTAAAAGTATTTATAGTTTGGTTATAGAAACATAACCAAACAGCCCATATTTTCTAGGGATTCAAAAAAGACAGGTTCTGAGGAAAGATTATGTTGTTTTGTTTTTTTTTCAAAGGGTATTTTCTGAATATTTGTTTTTATGTGGGAATTGTTGATAACCTTCACAATTAAAACCATTTGATGCAAGTGGTGAAAATGTGTACTGAGGAGGTTTGTCCAGTGTCAGCTATCCTGGGACTTGAACCCAGGTTGCTGCCTGTACATTTCAGTCTGTGTTTCTGGATTTACACAGGTGAAATGTTGACCTAGAAGAATATGGAACAAACCACTACAGCTTTAAGCTGTGGAGGTTTATCAAAGAAAA
>NW_020454092.1:3405156-3443481 GCF_003342845.1 Nothoprocta perdicaria
AAAAAAAAAAAAAAAAGGCAGAAACAAAGGCAAGCAGATGGCTAAAGATGAAGGTCACATCAGATTGAGAAGTTTGTCAAAATGTGATGACATAGGTAATCTGTAAACTGTTATTGCACCTAGCTGGAGGTGCTGAAAAACATTTTGAAATTACAAAAAACACTGGAGTCACCAGCACACAGGCAGGAATGATAGCCTGGAGTGGTTCTGCTCTATGGATGAATGCCAGATGTGGAAAGCGACATATCTGGAATTAATGATATTAAACATGCTTTTCTTTTATGCTCAATAATAACTCTATTATGATTGATACAAACCGCAGACACTTTATCTAGTACAAATGGAATCGTCTGTCATTGACTATATTAAATCATCAATTTCTGCATGATGAGGATCGTTTAGGGTAACTAATCATCTGTCTCGTTCTGAAGTCTTTAAGGCTGATCAGATAACGTTTTGAATACTGCCTGAGCAACCATGACAATCTAACCCTTCCATGTAAGGATTGAGAGGGGCCCATTATGCCGTCAAAGCCTGTGGAAATATCACAGCTCTTTCTCTACATAATACCCTGCTGTAAATAAATCACTCTCCACCGCAAACTTTATTGATCACAAGCACTTCCATGCTTGTGTCTAGTGAAGTCTCTACAGAATAAAATGCTGCTTTATATTTTGTCTTGTCAAAATATTAAACGGCTCTGTCAAGCGGAGTCAGGCTAGCAGTGATGGTGTAATTCTGCTGTAGCCCTTCTCATTCCCTCTTTCTATCTCAGCTGCCAAGCTTACAAAGCAGGATTTTTTTTTTATAAACTTTCCAATTATAGTCTCGTAAGATTATGAAGCCTTAAGATAAAGTGTCCTAATTTAGAGTGGTAGAGTACTGAACCACTAGACGAGAGCCTGCTAGATAAAACATTTCTCACAAGGAAAAGATAACCTAGCTTATTTATATACACAACATTAATGGGCAATAGGAGATAGCCTAGAATATCTCTATTATTTTAGCAAGATAGATAGGGGGAAAATATTTGAATTAATGTAGGCTCAAAGTGTTTATTATTCACGGACAAAAACTATCCCTTAATTATGAGACAAATGTACCAAAGGAGGAAACTGAGAAACTCTGGGTTAGCACAATGCATTTTCATACCATATCATTAGTTTGTAATTCTGCAAATATGATAATGTGTTTGTGGTGATACACAAGCCCCAGCATTGTTGAAGGGGGAGAAGGCGGCTGTCTGTAGCGCAGAGCATAGCGTGTTTGCCATCGGATCTTCTCGCTGTGACACGCAGCCACGTAGAGCCGAACGCTGCCCATTTTTAACATCCTGGGACTCTACTGGGAGCAAACCTGGGCTCTTGCAGAGCTGTGCCGAGTGCAGGACAGGCTGTAAGGAGGTCTAGGGCCATCCTCAGGTGGAAGTTGGAGCGCTTTCAGGGCTGCTCTAATTTGTAATAATATTCACCATCTCCGGGTTGCAGCAGCTTCAGCTCTGTCATGCATTCCCATGTGCTTCTTACTGCAGGAAAAGCAGAATAAGAGCCAAGAGTGGTGGCGTGAAGCTCTAACCTATGCTCAAAATAAGGCTGAAACACAGAAATAGGGAGCTGACACTGACTTCCTGACTTCTTGGCTTCTCTGGGAATCAGGGAAAAAATGGTTTCAAAAATCACCATGTTTTATTCCCTTCCCTATTTGATTTTCATGCAGGCAGAGTTTCTGCTCGGGAAGTATAAATGCAGAGTTCACAGTCAACGTTATTTCTTTAGGTCTTTTTTTGTGACAAATCAAAATCCGTATTAGGTGAAAGAGAGAGCTGCAGAGAGACCATCCACAGAGGAGGATGGGCAATTGCGAAAAGAGGTCGAGAGCAGAATAGGAAAGAAGGAGAGGCAGAGCTGAAGGTCAGGAAGAGGACAGAGGCCATGAGTAGGAGGTGGACCCACTCATCCCATACGTGAGCTCCTTTCACGGAGGCAGCAGGGAGTAATCTCACTGAAAAGCACCTACCGCAATAAAGTCCTGACTCTGCTTGTGCCTTATAGACACAACTGAAACGGAGATCTTCAGTCTCAAAAAGAAAGCAGGCAAGTGAAGCTACTGATGCGATGGGCACTTGACAGGGTGAGCTCATGAGTAGGAGAGGGCTTTTTGGCCTCATGAGCAGCATGTGCGTCATTGGGTTCCCCAGCCTGCACATCCGATCGCTCCCAACAAGACCTTCATGTGATTATGATCAGAGAAATTTACTTTTAAATTGATCTTAGCCAATAGGTATTCCAGCAACCCAATTGCCTTGGGCAGTATCTGAGTCAAGGTGCCCTGCACGATTTTTCGAATGTCCTAAAATATCTCCATTCTGCTTAACCCTACTCTTCCCAGCCTACAGTTTTTGCCATCTGAAATGATCTCGTATGAGATTTCAGTGACTTGACCTCATCTTTTCCTTCTTTTTATTACAGGTACTGTTTTCCAATTGAGGGAAAAAGTCACAAGATTCCTACACCTGTAATAGCAATAATTAATGACAGAAACACTGGTTATGAAGAAACAGTTGCTTATTGAAAGCATTTGTTAAATCTTTTTGAATAACAAAAAATCTTTCTAAAAATTAAAGTTTTTTAATGAAACACAAATAGAGTGAGCTGTAAAAGTCAGTAATTTCCTCATTAGTAACTGTTATCGGTCTTAACTAAAGGAATAAAAGCAAAGGGGATCAGTAGCTGAAATCTCTACCTGCTCCTTGTGCTTTGATCTTCTAAAGAAATAGCATTTTTCCTTCTTTAAGGCTTTTGTCCTTAGAAGCCAAAAGGTTCTGCCACTTATCTCTTCACTGAAGGTGTTTGTATAGTTTTTTTATTGCTTTCAAAACTCCTTCATTTTGCTTTTTTTGGTCAATATCAAGGATTTTTTTTTTCCTCTTAATGTAGAGCTTCATTAAGGAACTTATGGGAGGAAAAAAGATCCTAGTTGATACAGCATCCAAAGCGCAGTGAGATTAATCTAATGCCTTCTCCTTTCTTGCTGCAACAGCAATTCTCCCAAGCACGTGATCCTAGTTGAGCGAAAATGTCAAAAACCAACCAAACAAAACCCCTAAACAACCAAGCTTCTTCAATGGACCTGCAAGATTCAGCAAATACTCAGCCTTCAGGTAAGAAATGAAATGCTAGATCACTCATTCCTGTATGTTTTATCTTCATATTTGTTACATTTATGTTCTTAAAAACTGTGGTCTTTTGGAACATCCTTGTTATTGCTCTCTGGCCTCTATATTAGGTTTTGAGCCAACTACAGTCTTTCTGTGAATTTTCTCTTGAGGCTGATTTAGAAAAGGAGGGACTTGAAAATCAGAATAGGTGGAAGTTATGGAGAAAGAGAACAATAGACATTACTATTAGCCATAACTAATATAGAAGTTTATTTGTTTTCAGATAGTCTGATATTTTTCTAGGTCAGAGCTATGAATGCATAACGAGGGACATAATAAGAAAATTATAGCAGCATTTTCAATGTGTGAAAAATGATATATTTTTATATATATATATAAAAATCAAGGATAAGCTCTAGAGTCATTTCATAAAATGCAAACAGAAGTTTTTTTTTCTTTATGCAAAATGAGTCAGTGTAGTAAAAAAACTGTGTGACCATCTTCAAGTTTGAACTAAGCTGTATTGCTCTGAGAGATGGGAAAGGGGAAAAAAAAGAAAAAAAATTAAAAAGAAAGAAAGAGAAAGGCATAGCTCAAACCAGGTAATGATTAGTGACAAGATCATTCTTAGCTACACCAGAGATTACTCTGATCTCAAAGGAGATGTTTTCATGGCTGAACCTTTTTAGCATCAACCTCCTTGAATAAGACAAACAGCTACTTTGCTTAAAACATGCTTTCATGGAGCAGTCTGAGAGCCTTCAGCTTTTCATTGCTTTTGTGTGCATGGTTAGTAGCAGGAGGGAGGGAGGGGGAGAGAGAGAGAGAGAGAGAGAGAGAACAGATCCCCCAAGAGTGGTGTGGTTTGGTCAAAAGCGCTAAACCTTGAAAATCTTTGCATACTAACATCTGAAACAGGTGGTTCTCGGGCTCATTTTGTGAGCATAAGTTGCTGTGTGTCGACCTTATGCTCCTGAGCCTTCTCAGATGTGTAGCCAGGAGGGAGCCGTCTGGCTGTGTGTGATTTTTATATATCTTTCAGCTAAATCAGAGGTCCTAATGCAAAATGCACTCAGGGACAGCAGGGGGAATTGTGACATTCCCTATAGGACTTTTCAGCCATAAACCAATAAATGGATTATACTGATCTGTGTAGTTTTTTCATCTGTGACTGTTAAAATGTGGGTAAAGTCTTCATTTTAATATTTAATAATAATCTGCATTTAATCAGCAATCCAAGTATAATTCACTGGAAATCTCATAGCATAATGTGAATGAGTTCTTCAATGCTGCTTGCTAAGGACTGGGAACAAGCGGGTATCTAAAAGAAGAAAATGGATTGCACATCACCTTAGTACAAAAAAATGGAGCTATAAACAGAGAGGGGGACAAGTAGAAATAGCAGCAGTGAGTAGAAATAGCAATAGCAACATGGGAACACAAGCAAAGAGAAATGGCCTATATGGAGCAGTGAGAATCAGCACGGTTCCCTGATGCTGCTCACCTTGCTGTGGATCCATCCAGGTGGATGCTCATACTTGGCCATGGATATGTTTGATCAAGGATGCCTGTTTGGGATATGTGGCCAGGCAGAAACAGTAAGAGCTTCCTTTATGAACCTGTGCATGTTTAAAGGAGTTCTGACTATGCAAAATTGCATTTTCCTTCACAGTATTTTTATCTGCTGTTTTTTACCAGTAAACACCGCAGATTTTTTTTCTACTGTATCCTTTCAGTTTGTTTTGTGTCTTTGGAAATGCTTTGCATTCAGAAAACCACAACTACTACAACAAATTACTTTAACATTGAAAATGGGTTGTTTTAAACACCGGCTTTCATGAGTTTAGAAGCTATGATTTCTCAAAATAATATTAACTCGTTCACAGCTGGAAAAACACAAATGCACAAAATTAAATAGCTTGTAGAGAATAAGTGGCCATGAATTCATGGTTCTGCTTCAATAGTACATTTATGTCTCACATTGACTCAGAAGACCTGTAGGCAAAATTTGGCCTGTTATCTGAGAAAGTGGAAGTAGACAATTTATTGCAGTTAGATCCTCAAAAACAGATCCACAATTATCAAATAACAGAATCTGTTAGTTCTGCTGCCTTCAGTAAAATAACAGATCTCCATGGAAATAGGGTTACAGGGGAAACCGTATTAGATTAGGGTCCATCTAGCTCAATTTCCTGTCTCTAACAGTAGCCAATACTTCAGAGGGGGGTGACAGAAATGGAGTCCTAAATGTATGTGTGTTTAAATATATAGAATCTAGCTATAAAAACCTTGCTTTTTTCCCGCTTCCTTCTCCCATTCACTTTCCTCTTGAATATGTCTTGCCCTTTTCTCTCCTGAGCTGTGATGTTTTCTGAATTTGGGGTTTAATTGAGGAAGTTGCTGAATGCTTGAACTCTATCCAGAATTATATGGGACTGGCAATAACTAGATCTTGAAAGAAAAAAAAATGGTAGTTCTCAAAGTGTCATTTTTGGGGAGCTTTATATTTAGCTGCTCATCTGGAGTGCCCTTGTGGCTAGAATACCCGACATACACCCATAGTGTTGCTATTGCAGCTCTATAGACCAGCACCGAATAACATCTCACAAGAACATCCTTTGCAAATAGAGTCACAAATCTTTTTACAAAGTAAACCCATGACCCAAATAATGTGATATTCTAGAGAGCAGATAGGTGCTATCCACCCTGGGTATGGAAGACTATGCAACATGTCCGGGATGTGTCAGTCTAATGCTGCCTCATGAGCCAGGCCTCAAGCACTGCAGAAAGAAAAACAAATATAATATAGGTATGAACATAAGTCCCTTTTATAGCCAGGCGCTGGTCCTCATTTGTGACTGATGGTCATGAACTAGCCAGTACGAGTTGCTTATGAGAAGGTGACTATCCACAAATGCTGCTTGCCTTGTCATTGTACCACATTAAGTGAACCAAAAACTCCCACTGCTTGGTGATCCTGGGAAAGCCTACTTCTTTCCCGCCAGGATGTGTGCTTTGTATTATGGAACAAGTTGTATTAGATTTTTGCCTGAATATTTTACTAAAGATATGGTATGTTTTACCAAGATTTTTTTTCTTTGTAGAAAACCATGTGAAACACAGACTCTGGCCCAACCTTTGGATATCTGTAATATGAAGGAGAAGAGAGAGAGAACAAAAAAAAAAATGAATCTTAGGGCACCCTTTCCCTTTTAGGATTTTCCTTTCCTCTTCCTTTTTTTTTTTTTTTTTTTTTTTTTTTTTTTCTCAAGGGCTCATATGACATACATTTGAACCAAAGTCATACGCAAGAGTTGCCCTCTGTGCTTGCATTGCTGCCTCCTTGACCCAGTGGTTTAATACAGAGCACCGAGACCACGATGCACATACTGGGAGCGCTAGTGCACCTTCCTTGCCCAAGCAGCGTACTGATTAATTGTACGCCACAGGACATCTCATTCGCTGCCAAAAAGTGTTGTTGGAGTAGCTATAAAACAGTAAGTTGAAGAGTTAGTGACAAATCAGTATTACCTTCTGGGCTCAGACTGAGGAGAAAGGGCAGCCCCTTATGGATTTTGTTTTGTTCCCCTAAATAAAACCACTAGAAACAAAAGGGCAAGGTGTTGTCTTATCAAAGTATGCTTCTTTCTTGATAAATAATAAATTAATGCCATCTATAGCTAATGATTTAAAGGTAAGTCATTAAAGAAACAAATTATAATTCTAGGCTTCCAAAGTCTTATTAGGATTATAATGAATTAAAACATAATAAAAAATAACCTGATTAAGGCTATTAAGGAGTTATTACTTCTTTAAGCCAGACCTCTCTTGAAAAAGGCTCACAAAAAGAGGAATGTCTGTCAGCTGAGAAGTTTACAGTTTGGGTAAAAGCCGCAATACTTTCACACCAAAGGATAAGAGAAAGATTTACTGACACCAAATGTGTTGAGAAGTCCTTTTTTTTCATTTTTCATTTTTTCCTGCCTACCTCAGGCTTGAGATTGCCCAGTTTATCAATGAAATAGGGAAAAATTGTTAAGATTTATTGATTTCTTCAGGTGTGTGAATATTAGCAGGTGTTTGTCATGGAGGCTATTAGCACATAGGCAATCAGGGGATTTTTAATTGAGAATCAGGAAGCTGATTATTGTTTGCTGGGCTTCTCTAGGTGCGTTGTATCTTGCTGAAGCAATGGCAAATTCATGTGAGAGTCCACAAAACCAGTGCATACAGCGAGCCCATATCCTCTTGCAAGCCTTGTACCTCATTCATTTATCAGAGCTTGTCAAGTGAGCTAAGTTAACCCAGTCCTGCAGCAGTTTCCAGGAGGCTACAACCGTGTGAACCTGGAACTTTGCTGACAGGAAGTTGCTCTTACGGAGGCTTGTGCTGCTCCAGCTGCTGTGCCCTGGCTGGGAGCCGGGCAGGTCTGCGCTTGCCTGCTTTTATAATGAAGACCCCATTGGCAGGACCTCCACGGGTTGAGGTAAGGTGTTTTTCTTTTTTTTTTTCCATCTAAAGCTTTACAAGGTTTTGTAAGAAAGCTAAGATTTTCAGCGTGTGTTTTGGCTGGTGCCATGATGCATGGTGACGTCAATGCTCAGCTCCAGGGATGTTCTTGAAATATTTTCAGTGGGTGATTAGCTCCTTTCCATTTAAATATATCTCTGATAAAATATTGGAAAACTTAGATGTTTACTAGACATCCCTAATCCTGTCCTTTTCTGCTTGTATGTTTTTGCATTTCCTATTGTAGGCCACCAACGAGGCATGCAGATGGTTTCTTGGATCACCCCACGGTCCCTTGGGGGAAGGGGTGCAAACATAAACTGGGCTGTTCTTTGGCATCACTTTGTGGCTGGTCAGCACTGTGGCTGTTCTCCCTCCCCAGGCCTTATAGCTGTGCCTGGCAAGGCTTGCCAAAGCTGAAACGTGAGCACAGATTGTACCTCTTCCTCGACACCTGCTGCGTTGTTTCCAGCTGGAATATCAGCCTATATTTCGAAACACTTTTGATGTCGCTTTTTAAATATGCTTCCAAATGTCTAACTGCCCTTTGCTAGCAGTAGTAGTGTGAGATAGATAAGTAGGAGATAGAACCTGTAGCAGAAGAGACGACCAGTGCATCCAACTTAAAAGCAATATCTCATACCTTATGCACTGTAAGTAAATCATTCATAAATATGTTTGACCAGGTGTGCAACATCTCATGGGAAGGAAAGAGAACCTACCTTTTGACTCCCATAGACTCTCATTTTATGCCCTAATGCACGAGGGCATAAAAAGCTTCACTGCTATTGCCTAAAGAACCCCCCCCCCCCTTTTTTTTTCCCTCCCCTCTCTCCACCGTTTCCTATCTTAATCAATCAAAATCAAATATCCTCTGGGTGCCCCAAAGCTGAAGGGTGCACTAACTTACCTATCCCTGGTTCAGGTGTTGTGTGCGTGTTCTGTGTAATTGCAGTGTTTCAGCCTGTTTATTGAAACACTGCGTGCTTTTATCTCCTGAGGGCAGCATGCAGGAATGCCACACGTATGCTTTAGACATAGATACCAAAAAGACTCAGAAATGCCAAAGATGAGAGCATGCTTTCTTGTAAGCATGACAGTAACAAGTTGCAAAACTTCTTCATCTTTAGCTCTCAACGGTCGCATGCTGCTTGAGCTATAGGAAAGGCTGAGCAAGGGTAGGGAGCCCTGGCGCTCCAGCTGTGCCCCTGTAACTCAGATATTTACAGCTGAGATAACTAGTCCTCTCTGCTGTTGTGTTTCAGTAAAAACGGTCGCCGTAGCTGCTGTCAAGGTATCACATGTGACTGCTTTGGACTGATTACAGCGTGTTTTATTTTAGTAGCGTTAGGCATATGAGTTTCTAACCTGAACCATATAATTTGTAGTTCTCATAATAAATTAGGCTTATTAAACTAAGCATTAAAATATCTATCTCATGTGAAACTTATTCACAGGCTTCCATGTAATATTTTTTTGACAATTAACCTGGAAGTGTTGTTGGCCTAAGTTGCACTGGGACTGATGTGAGCTCCCCTTCTTATGGGGCAAATCTCCAGTGTGTGCCTATGTGCCCACGAGGGATGTGAATACAGGGGTAAAGCAGAAACGCCTTGCGCAGGAGCTCGGCAGTGCTGGGCTGGCGTGGACAGAGAGGGGCCCCACTCACACCGTGTCTGAGGCTGTCGGTCTTTGTCTCCCCTTTGCTAAGGGCTCGTGCCTCTGGGGTCCTCGGCGTTTCTGGAGCAGAGCGTGTTTAGCTCTGAACAGGTTGGTCAGGATGTTTCTAGTGGGTGGAGCTGCCCCCTTGCTCCAGTGGCAGCCGCTCACTGAGGTGACATCCTGTGTGTGGACAGGGAAGTCCTGCAGTTTGGGCTTAACAGCCTGCATCACGTGTGAAGAAAAGAGGTTTCTATAAGAGAAGTGGACATAGGTGGATACCATACGTAGCTTTTGGTAATCAGCCCTCAGGTCCACAGAGCCAGAACTGCACGTTCACAGTAGTGATGAATTGGAGAGGTCCTACTGGTTTTGTTTTACAAAAACCTCACAAAAACAACTGTTTGAGCGAGCCTTAGACATAGAGTAGTATTAAATAACCCCTTATCGCAGCCCAGTTGTTATACCTTAGTACCATACTATAAAAATTCTTATTAAGAATATTTGAAAGCCTGAGAAGGCCTGCTCATGTAGGAATGAAATTGAAACAAAAAAGCTGAAAGATTTGGTATAGGACAATGCCAAATCACCTTAATTCTAATATCCATGGGGCACAGATTGTTCATTTCATTTTGCTTGTACTGCATGTACATAATGTCTTTGCTAGGGTGACCAATAAGGTCGTCTGTTTGTTTTTTCAGTTTGTATTTTGTGCTGAGACCTGAATTGAAACCATTGGCTTGTTTCACTTAGGCCAGCAAAGATGTTAACTGCCCTTTTTTTTTTTTTTTTTTTTTTTTTAAACAGCGTAGACTGGACATCTGAGACTTGGACTGAGATGTTGTTGAAAATACAGAATGTCCCATTAAATGTAGTCACTATCAATAGAAAGGCAAATGTTAAAGCTGTGTGTGTAATTACTGTTATTATTATTATTATTATTATTATTTTAAAGGCTTTGGAACCATCCCTAGAAATTCCAACTAAGTACATTTTTTAAACTAAAATTAGGATTGGAGAAAAATGAGACTGATATTAATGTTATATAACAGTGACATAACAAAATGGGATAAGGTGACATGACATAAAAGAAACCCATTATTTTCTAATCTGCTAGAACTTGTTGAGTACGTCAGCCAAACAATAAATGCAAGAGAATCAGAATCTGTATTTTAACCAAACTTCTAGGGGGAAAAAAGTATGTTGCTAGTAAATACCCACAGGAGGAGGACACAACACAGAATTAGAAACCCTTTAAGTGAAGGAGAATGTTGAAGAGAAAAAGACATTATGAGCCTGTAGTTAATGTGTGCGTGTGTGTGTGTGTGTCTGTGTATTTCCAGATTTCAAAAGAGGGCTAGATATTCTTTTCCCCTAGATTTTAGGTATGAAAAATGCATAAGGTATTTATAAGTGGAAATTATACTAATAGACAATATTTTAAAATATTCAAGATTGGAAAGAACAATAGGAAAATTTCAATAAAAAATAGCACATTTATTTGAATAGTCAGGATAATACCTCAGTGTTGATAAATATAATATAAGAAGGAATAATTTGAGCTACTCAAATACTTTGCTGTTGTCACTCCCGATAATACCTGTGCCTTGTGCTGGGTGGTTCAATGAAACTCCCTGCTTTAGATGGAGTTTGGGTCAAAAAAGCAAACAAACTGCTAGGATGAAAAAGAGCTGAGACAAAAATAATACCAAAAAATTATGTCATTAAATAAATTAGTGGTATGTTCTGACCTGGAGTATTACATTCATTTCTGGTTATCCTATGTGTAGCAGAAGGCGATGATGAAGCACGGAGATGAACTATAAAAATAATTAGATGCATGAAAAGGCTTTTGTTTCAGTAGCGCTTGAAACATTTTAAATTATTTCCTTGAGAAAGAAGATGACTAAGAAGGGCTGCTAACAATAACAAGTAAAGACAGTAAACATGCTGTACATAGGAAGTATTTATTTAGAAAAGTAACAAGTTAAAAATGACTGAAATGAAACTATTCATTTTTGCAATATGTAATTCTCCTCTGATGTTACTTGGTGGCCAAGATTTCAGCAGAATGCAAACTTCAGTTCAACTTGTATTTAAACAAACAGATCATCTTGTTATACATTACATAATAGTTGAAAGATTTTTAGAAAGATTTTTAGACTTCCATGTACATGGCCATAAGGAAATTCTAAATGAGACAGTAAAGAAAAAACCCTTTTGCACAGAGAGATTATTTCAGAAATGCTTACTACAAAGTTTCTGCTACCTTCTGCTGCAACGCATCTAGTACAGGCCCCTGTCAGAGGGGATGTGTGAGGAGATGGACCACTGCTCTGATCCAGTGTGTCAATTCCTATGTTGAATCAATGATATAGAGATGAAAGGTTCAATATCCCATTATCAGACTCTTGAACCATCCAATTCTTTTCCTCTTCCCTGTTCTGCTATTGATTAAATTAAATGCACCAAGGTAAATGGGGACAGGAAAGAAATTCCTTATCTTAGCACAGCTCTTTGTCTATGTGCTTTAACCTGCATTATAAGGAGGCAGGAACTACTGCTCCAAACTACAGGAACAATCTGTAAACGGGATTTATTCACAACAGCTTACCCATGCAAAGGGGTCACTACTTGGTTATTATTTTTAATGCTATTAAACTTTTTGTTATTTTTGGACATATGAGTATGCATTTGCTGCTCATTACATGCAACAGTTCTGGGGCAAAGCTAGGTACAAAGAGACTGTGAAGGACAAGCCCCCACCATTCATCTGTACACATGTACCATGCCGACTGCTGTATGTTGTGGAAAGATTCTCTGTAGATTCAGCAATCTGAGGAAATAATGAGCTTAAAGCAGTGGAACCTCTGAAAACAGTTGGCAGTTAGATAATGATGGATATGCTACAGAATCCAGGGATCTTGGTGGTGGAGGATGAATGATGCATATAATGAAAAGAAGGCTAAAGCTGATCACCTTCCCTGTTAGTATAAACACGTAAAATGCAATTCAGTGTGATGATGGTGGTGGTGCATTGCATAATAAATTGTGTCTGGATCATAAAGGCAATTTTTTATGATAGAAAAGTTTAATAGAAAATGTATGTAAATGAGTGTAACTTGCCAATTGATGCTTTTTGACCAGAGTGTTAGAGGAGAAAATAATTTCTTCTCTAGCACATTTGCAAGTTGAGCTGGAAAATGTGGTGCCGTTCTGCTTTTCCAATTTTACTCACATTTGCAGATGCAGAGGAATAATAGATTAGCTAAGAGCAGGACTTCATTGCTGTGAAAGTGCAGAGCCTTGTGCACTGAGTTTGGAAGTGCTATGGGCAAAAGTCAGGGGTGAGGAAAATAGTGTCATGGTCATGTGAGTGGCTGATTAAGAGGAGATGCTGATTAGATTTCCAAAGACTTTTGTGGGCTTGGGACTGGAGCTGGTGGCTGGAGCTCCACTGGAGGCACAAAGAGCTGGAGAAGCCAAGTGCTGAGTGGTAGTAGAGTGAAGGAGGAAGGGAAGACTCTCGCAGCTCCCTGTCTGGAGGGTGCTGTATAAAACATGCATGTGGAGCACATAATTGTCAGAAAGGGGAAAAGGCAACTGATGAGAAATCCAAAACCAAGAGATAAAGTAGTTGGGGTTTTCAGGGGATAGGAAAGGACTTTTCCCATGGTGCTGACCATGAATTGAATAAATTGTTTGTGTGTTGAGGAGGTTGAATAATTTGAGTAAAATGCACTATATAATCTTTTTAAAATGAAAAATAAAAAAAACCCCTCTATACCTGTAGGGTTTAAAGAAGGATTATTTTGCCATTCACTCAACAATCACTACAGCTGTGCAATAAGTTGGAACAAAAAAAAAAAAGCGTTCTTTGTTTTTTTCTTTTTGCTGAAAAATGTGGTGGGGAGAGGACTTAGATTTTACTCCAAAAAAGTAAAATTCAATGAAATTTTCTACAAGAATTTCTAAATGAAATTTAAATGTCATGTACAGCCAAAATACTGATAAAAAAGTAAGAAACTGACATTTTGAAACATAGCAGCTTGAATCAATGTTTTGTTTTGACATTTTGATACAAAACGTAGATATTTTTGTGTGACATTTCCAAAGCAAGTTGGGATTTTTTTGGTAACTCTGTCCCTGGAAATGTTTAATGATTCGACAAGCAAATGTCAAACTGTTAGAATTCTCATGCAACATAAATTCCTTTCCTTGATCAGCTCTAATTCACGCCCTCTGAAGAACACTTGAGCCCATCAACATAACAGAAATCCACATTCCTACGCAAGAATCTCCAATTCAAAGTTGAGTTCTCATAGTTTCTAATAATAAACCTTTTGGCAGATTCTATTAAGAAACAGTGGGCGTAATATTTTGTCAGTTAGAGGATTTGTGTGTGTTTTTTCTCTTGCGCTAACATCAAATTAGTGAGAAAAAGCATAAGATTCGTATTTCAAGAGGAATGCAGTAAGTTATTTCTTTAGCTGAAATTGGAAGCAATTTTTTATTTGGTGGCATATTGTGCTTCCCCCATCTAGACACAAGGAAAGAAAAACTAATATAAAATAACTTTACCATTGTTCCAGCTCACTGCGTTTCTAGTTACCCCACAGAAGTTAGAATGTGGAGGCAGTATAAGGCTGTCCTTGGCTCGCAGCAGGTTTGCTCTTACCTTTGTATGTTAAGGGGCATCAAAGCTGGAGCACTGGTTTCCTAGAACTGCGTATTTGCTGCATTTAAAAGGCTGAAAACACAGCAAAACACTGTATTTTTCTAGAGAAGATGGGTGATCCACCTGAAAACTTTGAAAAGTTCTTCCTGGCAGGATTTGGGTAGAAAAGCAACTTGTCTTTTCTAACGAGAACCGAGCCAGACGGGTTCTAGAGGATTCAGCCCTGCAGTGTTCAATCAGGTGTTGACGTTCGGCTCTGATCATTGAACTGGGGCTCTGAATCCCCAGTCCCTCAAACACGGGTAGCAGGATTTAGGAAGGCCACCACTCAAATGAGTGTGATGGATTGAAGTGAGCCACTCTAACGCTGGCAGATTTTCAGGTTTTGATCCCCTTCTTCTGCCCGAGATTCACATAAATGTGTGTCTTGGAGGGGAACAATCCTAACGTGAAAGTTTCCTCAGTGAACAGAAACAAAAATATATCACTTTATTACTTTTCACAGCTTTATTTTCAGGCAATCTTATCCAGAGCTTGAATTCTTGCTCATGTCCACGTCCAAAATATACTTAAAAAAAAAAAAAAATCAACATGAGAGAATTCTAAAGCTGCTAGTAAACAGGAAAAGCCACCCTATCTGTGCTGTGCTGAAAGGGTTAATAACAAAAGTGGGGAAGAAAAGAAAATGCGCCTCTCTATTCTAGAGAGCATACATTTATGCAAAGAGGATGTTTAGCTGGGGGTGAAGAGATGAGGACTTGGCTAGTTATGAACTTGCCGAATAATCATGGGAAAAATGATGAAGTGTTCGTAGTGCTGTAGTAATGACAGACGTAAGGCAAATGTGTTATGATTAGATTAAATTGCAAAGAGAAATGGGTAAATGTTGCTCACAGTGCTGTGCTGCGCGTGTAAACACCGCATCTCTCCCTGGCTGGGGTTGCTGTAAGCAAGCAAGAGTTAAAAATACAAGAGCAATTTTTAGAGGCAACCTCATGACTGGCAATCAGTGCTAATAAGATTCCTTTCCTCTCGCAAGATTCGCAGAAAGCCCTCAATCCATGCCGAGCACATTCAAAGGCAAGGGACTAAGCGCTCCCCTTGCAGGTTCATTATCATTCGCAGGTTATCCCAAGCCAAGTGAATCAGGAAAGCAAATGAATTAGTGAGAATTAAGGAGCCTCTGTGGTCTGAACCCTCTCCAAATCTCAGCTAAGATGAAAGGTAGACGCTGATGTCTCGTGTCCCAGGGTTTGCGGAATTGGAGCCCCAGCGCCGAGCCGCTTCCTCCAGAGCCTCGCGGAAATGTGCAGGCAGTTAATGTTGCCTAACGTCTCCTGACCGTGGGTTCAGCCATGTGGGAAAAGTTTTACGAGGCTGCAAAAACCAACCCCCCTCTCGCTCACAATTAATTACAGGAGAGTTGCTATAGCACCTCGCCGCCAAGGAGGCCGGCGCGGACGCGCTGCCTGCCCCGCGCTCATCAAAGGGAGCCGCGCGGCATCGGCGCACACCGCTGTCAAACGGGCGGGTTAAAACACGGGTCTACAGCACATTGAACCCCTAACGCTACTGCTTCATTGGCAGCAATATCCTAAATGAGGTGATTCGTCCATGCCATGCATCAGGATCGGTAGTGTTTACTCTCCCTATTTTTATTCATCCGGAACGATGTGTGGCTGGCAATCTCTTAAGCGCGTATTTGTTTTTAGTTGTTCCCACACAACGATCTTCTCGGAGAAGCTGTGGACTTAGCGTACAGTGTGTCGGAAAGATTTCAAAGGAAAGCAGTTTGTTTTCATTAAATACTTGTTAGTGCTAATTATGTTTGATCACTGTAAAGAATACAGTTTAATTAAAGAAGCCCGCTAGGAAAAATATTTGATTTTCAAAGGCTAACAGTAGATCTTTGCATTTGTAAGTAGGGGGAAAGATATCAGTTGCAGTGGTGTGCGTATATATATATATGTGTGTGTGTGTGTGTGTAAACAAAGCAATATTGGTTTGGGGAGGCTAGAGCTTTGACAGAAAAAAAATTCTATTCAAAAGAATTTTTGCAGTTCTGAGAGGGGAGTTGTACTAAAACAGCTTCTGTCCTCTCAGATGCTATCTTTATGTGTGTTTCAAATTATTTAACATAAATAATTACCTACAATAAAATAATGTTTGGCAAATGACATTAACCAGTGTTTTCACAGGCCAGGTTGGTATCAACATTTTCATCAGATATGTTTTTCTGCAGTGATTCCTAATGTCATCTATATCATGAATGTGAGAGTTCATAATGAAATTACATGTTTTTCATAATAAATGTATGAGCTTTTTTTTTGCAAATTTTTTCAAGGCTAGTTTAAAGGAAATTAATAGAAAATGAAGGCTGATAACTGTGTGTATATATATATATGTAACTGAAGTCTTGAAATCATGTGCTAGTGTACATAATTGTTCCTTTAAACAATCATTTTGGAACAAAAATCTAGTTTTTACTTGCCCTCTTCATATAATTCCTGACTCATGACCTCTTATCTACCATTCATGCTAGATGTGCACAATTGTATCTCATTTATAATAATCGTGATCTTTACAGAGAGATCGATTAAAATATTATGGATCTTTTAAAATCGGAATGCATATCAAAAGAAGCCTCACTTATAAAGCAAAAGATTGGCTGTTGAAGAGACTTCTCTGTGTGAATAAAATGTTGTAAAATCTCCTGATATTCAAAGGCAATTAATCATTAAAGAGAAAAATATTAATAAGTTTTTAGCACAATTGAAAATGCTGTTAGTGGCTCTGGAATACCCTACACTGCATGTACCATTTAACATGCTTAGCAAACTGAGACCTTGTCCTAAAATGTCTGGATTTTCTTGAAAATAACTACCTGAGAAATAATGTGTGGCTTAAATAATACTGTTTAGAGAATCATTTTCATATGAACACTGTTGCTTATAAAAAGTATTATAAAAACTGATCGATATTTTAACCCCTTATCTCCTTTCATATACATATATATATATTTTAAAAGCTTATTATTTAATCTTCTATTTAAACTAAATTTGAAAAAATATCTATCTAAAGCAGGAAATCTAAACAATCTTTTCCTTATACTTATTCAAATAACTATGTCTTTTTTTCTTGGTTTCACAAGTCCCAGTCACTACATTCTCTGAAAGAAAATGCTCTGCGACTTAAAGGAAAGGTAAGGAGTACTGCAGTATCATGTTAAAATTCAAAAAATCTCATTTTTAATTCTGTAACATTGCAGTGTTATTGTTTTCCCAGCATCTCTTTTTATTTGCATCAAGCATTATGAATTTCTACACAGAATGCATTTATGTTTTTATAAACCAAATGGAAGAAATATTTCGACTGATATAATTCTCCCTACTTTCTTCCTAAACTCCTTTATTGTAAAGTATTCATTAATTGCATTTTAATGCAATTTTTATTGTTCTATTTTTGATCATTTCTCCAATGTTAGCTTATATTCTTTTCAGATCAATTTTATGTTATCAAAAGAATTAAAGACAGCAGATGCAGATAAAAAAAAAATCCTTCTCAAAAAGGTTTTAGCATACAATAGAGGGAAAAAATACAAAAACAATTAGAGAAATTTAGCAGCCCTTATCAGCCTAGAAAGAACTGTACACTACCATCAAGTGTGTGTGTGTGTATGAAGAGCTTCATAACACAAATATTATTTAAAATGGTGTGGATGTGTGGCAGCCTGCAGCAACAGCAGCAGCAGCCAGTCCCGCATTAGCAAAGCAGCAGGCCCTGCCCTTGTGCTGGCCACAAATGACCAGTGAAATCCCAGAGGCATCTTGAATTTCTGCATTCTCATTTCATCAGCTGCAAAATATCTGTCACTCACGTCCCACACTGGGCGAAGTGACACCTGCCAGTCTCGAGAACAAGGACAAATTAATGTTCCTCCACGGAGTGCATCTCCGGAATGAGTAGCCAGCAGTGGGGTGAGCAATCAACAGCTCGAGTACATTGTTAAAGTTTGCAATATATTTCTGGGGTTTCCTTTCAGCTGAGCTAATTTGCAGCAGCTGTTGCCATTTTATGTTGTTATTGAGCATGTGCTCGAACGATTTACCTCCTAATGAATCTTTTAAAAATATTTGCAAAATATGTGCAAAATTGTATTACTGAGGCTTCACAAAACTGCCAAGCGACACAGCTTGATTTAAAACAATACGTGGGGAGGGTGGCTCTGTGGCTGCCTGAGGAAAGTACAATGCGGGCACTCCTCCTGTCTGCTCCTTCCTACTGGAAAGTGTTCAGAAATGTTTTGGATACTAGATACTATATCTTAAACCCCAAATAACAAAAAAGCATTTCTGATGTCTGTCATCATGTCACATCATGTTATGCGATATTATATCTGCTCGTGATGAGATGCAATGTGACAGGATGTAATGCAATGTAACGTATCAAAAAATGTAAATAATCCACTTTTGGGGATTAGATATCTGCTGTCAATTCCTATAGCAGGAATCTGAACGGAATTTATTGAGGCGGATGGAAGCTCAGCAAATGCCAAAGTGTCCATGGTGTTTGCAAACCAACACACATCACAGTTCGCTGCCTCTCCCAATTATTTTTGGATAGTTTGGCACATACAGGGCTGTATTACAATGTTAAATAAAAGTTCTTGCGGTGTACAGTTCTGTGACTAAATCGTTTTGTTAAATAGAACAGGAGTTGTTGCGGTCCTGGTTCGCCTCTTGCTGAAGGGCCCTTTGCATGTTTCCAAACGGCTCTTCAGGAAAAGCTACAACATTCATGTGAGAAAGTGTAGTTCGGGTACTGTGAACACAAAATTCAGTGTGTGCAGGATGTTAAGAGGAAAAAAAGGAAAGATGTTCTGGGCCAAGCGCTTGCTGCTCAAGGTGCAGTGCGGCCTCCCCAGCCTTTACAAGGTTGATGGCTTTCTTGCAGCTTGGTTATCCCCTGTCTATGTTGCCAAAGAGAACCTTGTGGGAATGAGGAGTTTTTCCTTAGTATTGTCTCTGTCGGTACGTTATTGATCTGAGCATGTAGATCCTGGAGGGATGCAGAGACCTGCTCTCCTGGGGAAGCTCAAGGCAATTTCCCTGGCAGTGCTGGAGGACGGGAGACGCACGACTAACGCAATGAGGCCAGAGGCACTGTTCCCTTGCAAGGTGTGTGGCAGCGGTGGCCCTGGTTGGTGCTGCAGGATGGTGCTCACAGTCTTGGCTAATCTTGCCTGTCTTGTGTGGGGACGAGCTCCACATGCAGGGCGAGGGCTTTCTGGGTGCTGTGCCCTGCTGTCTCCTGAAAGGAAAGGGACTTGGGTTGACTTTACACCCAAGGTTGAGGGAAAGGAGTTTATTGCAGGGCCAAGACGGGGATTAAGCTGTCAGCTCCCATGTCCTCTCCATTGCCAGGAGCGGTGCCTGGTGTCCTGCTGGAGAGCCATGGCACGGGAGCCCCTGCTCTCCTGCCCCTCCTCTGCAGCAGCTGCCCCCATCCAGCCCAGCATTGACCCATTTGCCCATTTTATGCACAAGTCAAAATCCGAGCTGATGTGTTTCACTTGTAATTAAGTGTTAATGAGTGTTTTGGAACTTGTGTTTTATTTTGTTTTGGCAGCAGACAAAAAGCCATGTTGCATGAAACCTCATCTCTGGTCCCGGAATTCTGCAAAATCCCTCCTGGCTGCGACGGCTGCTTCACCCGCGTGGGAGCTCCACTGCCCGTGAGTGAGCAGCACCGTGAGCATCTTGTTTATTCAGGACACTCTAAGCGGGGGTAGATAACGTGATGCTTATAAAGCCTAGCACTGTATGTGCTGGAAGATTGCCCGCCTTGCTAGCCCTGACGCGGCCGTAGCCGGGTGAGTGATGATGAGGAGTTGTTGTAAATTTTGCCCAGTGCAGACAGGGCTTAAAAGGTAAGTGGGCAACCCCCCGGCTGCAAGCACGTGCCTAGGAACCGAACCTTTTATTTGCTGTCATAGTGATGACTTTTAATTGTCCCAATAAACAAGCTTTTTAAAAGCTTCTAAAATGTTCTGTAATAACACACTTTGGTCTTTAGCCATAGAAATGCAGAAATAATTAGAAGTGCCATTGTGTACAGTGCCTTCTGGACTGGGCTGAAGGTGAAGGAGAAAGTATCATGCTATCCTTGTCAGCTGCAAGGGTAATTACTGCTGGCTGAAATTACTCAACATTTGTTTATAAGCTCCCCAGAGCATGCTGTAAATAGATTGTCTGTTATAGTCCAATCACATTAAAACGCTGCTCCTTGCAAACTGCTACCTCCTGTTTTCTGTAAGCCAGACAGAGAAAGCCTGCTGCTCACTTATTGAGCACCCAGCACCGAGGAGCTGTGCTTAATGTGATTGTTTTCATTAGCTCTTCTCTGTCCGATAGCACGTTTATAGTTTTCAGGGCTTTAGGACTGGCACGTTGATTCCCTTTCATTTTCTGCAGTGAGAGAGAATATCTTTATTACTGGAGGGCATATACAACAGTTGATGGGAATTTTGGAGCAGCAAAAGCACAGGAATAGCTGTGGAGGCTTGTTCTCCTCTTGGGCAATAGGGTTTTTCTGGCTGCCTTTTAAATGCTTCTGTATCAGTTCCAGTTGTGGTCACATTGCCTAAATTGTCCTTTGAAGGATGAGAAGTATTTTCATAAAAGGTTAGAAAGAACGTATTTTTCTTAGCACTGAATTTCACGATAGAGCATTGTCCTGTCCATTATGACCCGAGTTGTATGAAATAGTGATGCAGCCACAGCCTGTCTCTTTGATTTGCTCTCAGCATGATTTACCACATCGTATCACAACAGCCCAGATATTTCCAATAAATACGGGACCAAATTCGTCGCTGACATATGCAGACACAATTCTACTGCTGTCGATAGAGTTGCATTTGCTCCCACCAAGGTGAACCTCGACACTGAACTGAAGATTTAGAGGAAAGAAACGGACTTTTGCAAAACAAACAAAAATACACTGTGTTTTGTGTGTGGGGGGGAAAGCCTGTACAGATCTCTTACCAAGTATCAGGCGCAGAAATTTGTAACCCCTGTTTCATGAGAAATTCATGAGATCACACACAAAGGGTATTACAACAGGACTCATTTTTATTTACCACTGATTATTCTCCCAAATAAGTCCTGATTATAAACAGACCAAAGTGTGGCCCCATCATACCATATTTGCCTGAAAAAGCTCGGACAGTAGCCTTGCACATTCCCATAGCTGGAAAAAAGATCTAGACATTAGCAAAATTTAATCAGATTTTCTTAAACACAAACACCTACCTTGGCATAAATTCTTACTGAGGACACTGCAGCTATGACAATTTACACCAGCTATTGAGCTTCCCTGGAAATAATACAACAAAGCAGCAATGTTAGTGACCAGTAGAGAATTATTAAAGGAGCACAGATAATTGGAAGAAAATAAATGACCTGGGTAGAATAGCTAGTATAAAATGAAGTGCAGGAAAAATCACTGCACTGGACACCTTCCAGCCTCACATGTCCTTGGTGCCTTTATGCAGATTTTAAAATTAGGAAGAAAACTCCTATTCTCTGCAAACCCATCATGGAGGGATAAGAATTCAGGTTTGGATATCCACATTTTCTTCTAAGTGGAGTCATTGCCTGTGGAAAACTGTCCTTCTGGGAAAGATGCTGGAGTGCTAGAAATGATGATTCAATTGCCCATTAAGATAATTCCTGGAAGTACTACTTTCTTGAGGCTGTGCTTCCAGGAATGGCAATCACAGCATCATCGCCCTCTCTCTGACAGAGCGATGGGTATCTCCAGAAGTGGACACAGCAGGTGAATATTTCCAGTTACTGCAAGTAATACACTGCAGGTTAGATGTCCTAGTTATCTTTATTTACCAAAGCTAACTAATGAAGTATATTGTAATCCTTTGATGATGAATAGCAGCAATTGTTTTACAATAAACGGAAACCTTTTTGCAACCCAGGTAACATTTTTTTTTTTCCTTATGTTCCTATTACAGCTTTTTGTGCTATTAGAGAAGCAGTGAATCTTTAAAGAGAAACTTCCTACAGCTAAAAAAGACATTAAGGGGGGGAAAAAAGCTGGGAGCCATAGTGACAGGTACAACTAAGGCTGTATCCTTCGGTTCCCTGGAAACCAGTCAAACACTATCTCATCTTGCAATGGTTGTGTCTGATCCTCTGCTTCAGACATCTTCCTAATAATGGCAACTACAGAGGTGACTCTCTGCAAATAAGGGCTTACAGCAACTGGACATCCATCATATATCTCCAGAGCAACATTAGACCACCCTAATGGGTACTCCAGTCTTCATTATGATATTAATTCTCTAAATTTCCAAAGTGATTTCATTTGTAAAATGACAAAGGCTGGCTGCTCAGGAGACAAACTGTTTTCATCCCCCTCCTGCATGCTTACAAAGGCTTGCTCTCTTTAGTCTTTGGGGGAAAAGAAATTTGATAGCCTCAGATCTCTTGTGATACACAAGGCTGCCTAACAGCTACACCACCTGCCAGCACGGCATGCCTGCCCATCCAGCCTGAAGATTTCTAAAGCAATGGTTGATGAGTAGGACAGAGATGTTGGTTTGGGGAGGGGAGCAAAGCTATGTACAGAGAAAATAGAGGCTGTATAAAATAGCCAGTGTGAAAGTGAGGCAGGATTGAGGGTAAGGGTGAGGTCAGAGCCAAGGCTGGAAACTGAATCAATCTGAACAAGCTTGGTTTGGTTGGATTAGGTAAAAGCGTGATTTTCTCCCTGGTGTATCAAAGCCTTTGCTGTGGCTACAAATTCAGTGACAGCCAACCAAAGCAAATTTTCACGTGGAAACAATCCTTTGCATGCTCCTGATCTCCGGACTCACTAGGTTTAAGCAAAATAAAGATTAAGTTAATAAGGAAATCAGTAAACCTATGACATCTCTAATGCTTGCCCCGAAGAGCAACTAAAATGTCTGTCTGAGCAGTAGCGAGGAATGAGGAAGACCTTTCAAGGGCAGCAATAATTGTAACCTGACTGGTGATTGCATTCTGGAGTAATCAAAACAAAACAGCACCTAATGCTCTGAGAAGCATACAGACACCAAACTTATCAGGCTTTTTTCTCCTTTACGAGACCACCCAAATGGCATACTGCCACATGCCTGGTTCTGGCTATACATTTGTTTGCACTTGCTCAGTCCCACTGCTGCCCGAAGGGTCTGACTCATGCAGGTGGCCATGGGCAAGGAGACTCAGGCCAAGAAGTCCAGCTCTTATTTCCAGCGGAGACCTCCTTCGTTACGTAATGTGTTTGAGTCGATCCTGTGAGTATCCTGCTTATGGTTCCACTCTTTACCCTTGCTCTCTTGATGTTTGATGTTCCTTCCGCATCTCTCAATGGGCATACGGATGCATGAATGTTCCTGTGGGATCACTATCCAAAAGCATGTGCTCCTGGGCCTCCACAACAGACCTTTAGTCAGTGCCACAGGACTACGCTTGTGATTACACTGGGGGCAATGATGCTCATCAAGAGCATGGCCTGGCTCTGTGTTCCACCATAGCCTTTGATTGGGCCTCTACTGCAAATGGGACCTTTCTTTAATTTTGATATAAAGAGAGTCTCAGTCTCACAAATGTGAAAATGTTCCCTTAAAATCTGATTTAAAACCGAAATAATTAACAACATTAAAGGCATTGATAAGGAGAGCTCTTCCTTCTCCCAGGGGAAGCCCTCATGTATAGGCTAAAATCAGGCTCAATTTTTCTCCCTTCCTGGCCCTATAAGTCTTGTGTCTTTTGGGCAAAAACCCTGCAGTTTCAGCAGGAGCCAGGACAGCCCCTCTCTGACCTTCCCTTCTCTGTTCATCTTTCCTGATCACCAGCAGTCAGGGTTTAATTTAGGAGCCAGAGACTAAACTGGAAGCTGTAGATTTGAGCTCCCTCACACCAAGGAGGTCACTGAACCTCCTGAGGTCAGCTCACCAGTTTCTTGGTGAGTGCCTTAACCACTGCTGTAAGATGAGCAGCAGTCCATCTTTAAAAAAAAAAAATAATAAATAAATAGAAAAAATGGAGAACAATCCAATTGTCCAAGCCTTCATAAATAAAATGAGTCGGAAGGTGTGTTTTTCTGAGTTAGATGTTGATGAATAACCAAGATACAGTGTAGTCCTAGAAGAAATATAGTTTGGGATAATTGGGGTGATTAGTTCCTCTTTGTCTTTTCCTAACAGGTTTAAGCATTACTTCATTCAACTTGTTTTCTGCTAAAACGTCTTGATTTTGGTAGTAAATGTTCTCTGCAGGACAGAAGAAGCCTTGATCTTCAAATTGAGTTGGTAAGTTTTTTTTCAGAAATCACGAAATTTCAATGTATTTTTGGTTCTAGCTATCAGGACTGGATTTTAATGCTATCATGATCCTGCCAGACAAGGTCAGTCTGTTTTTTTTGTATCTTCTTTTAATATAGATGGGAGATGGAGACACTCAGCAGCTCCCAGTAATGCTCATTTCCCAGTTCCACAGTTTTGTTTTTATTTGTACTTACAGCATCATGCAAAAAGACAGGTGACCTGAAGTGGACTAGTAGCTGTTCTGGCCAGTTATTACTGTTCTTCTGAGATTTTGCATTCTACAGATTCAAATTCAAACCTATTGTAAGGAACTCTACTGCGATTGCTTACCTCAGGAATAAACTTGGCTTCATGGTATATGTTTATACGCTATTGATGGCCCTCTGGCCCCCAAATTAAATTATCAATGAAAAATTCTTTGTCACTTATTTCTCAATGTCACATGAATACAAAAGTATTTTTTTCAGTGTAGCTTCATGAAGAAGCTGTTCTCCATTTGCATTGAACTTTACCTTTTTTAAAAGAGGTTCTAAGTCACTTCCCTTTTCTATCTTTAAATAAATACTGTAGCTCCCCGCTCAAAATGAATCTACCACAGTTTTTATCCACTGAAACTACTACTACCAAGTGTCCTACTTTTCTTTTTCTTCTTTTTTTCTTTCAGAAATCACAAGCTAGTGCCCAATTTTCATGCCCAGTTGAGTTAGCCAGTACAAATTAACTCTGGCCTCATAAACTTTGTTCCTCTCTTGCCTGGTTGTCTTCCAGAAGTGTGAAGCTCCAGCCTAATGTGTTACTTCAGAATGGAAATGGAATGCCTGATTCATCAGGGAAAAATTCCTTCCCCTTTCCTAAGCCTTACGAGTGGTCTATATTAATCTATCACAGAGTTGGAGCAACCATCACCCTAAGCACAGGTTTTCTGTGCTTTAATATGGAGGGAAAATAGCTTCTCAAGGACAATTATAAGAACAACAGTGTGTGTGCGTGCGCGCCTGTGTGTGTGTGTTTTACGTGTGTATGTTTTTTGTGAGGTCTACAGTCCACAGAATGGGAAACATGGCCTTCCTGGGTCTCGGGGGGTAAAAGGTCTGTGGAGGGATCTTTGGAGGCTCATTTGTGCAGGGGGAAGCCCAGAACAAACTGCAAGGTGTGGCGTGATGTAGACATCTTTCAGCTGCAGGCATAGCTGAGCCATGAACACCCAAAAGAGTGCATGCTGCTGGTTATGTAGGTGAGAGTTAAACTGATCTTGACTGCTTCCAGGTTGGGGGACAGGAAGAAGTGAAAACCTGGTGCAAACGCTATTCAGTCTGTTGGCAGACTTCATTTCATAACGGTGGAAAAAAAGTGCAAGTGAAAACTTTCACTTGCTTACCCCCATCCTCCTTCCCAAACTGCCTCCAGAAGGTCCAGTACTGAGTCTGATGGATGCTCTGCTCTTAGATACTACAGGTAGAAAACTAGTTGTTTGATGTTTTCTTCTCTTGTCAGATCAAAACACTACACATACTAAATATATCTATTGTGAGAAGTTTTCTTTATTGATGACTCCTACTTTCTCTGCAAACAATATATTTACTACAGTAACCACTCAAGTAAATAGGGTTCACTCTGGAAATAGAAGGAGCAGAACCATATGGGAGAGTATAAAAATGAACTGACCTGAACCAAGGTTCTGAAAACATTGTAAATTGTTTCCATACCTTGACAAATGTTCACACTGGTTTGGAATGCCTTTGTTGTTGTGCCTTGTCCTCTAATTGTCTTGCGGCTCCCCAGGGAATGGGTCTACTCCTAAGCTAAATTATGACATGAGAATAGAGTTTACCAGCCTGGTCTAGTTTCCCCTGACTTACTGACCATTTTTTATTATGTACCCATAGAATCCAATGTATGAATAAGCTCAAAGTTTGTTCAACTTTGTTTAATGTTTGCCCAATGTATGCTTTAAATGGTATTTGAACTGAAATGGTAGTGGGGAGATGTCACAACATCCACGGACTCTGGAATGTGACTATAAGCTGCTGGTTCGACAGCAAACTGGGAGATTTCTTGGGATAAAGGAGGGCATTTCAGCCTATTATGCACTGATGTAATTTCATCCCCCTTCATGCACACATATTGCAAAAAGTCCTAAACCCATTGCATAATAATATCTATGTAGGATAAATATTGTAGATGTACATGATACATCTTTCCAGCTCTGCTCTTCTAGAACGTTGCCATTCAAGTATATGGGTATACACAGAAAAATACTGTTGGTATGCATAATTTACCATGAAGAATAGTTGCCCTGCATAAAAAAAAAAGAAAAAATGTGTGGAGAATGCTCTAAACTTGTAATGGTCTTGTCTTGTATTTTGATAAGATCCATATACAATATTTGTTTTCTGCTATTTGGTATGGTAATAACAGGAATTATATCTTCTTCACTAAGCAAGCTTTTTTAATATAAATGGGATTTGTATATGCTAATTAATAATGCATTGTACCTACAGTGACTTCTGAATAGAGTCATCCTTAGACAGAAAGGATTGTATATAGGCTAGTCCTTTCAAACCCAAACTGTCAGGTGCCCTCCCTGCATTGGGCTGGTGCAATCCAAGACGGCCAACACCTGTGCATGATATTCTGCTTTTGACCTTGTAAAAATCACTTGCAGTTCTGAAAGCAGGGCCACCTCATGATAAAACTGTATTAAGCAATAATGACATTTTGCCAGATTGTGCTGAGAATTGCTCTGAGGAGGAGGAACACGTTCCCATTGATTGTTCATCAATCTTCAGATTGTCTTCAAGTGATGAAGAGCTCAGGTTCCCAGCAACGCAGCTGCACGGAGCGAACGTGCCCCGTAGCCACTGGGCAGTGAAAGGACACGCGGAGGCAGGAAGGGCATTGCTGTAGCTGGCAGTGAACTCTCTGCAGTGCAGACCGGCATAATGGGAGGGACGTGGAGCCCAGAGCACAGTGTTGGCTCTGTGTCCTGAGAAATGGTATTATTAGTGTTTGGGTTTGCCGAACCATTCACTCTGATTTTCAGTGCAAGAACAAGCTGATAGTAATACTATTTACAATTCTTTATGAGAAGATTGTAGAAGATTGTTGAAGACGGGAACCACTGACCTTCTCTTTTCCTTTCATCTGTAGAAGTATCTTCATAAACGATAGTCCACTTTAAGGACACTGGAGTGGAGAATCATACTAGGCTGCTTCTTCTACAATCTTCTTTATCTTTTGGGTCAGCAAATCACTAATTGGCACTTGAGAGCACACTTCCAGATACTCCTTGTGATTCTCAAAGTTGACGGTTGATAACATAAAGAGAAGAATTCTCAGATCCATTTTAGTCCATCAGAAACTAGGCACTACTTAGCATGTACCACATCTGACCGTTGATAGCACCATGTTTGTTAAGGTTGTCTGATTGGAAGGGCTGCAAGCAATGAAGAATACAGTAAAGCTGCATGTGATAACCTCTCTACAGAGGAGCTGCATGGGCTGACACTTAGCTTCATGCTTCTCATTTTAATATTTCAGATTTTTTAGATGGCAAGTACTAAGGAAATACTCCCAAATTCCAAAATGTGCATGTGAAACCACAATATAATTAATAGATAGACCTTTCTCATACTGCTGGATTTTTCAAATCATTTTTTGTCATTTCAAAACAGTGGGATTTGTTTCTGATGTCTGAATGCATTTGAGGTAAGAATTTGTTTTGCAGTAGACCTACTGAAAGTTTTCTTTCGATGCTTATTGAAGAAAAATTCAAAACTGATACTGTTTGTTATTATAGGACTAAAACAAAGCATTTTCTATATACTGTATAAACTCATCTTCTCACACCCTGGTTGAATATAAATTTTTCTATTTTTTTTCAAAATGCGGCTTTGGCATATATAAGGAAAGAGTTGTGATAAGCCCCAACAAGTGACAATACTTATATTTTAAGTGATCAGTAAAGTGCCACTTTTGAGGGCTCATTTTACAGCTTTCAAAGTGTTTTCTTGGCTGTGGGCTTCATGCTTGTTAACAGGACCTCCAACAGAAAGCAAAAGCTATGTCAGTGCATGCGGTGGACTGGATAGCTCTGACCTGCCATTGAGTGATGGATGTTCTTGCAGCAGCTGGGGAAAAGAGCATAACAGAGAGAAATATTAGTGTTGCATTGCATATTTTTGTGCAATCTAGATTTTGAATCAGAAATAGCCTAACACTTGCATGCACTTCAGCATCGTGCTCCTATGAGTGCATTACATAAATCTGAATTCCAGGCAGAGCTATGCAGACTTGCAAACCCTTCTTCTCTGAACTCTATTATTTATAAGATTAAAACCCCTGAGGTTTCAAATGGCAGCTTTATTGTCAAGTACAATGTACTTTTCATTCTGAATGGACAAAAGCCTTTGAGCTTACCTGAGTCTGCATGGAAACCTTCCTGCCTGCCCTCCTTGCTACCACATGTATTCGTGGAGGCCAATCTTTTCTCCAGGGGTGCGAGACAAGCATCCTGTAGGGCCCTCCAACTGCACCACTGGTAAGTGCCCGTTGGAGGAGAGCTCTTTCTTTACTAGGACTGGGTAGATGGCTCCATCCAGGGTTGCATCGGAGACAGAAGGCTATTTTAGGAAGCAGTCAACCATAAAGTTCAGTTTCTGGATTTCTTTGCACGACACCAGTAAGTAGATGTTGAACCTGATGAAGTGCTCATTGCTCAAAGCCATTGAATGAACATAGCATGTGATGGTCACAAAGTGTTTGCTCTGTGTTCTCAATTATTTGATATTCTTGGAGCGTGATGAGTCTTTTAAGTCATAAATCAGAGGTCTTGCTCCCTGATTGGTAGTTTGAACTGAAGTCTGTATAAACAGGATGGTGGAAATGAAAAGATTCTGGAATGGCCTTTCAAATATTGCTGTACAAATCTTAGTATTTGTATCTGCTCAAGCAAGTACTTCCAGATATCCCAGCAAAGTAAACATGTAGGGCTTCCTCAGGTATCTTCAAAAGCTGAAGTTTTAGAACTTTCCAAATGGAGAGGCACTAGCGGCTCCTAAGATGGCTATTAAAGACCATGTTCTGAGAAATTTCAGCTGAGGCATTTTAAAGAACCATAGTTGGTCTTCCAAAGTGTCAAATGTTTTTCAGATGTGCTGGTGGTAATGAAACATATATTCATCAATCTTTAAGGTGGGAGGTTTTTACAGCTGCTTACCATTGCTACATATGCACATAAAAATCTCTCTTGCTCTCAAATCACAGAAACAGGGAAAAAAAGAAATATTTTTTTTACTAAAGAGATATGTTAGCCTCTTTGGCTTGAACTGCTCCAGCAAGTGAGTTCAGAAAAAGCTCTGACCACCCTGTTTGCCACACGATGTTTTTTTTCTTTTGCTATATTAAGGTATTTGCTCTTTATGTCAAGACTGTTAGTACAAAGGAAAGCATACAAATAGAAACCAGTTGATGTTTTCTGAGATCTAGCTAACTAACATTTTGTTAGTTTTTGTAACAAAGATAAGAGCATTTGGACTTTGGACATAAGAATGAAATAAGTAAATAATGGTTAATATAGGAAAGGGCATACGGTTCTTGTTTAATGGATTAATAAGTGCAATTAACCTCCTAGTGCATTAACATTTTAGGACTCAAATGTTTTTAAGTGAGTTAGTTTTACATGAAGTGTCCTTGTAAAACATGATTGAAGTCAAATGGTATTTTTAAAGAAAATTTAAACTGAAAAACTTTCTGTTGGCTAACATTGTCTAGATAGCGACACTATGAATAACAAATTTAATATCAGCAAAACCATGGTATGAGATGTATAACTGATCATCATAATTTGAAAATGCATATGTAAATTATAGGGTGTGTGACCAGCACAGTGGTCATAGCAACATATTCAAGAATTGGAGGAGAAGCTTTTTTACTTTATTTGTATTTTATTAACTCTTTATCTTGTGCTTACCAAGTCAAAGGTTTGGTGAATCACAGGTATGCTTATGCTTAAAAGACTCTTAGAATTTTTGTGTAAATAGCAATAAACTTACTGCTTCCAGTGTTCAAGCATGCAATATGTCCTAAGTTAACTTTAATCACTTTCATGAGCCCTTTTAGAAGGAAGAAAACAATGAAGGAACTTGCCTGTACTTACTGAGGAGTCAAGATCTTGCTGTTACTGTTACTTAAGCAAGCTTTGTGTAGGCAAAGAGGCATAACTGAGATGGTGAGCCAGAAATTGTTGTGAGCGTCTGTCCTGAGGGGTTTTCTTTTTGAAAAACTGATGTTAGAGATAAGAGTGAGCAATACAGGAAGTAAAGCAGAAAGTTCTTTGTTTCTAGCAGCAAAATATATATGTATATATTTTTCCTTAGCTCAGACTGATGAATTTGAGTGTTTCAGGGTGGTCCAAAATGGTCATAAAGCATTTTATACTATGTGAATTATTCATGATTTTTCCACATGTCTATGATACTTCCATCTGCTCAGCTGCATGATTGAGGAGAAGAGCCTCCTTGTTAAGTAGCTCGTACAATCTATGACAGCCTTGCCTGGCCCTTGAGTGCTGCTATTGAAAAGCAGAATCAAGGAACAGCCAGCCAACAGGAACCTCCTTGAGTGTCTGGGCACCAAAGCAGGCAGATACACACACCTAAATACAATCTCAAAAGCTAATCTAATTTGAAACTGTTCTGTATCCACAGCAAAATCAAAGAGCAGCAGTGTCTCCTGGTGTGTTTTTGATAGACATGTAAACCATGATGTACCCAAAGGAAACAGTAATTACATGGCCATTTACTGCTGCATGGTATTTACTAATATCAAGAAAAGTATGCAGCCAAATTCCTTTGATTCCTTTTTATTTTTATTTTTTACATTGTCATTGATGCTCTTTAGTAGAGTTGGCGAGATCTGGAGCTTACTGAGAGATGCTGGTCCTTTCCCTAGTGCCTCTCTTTGGCAGGTTCATAGGAGTACACCCAGTGATACCCTTTGAGAACCACTTCACATCCATTTCAGACTTAACCAAGTAAGATTTTATCTTCCCAGGCTCCTCTCTCAAAAATAAGCTCAGCATCTCTGACTTTTGTTTACCATGAATCCTGCTGCTGGAGCTACACTATTTCCCATTCAAAGCTTTTGAGATGGTTAGCATAGGCAAACAAGCTATCCTATCTTGGAGATTCTAGTCTTGAAATTTTAACTGCTTTGCTTTCTTGTCTTCCCTACCTCTCTTACCATCCACAGATATGGCTAGTCAGGCTGGAGATCAAAGGTTTTGTATTTTTATTTTCACATGCATAGGAGGAAAAAAAATCCTATATATGTGTGCATCTGTGTGTGTTTCTGTGTGTTTTGGCCACAAATTTTCACAGAAGGTTATGGCTTCATAACCTTCTTAACCACAGTTATAGCTTTGACCAGGGCTAGTTTTCTGACATGTTTTTAGAGGGCTTGTCTCTTTTTCAGCAATGGTATCTGTCTCCAAATGGCAGCACGAAGTGCTGCAGGATAGGCAGAGCTTCGCCACGTTTTTGACTGTGTGCAAAGGTTGATAAGAGGAAAAATAGATTTGCTCAGAGAGGCTCAGTGCAGCCCTGTAGCACCAGTGGTGCTGGGCTGCTCGTCCCAGCAGGTAGAGATGCTGTAGGTGGGTACCTGGTGCCAGGAGCGCCCTGTTATCCTCTCATTTCCAGCAGGACATTCAGGAGATGATTTCTGAAATATCAAATGAAGTTCAAACTGTTAAACCTATTACCATATTATATCAGCTTAAATTTCTGGCTATTTCTTCAATCAACGTTTATTGTATGACTGCCTTGTAATAAAGCCTTCAGAAATAGGATGAAGCTGCACATTTGTGTTTATTACAAATCTGTGCACAGAGCTCTCTCTGCATAGATACTTGTCAGTCAAACAGATGTCCCTATATTAATTCTCTTTTTCTAATTGGAAAATGGAGGTGAGATGGCGTTTAAATCATGACTGTTATGTGACTGACATATGTCTGGGCTGAAGCAGGAGCACAACACATACCCATTGTAAAGAGAAAACACAACGAGGAAAAAGTTGTAACATTGCTTGTTCATTTTTAAGTTGAAAGAGCAGCAAAACCAAAATTCCTAGGAATACTGGCCATGTTGCCAAGCTGAAAATGGGACAATTCTGCTGCTTACTTTGTGAAATTTGTGCATTTATATACTTGTCTTGTATTCCGTGTAAATATATACACAGATTTGTAATTTATAAGATATATGTCTTTATTCATTAATTACTACTTCCAGCTTCAGGCATTTTATCTAAATTTACATTAAAAATAAACAATCTCCCCCCGGTAAAATAGTGTCTGCTTACAGATTCATAGAATATGGTAATAAAACACATAATTAACACAAAAATTAAATATAAAAATACAAAAGTGTCATTAATAAAAAAAAATCCTCCATAAAATGCATCCAGCTCTCTTCTCAGCATTGACATTCTATTTGCAGTCTAAGCCTTTATGAAAATGTCTTGTTTTGTACAAATAAGCAGCACAAGACCAATGAAGCTAAACTGGATTTTTCTGAATAATGTTCAGATTATTGAATGAAAGTCATTGTTTTATCCAGTTGACTTCTTAATTTCTTTGCATTTTCTCAATTTTTATGTAATGATAAGTCTTTTAACTAATGAAGAAAATCCTATATGCAAATATCTCACAAATTAAACAAATGCTATATATTATCCAATTGCCATAATGTCAGGTCTGTAACTTTCAAGTCTGTGCTTTGATAGAAATGAACTGGTAGCAGGAGAAGCTGTAGTAGGTTGTCACTGCTGGCTAAGGATAAGAATAGCTATATAATTACACTTTTTCCTCTATCCAGATAAAGATTGCTTTGAATTATCTACTTACTCCAGGGTGCTGTATTTTTAAAAAGTATAGGAAGGAAAACATGAAAACATACAGCCTTTTGAAGCAAATTAGCAATAAAATGAAGCAAAAAAACATTTCCCTTTTTCCTACTGCCTTGTGACTAATAGGGGCTTCTTGAAGTTTTACATGCCCGCAAAAAATGATAAATATATTGAAAAAAGGAAGGAAAAAATAAAAGAGTAAGCTGGCCATATAAAGCAGCTGATGTAAAGATGGAGAGACATAGCCATAGAAACTAGTCACATAAATAGTCATGAAATGAAAAGTTTCAGATTTGTATTGAAGTAAAAAAAAACTACTTAGAGAAAGGCCAACAGGCCAGACTAAATAATCCTCGACTTAACGTCCAATTCTGAATCACATATTAGCTGCAGAGATTTTAATGTAAATATGCCATTACACTGTCATTACAGTGATCAGGCTGCATGGCTCACAGGTCACATCTCAGCCACTGTTAATTTTGCAGGCAAAAGCTTTTTTTCTCTTGAAATGTTAATAACTTTCTATTAGTTAATGTAGCGTGACTAAAATTCAGATTAGATATAATTCATTTTAATATCTGTGACTGGCTATCCCGATCATTTAGCAATGGTTTCCAGCTGAATACAAGATGCTAAATTGGACTCATTTGCATAGCCCTGTTAAAGCAAAGCCATTCTCTAAATGTAGGCATCTTCAAATTAATTTAAAAGATTTTTTTTTTCCTGCTTTTGTTACCAGGATAAAAATCTTTTACTAACAACTAATTGAAGCTACTATGAGCCTAACACACATCTTTTCCCTTCTTTTCTTGAGAACAAATGGCTAGTTAATATCATTAACCAGTTAGAGAAAAAATAGCCACAGTGCTTTTGAGTGCAGAAATGGCTTAATTTGGGAGCTACAGACAGATCAACCATCACTATTTGGAAGCCCTGAAATAAGTACTGTTTCTTACTCTTAAGCACACTTAGCTACATTGTTGTATGTCAAAAGTTAATACTGGAATGACCTTGAAATGATCATTGAATCCATTGGGCTTATTAAAAGATCTGCGATAAAACATGTGTTCATTTAAGGTACAGTTTAGCTAAACTAAACAGCTTTCAGGACCTTCACTGTTTCCTGAAAGAGTTCAGCACACTGGAAAATGTTGCTTGTTATTGATCATTAATATTCTTCCCTTAATATGCACATATAACACCATTTAATGATAATGGGAGATACATTAGCTCCACAAGGAGAGAATGGTCCTCCAGCTTATCAAACCCTATCTTTAAATTCATTTCAATACACACTTACATGAGGGTTTTCTGGGACAACGACTTGATGCAATCTGGAAGAGGGATGGTCAAAAACCTTTTCCTTTTAAATTAAATGCAAACAAGTAAACAAGTCTATTACTTATATTGTATTAGTCAGTATGAATCACATATTTGGCATACAGTATATATTCATGCGTCCAATTGCAAGTAATGCATTTTGAATACTAATTAGACATCAGCACATACAAGGGCATAAATCAACTCTGATTTTTTTTTTTAATTTTTATTATTTGCATTATCTCAGCACCTAAAAGCTGTAGTGGTGGAGGCTGGCGCCCCGTTATGCCAGTGTGTGCACAAACTGGCACGCTCACACCCAGAGGAGGATCAAAAGAACTCAGAAACTATCAGAGAAGAGACAGTTCTTTCTCCTAATTTACATACATAAAACTGAGAACAAGGTCAGGAAAAAATAGAATAATGAAAGTGTCATGGGCTGACACTGCATCAGATTATGTAACTGTAAAACTCTACATGCTTTGCAGTGAAGGAATTTACCAATCTTTAAATTAAAATAATTCAGAGATGTGAGAGAAATCAGAGAGGATGAAAACAGTGGTTAATATGCTTTCATGTTTCTTTATAGCTGTGGTGTTTGATGCCTTTGTGATACAAAGCAAAAGACTCCTTTGCTGCCAACAACACCCTAAGATTGGTTAGCCCTGTGGAGTCGTCTTCCAGCAATTTGTGGAAAATTTCTGTAACAGTTCAAAAAAAAGTCCACAAAGAAAACATGTTGAAAACATAGAGATTGACCTAGAAGACAAAAATATATATATTATTGTTGTTATAACTATTACATTTTTGTTGAAGAGCACAAGAGCTATTTATTAAAGGATGTAAATTGAAAGTAAGAAAGCTCATGGGCTCTGTGCTTGAGCCCCTGTCTCCAAGAGCAAGCAGTGCAGTGTCCAGCAGCACCTGAGCACCACATGTAGCACAACTGCATATGCTGTGGGGAAGTGAGGCCTGACACTGTCACATCTGATGATCTGCTAATATATATATACATATGTGGATTTATATGTATGGCTTCTCCCTGTGCCTTTCCCTCAGCTGGAGCCTTGTTCAAACAATTTAAATGTGATTATCTCCTGTGCGTATACTTAGAGAATGCAGTTCTCTAAGGCTTTGTTCTGGAAGGCTTTGTCTGCCAAAGTCTTCAATGACTATCAGCACTTTCAATGGGAGTCTTTCCTGAGCCTCAGCTTGATTTCCTTCTCTCAGCTGGTCATAAACCTACCCTTCAAGCTCATGGAAATGTTTATGTGCAGGAATGTTGGAAAGATGTGCTTTCGCATTTGTAATCATTTTGTCCCTTTCTACATAGGAATGAAATCTTTACGTGCACGTTTAATAGATAAAAATGTCCATCTTTCATGATTAACTGACCATATAGCCAGCCTCACTTCTGGAGTTTCCCTTTTGTGATTCTCTCTTAGAAATCAAAAGTTTCGCATGTGAATTCACCTTAAATTTTTCCTTTTTTAAAGAAAATACATGGAAAAATCACGGATAGCCAATATAATCTGACTTGTACTTACATAAGATTTTTGCAAACGACGATTGGTATTTTAATATTAGAAACAAGAAAGTTTAAGTCAACAAATCGTAACATTTGTTTGAGCTAAGGTAAGGTGAAACTGAGGTCTGAATATACCAAACTCAGATATCTTAGATTGAGATTGATGTTCTGTATAGGTACAAATCCAAATAACTTTTACCCTTTCAGAGCAGATTTGAATCAACAATTTTGTTTTCAGTTATCTAAATTCTAAATTAAATTATTCCATAAAATGTGGTTCCAATGGTCATTTTTTTCTGCACCCAGTAAGCAGAAAACCCAATAAATCTACATAAACAGATAAACCAAAGGCAGAAACTGTCTTTTCTGAACCTGCTGGCCAGCCAATGGTAAACACATAATATAGCATACCTAGTAACCAGCGGAAAACACAGTGAAAGACTCTTAGGATGTGTCCACACTGTGTGACCAGTGCCGAGATTGGTCCAGATTGTAGTAAAGCAGAGACTGACGAACCAAAAAAGCCATGTTTGCACTTTGCCTGCTCATGAGCTCCCCGAAGGGTGTCAGCACCTCAAGGGCCATGCCTCACTGGCATGCAACAACAGCTACTCTACCAGGCGCTCCACAGCAGAGGTGGTAAGCAAACTCTGAATCCTGAGGCTTCTGGTGTTCACTTGCAAGACAGAAGCCCTAGAAGCCAAATTCGTTTAACAGAGCCATTCTCTAGCTCTGCACATAATTTTTCCAACCTCTGCTAACTCCTGTCTTTGCTTCTGGAGGCTTTCCAGGGTTATGGTGCCTCTCATCTGGCTTGTCTCCAGGATGGTTGCAAGGGGATTATTGCAAGGGAAGTCCTGATGAGCTGCTTGGATGAAGAAAAAACTACATGTAAATATTTAAATTGCTCCCTCTTCAGCTGTGAGTAAAAACATTTACAAATACTAGTTTTTATCAGCACCCACAGCCTCAAAATAAAATTTTTATCTTGCCAGTGAGGGAAAGGTTTTACATTCAACCCAGATTTACACTGACTTGTTTCATGGTGCTGTTCCACTGTTGCAGTTGCTATTTTTCTCCAGGTTATATGATTTAAAAAAATATTTAGTATATATTTGATCTATTCCATTTTTAAAAAACCAACCAGATGTCTTCTTAGCAATTTACTTTGAATAAGGGAGGTAAAAGTAATGGCAGTCTGGGTGGGCTGTGATAAGATGCAAAGGTTGGATTCAAATTTGCAATGCTTGACCCCATAAAGTTCAACCTCTTGCTTCAAGGCCATTTCTTTGTCTGCACAGTCAAAGCGGGCTCCACCTGTTCAGAACTGTACAAAATGCAGAGGGTCTTATTGTGTTTGTGTGTTCACGGAAAACAAACGCTACACTCATACCCAGGTGCATTCCTATAGGGAATTCCGTGGGGTGCAGGTAGGTCGAGATTGGTTAGTTGGTTTCATGATGAGGAAGGTAGAACTGCATCGTGCAGTTATTGAGTCTGCTGGAACTAGCCCAGTGCAGATCCAAGAGCATCAAATAATCCAAGAGATTTTTTTGTAGTAAATCCCTTGGTTTAAGAAATAATTTTGAGTTGGAAAATGAAAGAGTAAGAGTGAGGAAATCATGATCAGCTTGTGGATATTTTGCTAGTAGAAGAAGAAACTGAATTTAGTGGATAAATTATGCATTACAAATTATTCCCCCAGGATGCAATTCATAATGTTATTATATTGTAGAAATCTGGACTCTGTTTATGCCTCTTGGACAGTCATTGGACAGACACAGAAAAACAGACTGTGGGTGAGTCCTTCCTTAGGGCTTTTCCAGTTTAGGCTCAATGGTTAGAAGCTATTCTTGCATATTGTGCTTCCAGTCAACCTGTTACTGTCTACTTTACCTCAAGAAAGCTTCTTTCATAATGCATAAGGTATAATACTTGGGAGCTCATATCTCTGCTCAAGAAGGAGATTATTATCCTTCTGCTCCTATCTAAAGTCTGTTTCAAGTGTATAGGTCAGAGACATGTCCAGCCGGCAGCTAATACAGCTTGTTGTGCCTCCTGAGTTTTCAGGTTTAGGAGCACAGTTCTTGCAATGTGACTCTTTGGCCCAAAAAAAAAAAAAAAAAAAAAAAAAAAAACAAGTCATAGACTTGTCTCCCAAAGACTAAAGAAGATAAAACAGCCAGGACAAGGCAACATGGCAAAAG
>NW_020454092.1:3443536-3466199 GCF_003342845.1 Nothoprocta perdicaria
AAAAAAAAAAAAAAAAAAAAAAAAAAAGCCTATAAACCACATTTGAAAAATAGCATCCTTTGTCTCCCTCCTAAATTGTAACAGGAATATGTAGAGAAGCGCTTGGCTTGTCCTTTTTTCCAGATCTATATCCTCTAGGGCATTGAACTGAAGTAACTTGTGTCTCAGATCAAAGTCATTTCACTTAGAAACTCAGGTTGAGCTTGAAGGCACAGTCTCTTAAGTGAAGGTCAATGGTTTATCCATTACAGCACCCAACCCCAAATTATTTTTGCAATTAGTAACATTTATATCTGTTTTTATAGTGTAAAAGAATAAAGAAAGGATAGTCAGCATTTTCAAGAAATACAAGTTAAAGGTGTCCTATCATTTAAAATGATATATCATGTTAGAAAGGAAACTTAAAAGCTGGCATATGCAATCTAAAATTAAATACAGATTTTGAATTTCAGGCTGTGAAGCTAAAAAGATCAAAGGAAACTCTTTACAGTTCTTTGGAATTTGGTATTATACTTCCCGGGAGGTCATTTACTCCCATAATTTAGTCTGACTTATTTTGGCTTCAGTTCCATTAAAAGTATGTAGCAAAAAGAGGGCCTCTCTTTACTTTAATTTTTAACTGCAACCTGTCAGTTAAAGGGGAAAAAAAAAARAAAAAAGAGTGTCTGGAAGAGGATGATCTACAGAAGTACTAATAGCTTTCAAATCTTTTGACTTTTTGAGCCTGATATGGCTAGGAACTTATCTGGAAAGATTGTATTTTAACCCTTTTGACTGTTCTTAGACATAATGTGTGCTTTTATTGAAAGGGAACTTATTCACTGCCCTTGAACATATTCTGTATGTTCTGTCATTTCCACAATAGCATCTCCCTTGATTGCACTCGCTTGCCTTGTTAGACATAATAATAGGAGGAACCTAAGTATAAGCTTGCTTGTAGGCAAGCATCAAAAGCTTGCCTGTCACAGGTTGGACAAGTAACCAGAAGTTTGTCTACTGGCTGGAGTTCTCAGAAAGGAGCAGAATGCTTGCTGGGACGTGAAGGCAGTGCTGGTGGGGCTGAGCAGAATAAAACAGAGCCTTACTTCACACTGCATTTGAGATCAAGAGAAACAAGGGCAGCTCCAAAATGATACAAAAAAGGCAAATGAGCCTTGGCCCTTCAAAAAAGATTTGCCGTGGTCTTGATTTTTTTTTTTTTTAATTTAATTTTTTTTTTGGATTTTTTTGCACAAATAACATAAAAAAAAAAAAAAAAAAAAAAAACGGGAAGAAAGGAACATGTAGGTGTGAGGTAGCAGTGAGCCTAGGAGCAAGAGGCTAGCCTTGGACATGCACAAGGTGTGAGGAAAAGAGACAGGGAAGGGGGCAGAGAGATTCAGCCTCTGGAAGGCTGTTCCTGCTGATGCTGATGGGAGACCAATTATTATATATAGTTATTATTATACAGAAAGAGATTTATGCAGATGTGCTCACGGGGACAATGCAACCTTAGGATCTGTGTTCAAAGTTGAGATGTTTATAATTGGTTTGCTTCTGGTTTTTGACACATCATTTAAGTCTTTTATTGTCTTTACACTGTGGTAGCTATCTTGTATTAACTTCAGTACAATTTGTACAGCAGATGGCAGCTCTCATTTGCTCACCACTTCTCTCCTTGTCTTTCATTTATTTCCTAAATTGTTAAGATTAGAAGCTTCTGGGTGTCCTTCCTTCTCCTCAGTAATGCAACAGGATAAGTAAAACTGCAAAAGCAAGAGTGGTCTTTGACCATAAGGAACAAGGCCTTGTCTCTGGCCCCTGGGAGAGCTGGGACTCTCACGGTTCCATTAGCACAGGCTAATGGTGGTCTAGTGCACGCTCTTAATTTCCTAGCAAGATATATTCTTGAAAATATCTTCCCATATAATTAATGCTCTAGAAAACATAGCTCTTTCCAACTGGTAGAACTAAATGTATTAGAAATGTTACAAATGCTTTTTGCGGCAACAGGAGTAGCGGCAGCAGAGAGGTTAATTCTCCTCTTTTCATGCAGGTATCTGGTTAGAAGAGAAGTGATTAAAGGAGTTTCTTTTTTGGCATAAAAGCCTTTTTCTAATCTTGTTGAAGTGCCTAAAATGTGTTTGAAGAGCCAGATAAAAGAATAGACTTTTTATTAAATGAGTTATCAGTTACATGTTCCACTGTTTATTTTGCTCTGTCATTGAAATGTATTTTCTTAAAATGTCTTTTGCTTCATTGTAATCAATAGGTAATAACTATTTAACTATGAAAGATATTTAGGACGAATTTCCATCTTAGGTCCACAAGAATGTTCCTCCCCCAAATTGGCACAATTGCACAGACAAAACCAGAACAAAACTATTCATTTTAAAATGTTGAGCACATTTTGTAGTGACACTTGAGATAATGCCAGGATTTGTCCACAAATTCTCAGCAAGTTACCTACTGAAAGTCTTCTGATTTTTTTTTTTTAATTTGGAGTAAAAATGCATTTATTTACTTAGGTACTAAACACTGAGGTTTAATGGAATGTTGCTTGCATTATAAACAAAATATCATTTAGTTTAAGTCACAGATGGTAAAACTGCCCTCCTTAACACTAGAAAGAAGAAAAAGTCTCACTGCAGTCAGGCAAGTGTCTAGCTAGAAAAAATAGCACTGCACCATGTTGCAAATGTTCTCTGATGGTATTAGATCCTTTAGGGGAAAATTATATGCAGATATGCAGACTTAAGTTGTTTTTTGAACTAAAGGCATTCATGTGCTAATGACTGTGCTCTCTTTTTAAAGAAGTATTGTCCATTTCTGGTATCATAGGACTCCCCACTACAGTTTACTCCTGGGAAAGAAACAAGTCCAAAGCAGAGAAAGGTATCAGAGCATACGCAGGACTTGCTAGATAGCAGTGGTTTTTTTGTGCTTCTACCAAGGACTTGAAAAAGATTTTGATTAAAATAATCCAAAGGCAGAGCAGATATATTCAGACTGAGGCTTACCTTTGATGTGTTAGGGACCCATTCCTCCTCCGAGCAGCATGTTACCTAGAACACTTTGCCTGAAAAGTCCCACCTAAATCCATGGGGGAACCTTCATGAAGCATGCAATGGGCATGCAGGTTAAATTGCAATGCAGAAAGTTGCAGTATGGAATTTGCTTGAGTTGAAAATGAACCCCAAATTTTAGCATAAGCTCTAATTATATCTAATCTTCACAAAAACAGGTAGGCCTTACATTAACTCTGCTCTTTTTAGAAACAGATTTTCCATGTTAAATATTTCTTTCTTTCACTATCCCTCTGTCCTCTTCATCTAAACCCAGCTGCCCTCTCTTCCCCCAGAAATTGCAAGAGTTGGAAGGCGCAGCAGTCCAGCTTCAGTATCCATTGAGATCAAACCTAAAGAAATGGACCCATCTCTATTCAAAATGAATTTCCTTTATACAAAAAATACAAAAGAAACTGAAGCTACATTTCCAAACACTGAAAAGCAAAGAATAAAAGGTGACTTTTCCCTTAAAGTGTTCGATGTTAACGTCATTTAGTGCTTTGGCAAATCCCAGGATATTCTAGGAGGACTAGTTTGGGGTAGCAAGCGATTCGCATATCTTTTCATTACCCCCTTATTTTCAAACAGAGGCCTACAGAAATTCCTGTACTCTGAACTCTCACAGGGGGATGGAGCAAACAGAAAAGATCTTATTAAAACTGTCCTTCTCCAAAGACTACTTTTTTTTTTTTTCTTCTTCCCCCTTTTTTAGGCCCTCTATCCTGGGAAAAGAAAGAACAGGTTGAGCAGAATATGATCACTTTGCCAACTTCCAGTACTTTTCTGTTTGTCAGTGGCAACAGTAACTTGTGCCATTACTCTTTTTTTATTTTGTCTCTAGGCAGGATACATGAAAGCAGGTAGAAATACTGGATGGAATTACTTATGTACATGGCTAGATTTCTTGAGATCAGGAGCTTTATGTGCTAAAGCTTCTGCTCCACCTCTCATTACTGTTTAGTTGACATATTGACAGTGAGAAGGAGTGAGTGGCAAGGGGAGTGACACAATTTTAGCCAATCAGTAATCTAGATTATTTGCTAAATCTACTCACTATCTTTTAATGAAAACTTAAGCATACTATAGCAGTATAGGGAGAAGTAATACTTTTAAAGTGCTTTGATTTAATACTACCGAACATTTTATTTCAAAAGCTGAATATTACAAAAACAAAGAATGTGTATGGACATATAAAGAAGTGTGAACTTGTCCAAGAAACAATTACACTGAAAAAGATTGGCAGGTTAAGCATGTCTGACCACTTATGTGTAAGTGGCTCCACTGTGGATCTTGAAGCCAAAAGTTGCCATGCTGAAGAGAAATAGGACTACCAGTAGAGATCTCTATTGCATCTACTGTAGTCATTGACCATTCCTGAAATACTATGCCTTGTTCAAAAAAACAGATGTGAAGATAGAGACAGGTAAGTGTGTTTAAAGACTAAATAATCTCCTATATATTAAGAAAAAAATACCAAAGAACATAGTCTATCAATTCATCAGAGTATAAATTAAAGGCTGATTTAATTGCAGTATATAAGCATGTATATGAATGTGATAATGCCTCTTCAACACACAACAGTGTTCAGTGAATCTAGTGGAGCTTGGAAAGTATTGACCAGAAAAGGAGTATAAATTTGTCCTGGTGAGGATTGTTAATCATTGAAATAATTTATGCAGAACTGTGGTAGTTTCTCCATCACTTAAAATTTAAATACAAGACCTAGATTTTTTTTGTGAAAGACACATCTCATTCAAACAAGTGTGAATTCAAGGAAATCCTGCGAACTGCGGTATACAAGAGAAAAGATGTTTAGATGGTCCCTTCTGGTTTCATAGTCTATGAATTTAAGCAGGTAAAAAAGCAAAACTAGCAAAGAATTTATAATCTTGTCTTCTGTGGGATTACTCATATGCCTTAAGTTGAACAGGTGTTTAAGTGCTTTGCTGGATGAGGGCCAAGCAGAGCTGGAATGGTAGCACACCGTTTCAGTGCCCTTCTGCAGCTGTGACAGAACAGGACCTCAGGCTGGTACAGTAACAGCGGTTATACTGCTCCCAGTAATTGGTTTAGAAAGCAGTGTAGGTAAAATGGCACAACCAGGATTAATTTTGAAAAGAAGGAAGTACTGGATTCAAATGTGGTATGGTTAATACATGGAAATTACTGCTGTGGGATCGGCTGATGCACAGAACAGGTTTTTGGATTTCTGTTCCAGTGTGTCCTATCACAGTGCTGGTGCTGAGTATAATGCTAAAAAATCAGCCACTCTGCAGAGAGATGCTGTTCTGAGGTAGGAATTACCTTCAAATAAATTGTATAAGGAGGAGAAGACTGTTCTAATCACTTTCTTAACAGATAGAGTTACAGAGGTAGTAAATTGTTGTGTAGACAACTCTTAGTAATGTATGTTAGTGACTCAGTGACTGTGGCTTTCTCCTTTTTGTTAGCTTTCTCAATTCCATACCCTATGTAATAACTAGTTTAATGATCTGATTTATGTGCAGAGATGTAGGATTATGTCTGGGCGAAGGATGCCTGAGCGTTTTGCACAATTCATTGGTCTTTGATGTATCGCAGATCAAAATGAAGTTCTAAAAGGAAGAACTGGAAAGGATCTACCAAAAGACTTATAATCTTGCTGCACCGAATTATTGTCCTTTTATCTAACAACTTTTGTTCTGCTTATCTCCCTCCCCTTACATGCATCATTGCTAGTGTTTGGTTAAATGCTTTATCTTTTCCCATAGCTCCTCAGATTTCTCCATCTATCTACCACTGTTGTGCAAATATCATATGAAATGACCCCAGTTCTTGCAAATTCCATGCTAGTGCTCCAGGTTACCTTGGGATAACCTTGGGAATCTGGACTCAGGATCACGTTTGCTGCTCCTTCATACAGGATGAAGGCTCCTCCAGTTTCATTACATCTTTTGTGCCTGTTACTGCTGCAGAGTGTAGAGGAGTTGGAAAAATGCAAACCATCTAAGGTGAGAGGGTGAATATGTGATGACCATACTGGCTATATTTTTAAGAAGGTGCCTGGCGCCGGGCCCATGTTTGTGGTGGTGCCGTGCTGGGGGTTTTCTTGCTAGCACATACCAAACTAACCATGCTGTAACTACGAACCCCCTTGGAGGGCCCTACCAGGCTGGCATGTGTCAGGGCACCCCTCGTGTCAGGGCTGAGCGAGGTGCTGTTGTTCTGCCTCTCTGGAGAGCCCCTTTCGCTCACATGCTGAATCAAGAAAAGCGTGACAGGACACCAAGGCTGGCACTTTTAAAGCGGTTGCACATTCTTGTGCTTCTCCCAGCTCCTCAGTAGATAGCTATAAAAATCTTTGGTTTTGATGTTTGCTTTTAAACCCCCTCAAGCATCTCGCCTGGTAGGTCTGTATGCAATTATGCATGCATTAAGTAGTAAATGAAAACAAAAAGCATTTAACGTTAATCACACTGGAAAGTCACCATATTGTGATCACACACAGCACCGCTATGGCTGCCCAGCTAGACATCCCACTTTCATGCAAACAACAGCACCAAATTGAATTACATAAAAAGAAGCTACACACTGACTCCCAGCAGTATGTTTTGACAAAACACTTTGTCTACTTAAATGATTTCAGATGCTGTAGTCAAAAGCCTTGACTGCAAATAATGGGTTCATAAAACCTATCTTTAAAATTTTACCTGACAGTAATTCCGTGCAAATATCTGCACTTCTAGTTCACCTTCTCCACTTGTTTACATCAGGATTTTAATAGAGTGGCTGTCACAGAACAACAGCTAAAGGCCACTGTTTGATAAGTTGCTGCAAAAATAGACTGTTTATAACGAGAACTTCCTCCTTAAATTCAGCTATCACAAAAAGGTGATGTTTAGGAAAACATTGAAGAGAGACAAATTCTAGGAGGACTGCAATAAAAACCGTTTGAGTTCAGTGACATTCTAACCAGCAATGACTTTGTAAAGAACTACATTTCCCACCCGCCTTCAGTTATTATGGAAGAATTCCTTTTCTACTTACTCAGGGCTCATTTTATGAATCATTCATAGTCATCCATTGATCAGAATACTTCTTCCAGATGAGAGAGTTGGGCTTACCCTCAGGCCTAATACAGCAAATGTCCTGTATGGCTCTCCAGAGCTGCGACACTAATAGCCATAACAGCAGGACTTCACTACAAATCTCTGGAGGTCCTACTGAAATCAGAGCCCTAATGAGCACATACAAATCTAAGCCAGTACATAGCACCCCTTCAACAAAAAAAATATTGACCTAGATCCCACACAGGTGGGACTACAGAGGGAGAAAACAGAATGCTTTCAATTCTGCTAAATTCTTTGAAAAAATAATTATGATTATTTAATGAAGAATTAATTTTATAACCCATTAAGAGACTTTATCACCCAGAGGGGGCTATGAAGCAGGTTTAGCAGGATTAATGTTAGTAAAATTAGGCAAAGATCCATTGCTAGCCTTAACAAGTCAATACAAGAGCCTGTGAAAGCTTTAAATATGTATTTACACGATGAACAGTAATAACTGCTTTGTATGTCGGTGTTCACTCTTTCCCTCTTTGTGCTTCCTCCCAACCTGCACGGTTATTCTCGGAAAGTCGGCCCATGCCTGCTATGCGGCAGCGCATCCTCGCAGAGCTCACGACGGGGGCAGCACGAGTGAAGTGCTGGCCCGTGTTGGGCCCCTCTGGAGGTGCAAGACCCTTCCCAACTGCCCTGCCAACCTTTGGCCTGCATGTCCCTTCTAAAATCTCCTCTTACCAGGAGGCAGATACCTGTAAGAGACCTCTGTCCCCCGTACCTTATACCAACGCTAACAGCACAAACTAGCCCCCCTATTTCCTGCATGCTGAAGAGATTGCAGAAGACCTGTGTCACACACAGTGCTCAGATTGTGCCCAAAGAATCCTTTTCTATGGACAATGCTAGAAGGCCTATAAAGTGCCAGCAGGGTTATTTTTAAATAGTTCGTACTTGTGCAACCACGTCCACCAAAGACTGTAAAATGTTTTGGCATTGGAGAATCCTCTCAGTCTTTTCTGAGGACAAAACTATTTCTGGTCAGAGCCCTTTGGGGAGATAGTGCTGCCATTCGGGTTTCTCTTGTCTTGTCTGGTTTAATTCCTAGTCTCACTTTTCTGACTCTTTTCTTATTATGATTATTACTGTTATCACTATTACTACAGTAAAAATACAAAAGGCTGGATTATTATTGAGGATCTCTTTATTCTACCCATGACTTTTAATGTCCCAGAGAAGAGTGTAAGAGAAATAGACTAACTTTTTTGCTCATTTGCTGTATGTAAGTCATCTTCATGGAAAAGAAAATCTCAGATATAGATCTGAAATGCAGATCTGATTTTACCTTTTTTTTTTGGTACTTGAAGATACTGAGAAATCAGCCTTGCCTGGTACACTATGGGAAGGGATTTAGGAGTACAGCCATCCCCAAACCTGTTCTCTGAGCATGAGTCAACAATTCTGTATCTTATAATATGTTGTTTGTTAAACCAAGAGTATCTGAGAGATGTGTAAGGAAAACTAAGATTGCATATTGATGGAAAAAATGTAAAATACTCTGAAATATAGGAGATAGGGTGATGGAGACTGACCCCAGTCACCTATTATTTGTGTAATTTTAATTACTCTCCCTTTAATTTAAGCAGCTGACACACACTTTCAGTGGTGTTCAGAAAGTTAATAGGGCAGCTGAGTAAGGATTTTAAGGTCATGCACGTGTCCTTTGGTGCTCATTTTATTTATTAGCTGCTGAATTAATATTCTTATGATTACAAAAATGGCCATTTATGTGTATAATGGGTTTTACAATATTGTACAGTGATAAATAACACAATATTTATTTCTAAAATGGTTTCCCAGGCTTCAGAGTCTTCAGTAGTAAACTCACAAAGATATGACAGCATTTAAACCAATCTGTATATGCTTGTACTCTCTTTCTTAATTATGGTATGTAGTCGTCAGTTTGCTGACAACAGTCTTCCTGGATGTCACTCTTTGATTCCACCCTTCTCAACTGAAATTAAAATATTGACAGAAATCATTTTGCATAAGCAGTGGAAAAATTCAAAGGGGCAATTAAAGAAGAGGAGCTTCTACATTTATCACTCCTGTGTTCCTAGTTTCCAGGTACATAAATAGTAATGTGAGCAAAGCTGGGGCTGTCTTCTGTCTGTTATGCATGGAAATAAATGATGGCATTTAACTGAAGTGTGTTCATTTCAGTCTAAACAGACGATGATAAAAATAGAGAGAACCTGATGTCTCTGGGCCAGCATATCTTTGGAGGTAAATTGGTAGATTACCAGTATGTAGGGAGCTCGGTGTATTAATTTTAAAACTTTGCTCCTATTTATTTGTCCCCTTGCATCTCTCGATCTGCAGGACGCCCAAGGGAAGGAAGATGTGGACACTGGAATCAGCTGAGGAGCCCGCCTCTGAATTTGGTGTTGATGCTCCTGGCTCCTACTGGCAGGCAAGGGCCTTGTACACATTTTTGCCTTTTATACCTGGAGTTTGTAATGGGAATTTGAGGCAATGAGCCCACTAACGAGGCAGGTCAGAAAAAATGAAGCTGGGACACTGACTTATAATATTTCTCATAATTCCTTTTGTGTTTTCATAATGGTGCGCTTTTTTTTTTTTTTTCCCCCTGCATAGGCACATTTTATTGCTGCTGCGTTCAGAGGTTAGCTTACCTTTGAGGTCCCTAAGTACCCCTCAGGTTTCACAAGCAACAGTGTGTATCAACAGTGTGCGTGATGTAGTGACACGCGTGAGGAAGTATTCTCTGTTTTAAATTCATTGCAGTGGATCGATCTCATAATGTTAACAAATCTTTTTACATATCATCCTGAAATGTCTATTCGACTTAAACAGCAAGGTTTAGACAGTGAGCAATGGGTAATGAGATCATGGTCAGCATTAGGATCTGAAGAATTATAGAGATATGAGGAGGAGTCTGTTTTCCTTCTGTCAATAAATGTTGTAAATCCTGAATCAGACAACTTTGCAGTAATATCAAGACACACAGCAATGTAAAGGTGGCATAAAAAATTCAGGAGCAGGAAGAGGATGGGCTGCAAAGAGCCACGATGACTTAGCGCGGTGCAGGGTGTGCGTGTGTGGTCAAGGTAAATTCCAAACACACCAGATTGTCATCACTCTATATTTAGTGGCACAACTGCTAGAAAATTCAATCTTCATTCCATCAAACAAATAGATGGGCCTATGGAAACTCTCATCATTTTAATCCCAGCATACTAATGCTCCCTGTGTGAATATAGATTTCTCAATTAAACGAAAGTAATTCGATGAAAGAACAGCTCTCCCAGGTCCAAGTACAGCTTTCAGTAACAACAGCCGCTGCTGTTTATCGCTCAAGAAGTGTTTTCCACTGGGTAGTGCAGTGGCGTGGCTGCAAACTTACGGGGCTCCTTTGTGCAGATGGCCCCAAAAATGTGCGTGTGGCAGTGCCAGAGGTGTGGAATGACCCGCAGTGTGGCTCTGCTTCTGGGACTGCACTCCGTATCCCACAGAGCTGTCTCTCCAAAGCCCCTTGAATCTAGTGCTGAGCTAAGGAGCCCTGACGCTTTTCTAGGATCTCCTTTGATGTAGATCTGTGCTGCCTTCATTTCTGAGAAATCGCCAGACCCACGGGCTATTTTAAGGGACGGGACAAAATGTGTGTCTCCAACCAAAGAATAGGAATCATAAACGGGTGAAATGACCTCGTATTAATACAACCCATGTAGCCTTATCTACTTAGAGTGTTTTATATTTTTAACTACTGGATATTTATAAAAAGTCACCATCTCTATTGGCATTTGACAAAGGACGCAGTTAAATGGACCTGGCATTTTCTTATTCATGTTGTTGAGCTACTTGAATTAAGGTTCAGGCATCATGTGATACTGTGTGTTTTATGGATTAAGAAAAAAGACCTAATTCTTGTGTAGACCACAAGATCTAACATTTATTCCTAAGAAGTTTGACTTCATTCCTTTTTGAACTACAGAAATATATCTTTCAAATCTTAAATAATGACCTCACTTTTTGTGCTCTGTTTCACAGATTTGTGCCTTGCTTGAATATGCCTCTGTGGATGCACTTTCCAAAATACATGAGAATTTTATTTTAATTACTTTTCTCTGAAATGCATTTTTTTATTTTCTCTCTTTCTTTAGTTTGTTCATTCTTTTGGGCCATAAAAATTATTAACCCACAGAGATATGTTTCTACTTTCGTTAGTTAATTAAAGACACTGTTGGATTTATCCTATGCTACCACTAGGAGGGCACAACAAGTGAAATATTGTATTACTAGATAGTTCATTTATTAACATAAAATAATCATTGCTTGTGAATATTAGTACTTTACTATCTAAAGTTTGTCTTTTTTTTGTGATTTCACCTAGGAAACTACAGTAAAAGGATAAAGAAGAAGGGAAAGACAGACCAAGGGAGAAAGAAAGAGCAAGCGAGACACAGCTGTTACAATGAGCAGGGTTTTTTTATGGAAAGACATAGGAAATTTAACTTGTAAGTTAAGCTTGCCTGGAGGCATATCTAACTGGCACCTAGAATATAACTTGGGAGCAAGCTAAAGTAATTCCCTACTTGGCTACTAACAGAGATTGAATAATCACAAAACCATTAATTCTATCACATGGCTTGCACATTTGGGAAAAAAAAAAAAGAACTCCAAATACCATATGGTTCTGGTACATTTCTACTGTTTCTGCATAATATTTATCATTCTAAATGATATTTTTCCAAAAGGAATGATACCCTATGATAGCATATATAAATACTTACATATATTAAATGCATATTGTACCTACTCTGAGAGAGCTTATCACTGAACATCAGAGAATATGTATTTCCCCGGAGTTACTTGCTCTTGATTTCACTTCCCTTGGGGCACAGTGGGATTCACTTTCTTCCTCAGCCACAGTTCTACTCTTGGCCCAGGCTCGGTAGAAGACTTGGGATCACCTGTGGTGTGTCCGTATTATTTTGAGCCTCCTTCAGAAGCCTTCTCCCTAGGTTTTTGTCTTCTCCATTTCGGAGATTTTCATGATTGTATGAAAAATTAATAGGATCCTGATCTATATTACTTTTTCTTTCTAATTTCATCAGAGTTTAGGAAGGTGAATCATGATATAATAGGAGAGGTTGAAGCTCCATGCCCAAACCAAGGAAATTCATTTACACAGGAGCCCCTTCTGTGTACAAATGTAGGTGGTGTGACCTATTTCTGGAAGATTTTCTTCTGTTTTTTTGGGGAGAGACACCAGCAATCCATTCTTCCTTTCTGAGGAATAAAATAAGAACCCAGACGCATTGATTATTAATCATTCATTTGGGGACTCTCCTCCCTCTTGACCAATGACATAATCTTCAGTGAACAATATGTATACTATAATTGACATTTGCACAAAAAAAATCAGGTTATATGGTATGCATCTGCACTAATAAAAATAGTCATCTTTCAAATTCTCCTTTTCAAAGTCTCACTGAGAAGACTTCGATATCTATATAGCATTTATTTTGACCTTCACCTCTCTGATCTTCCTGCACTGGGGGACTGTACAACAATACAATACAATAGAAGCATACTTTATTAAAATACACATTTAAGCAATGATTTTTCAGAAACTCCAACGTTAGGGGCAGGAAGCCCAGAAAACTGTCTGGGGGCTAAACCCCCTTAGGCTTTGCATAAGCTTCCAGCTATGCATGCCACTCTGAAAGTCAGTTACATAATTAGCACTGTTGATGAGTTGTGTAATTACAGTAACTCAACAGGTCATCCCAAATTAAGTCTAGGCTTCTGTTCGCTTAAGATCCCTGTTTTTGATATCATAAATGATTTAATGTTATCTGTTATGGTAGCCAAGAGTTCTAGACAAAGATCAGTCACTCCTACTTGTAGATTAGTCACTGTTTTAGCGTGTCCTACTTCCAGAGAAATTACGTATTTTGCTGCACTTCGGCTATTTCAAGAGAGGAGTAAGATGTAAACCAGTTGCTACTACACTTGTATAACTCTGTTTTGTTTCATAAAAGATATCCAGGTGCATATGAATATTGAATACACAGTAGATAAATGTGTTCTTTATTATCGGATTGCCTTTTGTAGAGACTCTGGTTTGTTGGTTTAATGGTTCTAGGGAATAGCACTTAGACCTCCAGCCAGCAACTGGCTCATGATAACTGAGGCTTTTATAAAAATAATTCTAGAAACTAGATAATAACTTTTGGAGGCACATTTAAAAATGCCATTTACTTGCTTTTAAGTGCACTGCAGCAAGCTGCCATCTTTGAGGCTGATGGAATGATCAGGGAGGAAGAGGAATGGCCCAGGGAAAGACCAGCAGCATCAGGAATGTGCACCTTTAAGTTCAGGGAGGTTACCATGTGTTTGCAGAAGTGATAAACAGTGGAATCACAACAGAAAGCTCTGCTTTTTCTTCTAAAATAATTATTAAAATGATACACTTACAGAAATTAACTGTACTTTAAATGTATTCTCTTAGATGATCAAGCACTATTACTTTAATCAGTGACTTCCTGCAGAAACAAATGCTGAAATGTATTAGAAAATATTAGTCCTAATGATTTTCCTTTGGAAAATATTACTAGTACTGTAATTTTAATTAAAGAAGAATTTAGCACTTTTGTATTTGTATTCCTAATGTCAAACTCTTTTGTTATCACACTTACACCTCTGTTATTAATGTTAGCAATGGTTTGCAAAAGAGGAAAAGCTAGTTATCAATGAATAATTCAGGCTCCATAACTGTCAGACCTCATTATTTTAAATAAGGCCTGGTAGTTCCAGTTGTAACTGGCTAATTGCATCATTTAAACTTAAACTGTTAGAATATTTCACATAATTCACAATTTTTAAAACTTTTAATACATTCAAAATCACTGTAGTACATAGGGCAATTTGCTTTAAATCAGGCTGAGAGAACAAAGAGACATTCTAATTGTAATATGAGTTCTCAAGTTGCTAAAATAAAAAGAAGAAAAACTATAGTGAAATTGATAAATCCTATAGATACAATTAAACCCTGTCATTAGACTGAAGTGATATAAAATATTTGTAAAAGCAGACATTGAAAAAAAAACAAATATGAATAATGAATTAAAATGTGCTATGACACCTGATGAAGCTCTCTTGAAACATAGTTCAAATGCTGTCAATGAAAATATTGCCTTTCCTTTGGCCATATATTCTGCTCTGATTAGTTTTTTGCTGGTAAACATATAATTGCCAAAGCAGTTACAAATAGATGATGTGATGATCTTTTAAAAAACTGAACTAGTTGTTTTCTGAAGTGCTTCAGAGAGTTATTTTTATTCGTAATTTTTGATTAATGACTAGAAAATTTTTAAAATGTTACTATTTGGTTTGTTTTATCTGATAATTGCTTGCCCTTAATAATACAGGATTGATAAACTGAGAAGGAAATATACCGTACATGTATTATTCCTCACAGTAAATTATATAATTTGCTGCAGTCTTTCACTCTCTCTCTCTGTCTCTCAAACTTACACAGACACACACACACACAGAAACATAATTTGAAATAAAACTAGTTTTCCTAGGACAGAATCTGTCTCAGGACTTCAAGGGAATACTATAAAAGAAATCACATTAGACTATCTAATTTTTGTGGAAAGAAAAAAAAAAAGCAAGCTATAGCTGCTGTATGTAGAATCATTCTGGAGTCTTGTTTCTCTCTTTATTTAATTTAAAAAAAATTTAAAACACAAAACCAAGCCAAAAGTCAGCTCTTTTTTTTTTTTTTTTTTTTTTGAAACTATACATGTCAGCCCACATACCCATTAAGTACATCATTAAGGCTGTGGAGGTTACACAGCAAGAGCTTGGATCTCCTCCGATATGTAGCAGCCTCGCATTGCTGGATATCTTGTAAAAGTCACCCGTACATTTCTGCATCCTACTGGAGATCATTACAGAATGCATACAGAAACTGTATGTGTTCTTGTGTTTGAGAGCAGAATCAGTGCACCACACAGATTACATTCCCAGGTTTTCCACATGCTGAAACTGAGACATTTCTATTTGTGCAAAAAACACATCTAGCAATAATTGGTCCCCACAGAGATGCAGACTATCATATTCTCACATTCTTCTGAGATCTGTAAACTAAAAGCCCTGGTTCCATGGGAGATGTATCTCTTAAGAAGACAGACAGCATCAGGTTGGGTTTTGTAAATCTTTGCTTAAGGCACATTTAAAGTCCATAAAAATTCTCTTCCCACCCCTCCATTGCAGCCTACCTTTTTGTGGGAGCATTGCACCTCCTGGGAAGCAGTCAGCAGGAGCTTTCTGCTGGTAAGTCAATTAGATTTGAAATTTCCCATGTTACCTGTATTTGGCCTGAAAACATTATACACAGGCTATTAAAATCACAGGATTGGAATGCTTTTTCTCCCCCTGTTGCTATGTGTTTTATATGTAGTCACAGTGACAATGGTTCTCCCTTCCCAGAATTTAACATTTAAAAAGATATCCCATAAAATTAAATTATTGGTGTCGGCCTTCCATACTACTTAGCAGAGCTCTTGTGGTCAGTACATTGGAGTCCTCCCACACCAGCCTTAGTGGCTGGTGGGGCTGACCCCCCCGTATTGTGCTGGTATGTCCATGCAGCGAGCCCCAGCGAGCTGACCAGGGTGCTCCTCTGGGAGGGTTGAGACCAAGGAGCAATGGCCAAGCTTTAGCCAAAACAAAGAAACACAAAAATCCCTCCACAAAGTTCATGAAATACAGTTCATGTCTAGACAATAGCAAGGAACACCTCTCCTTGGCACTCTACCTTGGCAAGGTAGAAGAGACTGAAGATGGCTCATAATGCCTGTCCTGGTTGCCTATAATTGAGGATAGTAAGATCATCACCTTCAAATTGTATATGGTTAGAGAGCACTTTTTTAACCCTGCCTCGTAGTGTCAGACCTGAGACTGGTGTTGGAAGGTGCCAGAAGTGCCTAGGCAGACTCCCAATTCTGGTGTTCAGGGCCCACAGGCTCCGGGTCTAGGGACAGAAATGTAGTATACGAACCATTTCAGAGCTTCTCGTCTTTGAGGGAGCCAGATTTCTTTAGGAATTAACATCTTGGCTGCAGTGAGACTTATTGAAGGATGTTCATTAGGAAGCTTGTGTTCAGAGAAGTCAATGGTTTTATGACATAGATGTATTTGTCTATTTTTACTCGGGAAATAATGGTGCCTTAATATTATAGTTTATAGTATGGTATGTCAAATGACTTAGAATAATGTTCACAACTGTATATACATAAACTAAAACAATAACTCCAGGTCTGTAATTTTGTAAAACTAAGTTAAAAAAAAGATAAAATCATAATGATTTCAGAAATCATGATGTTTTAATGAGTAACATTCCTAATTTAAATCAATATTGATATCACTCCATATTCTTTCAGTGTTTTGGTCCCTTTGTTATCTGATACAAGTGGAATGCAGTAAAAGGAAAAATTAATAAAACAAGTTGTATTTCTGTGGATGAAAATATTTGCTTTTCTAGACTTACAGTGTCTGGAGACTTCTGCGTTTTTTTACTGTGTTCACTTTCCGTAAGCTGTTTGTCAGCTTAGCTGTCTGAACTATAGCTTCATTTTTAAATATTATGCTCTGAGAAAGCACCAGCTAAATCTCTGAATGCTTTATGTCTGTGGCCACATCAGATACCACAACAAACAGGAGATTTAGGCTTGTCTGTCTTGAAATTACCCCACCGTTGGCTTTCCCCTTGTCAAAGGCTAGCTCCCTGCAAGGAAGCTGACAGTCGTGTTTCGGATGCACTGGAAATGTTTCTTCAGTGAAAGGAATCAAGTCCCGACCGTGTACAGAGCGTGTTCTTAAAGTCAGTGATTGCACTGACAAAAAAAAAGACATCTTTTTTTTGTCTTCAGAGCTGTAGGCATCTAGCTGGAAAATACATGGTAACCAAAGATGTTCAGAAGTGCTCTATACAGCGAACAGAGACCTGCCATTGCATGTATTCCTTCAGGAGGGACATCCCAGATGCTTCTTCACAAAGCCTGAATGTAAAGAATGTCAACTGTCCATGAAAGTAGGTGATTTAGGTCATTAAACAGCATACATTGGTTAAATCATATTATTCCTTCTAATACCAAATGTGCATCTCAGCTATTCATTTGTTAGAGTGAGAGAGGTAAAGAAAAAAGAGGCTTGTTTTACTTTGCTTGTCTTTAAAATCTTCGGTATAGAGAACCATCCACCGCTTTTGAGGAGGCAGCAAAGAAATCGAGGTATGCAAAATTACAAAAAATATTACAAGAATTGTTTGGAAATTGTTTGCATGATCTAGCCAAAGAGGGCGATCTGAAATAAACCTCAGGTGATAAGAACATACTGAAATACACTGAGCATCATTTGAGCATGGTGAACGAGGGAGATGGTTTAAATAGTGGCATAGAACTATCATGGCAAGAAAAAAAAAAAAAAAGAAAAGTCACTCTTTAAAGGGTATATAAAAGCTTAAATGGAGTTAAATTTCAGGCTTCAAAATTTTCTGTTTCTCAGTTATGACTCATACCTGGTTTTGCTTGAATATCATGAATATGCTTTATATTTTTTTTGGCTGCTGTGACCAGCCATTGCACTTGTTTAACTGGGTGAATTGGGCTCCTAAGATTCAGATCATAGCAAGATGTTGCAGGAGGAGGCAGATGCCTTCCTCCCTCTGCATTTTGCTCTCTTAGGTCAGGCCTGGGAGCAGACGATACCTGCATGCATGCATGCACCTGGAGACTGTCCCATCAGTTCAGCTATGGGGAATGGGGCTCCATTGCTTCATGGACCTGCTCTGTTCCCCTCCTGGGCAGCAGCTGGCAGACCCCGCCAGGTTTGCCATGGAGGAAGGCTTCCCTCTTCACACACAGCTGCCTGGGATGTCAAAGTAGGGCAGCAGCTAAAAATTAATGCAGCATCTGATGTGTTTAGCAGCTAGAAATCCATAATCAAATATATTTCAAAACAAGAAGGTGCTGTTTCTCATCACTGTTTTAGAGACAACTCCTCAGCTGTGGATAAATTACTTTGCTACAGTTAATGCCTGCTACTGTGTTTGCAGTAAGCCTTTTAGGTGTAAGGAGTGACCATGTCACCTGGGAATATTCCTATATTCATGCTTTAAATAGGGAAACACTCAATGACATTGCACTGAAGACAACTCTTCAGCTATTACAAAGCTACCAGGGATGTGGTAGTTGAACTCTGAGGATATAGCAGTGAACTAAGGTAGAGAACAACAATTTCTGACATAGCTGGTCAGAGCTGACATTTCTGTACTTGATCCACTGAATCATCTGAATCCTGCAAGAACATTTATCATGGAAATAGTCTGAGACAGAGAAATAGACTGAGCTTTCTCACAGAATCTATTCTTGACCCAATCTGCGATGTTAAGAAAGGGCTCTGATAGCTACATATATTCTGCTCACTCATAAATAATAGGGGTGCACAGTTTATTGGTCCTAGTCCTTGTGGTAACAGTGGGACTGTCACTGTTTTATTAGTTACTTTTGCACTTTCTGATGTTCCTGTAAAACAACATTCTGTTTCGAGAGACGTGCCTGTCAAGGAAGCAGGGAGAAGGTGGATGGTATGATGAGTGGCTTCCAACACTTTGTTTATGTCTCCATGGGGTGGAAGTATTTTGTTAACTCTGCACTCACAATGTGGATCAGTCACCGCTGCCAACATAAATATTTTCAAATATTTCACTGAGAATTGCTGCAAATCTAGAGGAGATTTTCTGCCTATATGACTGAGATTGTGTCTCCTTTGATTTCAACTTGATTTAATTTCATAGAAGAGGAGGTAAATACAGGATGAGTGGTAGTGCAGCCCTCCAACTTGCATTATTGATACTCCCAAAGTATCCAGTTCAAATGAGGGCAGAATATTAACAGAACTGAGAGTATCAGTCTAGTGGCTGAAGGACAAAAATAATCTGCCTTTTTGATCTTTGCTGGTCAACAAAAGCATGCTTTGCTTGCTCCACAAGTCTTTCATGTGAGAGAAAATGGACAGAGATGAAAACCCACGTCTGATCTGATGCTTCAGCAAGCTGTGTTTTCTTACACTTGGAGTAGATGAAGATTTTTGGCCTTTCATATTAATGGACAAAGGTAAAAGAGAAGTCCCCTTCTGCCTTATAGAAAGTCACTGATAAAGTTTATATTGGGTATAAAGCATCTATGTATGCAGAGTTATCATCCTTAAATGCCTGGCCTCAGTGGAAATCAGATTGGTCAGAAAATGAGAGGCTCTGGGCATAAGCCAGACCCTCAGTTCTCTAAATGGATCACCGTGTGAGCTTTAGAAAAAATATTTACTACACATGTCATTGCTTTTCTGGCAGATTTTGTTTGGAGAAGCTGGATCAGACTGAGCTGGAAGCCTGATAGATTGCTCTAAGCACTGGCTGGGAGGATGTATAGCTGAAACTGAGCAAGTAATTCAAAATGATTTCTTAGATAAATTTAGTTGCTTTTTTCCTATGAATAAAAAACCTGTGAGCAAATCATTGCTTTCATTAATTCACTAATTGTTCTAATTTACTCCACATACGATTAATGATTTTCTATTACCTTAGAATGGAATGATTAGAAATAATTTGCTCAAGTATTGGGACTCAATTTCAAATGATATCAGGCTAGACTGATTGAATGTTTGTCCCCATTTGGATAAGCATTGCTGTCATAGTAAAGATAAGAAGATGGGCAAATCTGTGGGGCTTTGATATTTTCAGGGAATGGGAGCAGTATAGAGACAAGGAACAGCGAATGAGGATTAGGGAATTTTAGAAGAATAATCCTGTGAACTACTCCTTTTTAATGGCAGAGAAGGAGTATTTTGTAGTGTGTTTATTTCTCTCATGTTTAGGAGCAGTGCCGATAGTTATTCTCCACAGGTCACTCCGATAAGCAGTAGAGCCAAAACCTGCTTTCCCTGTCCGGGCTGCAGTGCCAAGGAACAACGAGGAACCAGCGAGAGAGAGAATTTCATGGGAGAGGCTGTGACCAAGTGAAGTTTCTCTTCTGTGAGTTTTACCTTTTTCATCCTGCTTGACATTTCTGAGAGTGAGCTGTATTACAGATTAGTAGCCCATGGCAGTAGGCTGGAGAGATGAGATTTTAGTGCGATATGGTACACAGGCACGGGGGGGAAAAAAAAGCAAAGAAAATGTGTGAAAAATTGAAATGACAAGGTCATGTTGATAGCTTGGTTGTAGGAGCTGCTGAGGTAGTTTGTTGCATTATGATTAGAGATGGGCCAACTAGCATGAATGAAATGAGAGCTGGTTTGAACCTCCGTCCACTCCCCTAACCACCCGGCAGATGAGCCTGAGGTAAGGAAGGATAAAACAAATCTAGCACTCATGGCTTCACTTTCCCAGCTTTAATACAATGATTTTCAGCACCTGGTAATTGTTGTGGAGAACAGAAAGTAGGAGTCTAGAAAAAATCTTCAGCACTGCCTCCTGAAGGCTTTCAATGCGTAAAACTTGTGAGAAAGACATTTTTATACCATTCCTACCCTTCCTTGCAGAGCAAAAAGGGGTTCATGCACATTTTGAGAACCATCCTGCCCTGGAATCTCACCACAGTTTTTTTTTTCCTTTTTCTTCTTAATTATGAAACCTTTAGCTGAAATAGCCAGTGTCTGTCAAAGCGGGTATGTAAGCGCGGAGCCGCGTGAGAGGCCTTGCAGCGGGAAGCGTGCCGAGGAGAGTGCGCAATCCCCCGCCAAGGGGACGGCAGGCGGCGTGGCTGCTTCTCTTCTCTTTCTTTGGCTTTATCCTGTGGGAAGTAGCTTTACATTCAGCTTCCAACTACAAGGGATTCTGCGAAAGCTGCAACCCTGTGCCGGCCGCGCTCGCGCCGCCGCGTGTCACGCTCCCCGCAGAGAGGGCCACGTTCTCCCCAGTTCGTGCCGCTTCTGCCTAATGCAGACAAAATTCCTCCTGCTCACAAGGATTCCTGGAGAAAGCGAAAGCAGAGAGCAAGGGCAAGTGGAGGCAAGTGATGTAGTTTACCTTGGACTCCCTGTTTTGAGACACTTACCCAGCTCACTGAGGTAATAGTTGCTATTAGGTGGTATAACAAAATCCATATTGAGGTTGTTTCTGAAAAGGATGCTCAGCAGCACAGAGTGCCTCGCTTCCTTCTGTGTTAATGAAGTGACTTCCCCGTTCTTGGGGACCGGTATTGGTGATGACACAGTGCGGGGAAATGTGCTGGAGTCCAGTGTGCTCCACCGCTTTAGAAGTCACTGAAATAATGACCTTAAAAACGAATAGAAAACTTCAAAAATAGAATAACCCAAAGCTTCCGAGCGCTGTCCATGTGATGTGACAGACCAGATACTTGCAAACAATGCTCAATGAATTCCTAATTTTCTGTTTTTTCCTTTTTTCTGACTTTGTGGTTACCACAGTCTAATTTGTTATTGAAATGGACTTTGTGAGGAAAAATAGCAGCCAGTGTGTGGCTGCATATATAAGACATATATACTGCTTTCTTCCTCCCTGAGTTTAAAGAAGACACACGACTTTGATGTTACTGAAGCTTGTGTCATAATCATCAAATGGAACTGGTGCCAGATAAGCCAGATGGAGCTTTCAATCAACAAATCTGTGACTTTATTTGTCATCAATGCAACTTTTAATAGGACAAAGTAAGAAGAAAGGTCTGCTCCCAAGAAAAAGAGGGAGCCATTAGGAGCTCATGCCTTGTTATTTGACCTAACAGCACAAGATGATCCGCAAATAGTGAAGTACAATATCCAACTAAGAGTTTTGCTTGATGATTTCTACTGGAGCAGAAGAAGGCATGAATAGTTCGTTTAGCATCCAATATTATAAGAAATTTCAGAGCACTTCTATATGTCTGTAAAATTATTAATTCTACTTTATTTAATTGCATACTTTACTAGCATATTTTTCTTTCTCTCTTCTTTCACAGAATTATGTAGTGTAACATTGTATGTATCTATTCGAGATTACTTCTTTATATATATGTTTGTCTACACTGTATAATATCCTGCCTGTAGTGAGAAAGAGACAAAAATACTAAGAGTTTTATAAATAGCTAATATGTGTCCTTTTTTTTTTGAAGAATGATTTATAAAAAAGCCCTACAGCTATGACTTGCTTTGGCCTTCCAGCGAGATGAGGAAAAAGAGAGAATATCTATAAAGGAAAAATAAACTCTTATCCAAACTGTTATCTGTTATTTCTAGATCTCTGTCTCTGTCTGTCTCTTTTTAATTTTTTATTTTATTTTGTTTTGTTTTGTTTTATTTTGTAGTAATCTCCTGCTTTTTTGTTAAATCAAGACAGATAATCCAAAATAATCCTCCACTCAGTTCAGAATATTTCAGAATATTTCAGAATATTTAAGGTTGGAAGGGACCTCTACAGATCATCTAGTCCAACCTTCCCGCTCAAGCAGGCACACCTACAGCATGTGGCACAGGGTGGCATCCAGG
>NW_020454092.1:3466634-3589194 GCF_003342845.1 Nothoprocta perdicaria
GCTCCTCCTGATGCAGGCCAGGATGCCATTGGCCTTCTTGGCCACGAGGGCACACTGCTCACTCATGGTTAACTTAGTGTCAACCAGGACTCCCAGGTCCCTCTCCGTGGAGGTGCTATCCAGCAGGTCAAGCCCTAATCTGTACTGATGCCTGGGGTTATTCCTCCCCAGGTGCAGGACCCTGCACTTGTCCTTATTGAACCTCATGAGGTTCCTCTCTGCCCAACTCTCCAGCCTGTCCAGGTCCCTCTGGATTCCTTTTAGCATATCATAGAATCACAGAATAATTAAGTTTGGAAGGGACCTTCAGAGATCATCTTGTCCAACCTCACCTCACACACAGGGTCACCTAGAGTATGTGGCAGAGTGTTGTGTCCAAGTGGGTTTTAAAGATCTCCAAAGACGGAGACTCCACAGTCCCTCTTGGTAGCCTGCTCCAGTGCTCTGTCACCCTCACTGTTAAGATTTTTTTTCTGTGTGGCCTTTTCCTTCTAGTCATATCAGTGGCCACTACTGAAAAGAGGCCAGCCCCATCCTCCTCACGCCTTCAATATATATTTGAATATATTGTATATATATATGAATATATCAGGACTACTGCATGAAAAAGGTGTTTTTCTGAAAGCTGTCCAAACCAATATTTACTCTCCTGTTTCCCTTTTCTTCAACCACATATGTCCTTCAGGAAAAAAAGGTCACTTTTGGGCCTACAATGTATTTTTCATTACTGATTAAAATATGACATTCCAAAGACTCTTACAAAGCAAGAGTAGAAAGAATGAGCAAAACCACCACTTTCTTGTATTTATATAATTCTCTCTCCATTGAGTTCCTGCACTCCTCTAATATTTTAGTCTTTCTGTCACACTAGCATGAAATGGGAGGTCTGCTTCGCTGGTCCCTTGGAACACTGAGAAGTTAGCAAAAAGTAGATGAGATTTTTCCACTTGATTTTTAAGTTTTTAAATTTTTATTTTATAATAACAACTTTTGAACAAGGTCTGATTTTTGTCTCATTTAATATGTCACCAGAATTGATTCTATCTTTAATTTTGCATTAAAGCTTACTAACAAAGGAAAGAAAGTATTGAAAGCTGAGTTATGACAACCCTTCCATCAAGATTTCTGGTTCAGAATCTGCTTCAGAGGAAGCTGATGTCTGACAACCAGACACCGGTCACCTCTGCGAGTTAATCTGGTGGGCTCAGTCCAATTCTGCTCACATCTCCATCACCAGTACTGTAATCGGCAAGTCTCTACACAGAGCCTAAGAGTTGAGCAATCACAATGACTTAACCATCAACTTGACCTTTAAGATCCCTTCAGAACAGGTTTGATCCACATTGATTTGCTTTATCTCTCAGATGATCAGCCCTGTACTAAAACCCTGACTGACCAGAAGTCATTTTTTGATGCATTATGTTAGCAGTGTTCTGCAGCCTGACGTGCAAACAGTGGGTGAAAGTCACACCTCGCTGAATTCAATGGTGGATTGTATTCGGAGGAACTTGGCTTTCTGCAGTCCACAGTGCTTGGATCCCACCTATGTCCAAGGATATGTGAATCCTTTTGTGGTCCCCCACTATGTTGTTATGTAAGATGTACTTGGCAAGCTGCTATGATGTCTTCATGACACTAATGTGCATTTAAAAGTAGCAGTTATTATGAAAAAATGTACAGTGATGACATAAATTATTTACTGGGTTACTGCAAAATGCTGTGTTGCCTGACATGAAAATTATATTGTCCTGTCATTCCTCTGGTAATAAAAGCCTTTACTTATTTGCAAGTTATTTTTTAGTGAACATGAGGAATACAACATATCAGAAAAATTAGAGAGTGAGGACAAAAATAGGCACTTATGTTACAGGCATATGGACAAGTAGCATATGGGCATTATGTTATTCACCAAAGCTTATCTTTGGATTTCAATAACTACTTTTGAGTACCAGCTTTAGTTTCCTCCCTCACAATTCCTTCATGTGTCATTACTATAACAAACCCAGCCATTTTCTGAGGCCTTTGTAACTGCTCTCTTTTTATCTTTGGAGATGGTTTTCTCCGATCTCTTGATCCAAATAAGTCTGATTCCCTTCCAGAAATACTAAGGAAATAGTCTTTTCTGTCCTGCAGCAATGGAGGTGAAACACTGTTACACAGTTGAATCAATCAACATATATCTACTATTGTAGTCGTGTCTTAGTGCTAGTTAAGTGCTACCATGGTTTAGATTTTGCTTATTCAGATGAGTTTCTTTTTCTGTCATACATGGAATTGTATTTAAATGTGAGGCAAGCTAAAAATCAAAATCTAAATCCCCATATATACATAGTCCAGAAACCGAAGATTTAAAATGAACAAGTCAGAATATTAAAAGAAGGAGTACAGAAAGACACGCCTAAAAATTCACAGACTAAGGTCCACGTAGTTAAAAATGATAAAAGACAAGCTTCTGAGCACACCCTTCCCAGAGCAGCAGCATGTGCTACTTGTGACCTTGTTATCAAGTTTATACTGATATGGCTAAGTGGTCAAGAAAATAAGAGAGAGAATGGGCTAGCATACTCTCAGGCATACTTTCTCCAAAGCTCTGTCCTTTTTAGAGGCATTATGTGAAGAAACCTTTGTGGCTTCTTAAACAGGCGCGTTGCTCTCATCTGGCTAGAAACAGACAAAAATATAGGCTGACTTCTGGGAGCTACGTCTGAAAAAGGTTTCTCACAGGCCAGAAAACAAAAATTTCCAATATTTATACATTTGCATAATTCATGTTTATTTTGTACTTTTGATGCTTAAGTCTATGGCAAAGTGTCTATTTACTTGACATATCTCCCAAGAGATGGGTATATGTCCCAAGAAGTGCCAGATCTATATGGAACAATACATACATCCGAATAATTTGTTACTCAGGGGGATATCTGTTGGGTCCTTTGCAAAATGCACTCTGCTCATTTACAAATTGATGCAAGAGAAGAGATACATTTACATCTTTCCCAACGCATGTCTGCTGATGCTTGATCTCACACAGTGGTGCTGCTGGATGGAAATCTTGGCTCTTATTCTCCAGAGCATCAGCTTTGCTATCATTTTGAGGCCTTCCTAGGAGTAAGCATGGGGTGAAAGCATCCTGAACACTTACGAAAAGGCACAAAGCAGCCTGTCATTGCCCTGGCAGGAAGTCTAGAAGGAATGATTCATTTTATCATCCAATCAGGCTTTCTAGAATGTTGCTGTGTCTTGTTAGTGGAGGTACGTTCTAGCGCCAGCACCAGTTCACCGCCGCCGACAGTACCCTAGTCAGAGGAGCAATGTGGTATGCAGCTCTTACTGATGCTTTGCCTTTTGAAAGAAAGTAATTGAGAGCAAAGCATATTTCAAGGTCTAGTTGCCAAGATATTCAATAAAACAGAATTTGGAGGAGGAGGAGGGGGATGACTGGAAACTCCCAGCCATGCTACAAATGCCAGCTATCTGTTATCAGAGACCTGGTGACGTTGAACCAAACTGTGAAATATGTGTAATTCTTCTAACTGCTGATGATGTAGCACCAGATTTTGTGTGTGTGTGTGTGCGTGCGCACATGTGACTGCGTTTGACCATGACAGCTTTTCATAAATCTGGTGTCATTATAGAACACATGACTTGTGTCACCACTGCTACAACAAGAGAAATCCATCACAGATCAAAATGCCAGGAAAAGTCCTATTCACTACATAAACCCCACTTAAGCTTTCCAAATACAGCTTGAGTGGAATTTAAGTGGGCCATAGGCCATGTTTTGCTCCTATACACAGGCATGAATTTTATACTGTGAAAGCAAACTAAAATATGAAGCATTTTCTAATGTAATGTGGAGCTATCTGAAGTCACAAGGCCACTCAGTGCTAGATATCTTCATCAATGTTTTACCTTGAATACCATGTTATTTTTTCTAGAATAAAAAGCAAAACAATAAAACAGTCCAATATTATTTTAATACTTTTAACATTAGACCTTCAACCTACATAGTATATTATATCTAGCTGAACGAAGCTGTCTGTGCCCTGCTCAGATCACAGGCTCCTTTAGCAAGGATCACATCTATCTCCACATTATACATTTCCTTTGGTTGCAACCTACATTAAAACTACCATGCTGTGAAACTTATAGTACAGTCTCAAGAACCCCCCGTAGCTCTACACACACACGCACATATATATATATATACACATATATATATATATATAGAAAGTATGCATCTATCCCTCTATTTTATAAATGTATTTCAATACCTACAGCATGTGTATATAAACTTTTGTTTGCAGCAAAGTAATTGTGCGTCTTCACCATAATGTTCGCTGCCTTAAGAAGCCTCTTCAGATAATACTGTAACATTCTTTTGTTTCCCATTATATCTGAATGTAATGTTAACTGCTGTTTGCAGAGTGCATATTATAATACATAAAAGTGTTGGACTCTTTAAAAATAATTATACAGTAAAATAACATGAAGTCTGACTAATAATTAAAAGCCTAGAGAAACATTTATGTCACCCCATTCTCCGTGATGAGCAAAATGCTTATTATGATGGATTTCAGTACAGATCCCATCATCTTCCTTCTTTCCTGAACATTAAAGGTGTTTACTCGACACTGAAGTCTATCAGTCCCACTTTATTTTAATGCAGTTACTTATTAAGCTGTGTTCCTTCAGAGATCAAAAATCCCCTCTGAGCTGCTCTGAATCGGATATGTGATCCCAAGGATTTTTTTTTAAATTTCAATGATACTTATTTTTGCATATTTTAATAAAACATCGGAAAATAAAATACTCCCTTTATCAAGGTACATGTATCTAATTTCATGTAATATTTCATTTGAAATTCTGTCATTTCATTCGCTCTGATTCTGTTAAAAAATCACTACAGTGGAAGAAAGTCAAACTAGAGATTATATTAGGCCGAGGCAAATGGTATTCACCTTTTATAGTCCCTATGTTTTATAATGAAGATACTTCATTGAAACAATGATGCATACTTCAAGAGTTCCCTGGAGAGCAGTGAATCCTGTTTGGAGAGATTCATGAATATGTGCATTAGCACAATCCAACTGGAACTTGCCCTTAAAAAGCGAACCACAAGAGAAGCTGATCAGCTTCCGCTTATGTATATAATCAGAAGGTTATCATATTATCTCTCCCTCCACAGGGAAAAGCAGATGCATATTCCTTTAAGATGAGAAATGCCAAAGAAAACAACAATTTCCCTCTCTCCTTACTTTCAGCAACATTTACTGAATATGTCCAGAAAGACCTTTTAGAACAAGAGAGGAAGAATATATGATGATTTTCCTTAAATGAGGATTTATTTTGCATACAATCAGGCACAGTGTAAACCTTTTAAAAAAGTTACATCTGCATTAATTTAGTCAAGGCCATCAATAAACCTGAAGTGAGTTCAAAGACTGCTATAGATGGCAGAGAGATGAGACAAACATTTCACAGAGTCAAGGCTTGCAAAGATATACATGAAGCTCTGTGTCCTGAAGATGAATGAGGAACACTTGGCAGTTCTTGAAGCAGTAGTTTATTTAAAGTACAAAGAATTCAGTGAAAAATACTTCTGGCCAGCAGTTGGTGCCCGGCTTTCAAGAAAAATGGCAGACCACCACTAAGCTAGTGACAATGATAAAGAATAGCCACATAGATTTGCAGATTTATCTTTAGGTTTGCAGCAACCTCAGCTCTATGAAAAAGAGTACAGCTATAAGACTCCTTACCATCTTAGAAAGCAAACTAAAAGGACCTTACGCCTTATGATGGTGCCTATTATTAAGTGGTCGTCACACATACTGGACACAAACAATAGGTAGGATCACCTAAAATGAGCAATCGTTTGATCTGAGCTGGGAAAGATTAAACAGCACAGCAAAATGGGAAACAAAATGCTAAATTAGCTTGTGCCTCCTGGATAAAATGTGCCCTTTCTTATTACTACCTCTTCTGCACCTCCTGAGTCCGCAACACCTCAACCCATTTATTGTTGGTAGCTAATGGTGTTAAATACAAAGAGGAGTTTTGTTTTAAAGGTGCCTTCAGTATTACTATGGCAAAGAGAAATCCTGATGCTACTTACTGGCATGTTTAATTTAAGCTGTCAAACAGTCATTAATAAGGCATGTGTGAAAATTAATTTGGAGAAAGTCTTACAAAATAGAGCATCCTATCACCAAAACCCGCAAAGGTTGTGACTTTATTTTATTTTATTTTATTTTATTTTATTTTATTTTATTTTATTTTATTTTATTTTATTTTATTTTATTTTATTTTTTCCAGGCTGTACCAGGAGTCCAGACTTGTCCCTCGAAGCCTAAATATCCTGCATACAAAAGCTTTCTGAAGTCTACATTCTTTTGTGTGACAGAAGCAGAAATCACTGCAGCTCTATGTACTGTTATTTTTTCATTTTAAGGGGAGAGGCGTTATGCCTTCTAAATAAGATATATAGAGGAGGCATAATTATACCCTCTAAAGAGGATATAATCTCATAATTGTGCAGTAGAGTTATCCTCAGATTGCACCACACACTGTATTTACATGCCTGATAGATTAACACTGGCTCAGCTTCCAGTCTCAGAGCATTATTTTTACTCAGCTGGTTGGATATGTGTATGTATGTGTACATGGTTTTGTGTGTGTGTGTGTGTGTGTGTATAAAGCACCCTATTTACCAATGCAGCCCGTCTGGTTAGTTTTTATACACACACATACACAGAAACCTACCACTTGAAACCCTCAACTGTAGGCTTTTTCCATGGCTAATAATGGCTCTTCACTGTACAAAAGAAAAACACTTTTTTTCTTCTTTCTTTTCTTTAATGTAAGGCTGAAGAGATAGGCTAGCAGGTTTATTTTACTTAACTTGCTGTGGTGTATCACATCCAGCTATAACACAGCAGCTATTACCATATGTCATCTAATAACCAGCATAAGCAGATGTGCTGTTCCTCAGCAGTGACCCCCCCCCCCCAACACTCCATCACAGACACAAGTTTAAAGAAAAGGAGCAGGGCGATACCTATTCCTACCAGCCCTGCTCATATACGTGCCTTTGCACAGGGGAAAAAAAAAAAAAAAAAAAAAAAAAAGAAAAAAAAAAAAAAAAAAAAAAAAAAAGCGTTTAAAGGGAAAGAAATACTTCACATACTGAATAATTCACTGCTGTGACCACATTTTGGACTGGGCAGCCCTGCACAAAAATATTGCATGTGAAATGGCAAAACCCAGGGAATTCTGATGTTTCTCTCGGTGCAGTAGGGAGGCAGCACAGAAATTTTATGTGTATATATATATATATATATACACATATATATATATACACACACATTTATACAGATTTGTCCTTGCTGTTTGCTGAGTTTTTGAACTTGTGCAAAAGAGCGTTTTTTTCACCAGTGTAACAGGGATCTGTTTGGTGAAGACAAAGCTTGTGCATCACAGCAGGGGGACCCGGGGGGGCAGGTCAAAGGGTAAATTCCAATTGCTGAGACATGTTTTTATGAGTTGAATCTTAACCATGTGATAAGCAGCATTCAGGCTCTGAGCACAGGGAGCATGAATAAGCATCTGGGACAACCTTTGCAAACCACTGTACTGATTTCATAGCTGGTTAATGAAAGTCACTTCCTTTCTTTCCGGTGGTTGCTTTCTCTCGTTGCTCTAGATTCCAAATGGGAAGGGCTTTGATAAATAAAATGTTCCATTATCTTGGAAAACACTAAGGAAAATATGGATTTGGTTGTTTTTGGATTAGTGATAATTCCTTCTACTTCATTCAGTATCTTTGATTCAGAAGATGTACAGAAGCAGAAAATGAGAAGGTGTTGCTAAGTTTTTGGTAGAAACAATATGGTAGTAGGAATGGGCCTCTGTTACCTGAGACATGAGAGTAATGGAGGAAGGGGCTGCAAACACAGTGTGTAAACTAGTAATGGCAGCAGCTTTTGCAGCAGCAGATGTAGCAGACTTCCCACCACCTCTTAGTGTCTTTTACCAAAATTGAACAAGGAACAATTAAGGCCTTAGTCTTCTTGATAGCTCCTTCTCCTGTTGGTAATCCTGCATTTCATTCATCTTTCTCTTAATAATCTCTTTTTTTTTGAGAGAGAAAGAGCTACGACAGTAGGAAAATGCAAATCCTGCATTTGGGCAAACTGGCTTCTAATATCAGTTTGCAGAACAGATATGTAAACGCTGTGGCTGAGCCGTGGCTGCCCTCATGTAGCTCTGCTTACCACTGTCTCTGCAGAAGTCTTATGGGTACTTCAGCATGATGAGCATGATGGGATGTTGGGATATAGAGCCACCATCATCATTTTAGTAACTTGCTCCATGTATCTCACTAGAACAATTTCAGGAGCTGAGTGAAAACACTTAGCTGCTAGCTATAGGTCAGGCCTTGCTAAGCCAAGTTGTCCGCTGGTGTGTGTGTTTCATGTAATTTGGTGCATCCATCCCAGGTTATGCTTACAGAAATATTAATCTGTTGATTTTGTACACTTTGTTGAAGTACTGCAAGTAATGCTGCAAATCAGGCCAAACAAAAATAATGAGCCGCTTTTAAATGTTGTGTTACTATATATGAAAGAAGGTTTAGAAAAGAAGGTCCTTTCCTTGCCCTGTTCTTAAAGCTCTGTGAGCACTGGCAGTAGTTTAATTTAACCAGAACCCACCCACAGTGTTTGACTCCTGTGTTTTGACAGACAATTTACCAGTTCTGAGTTGCTCTAAATAAACAAGAGTTTCATTTCAGTCACTGAAGCTACATCAGTTTATTCTACTTGTGGACCTGATCCAACACCTTCAAATAGCTACAGGAGGAAAAGATTTCTGCCTATTTAGTCCTCTTTCACAGTGCCAGCTCTCAATGTTTTCTCAAAGTTAGCAAATTATTGTTGCAAATACTAAGTTCAATAAATGACAGCAAATGTTCCATGCAAGCCTGACCCTGAAATAAGTAACCTCGTAAGAGTAATGCCACTTTTAAGGCAATGCCTAGGAGGTTAAGCTTATAGGATTACAGTGAAGTTTACACAGGTGTGAAGTACAGTCTCCCTCACTTCACAGTAAAATTTATCAATGAGAGTAATTGAAATGCATCCTCCTGCAGCAGAACGGTGACACTCCTGTCCATGACAACCACATCCCCTGAAGTCCCAAATCTTTCCAGGTGTCTCAGAGAAGAGCAGCATGCTTAGCATCCTGAAGAATTAGTCATCCTCTGCATCCTTATTTTGTCCTAGACGAATCAAAATGCATCAGTGGGGTCATTTTTGTCCTGCTTGGTTTTCATTGCAGTATCTTTCTTGTGTATTTGTATAATTGAGTTTCCCTACTTTGGACTGGGTTCACTTGACCTCAGAAAAACCTAAAACATTATTAAAATTATTTCCACTATTTTCTAAGGAAAAATTATTTCCTTTACTCCTAGTGTCAGCATAATAATAAAATATTGTTGCTTTGCTGAGAGCACACTGGATAAAAAAAAAAAAAAAAAAAAAAAAACACCACAACCCTAAATAGACTATTTGCAATACTAAAAGCTTAAACAGAAAGCAAAATGAACTTTTTAATGCAGAGATATTAACCAATCCACAAAAGGAAATATTGCTAAAAATCTTCTTATTTTAAACTAAGGAACGCTTGGCAGCACTGAGGCTTTCATAGAGGCAAACAAAAGCTCTCAGAGGGAAGTTTCAGAAGGGATTTCTTTATGCTATGTCCATATTCTAACTGCCCTCTACTGCCAGAAAAGCTGTACTACGTGGCGAGCGAGCTCTTGTGACAAAACAACCAGCAGAAACCACCCAGAAATCCACAGAAAGGCAGAATATGATACTTCCTGCTGCTGCTCGTAAGGCTCCATAAAGTAGGGCTTGAAAGCAACCCTCAACAGGACTTTTTTGGATAAGAAGAAAGAGAATAAGTCTAGTTGGAGAAAGGAGGTACCTAACCATTTGTCATTGGTAGCATATAAGTTTTCTTCAGCTTGATGTCCTCCCTTAGTTTCGCTACCTCTCCGCTGATGTCTATTTTTGTATTTGAGAGACATATTTCTCAAGACTAGCTCCACTCCTTCCCAACATGTCAGCAAGCTTTGCACTTGTGTGGGCGCCTGTAACCCTGTCAGGAACTGGCAGTTTGCAATCACTGCCAACATGGAGAGATGCAGGAGGGACCACATGCCGTCCTGGAGCAAACTCCTTTGGGGGCCCGGGTGGGGTTCTGGGCCTGAACTGGCTCCAGTGGGAGGGAGAATGATAGGGAGCCACTTGCAGTGCGCCGACTACGCTTGCAGGCCCGTGCCAAGGCCCTCTGTGCTCTTCCTGCCTTTTGCTCTGTGTTTCTCAGCAGGACAATTTTCATTTTTAACAAGCTCTTATTGTTCAACAAAGACCAAGAGTGACTTAGTAGTTTCTAGGGGGTTATTTTCCTTGTCAAGCAGGCAGATTAACAAAACCCAGCTCTGCTGCATGTGGCTTCTCCAATTGGATTAGGAAAAGTTCTGAAACCAGTGGGAAAAAGCTTGTCTTCCAAACAGCTGTGGCAATGAAATAGATGTTCCAAAGATACAGTATTGCATCTAGATAGTGTTAGTGCATTTGACCATTTGCACTTATATGGAAATGTGTACACACATATTAGTGCATATATATATGTGTGTGTGTATGTGCTGTGTGTTGATGGTGACTATTACTGCCAGCTAAGCTGTGGACAAACATAAACTGGAAATTTCCCCTCAGTTCAGCCCTTGGACCTCACAGCAATGTCCGTGTGAGCTCCCGCACAGCTCCTCTTGTTACACACGTGGCGCTGCCCTGGGTCGCCGGGCGGCTCAGTGCTGGGTATTCATGTGCAATGGCTGGCTCCTGCTTACCAAGAAACCTATGACAAATTGCATTTCTGTTGTTGGGTGTTTTGTGAGTTTTTTTCTTTCTTTCTCTCTGGTTTACAATATTAAAGGCGTTCCGTAGAACTGTGTGACCTCAGGGGAGGTATTAAAAAACTATAGAAGCAAGAGCTCAGCTATATGCTCTAGTCTTCCTCTTGAACAGAGAGGATTATTCTCTGCAATATGTTCTGAAGCACTTTGTCCAGGCTGGATTAAAGAAGGCAAATAACAGGGATCTTCTTGCTACCTTTGGGAAAGGGTTTGAAATCTTTTTCCCTCAAGAAAATATGGGATGGCACCTTTAAATATCTTTGCTAGGAGTTACAAAAATTTTGGAAAAAGTGTTTAAAGAGATTTAACCCTACAGGTCCATTCAGTTCCAAAGTCAGCTCTTGGACTTGGAGGATGTCAGAGTAAGCACTTCATCTTGAAAGTGAACATACCAACAACAGGGATGCGGATAAACTATTTTACACCATGCACATATATATTTTGTGCATATTACAAACTCCATGTTCATTTTATCTTTGGTCTCTGATGAGACTGACAGAGAAGGGGTAGATCATTTCCTTCTGCTTTTGATGGATTTTGTTCTGGATGCAATAGTTTTAGGGGACAAACTTGATTACAGGGAGAAAACCAGACACTAAAGAGCTCTAATTTAGCGAAGACAGTCTGAACAAGACCCTGTGACTGCAAGCTTAAGCCAGACACATTAACACATCTCAAATACTCATCCTCCAAGTAGAGTCAGATCTTAGTATCTTCAGATCAAACTGGGTGCTTTTAAGGAAGTTACACTTTAGTCAGCCATAAGTTAATGAGTTTGCTACAGGGGTAACTGTGTAGAGTTTAGTGGCTTCTGATGTACCCTTACTGTATGAGGTTATACTGACCTCTCCAGAAGGTCAGAGTTAATGATATACATTAGACCCCTCTAGCCATTGCTGCATGAATCTACTATTTTCACACGCGGCTACATCAGCTATTAATGACATTGGTGTCTCCCAACCTCTGTTAAATTTGACTGAGCAACAAGATTGAAAAGAGGAGGGAGTATCCTGGTGGCCATCTTTCCCTTGCCTGCCCTGAGACCCTCACCTGAGCTCTACCAAACTTCCAGCTCCCTAGCACAAATGACATGGTGTGACCACCCTGGAGATGGCTGCCATACGCTGCATGGTGGTCCCATGGATCTCGGCTTGGCTCTGTGTTCTTGGCTTGGCTACACGCACTGCTTGTTTGCTCTCTTCCACACCCTCTGCATATGCTTATGTTACAGATTCATATGGAAAGTGATACACATTCCAGTAATATGCATTGCTTCAAGTATTATTGCAGTACATAGATATTCTGTACATGCAAATACATAGCAATCATTAATATTCCCTCACACCCTTCTCCATTCTGCTTTTCATTAACTTATTACCATGCTATTACTTGAAGGAAACAAAGGCCACAGTTTGATTTGCTTAGCACAGCAATGTACAATCAATGCATAGAAATTCTGAGTATTACGCATGGTTTCTAAACAAATACTACAGGATTTCAACCTTAAGGGTTTAAGTTTCAAGCCATTAACGAGACCTCAGCAAAGGTAGGGAAAGAAACTACTGTATATAAAAGATATTTCTATTCTGGTAGGGGCCATACAAATCTCAAAGCCCTCTTTGGGTGAAGTTATTAAAAAGTATCTAACAGTGAGACTATACTTCTGTATATCAAATGGAATATATATTGATATATGCATATATACATCACACACACACATACATATATAAAACTAGACCACGTCAAAACTTACTCTCTGCTAGATTACAGTAGATGACCAAAAACTCTTTGCTAAATCCTAATAAATGCTAAATAAACCTTGCCATTATTACGAAGAAAGCAAAGTCATACACAAAACGACTCCAAGTTACAGTCCTGTTTATACCAAGCACCAACGTAGGGTTCTTGTACTGCAGAAGTACTTGTTCTGAGAAAGTAACAAGATTTAATGAATGCTGATCAACTTCAGTTTGTGTCAAACAAGGCTTACCAAGCTAACTTGAACAAAATAGAAAACTGGTTGATAAAAACAATATTGTTGATGGAATAGAGCCTATGGAGCATTTGATTTACTTTTCTGAGAAACGTTTGAATCGGGGATTAAGAGCAATATAAATGTGGCACATATTGTGTAAGTTAAAAATCAGCTGCTGGTTGAAGTCTAATTCTAAATAGTAAATTATCACCAGGTATTTCTAGAAGGATCTAATGGGGATGTATTTTCACTTTTTTTTTTTATCAATAACCTATAGAAAACATAGAGTCACATAATTTCTGATAGAGTTTTCAGAAAAACAGAGAAGTAATATATAAGGCTAAAAGCAGGAGATATTGATATAAGGTGATCTGGGCTGTATAGTGAGCTGGCACAATCAAACAATATGTGTTTGAATGCCAACAATGAACGGCTGTTCATCTAGAAGAAAATATAGGCCATATTTAGAAGGGAATTCCTAACTGCACAGTTCTAAGACAGTATTTCTGGAAAAGAAGAAATAAAGTTCATGGCAGATACTCAGCTGACCATGAGTTGTTTATTTGACAGCGCTTTTATTTTGAGTAGGAGAAGCTTCAATATATAAAAAGGAGTAGATGAAGGTTATAATGCCTTAATATCGGAGGACCTGCTATTGGAATCTGGCAATGTTATCCACACTTGAAGGAAGCCATTGGAAAAAATGAGAGGATTTAGAAAAGAGCTAGAAAGAAGCCTGAACAGCTGGTAACCATTAATGCAATGGAAAATGTTGGTGGTAAAGCTATGTTATCATATTAACTAGGTTGTTGCACTCTTGAAACCACAATGCCAATGAGATAGCTGGCAAACTTGCTTTATTTCTATCATAAAGAAGTATGAAGTTAAATGATGTGAATCAGGGGCAAGAAAAGGCCGATGGTACCAAAGTGCCAACTTGGCTTGGGCTACTTGGTCAAATCTGAATCTAGGCTTTGCTCCTAAGGCAGTAGAGGTAATATGGAACTTATCAAAGAAAAGATCAAAAGAGCAATTGTTCATAAATCTGTAATCTGTATTTGTCTACATAGGGAAGAGTACTATGGAAAACACATAGTTCTTCAATCTAGCAGAACAATATGATAAAATCCAGTGTCTGGAAACAGAAGTGAGAAAAACTCATACTAGACATAGGCTTACATTTTCAACAAATTGTGGTAAATTAGGCAATGTGGACTAGCAAGCAAGGACTGTGTTGGACTTTGTATCACCAGAAAATATTAAGAATGGTTGTTTCTCTAAAAGATATATTCACTTCAACCATAGCTGTAAGAATAGAAGCAAAAATTGATTCAGGGAAGTTCTGTGGCTTGTTTTATGTGGAAAAGGAGGAGCTGAGAAGAGGTAAGCTGTGATTCACCCCTTGCAGTCTAGTGGACTGCTGCCATAGTAATGACCATTATCTGGTTTATTCAGGAGTGCGAAGACTCTGCCCACAACTCTGCTTCCAATGTGGATCCCACTGCACTTTTCTAAGTAACTGCAGAAAGTTTGAAAGCTGGTTAAAGTTGTTCACTGTCTCCAGGTCAGCAATGTGATACAAAATAACTGAAAATAAAATCTGCAAGCATAGGTAGACTGGAGAGAGCTAGGCATGTTCTTAGACCTGTAAGTTATATGGTGATGCCACACTTCAAAGCAGTAATTTAACCCATGACTCTTAAAAGTCTGTCTGCTCAATTCTCTGCTTGCCCAAGCACTGAAATGCCAGTTCAGCAGATGACCTTAACCATCCATTCCTCTTCCCTGATGACCAAAATCAAAATGGTATTTCCAGAAATGTCATATTCTTTGCATCACTTTTCACTTTTCCACAGCTCTTGCAAATCTCTTAGACACCTGGAATTCTAGAGTAAGGACCAAATCCTCCTCCTCCTGCTGTAGCAATAAACTATCAGAATTTAGGATTAGAAATAGGTTGCAACTGTCATGAATAGTGCCACATATAATGTAGATTGGAAAGAGTCAGCCTTTACTGCTTTTCTAAGAAAAGAAAAATTAACATTCACCTTACAGTTTAGTAGTTACCTCTCATTTCAAGTTCTGTTATTTCCAGTTATTTCTAGGAAGAAACTTTCAGAACCAGAGCCTGCCCATGCTTGTTGCCAGTTAAACTTGTGGGGATACTTTCAGAACTTTTGAAAAGCAAAAGTTCATCTTCCTTGAACCTGTGCTTTGCCTAACAATGTCCATAATCATTTGCTCCTCATTTCATCAATTTCTACATTTATTATAGTTTTATCACATTTTAAAGATAGCTAACAGTTTTTTGCATGGCTACCAGACCTTCTCTAATGGCAGAATGAAGCTGGATATATAAAGATTTCAAAGACTGGGATCACTGCATGGCTAACACAAGTCATATTTATTTCTAAGATATCATAGCAGCTGAGATCAGATGAGATATTTGGGCCAGTAGGTCACAGTTTCACCAAGGAAGACGATGGTGTTTTCTCAGAGATTTCCTAGCTCCAAATATACTGGCTAGCTATGGTAAAAAGTATTGCAAAATCTCCCAAGTTTCTGCTATGGCAGATGGATGATGCCTATAGGATGCTTCAGTCTTTTCAGAAATACACATTTTAAAAATAGTGCAGCAAATTGTACTGCTACGCTGAAAGTGAGCTTAGACAAACTGAAATATAATTTTCAAGAACATACTTGAAGATGGTTAACATCCCCACTAATCTCCAGATTCTTTTCTGAAAATCACACTTCAGTTGCCTCTGTTCATATGTGAGATGATAGAACACTGAAAAATACATTGCGCTGCAATTCATAAGCAACTACTTCTGAAGCACAGAGCCTTTCAGCTCTCATACGATGTAGGTGCTTTGCACAGCCCTCTCGAGTAAAGTGCCGTTCTCCCGACGCTGCCTTCTCTGGGCTCGCACACCCACCCTGTCCGTGCTGAATGGGGTGGCTGCAGCTCACTACAATGGCCCCATTCTGTGCCACAGGAAGGCCACTCATGTCCTCAACTGGTCACTGTCTGCTCAGCATCCTCTGCTGCAACCACATGAATGTCAGCCTTGTCTTCGGCTCTGCTTTCCAAATAATTTCTGCTTTATTTTAAATTGCACCTTAGCTATACATGTGGCTCTTTGAAACATAACATTCCTTAGTCTGCAGCTTTGGCTCCTCTGTCCAGTGCTGAGCTGCGACTCACACTAAGCTGCTGGTGAGGGAAGAGCAGCTGATGCCTCCTGCAAACCAGCAAAGTTGATTTAGCCATTTTCCTGGGCTGTAGAGAAGTGCAGAGGGGAGAATGACAGCTTGGTGCTCTGGGGGAGTTGAAATCTTCCCTGCACACCTGTACTTTTGGTACTCCCTCTGCTCAAATTTCTGACATAACTCAGAAATGTCCTAAGTCCTTCCCCAAACAGTAAAGCAATCTTTCGGCTGACATTTCAGCAGCTAGACCATAGAGGTTACTGTGAGAAAAAGTAATAAAAGTGATCAGGAGTAAAAGACAAGTTTCCACCAGGAAAGCCGAAGCAATCTCCATTTGTGCCATGAAACAAGAGGAAGACGAGCACTGCCAATTGCTGCCCCCCTTCCCATGGGAGTCCAGGAAGGAGCAAGTGTCAGAAGGATGAAGGAGCTGGTGAGCAGAATAAGATACAGAGCTGCAATGAGCCTTGGCTGAGACACACACCCTGGGCACAGCGGAGAGTGAAAAGTCAAAACAAGCTCAGTCTGGGAACCTCAAAATCAAACCAAAGTTCATGCACTTTCACATACACTTTGGTGGCAAAGAATGGTGATACCAAATTTCATCACAGAGAAGTCTTTCCCCAGTTGCCTAGTGCTTCTTTATCCTTGCCCCTTTTTTTTTTTTTTTTTTTTTTCCCCAGGTAAGGACCTTACATTTAACGTTACCTTAGAAGATACTAGTTCATTATGGGCAACAAGATAAGTTCAGGTTTTTCTTGTTTACCATTTCAGGCTAAATTGTGCCCTCCAATCCTGAATCGAAGGGGAGTAACACTTGTGTAACTCAATACAGAATGCAACTCGTAGGGTTTGGGACTGATGAGCAACAGAAGTTTATGTGTGTGTGTGTAATTTGTTTTCAGGTTTAGGCATTTTTTTCAAATTTGGGTGTCAGTTCTGCTCTTGTTAGGAATGAAAATTCTAAAAATGTAGAGAAACTCATCTTTGATTTCAGTACATACATACATGTGTGCATGCATTATATATGTATATATATATATAATGTGGAGATAGAAAGAGGGAAGAGAAATGTCTGAAAGAGATATTTTTAGAAAGGCTAGAACCATTAGATATACTTTGTAATTGTTGAAAACGTCTTAAAATCAAATGCAGTAAGAGAAGAGTCACTTCTTTGCTGATGAGAATGCTTCAGTGCCCCGGCATAACAATGTGGTATTGTAAGGAGGAGAGGCAACAGAAAACTTCCTTGACTTCAGTGAGAGGAGGATCAGTCCTTGCTGTTTTGAAGGTCATAGTATAACGCATTTGTATTTATAGTGAGGAACCTTTTTCACAGTTATTTACCTGCCTGTAAATCTTCTATTGTGAAAATTTGGCTGTTATATTTAGGGTGTGATAAAATATACCTGAGGAAAGAGATTTAACAATAATAAAGAAGGATCCGTGTAAAATATTTTAAACAAGAAACCTGGACTATGTAAGCTGTCTTGGTGGTGAGCAGTGATTAACACCCAGCACCGTCTGCAGGAACACGTGTCCGCTCGCAGAGCTTGCGCTACATGCCCAAAGCCACACCAGGCCCCAGGAAAGCAAATACTGGACAGTGAGTGGAGTCTTTCCCTTAAGCACAATGTGAAAAGGTAGCTCAAAGATAAAGCCAACACAATAAGGCTAGTTGTATTTTTTTGGCACTCTAAAAATAAATCAGTCTTGATCTGTAGAGTCAAGCAGTAGGGGAATTGTTGCAAATTTATCCATAAAGTTTACCAATAGCTAAAGTTTTAGAAACCGTTAGCACACTGGAATGAGAAGAAGCTGTCACGTCTAGATGGAATTCACTCCAAATGTCTGAGAACTTGTGTACAAAACCAAACAGTAATTAACAGTAATTATGGTTTAGTTTAAACCAGCCATGGGACAGAAAAAAAAAAAAAAAAACCCCAACTAACCAATGTGTTGTCAACATTTAAAGAGGGTCCTCATAAATGATCCCAGTAGCTGCAGGCCTGTGCGTCCATTTCTATATGAGGTAACCTGGTGGAGACCACAACTGAGCCCCAGAGTTGGCCACGGAGGATCAAGCAGGATGGGCTGAGTGCCGGCACTGACTTGTGTGCTGCTGTCAGGCCCCACATCGTTCATAGCTGGTAGGCCACATCAGCGTGCATGTGGGCAACGCTGAGGCGCTTGATACAGTGTGGCTGGATTGTCAAAAGACTTTCAACCAAATCCCTCACCAAAGGCTCTTAGAGAAACAAAAACTTGCAGATTAGTCATGGGCTAAAGGGGAGGTATTCCTCAGGATTAACAACTGGTGAAAAGAGGGGAAACAAAAGGGACCTGTAAGTGGTCAATTTTCACAGCGAAGGATGATTACTGGCAGAATCCTCTGGAGATCCGCACTGGGCTTGTGCTGCTCAACATATTCATAAATTATCAGGAACAAGGCTAAGTACTGAGTGGCAAAGTTTACAGGTGGTGAGAAATGCTCGGGATTAAATCTATGTTCAAAGTGTTACAGCAAGGTCTCGGGGCGACTCAGCAAGAAAATAACTGATGAAATTAGGGACCGACTGCAGGAGAAAGGAGCCCTCCGGCTCAGCTCCTTGGCTCAGAGCAGCGATGGGGGCTGTGGTGCCGTCCCTGGCAATGCAGGCACAGGTCTTTCTAGCCAGGAACATGCAGGAATTTTGGAGCCACCAGAAAAGGAGACAACAAAACAGAAAGCAGCTCGATGCTGCTATAAAATGCTCTGTTACCAAATACACCTGTCCCTACCCTGATGCTTACAAGGCCACCTCTGTATGGCTGTGTGCATGTTTATATCCTCCCATATGGCTGATATAGATGTTAGATATTATGCAGATGTATAGCCCTATAATTGTGGAAAGCACACTATGTGTAGTAAATCATTTTACAAAGTCAGATTAAAGGTGCTATTATTCAAGGCAATATAATACTATCTATAATTTCTGTGTTAAACTTGACATTATAAATCCTTTAATCTGAGTATTTAAAAGCTGTTCTATGGCTCATTTTTCAAACGGCATTCCAGCTAGCACATTTACTGCTAATGAACCACTAACATGTTCTCTCTTTCCTAAATAAACGCTGTTGACCAACATTATTATTTGCTCGTCAAATAATTATTTTTTTGGCTTTTTAATTTAATTGCTTCAATAAAAATATACACCAATAATGCATTTTTAATTACACTTCCCAGGTGACCTATGCAAAAAGAGGTTTTATAATGAAGCCACAATAATTAGCCTGTCACAGTCCAGTTTGGGGCTATTGTGTAGTTGTCCTTTCCATGGTTCACCTTAGCCTGACTGGAATTCTAAAACCTTATATATTATCTCCCATAACACTTAGAAAGGTATTAAAAATGTCTGCAATACTGGCAGAAGCAGGCTTTCTAATTATTGTCAACTATTTCCAGGGTGACGTGGTAGATTCCCTTGAGAACTGAAGCAACAGCCCACTCCAGGATTTGTAATAGGCCCTAGAGCCTAAGTAGTTGTAGACAGAGCTGTTTCCCTCAGGATAGATAATTGGTTTACATAGCAGCTCAACATCTGAACTAAATCCATTTTTTTCTATTGTCATTTCCCTGTTAAATATACATAACTATTTGGGGGTATTAAATACAATACAACTTAGTATTTAATAGCAGAATGATTTGCATGAGCTACCTTACCTGGAATGCTAATAACTGTTATCACCCTCCATTTCCATGCATAAATGATAAAATATTATTAAGGCCAAATTCTGTATCCTTAATCAAGCACAACTTTCACTGAAGCCACTGGGAGATTTGCTCAATTAAATATTGCAGAACTTATCCCTTAGTTTGCCGTAAGAAAGATATCATCATTAAGATATTCTACCTAATGTTATTATTGGTCAGCCTATTAAATAAGACCATATTAATTTTTTGTACAGGTGTAACCAACACTGTAGGAGGCTGATCTTTTATCATCAATTTATAAACTACTTTTATGAAATGCTCAATTACTGGAATTAATGACTAAGACTGATACACAAATATATTTACTGCCCCGATGATAACATCATTCTACCAACTAAACATCCAAAGTTAGAGTTCATACAAATATTAGAGAGACAGGGTTTATTTTAAAAAGAAATTTAACTCTAACCTTGCAAAACTAGAAACAGTACCTACAAAAACATTTTAAAGGCATAGAGCAAGGCATTGCAGTAGTAGCAGTTCCTTCCTTCAACAAAAGATGTCTTAGTATTTGATGTAAATAAGAAAACAATCGCAAAACATTTGAATAAAATGTAGCTCTTTGTAGCTTTTCAAGGAACAAGGAGGATCCTGATCCTGCAAATACTGAATACTCAGGAAATTTAGAATGCTCAAAAATCGCAGGATTACACCCTAATCCTCCTGGTTAAATATGATACCCAGCTGTGCAATGCAGCTAGAGGTTTCACGTCTTTGACAGTAAACTTGGTCATACTGCAGTTGAAGAAGCAGGACCCTAATAAAAAGTCTGATCCTGCATTTTCTATTCATTCATTGATTTCCCTGAGAATCCTGGGTGGGTGAAAAATGAGTACTGTGCCTGCAGATTGTTATCTGATTTGTACAAGAAGTGAAAATCCCATATATATTTCTAGTGTCTCTCATTCACTATCAGCTCAAAAATCACATGAAAGCTACACTTTCAAAGATGCTGATTTGGTAACTCTTTATGTCTTTCATATTAAAATGCTGTTTCTGGATTACTTTCTGTCCCAAAGAGGAGAATTTTCAGAAAAAGAAACAGCGGGAAACGAATTTACAAGAATGGTTAAAATGTGGAATGCTGAGGTTTGCATATCTTATATGATCTGGAAATCTTTATAACAATACCTAGGGAGGTTTCTTCGCATATTTGGGAGAAGTCTGAACCTGCATACTTTGACCATTTCAGTATGTGTCAGTGTCCACTGATGCTCCTACTGCCTCTAATTATACAAAGTACTCAGGTCCTTGTAGAAAGCCACTAAGGCACAGCAAAATAATTAAGCATGGGTTTTACTTTAATTTTATGCTTAAGATAAATTAAAATCAAGAGGATCTAAGTCAGCACCTTGTTGATACCAAGGACTCCTTATGCTCCAAGCAAAACACTGTATTGTGCTGCATGGTTCAGCACAAGATTCATCGAGAAGCACTGAGTTTGCCATGACTCATTTCAGAAAGACAGCTGTCAACCTTGTTTTAAGTATTCCAATGAATCGTAAGTATTAATGTTAAATATAAAAGTCAAATTTCTATGCTGAACATGCTTAAACATGATATGATATATGTTATATATGTAGTAAGACTGAATTTCTTAGAGGAGCAGAAAGGATGAGGAAAAAATCAGTCATGTGAGTTGTCAAATATAACCTTTTGGCATTCTAATAAACTGTTGCTTAGATAGAAATATCAAGCTATTACTAATGGCTATTAATGTGTACATGCTTCATGTAATTTTATAGTATCTTATTTTAATATCTGTAATTTTAATGAATTGCAATTTGGGAAAGAAACAATTTTCATTTACTTTATATAACATAATTATGGACCAAATTAACCCCACACTAGTCTTAATTACATTTAGTTTCATTTGGCTGATCAAGCAATTAATGTGCCACTGTATTTTGGAAGTAAAAACCAAGTTGTTATGGTCTGTCTTCAAAAAACATGTACTCATCTCAAGTGTAGCCACTGTGTAAAACTGTCCTTTGGAATATTTTTTTTTTTTTTGGTTTACTGTACGTCCGTATGTTGCAGCACAAGAATGTGAGTATAATGAGGCCCTTCTGCACCTGGGGTCCTGTTATACTATGCTGCTTAATAATCTTCCCTTCATGCCACTCTTTATCTTCTGTTCTCAGATTGTTCTTGTGCTTTTCTCTTTTAATTGGGAACTAATTTTAATTTTGCCATTAGAGATGATAAAAAAAGGCCACGAATAAACTTGCATTTCCTCAAGCCTCTGTACTGTCACTCAGCCTTTTTCAGAAGTGTTGGAACCAGCTCTTTTTTGCTCTGCTGGCTAAAGAATAGCAGAGGGGGAATATTTTTGAAAGCCAAGACAAGAAAACCCATAAAATATTGAGCTGCATACTGATGTTCGTATGCAGGTTTTGCTCAGCATCCTAGTGAAATCAGTGCCTGCACAGTGACAGCTAGAAAACAGTGCAACGGCTTCAGGATCTGGCCCTGGAGCATTTAGTACTGTCTCTCCATGTGCCTGATCCTTTTCAACTAATTGAGAGGGAAAATGGCCCTTTCCAATATAGGTACCCTATGAATCTAATTCGGGCAGTAAGAGGTTATTTAAGCACAGTTCACAAGCAGGGACATCCTCCCAATAACACAGGCATTGTATTATCTATTTACAAGGATTTGGGGCATGGTTTCAGAAACCCTGGGATTCCTGCCACAGCAATGTCTTTATTTTATTTTGAAAATTTGAAAAAGCAATGACTTTTCTCATGACCTTCGCATGTCTCAGTGGAAATGAGCAACATATTTATAAAAACAGTACTTTATTAATATCATTATTGTTGGGGATAATTTGTGTAGTCTGTTTTCTCAAATGCACGTTCCAGGAATTTCCCTCTATTTAGGGAAGGGATGAAGCCCCACTCTACATGGGACTATACCGTTAGTACATGGCGCTAGTAGTGTTTCAAAGAGCTGTTGTACCCCAGGTAAATCTGTGCCCTAATGAACTGTTCAGCTACTCCAGTCATATTCCAGCACTTTTTCTAACCGAAGGAATTCAAAGCCATTTGAAAAATCTTTTCTCAGTGTCCTTAACTACAATTCAGAGAAAGCAGTAGCTTTGCACTTTCTTTCTTTTTTTCCAGATAATGCTCAAAGCTAAATTTCTCTCCTTGAAGAACATTAGTCAAACTGACTTTGTGGGGTTCTTTACATGACTAAAATAAGTAGGATTTGACCTTTCATTCTCAACTAGTCTCGATGACAGTCATCAACCACTTCATATTATATTTATGTCAAAAGCTAAAAGATTTTTTGTCCATTTTTAATAGAAGGAAAATCAACTCATTTTCTCTTTTGCCCTATATATCCCTATAAATTTGCCTTTTTTTAGATGTAAAGGATAGATGAAAATCTTGACAGAAAGAATATGAAATCATCTATTAATGCATGCTTAATCAAGATATCCCTGCATTTCCACTGTTGGAACTAGTCCATCCGGCACTGTCTTAACTCAGCAGTGTAACCATGATTGTCCACAGGTAGGTGACCTGTGTCTGCAGGTCACCTCCAGTCCAAGCAAGAGAATAGGCTGCACCAGCATGTGCCACTTCTTACAGCAGTTTATCCTCCCCATACAAACAGTCTAACAAGGGTCACTTCATTTTTGAGTTGCCATGTTCAAAGTAAGCTGCAGACAAGACTTACCAAATAATAAAAGCAAATCTGGCATAAAGCCACTCATGACTTCTCAAGTGTCAGAGAATAATAGTTTCTCCAAAACAGATACAATCTCTGTATTAATTAGGTAACAGTAGTTTTTTAAGAATCAGGGGTCACAGTAAAGTGTATCTCCCTGTATATACTTTACTATATGTTGTATATACTGATTTGGGTGAGATTTTGAGGGATATGTGAGTGAGGGTGGAGAAGCCTGACCCTGAAGGAATAGCCCGATCAATTGAGATAAAGTCAATGGGAATTTTGCTGTTGACTTTGCTGGTACTAGATTTTTACTCTCACATGAAGTTTCATGCAAGAGCACAGTTAGAAACAGATGTTAAAGATGGAGTTGATTATTTTTGGTTTTCCCCTAAATTCCCTCTAGTAATCTTTGTAAACCAAAGGAAAGCAGTATTTTCTAATTGCTGTTATAGACTACATTTAAAGGAAATTTTAATGGCAAACTACAGATATATTTTGAAGCTTAAGCACAGTCATTATCAGAGTGAAACAAAGTAGAATGAATTACATTTACTTCCATTTATCTTCTGTATGGAAAGAAAACATGCTAACTACTGAGACAGTGGAATTTCTTTTCATTCCTAATGCAAAAAAACAAACTGCTGTCTCATATTCCTTACTGAAACAAGCATTATATTGACTCCTGGGTTTAAAACATGTAGGATTTGTAGTTGCATTTGCTAGCTGTGTAGAGATCTCTGATGTATTTGCAGTGGTTTTATCAGCAAAGCATTATTCTATCGGTTTAACTTTTTAACTGCAATGTTACCACAATTTTTTAGTAGACAGATCGTTTTACAACAACAATAAAATCAAAGTGGTGGATGAAGAGACACCTGTAGAAAAGACAGTCCAGCCAAGAACATGAAAACAGCATGAGACACCAAGTTGAAGCCTGTATATACCTCTCCATGCCACAGCATGTGAAACATATTTTTCTACCTGCTCTAAAATTTAATAAATTGTGTTTTTTTGCAAGAAAGTCCTTGTAACCGTTGGCAAAGCCATGCCTCCCCATTGCACCACCACCAGTGGGTCAGATACATCGGGGAGCCCTGGCACTGTGGCTGCCACAAAGCTCTCGTACAAAGAATTGTTTTCTTTTTGCTACCCAGAGCCACCATGGAAGTGACATTTTGGGGTTCGGATTGTTTCATCTATATCCATGCGTATACTAAAAGGTAATAAGAAAGAAGAACTGAAAGAGAAAAATCATTTTGAATACTGCTTCTAACATACTCAAAAAAAGCACAAAAATATGTTTTAGAAGAACTGACTGCTAATATTCTTTTAAGGAATAACGTATCTTTTTATCTGTTAGTGAAAGCTAAGTAGCAGGATATTGTAGTAACTTCTCTCATTGTTAAGATGTTATTCTACTGCAGCCTGCTACTGTTTATTTTAGCGGAAATTAAAGAGCATCATAAATTAACTAGGCTACAGCTGATAAAATAATGTTGACACACATCATATTATATATTGTTCTTTTTTTTATTCCTATTTTAATTGATACACTCTACATTACACATTTATTCATTAATTTGCAGAAGTCAGTGTGCGTCTTCCAGCCAGGCACTGGTGAAAATTAACTAACGTTCTACTCTATTTCACACTCAAAGCACTTCCATTATGGTTGGATAATGGTTGTACCATCAATAAAGAGTATGAATCCAGTTATGTGGAGACCTCGGCTTAACCTTTCCATATGCTATTGATATTTATAGAGCTTCTGACATAATCAATTAGCCTGAAAACTGGCACTCATGGAAGGTAAACCCCATATAAAGGAACCATTGCATCTGCATTTTCATTAACCTTTCAGCTAAATATGCAGAGAATAAAGACAAATATATACCATATGTAATGTACTTTAATCCCCCAAATTTTCTAATAGTATTTAAGATCAGGAATAAACTTGTTTAGTGGCATCTTGATTACTAAGTTCTGTAGTTGGTTTCACAAGGGTTTTAATTTTCAGGCAGACATCTAGAAACATCATGAAAGTAAGATTAACTGATTCTAGTATGATAGTCTCCTAAAACTAGTATTGAATTTAAAGTCAGTTGCAAAGTCCAGCTTTGTATGCTAGCATACATGCAGTTGGCCACTAACAGCTGAAACCTGGCATGGAAAAGAGAGAATAACACAGACTACATTCAGTCACATCACTACCCAGTTGTATAAGAAATCAATCTATATAAGATGGAAACTGGCCGAGAAGAGCAACAAAGTCCTTTTCAAGTAGGTCACATTCACATAGAAGAGGACCATCCTCGATCCTCCAGCTCTAGGGGAGGATATGCAACAAGTTGTTTTCATCTGGAGATACCTGGCCCTAGAGAATGAGCTAGAACAACTGAAGATTGACTTTCAGTTGGCTTTATTGTGGATCCCAGGAATTTGTACTTGCTTTCCACTAACATGCTTTCTAAGTACACTTTTGCTTCGCTGGAAGACTTACTCTGTTAAAAAACTGATTTTTGTTAGTCCCTTGAGTGGTGTCTCAGAGCATGATTCCTGGTATTTTAGCTTTTTTCCTAGCATAAAGATTCAGTCATAATGGAAATATTTTCATCTTGAGAGAACAAGCTATATCAAATTATTAATTAAAACATTACTGCAGCAGATTAGCTGCCCTGGCCTGTATGTTCTACTCTTTTAACGCAAGTCAGAAGGAAGCAATTCCTGAAGAGATGAGCAGGAGAGGCACCAGGCCAGCAGCGGCTCTCCGGAGGCGACCTTGCTGGTGCCATGGGGCAGATCCATGAGGAAGGACCACCAGAGAGGGGCCCATCCCAGCTGCACCCACCATGTTCCCAGTTTGACACTGGCATCTTGTCCTGGTAGCCAGGGAGGTGCTGTTCATCGGTGGGGACAGTACTGCTATATTTTTGGACCAAGGTTTCATGAGTTACCTCACAGGAAATGGCGCAAGGCCCATAGTGTGAAATTGTGTCCCTGCTACAGGCAAAAGCAAAACTCACATTGTCTACAGGAGTGCCAGGTTTTCACCGAACCATCAAAACATGCTGGGCCTTTCCAAATAATAATGTAACATATGCATTTAACATGGCCTAAGTTTAAATGGAGTAGATTTAAGGAAGAGGATTTGCTCGAGCATGAATAGTCTGTACATCACACTTGGTTCAAGCAGGCTGTTTACAATGGCAGCCGCAACAGAGTTACTGTGGTGAAAGGAAGATGAGTGAAATTAGGATGTTATTTAAATATATATATAGCTACTACATTGAATAATAGAGCTAGAAAATATATATGGAAGGCTTCCTAACTCATATTATAAGATGGTGGCTGTGTAAATGAAGGACTCATAACCTTAGTCTCACAGTCTGATATTTTTTTGTTGTTGTTTCAAACCACATCCTACACACTTACTGCAGCTCTAGCCTTTTATTAAAATGGGAAAATATATTGTTTATAAAGGCTACTCTTGACAAATAGTAAGCAAAGCAAGGTGCAAAAAATGTATTGTTTCCATAATCAGAGATACACTGTAAAATAGAATAAAGTGATAAAAACAGAGTATAATTGTTTGTTGTTGCTATCTGTCTGTGCCTGGTGGCAAGGAAGTCCAAATGAATTACAAAGAAATTTTTAATAAAAGAACAAAAAAACAATGAGCTCCATAACCTGAAAGAACTTTGAATAAAAAATGTCCCCTGAAACAGAAAGGCTCTTTAAAATCTTTGCACTTTCTTGCCATTCTTTTCTTTTTTTTTTTTTCCCCCTGCTCTTAAAAGCCTCTGGGTGATTTGTCCTATTCCCTGCCCAATAACAGCTAAGCCATTGTTTTAGGGAAGATATTTTTAATGCTGTATATTTTACATTATTTTTTGCCTTTTTTTTTTCTTCCTTGGACATTTCATCCCCACACCGCAGAAAATGTGAACATAAGCAGCTGCAATATGAGATGAACTCTGAACACCAAATAGGTAGGCCCTAGAGGGGAGGAACTGAAATATGAGCTGCTTACTCTTGGAGCCCTTTAAACCCTCCAATCTGTTTTAAATTATTTTGGTGCCTCTATTTAAAGGTTAAATTTTTGTTGTTGTTGTGAGCCATAGTTTAGTAATACAAAACCTGGGCAACATCAGCATAGAGTCAATTCACAGATTACACACCCAGGGTCTTTCCTGATCCTGCCTAAAGTGAAGCAGCATGTTTATACTTAGCAACACATTTTGACATGAATGAACTTTTCACGTCTTCTCTGCTCATAAAATAAACACGTACATTCAGCAGGAAAAAAAATCATCTCACTCAACAATCCTGCTTACATATGTTATTTACAGACCATATGTTGAAATCTAAATATGGTTATAGATATGCACAAATTATAGATATAAAACACCGACTGCAGTACTGTGTATTAAATCTCTAACCTTTTACATCTCTTTCATTAAATCTTTTATTTGTGTTAAGTCAATAGCACCCTAGATTTCACTAGAAAAAAAATTATTTTTTCCCTCCACTCCTTTCAAGCAAATCTTGGCACCTAAAGCATTTTTTATGTTTTGCTTTTCCTTCTGCAGTATTTTGTTTCAGGGCACTCATAATTTGAACACTAGGGCTTAGATGTCAGCATGAATGCAGTTTTTCGGTGGCTGCTTTTCGCCATTGCCACTTTGAGTTCAGCTCTAGTAAGTGCCAATGGGAAATTCCTAAAGGCCAAGGCATTTTCAATAAATTAGCATCAAGACACTGAGTCTTTGTAAAGCATTTAGGTGAAACTTGATTCAAAATGCATATTTGGGGATTTCTGACAATGCTTGCTTTGTTTTTTTTTTTTATGCAAATAGAAAAAACTTGGAATCTCTTGAATTTATATGATCAAAGATGACCACCATGAATGTGTCTGGAAGCACTACCAAATGACAGAAATACCAGAGACAGTTATATTACAAAGATTAAAATAGGCTTTTTTATAACTGTGCCTTTTAAAGAACATTGTGGGTTTTGACAATTTAATAACTTTACATATTTTTAATCAAACTAATTTTGAAGCATTGTTTGACATGATACACACCAAACGTTACTGTTGGCTGGGGACTCAGAGACTTCCAAAATATAACAATTAAAAGGTTAATGCTCCTCTCAGTGGGCAAGCTAAACTTTGTTAGAATTAATTAATAAGAGAATTATACACTTTTTAAGAGGGTATGATTTCAAAGATATCGGAAAGTAGCATGGCACACATTCCTTCCAGTGCAGCAACTATGATCTGAACTTAAGACATAAATCTTTTTATTTAGATTGCGATAGGAGTGTCTTGAGTTTTGTTCTGTCAGTTTTTCTTTTCTTTCAGTAACTGCAGTCAGCTAACGAAAAAAAGATTTTCTGCATGGATATTTTAGTGGACCTGCAAGGGTCCACTTCTTAAGATAAAGATTTAAATATAGTACAAAAATGCACTATATGGTCTTCGTAGTCCAGGTTAATAAGAAGATACATGATACTACTGGAAGAAGAACTGGCTATGTAACTAGATGGAACAGCTATTTTAAACACCTTCCCAGATGGAAGATTTGTATTTTCATTTTATATAAACATAGGCAACAGAGTGAAATGAAAACACAGTACTAGGAGAGCTGACTTTTACAGAGTTTCTAGAAAGGCTTTGAGAAAAATTGCGTTTGTGTGGCAGTTTACTTCCTTGCTTTAGCCAGACCCCTCACACTTCCTCTCTTCCCTGTGCCTGCTTTGCACCAGAATGCCATGGATTTTGGACCCTGGGTGTGCTGGCTGCCCACATAACACCGTGTGTGGGTGCTCATTTGGGCTGGAGACATCCTTGGGGCAGACCAGAGAAACAGCAGTGCTCTGGGCTCTCCCCTAAACCCTACGGAGCACAACTGCGAGTGGTGAAGGGAGGAGGGGAATAAAAGGGAGAAGGAAGAATACCCTTAGCAAGCACAGGAAACACATTCTTGCAAATTAAGGAGTGTGCTCTTTGAACCAGATCACAAAAGCCTCCGTCTTGCTCAGCACTTCCAGGATATCTCTCAAAATTCTATGCCTAACCCGATCTAATCTTACAAGCACTAGTTCTATTCACTGGCATCAGAAAATGATTCTTCTACTAAAATACATCACTATTTATTATTTTTAAGATGATATTCATTGTTAGAGACCATTAGTGGGTCTCTACAAAAGCTACAAATAAATATTTTCATTTTAGTATTCCAAAACGATTATTGAGTATATATTATTGCCAGAAAAAAAAAGTTTTAAGGTCTACTCAAATTACATTAAATGAGATAATAGTGAACACAGAGTGTGAAAATGGGCTATGGCTTACTGCAGAGCTAAATTTGCTAGCTGACATGAAGCTTGGCAAAGGCCTTTCTGAGAAGCTTGCCCAAAGTGGCAAGCTATGGTTGAGCCAAGTGTGTGCATCCATGCAGCTCCGCCTTTGGCCGGACCTGACGGGCAAAGATCATCATCCAAGCACAGTCTGTTCCTACCTGTTCTGTTGAAGAAAACTGTGCAAAAATGAAGCCTTATATTAAATTTAACTTGCTTTTATTTATTCATCAGTGTTCTGGGACAAATAAAAATTTCTTAGTCCTAATCATTGGACTCTATATTTTGGGAAATTCTGAAGGTACAAATTGCCAGTTACGTATCACATTATTGCTTGTGTCAGCTGAGAGACTGTTGAGAGAAATGGGAATCTTTCTCTTGACTTCCCTGGGCTTTGGAACAAACTCAATATCTGCAACATCTAGAGGAAACTTTCCTTCATTTCAGTTTTGCAGCATTGCAGTATCCTGTGTATAATTTCTTTATAGTTTACCATAATTATGTCTTTATTTGAAATTCATATTTAAGCCATTGCATGGTTGTCATGGAATTGTTGGTAATGTGTGATTACATTATGCTGTCTTTTGCCCGGACACTTGTAAATGAGACATTATCCTTGGAGATTTTCTTGGCTGAAAATGTGAGTAATTAAAAATGTAAACAAATATTATCCATTACATATGCCACAATAATAAATACTTCAATTTAATGCAAGTTAATGACTCTTTAGGGATCCAGCCTAATCTTGCTACAGTGTTTCATAGGTGTACAAACAAACAGTTAAGCATTTAATATTTTAACATGAGTATTATATTTATACAATATAGCTCTCAGCTGCAAAAAGGCAACATCCCTGTCAGAATAATTATAGAGCACAAGTCATGGGAGAGGCAGACAGGAAAGAAAACACACAAGACGGTCAAGCCTTGATAGCCCTCAGTGCTCAGAACAAAATAAGTCTGCTGAAAGAGCTGCTTTTCAAACAGGCATTGAGTAGGAGGAGCACAACTGAAAAATGCAGCATTTCTTTTGCTTTCTTTCCAATATAGAAGTTCTTCTACAGGAGATAGAGCTGGGAGGGGCCTAACTTTCTTGGAAACCTCCCTGGGAACGGATTTTCCCAGGCAGAGCCTAGTGAAGGAGCCCTGAGCCTCCAACGCTTGACCATCCTTCAGAGAAGGGGACAGGTCTGCCAGAACTTTTAGAAAATGAGACGTTCTTTTTTTTTTTTTTTTTAAAAAAAATCTCTTCCTGGAATCAAAAAGTAAACTGAATCAGAGGGAGGCATGGCCTAATCCTTCAAGCACATGGGGACATTTTCAAAGGCATAAAGAGCGGATAATTAGACAAATCCTACAGAAATGAAATGACATTTGCTGCCAGATACCCCTTGGATGCTTAGATCATTCCAGCTCATAACACCTCAAATTCAAATCTTATTTCTGCCACTGACTCATTTTGTCACCTTGATGAAATCATTGAAATCATTTGCTTCTGTTTCCCAATTTGTAAAATCTGAACTGCAGTTCTTGCCTCCTAACCTTTGGTCCTTTCCAAATCTGCCTCTTGCCTGTTCTTGGCTTTATTTAGTTTTTCATACCTTTCCTCCTGCTTAAAATAACCTCTTAGTATTACTTGCCAAAATACCTCTCTAAAGTGATACTGAAAACTCCTAAACACTTGACAATCTCTGAAACTTTTCAATTATAATTTGCTGTAAAAGGACAGTGATCCTAAGAATCTGCATAAGGACATTGTTGAGTCATTTTTATATCTGGCACTTAAACCTTGTAGTGCTCTTTAATTATTTTTGACTCATATTAGCAGGTAGGCCTTATTAGCCACACTAGGGATTTGGAGGTTCTTCTGGATGACAAAGCTTATAACAAAAACCCAGAGATGAGTTTGGGGAAAGAAACAAAGGTTATAGGTTTTTGATGATTTTTTTTTTTCCAAGATAGACTTCAAATAAAGCCTAACCACCTGGGAAGGGGCAAGAAAGAATAGCTTGTACTGACTAGCTAGGTTTTCTCAGAGGTTAAGATACTCTTTGAGTATGGAAGAGACTGTAGGTGTGGGCACATGGTAGCTGTCCTCTGCTTGCATCACTCTGAGGATGCTGCCCAGCACAGCAAAAAGGCAGTGGGATGAGAGGAAGCAGCATTTCCACCTGCACATCATAACAAATCACAAGCAACAGTCCTAGTACGCCATGGTCATGCGGAGCTTGCATAGCTCCCCACTGCTTCTTCACTATTTGCATGCAAAATCCTATCTCTGTTGTTTGGTACACATGCTAAATAGAACCTCTTTCCTCTGAGTTTTGTCTTTACAGAACTACATTACCTACTGCCTTTGATAAGTGGCTCTGCTTCATCTGTTGGAACATACCTATTTTTGCATCCCTGATGTATGGTGTTTGCTACCTCTCAAGTTTCACAGTAAATTCTCAACTTTTACCATAAAAAAGCTAACGCTCAGGTTGGAGATTTTTTTCTTCACATCTGTGCAAATATATATAGATCCCACACATCATAACCTATAAAACAGATAACTGTTCCCATACACCAATCAATATTTTACCAATAACGCATATTTTAAGCAGTGTTCAGGAGCAAAATGATCGGAGCAAAGCCTACAATCCATTCTGCACAGTATGGCAGATGCAATTCCAGGAGACAGTTAATGTACTGTGATTTGAAGTCAGCTCGTATCATATGTTTGCTGCCTCATTTATTTTGATTAATTGCTTCAGTGGGGGTGGACCAAAGGGGAAGCCAAAAATTCAAGTCAAGGAATGCAGAACTGTGCTATGCGTCTCTGTGTTTAAGAAGTAAACAAACTAGGAGCCTTGGCTGTCTTCACTCACTGTGACTCTCTCGCACTTTGTAAGGAAGATTCGTCATACCATTACGAGTGATGTAGGAAAGGCTGACAGGCCAGTGATGCCATTTCCTTTGTTTAGCTACTGCCTTCTTTGGGGCAAAAAAAAATTAAAAAATAAAAATAGGGGCTTCAAACAGCTGGTGCCTCTGATCTGGAATCACTGGGTTTATTCTGAGATATTTGAACCTCCACAGTCATCTTTTTTTTCAGATTTTTTCTTTTGCCCTCACTTCTCCTACTGAGTTCCCAAGCTGCTCCGAGAGCCCAGCCTCACGTCAATCACAACTCCTCCTCTTAGCCACCAATTCTTTCATTTCTTCCGTTGTCCCCTTCTGCTATCTCCCGTGAGTGACACCGCTATACAGGATCAACAGCAGCAGCAAGGCGGTGGCAGGAGGCAGCGGGAGAGATGTGCGTATGCCTGCAATGGTGGGAATCACAGATCTTTCCAATTCAGCTTTGGGTGATTATACCACCCGCTAAGCCTATGAGATTGGAGCCCTGAGTGGTGATTTCAGCCATAAACTTTCTGTTTTGTAGTGTTTACCTTTGCTATTCTTCGTGACAGATTCTTTTCTGAACAGTAGCCGATGGCACTTGGCTGGGGAGATGAGTGTTCAGTGAGATATAGCACACAAAGAGTGACAAATTAAAATGACAGGGCTGTCTTACACAATTGTGATCTAGTGAAATGAAATATTTCTGGTCCAGATAGCACAGAGGCAGTGTTACATGGAGATACATGGGAACAGCCAGTGTGATTTTCAAGTGTCTTCAACATAACGGGGTTTGTCACCATCCCAGCCCCACTGCTGTGAATGTGCCTAAGGTGGGGCTCCCAGCGGGGCTAGGGGCTGTGCTGACGCAAGGAACTGCAGCACATCTTGTGCATGGGAACTGCTTCCATCTTTATCTCTGCTAGCCATGTCAATGGTAGGTAAAATGAACCCAAATAGCCACCACAAGCTGACAAATTCATACAATAAAAAATTCCTTTCATATCTAACGCTATTTTTCCTTTAAGTTCATCCTGAATAAATAAGTTGTAGAAGTCATACACACAACTATGTCCTCTGTTTTTCAGGTTATTTAGACTCGTCTCCCTCTCAGCTATTAATAATAAAAAGAGAAAGTATGTTTCCTCTGCTATCAAAATTTCCCATTTCAGAGTTTTAAATTCATTGTATTTGAAATAAAGGCATGAAGATTACTTTGGAGAGCCCTTTTCTCCCAATGGGTCTCTAGTGCATATGCACAAATATTTTGTATTCTTAAACACGACACTGATGCACACAGATGGATAATTGCTTCTACAACTTACGTATCTAAGTCTCTGTCTTTCAAGTGACATTTTGCATGCTCACTTGTGTGTAAGATTACGATGAGGTTTCAAGTGTCCAGACCGCACCAGAATCATTCCTGAAATGCTTATGCCTCTGCTTAATTAAGTTGAAGTGAAATTCATGTTATTCAAGCACTGTTAATTCAGATTGAAGTTAGTGAATCTGAATGACATGCTCTAGTACAATTTTAAACTGAATAAAATATGTGACATTTTAAGACACTTTGTTGCTTTCTGTTTGAGAAGCAAAACCCAGGAGCTTTGCAGAGCTACCCATAGAAAATTAAAGCTTTTGTTTTTTATAGCATTCAAAGGCAGGAAATGCCATGTTGTTAGAAGAAACAGAAACCATGCTTAGAGACAAAAACCATTCATGCCCTGTACTATACAGGTGAATAAAAAGCAAAGTTTCTGAAGCACTGTAATCACAGAAAGATATTTCTCAGCTGAAGTAATTTCCAAGCAGAAGTGTAATGATAACTAAGATATAAATAATAGCCCCCCTGCCTTCACATTTAATTTCAACTACAAAACAATTTCAGTTCATCACTGTGCATGTTGAAAGGGATCCCGTTATTAAAAATTCAAAATAGTCTCCGTGCTCTTTTATTCTAAGAAATCCCAAATGCCTCAAATGTACAGAAACACACATTTTTAATGAACCAAATGGACTTGTTTTTGTAACTGACAGGAGGTGCTGGGAATTGAAATTGGAGGGAGGGAATCAGCTAATTAAATCTAAACCACCAGCAGCGAACATAATTTCCTTGCCCAGTCGCTCCCAGTTCCACCAGCCTCCCCGTCCCAGTCTCCCGCGTGGTTCCCTCCCCGCTTTGCCTTTGTGGCCTCTGCACGCTGAGGCGGCGCGGCCTCCTCGCAGCTGCCGGCGTGCGCCACGCGTCACCGTGGGTGTGCGAACACGGCGATGACGGGCGCTGCTGGCGCCGCTGTCCCGGCCACGCTCCCCTCGCCGGGATCCGCTGCAGTCGGGAAGATCCCGCTTCCCACCTGGAGTCCTGGGCAGAGGCGGGACGCATGGCTCAGAGCAGGGCAGATAGAGCAAACGTGTTGGACACAAAGTTTTTAGATGATAAAATGGAAGAAGTCTTGCCTCAAGTGCAATTGTGACTTTCAGGCACTTACAGCAAGGCCACGCTTAGCTGGGTTTTCACAGCGAGATGAAATGCTGCCTCTCTGCCAAACATCAAGGTGCTACTCTAAAAACCAAGGGCACCAGATCTGCTAGAGAAGGGGTTTGCCAGATTTCACCAATTTTTTTTTTTTTTTTTAAACTAACCATATTCTTGGAAACATCTGAACCTCCTGAGATGTTGTCATAGCAAAATGCACCTCAGATGGTTCAAATTTGGCAGACACTTGGGAAACAGAGTTTTAGAAAGGGACTTGCTGGGAAACCTTAATAAGAAACAGAGCTAACAACCCAGTCTCTGTTTACACTGAATGAACAAACAAATAAACAATTGTGCCTTTTAGTAGCCTTGACAGTAAGTCTAATGAGCGTAACAGATTGCCATAGATCTCTTTCCTATAAAAGTGAGAGCTTCAGGCAAGAGCTAACAAAGGTGGATCTTGATTTTTTTTTTTTACTTGCTAAAGAGCAAGTATTGCAATACTGCAAATTCAAAAGCAGCAGAACACCATTTTGCAGGATGCATAATTGGGTTAAATTAGACTCCTATTACTCATTATTCCATCATCCATCCTAGCACTAAAGCCAGATAAACTACACATTAGATCTCCCAAAACTTCCATCCTGCATACAGTTTTCCCCCTCAGAATAAGGCTTTCTTTACAGCAAATAGGCAGTTCCTGTGAGTGAACTTTAGGTACAATTGCCACATGAAGCTCACGCCAAGTGTCAATGATGGAGTGACAGGAGATAGCCCTAGTGGAGGACCATTATGAAGATCTACCAAGCAATGTAAAGAGGCACAGCTGCAACTGCAGTCACTGAGCTGGGATAGCCAGAGTAATTTTTTTCATTAGGATGGAGATGTCAGGGTTGTTCTCCACTGTCCAAATTAACCCACTGAGGAGGATCCCAAGTATAACTTCCACATTCTCCTCCAGCATCACTTGCACTAAAACAAATCAATCTGGTTTTGTGAGTGATTGTAAACTACCCAGAGCAAAAGGCAATTTTCTTTTTAGTAAGAAGTAGGGGAAACATACAGTAACAAATATCCTGTAAGAAAAGAATGAAATTGAGAAGCTACTACTCAAGTTAATTCAATATTGCCCAAAATATAGCTCAGTCTAATTGAAATTGAATAAACATTTTCATATAAATTCAATTAATTGGTGTGGGCTTAAGCATGCAGTCTATATTGTGAAATAATCAACAATAACTTGTTCCACCACCACTGTTAAATAATTGCCTTAAAGCAGAGGATAAAGAATAGAGAAAGCTGAAAATTCATTACACTCTGTAGCAGTCCTACTAAAACTAATTAGCTGCTATCTAAATTTTCACACCTCTATTTCATGATCGTCTTTTCTTCTTATAAAAACAAACATACATTCTAAGATGAAGTAAATATGAAGAAAAAAGAAGTAAATCAAAACAGCATTTGAAATGTGAATGCAATGGGCTCCCATTCTGGCTGCTTGTACTGTTGCAAAGGCACAGGCTGAGTGGGTGCCAGAAGGACTTGGAAAGAGGAGTCTATCAGGAAGGTGGCAAGACCTGGAGGCCTAGGAAACATTATATGAGATGTCCAAATACTCAGTAGGGACTTTATATGCTCATGAAGCCTATCAATATATTTTTTTTAAATTGATTGATCTGTTTGGTGACAGAAAATGTAGAAGTGAAAAGGAATGGCAATTTTTTTTTTTTTTGGTAAGCATAAATAGGTCTTCAAAGTTCGAATGGTTTCGTGCTACATAGAATAGCAGTTAATATACATATAATTATTTTGCAATTAATTACATAGTGTACTAAAGAAACTTGGAGAAAAAAGTACTTACTGAGAAATGAAATTTTATATTCTCTCAATTTAGCTCAGCATATCTATCAGCAAATCTATTAGTGCAAGACCTTAAGGTCTTAAGAGACACTTATTGTGGGAAAAGTACGATCCTAATAAAACATTGATATTTTTGTCTGAAGTTTTAATCTCTTCATGGAGCATGATCTTACTATGACAGTTTTCCCTGGGTAAAGTTATGTTGCTAGTCTACATTTTCCCATAAGAAAATTCTCTACGATTGTGAAGATACAAAAGCACTCACATTGCTCTAGTGGTCTGATACTGCCAAGCTTTCAAATCTTTCTCTAATGCTTTACTTATAGGTGGGCACAGGCATAGGGTTCAACATGCATTGGTTAAAAATCTGCTAGAATTATAAGCAATTCATTTAGATGGTTGAGCTTGACTAGATGGTGGGACAGAGATTACATTACCCTACAGATGAACTCTTTTATTAATTTGCAGTACAAAATTTCCTATTTGAAACTCAGGCATTTAGAAAATCAATGCTTTACAGAGAAAGAATAATTCAGACTGTGAACTTAGTAGAAGGGAGCCTTTTGGGTATTTACCTTGGACACATTACTCTCAGAAGATCTGAATGAGGATCTCTCTCTAAACCATTTTTATGCAAGAATCTTCTGAACAAGAAAGTTCAACCCATTGTCCTCCTTCAGCACATAATGAATGAATAAAATAACCTTTAAATGCTTTCAAAAAAACATGCATTTGTTTAAAAGCATGTGAGTGGAAATCAGTGAGTACAGACAACACTAGAATACAGGATAATAACATTTACCTTTCAGCAGAAGTAAGAGTTACCTTGTTTATTTGTCAGCTAGAATAACACACTGCCCATTAGACTAAAATGGAGATGCTATTGGCAGTTGGTAGTTACTAGATTAGGGCATTCTCCAACAGTCCTTGTAATGGTTCAGCCTTTATTTCCTCACTTTGCAAACAAAACCTCAATGGAAAATGTAACCCTCAGTTCCTGAGCAGAACATGGTATTTCTTCATGCCCAACCTGCTGTCAACTAGTGTCAGAAACTCACTTATATATATAAGATATATCTTATGTCTTTGATCTCATAACTCCTGGATTCTGTATGATATACTGGCCCAGGTACAGCATTAGGCTTGACAGTTGTCCAAGTATGGCCTTGCCTATAATACAGTAATTTAGGTATTCATCCTGAAATATATTCTTATGTTGCCTTAAACACTCTCCTCCTCGTGAGGATCTGGAACCTAAAAATTCTTTTTTCCTGGAAAGTTCTCCAGTCACTGTGCTTTCAAGTTCTGGTGATGGGCATCATCTTTGTACTAGCATGCCAAGTCCTGAACCCTATGTGAGAAGGGTGATTGATAACTAGATCTCTCTTCCACATAACATAAGCCAAGTGCAGCATTTCCTAACCCTCCCAGAAAAGCCAGTGCAGGAAGGAAGCGAACAACTTGGGTGCTCTGATTCACACTTTGGATTGTACCATTTGGCAGAGAAGGAATTTCTTTTGGGCTACAAAAGAGAATCTACCTGGCAAGCCATCCTGTTGTCTGCCATAGGCTGTCTGGTGTGAGCAGCAAATCCAAATAGGATTTAAGAGCAACTTCAGGTGCCATTCAGAAATCTCTCCTGACCCCACTGGAATAAATTCAGAGGAAGGGAAGGAGAATCTCCCCTAGAGATCTGAGTAGCAGGAGGAGGCTCTTCAGCATGGCTCTAGCTCCTGGTATGCTGTGATTTTCAGTGAACCACAGCATGGTTGGTTCAGAACATCTGTTCAGGAACCAGTTTCTGTTCCTTTTCTTACACATTCCTCATGACTGCCATACGCTGCCCTGAAAAGCAAGGCAGCTGTAAGGATGGATTCTGTGCAAGGCAGTCAATCACGGATTTCATTGCCAGTGATCCTACCTAAGTAAGAGCACATTTTTTTCCCAGTTCTTTCTGCCCTAGCATTTTGTTTTATTCTTCTAACAATCAACTCAATCGCCCGCTGCCAAGTAGAAAACCTGCCTTGGCTATCAGATCCCATTTACGTCAATGAACAATGTCCTAAGAAAAAGAAATGTTCATAGTCAAAACTATTCTCGGTGAAACCAAAATAGTCCAATCCATTGTCTGGGAAGAATGGTGCTGCCCCACCAAATAAATGTCACTTTGGAAGCAAGGGTATTAACAACAACATCAACAAAAAATGTGTAGGCAAAGTACAGACAGTTCTTCTGATAGTACATAACCTTCCTTCCCTGTGAAACTTTTACTTCCCTTTCTCTTTGTGGAATTACACACTCATTTCTGCCTGGTACATGATGATTCACAAGATTACCAGAGTATTCGACACATTTGCCGTCAGATTGGCTTAATCTGTTTTTAAGGTTACACATCTGGCTTGGGAAATACCCGTGTTAAAAAAAAAAAAATCTGCTTATACTTTAATTCTTTAATTAGAAAGGTTTACACTGGGCCCATAACCTGTGCATTTATTTTCTACTGCAGTAAATTTCTGCAAGATGATTTAGATACTTCACATGCTTCACCAGATCTTCTTGCTGTAAACATGTATTTAAAATATGAATTCCTGAATAAGACATGAATAAAATTTTAAAGTACTTTCATCAGTAATTATCTACCAATAAAAATAGTTTTATATGTTTAATAATGAATATAATTGGATTTTTTTATGCACATGAATGTTGTAAGTATTTCGATTATTGGTTTACATTATTTTTCTATCAATCTTTATATCTCCATGGAATAAAAATCCAGAACATTTTTAACCTAAGTATATACATTTGTAAAACAGATAAATGTTGTGATTATCTTTTGCTGTATATAATTCCTCATGTGGGATTCAGTTAATTGAACATACCTTTCAAAACATAATCTACAGCTTAATTAAGCTTAGCAAATATAAAATTTGAAACCACATACCCTCTATTGGCAGCAAAGTTAGGATTTTTTTTTTAATTCCTTTTTATCCAGTGCTACTAATGACTGTTTTGCATGGGCAAATAATACACGCAGGTAGCCTAACTACATCCAAAAAAGAAGTTAGGATTTTGATTTCGCTGTCAGAGTTCAAAAGTCAATTTTTTTTTAACATACATCAACTCTTTCAATAACAAAAAAGAACTTATTGACGTTGACTAAATTTCATAGCTTGTAGAAAAGACACATATCATTGTAATGTGTGAAATTTTAATCAGAAATGTTGTGAAGGATAAAGGTAAACTGACTGCTATAATTAATGTGTTCTGCCACAGAGATTTAGCTGGCACATTTCAGAAGTGTGGTTTATGTTAACTATTCCACTGCTTGAATCCTGTCCCTGCTAAACAGTAATACTCTTTAATGATAGCTTTACATTATGCTGCTTTCCAGTCATATATATATATATGTATATTCTTTTTTTTGAATTCATGGTATAGACCTGTGAAAAAGAGAAACTTGAGGCAGTGCATCGGTAGACAGACTTGTGGACTAGGTAGAATGTACCAAACCTGATAGAAAAAGTTTGCAGGGTTCAACAATATGAGTACTACTATTTCTCTTCCTCCCTCTCTATTTATCTTCTAATTCAATTTATGATACCTTCCACCCACAGTCATGGTTGCCTGAAAAATAACAAAGGGCATTTTGCCCTATTCTGCTGCGGAATGCAGAATACTGAAATCTGTTATCACAACAATAACAAGGACAGCGTTATAAGAAGATTATTGTTCTCAAAACAAAATGCCTATCTGTTACATCTAATGCATTTTTGGAAAAAGCCCAAGGCCCTGATTCTGCCTCCGTTTCTTGCACTGAGTAGAACCATATGGTCCCATTGGAGCTGATCTAACTGCTTTTGGAGTGTGCTACCACTCAAAATAAATAAGAGTGGCAGGATCTGGCCCTGAATGAGCACACGGGCTCTGCACCCTGCCCCAGAGGTTAACAAACGGGGTAAGAGAATTCCAGGGCTGAAGGGGGTACAACGGGGAAGGCTCTGATCCAAGCTCCCAGCCTTCCAGATGTAGGGCCTCTTTGGGAAAACGCTCGTTTAACATAGATTTGCTTTAGTCTGCTTTCTAGGAAGATTCATCTTTTTCATCTGCAAATTATATATCATCTTATTTCCAGAAACTCAGCAGCCTGTATAACTAATTGCTTTAATAATAGAATGGCAAACGTGGGACAGACAGGAAATAACAGCTTCAGAATGGCATTTTTCATTGGAAAGCAGCAGAAGGGACTTCATGGTGTAAATAACATTTATTCTAACTACTAACAGGCCTCATTTTGAAGTTCGTAAGCACCCTGCTTCCCGTGGGAGCTCCCTCTGCCCAAGGAAGGCTAGACTGGCCCCTAAGCAGGCATTTTATTTTTCAAGTAGGCAACATTTTTAAAAAGTTGCTCTCTCAAACAGAAATAATTGCTAACTTTTGGTGTACCTTAAACCACACAGCAGTACAGCACATTACAGGAAATATTTTCAAAGAGCATTGGGCAAAACAAATCACTGTGATCTGCCTAAAACAGACCACTGAGGTGGCTACCTCCAACTGCAAGTGCAGAGAAAGGAACTAAAATGCCATATTCAAAATTAGGGATACCAATCCTATGCTTTGCTTTGTTTTGGTCTCGTTAATGTCAGTTGTACCTGGGAAGATCTGCCACAGCCTCCCCTTGCCGTGCCAGCCTGAGCGTGCAGCAGACAAAAGACATACCAGAAAGGGGAAGACAGATATGCCACTTAAATTAAATAGGAAATGAATTGGCCAGCAAGTTGGCATGTCTGCTGAGACAAATCATAGACAACATGTCTCTCAACAACAGAACTTATTTGTTTTCTCTTGCCAACAGATTCATCACTGCCCAGGCAAAACAGGCAAAATACATTAGTGTCATGGTAAACTGATAAAGAGAAGTGCCTCAATCTAGCATCCTCAATGGCGAAAGTCTTAGGGCTGTATTGATCTGTGTTATATAAATCTTGTTTTCTGTCTGCAGAAGTGAATCAGGAATGACCCTTAAGGTTAACAAACATTGTAATGTCTTTCAGCTGGGGCAGATGCCTATGTGCTCCACACATTGTATTTGGTCAAGTCCCATCTTGTCATTTTACTGCCAAGGAGCTTAACTAATTGCTGGCAATCATAAGACAGTTTGATGGAAGCAAAGAATTCCTACAATTGTTGCCCCTCTCCCTCTTTTTTTAGCCTTAACAAGCACTCAAAGCCATGTAGCGGAAAACAATCAACACTGAATTAGTCAGCAGGAGTCTTAGCTGAGCTGGAACTTTATGTAATTGGCATGTCATGTTCTTACATAGCCAGAAGCAGGCCTGATTAAGCTGATGTATTTTGTTTCAGTAAACTTTTACAAAAGCCGCCGTGCCTCCGCTCATTCCGGTTTCATGTCGTCGCATGTGCTCGACATGCCTTTTTTCCGGAGAGCACAAGCGGTTGGCTGGCAACGCAGGCATTGGGGATGTGCCAAGCACCACCTTACAGGCAGGTGAAATATTTTGTAAAACCCAGGGGCCTGGGAAAAGCTAATAGCAAAAGAACCAGGTTTCCGATCCATATCTAAATTTTGCCTGACTCTTCTTGGGCTTGTGTGTCCAAATGTAAAATTTCATTTTCTGCAAGGTGATTATGGGGTTTTAAAAAAAAACAGATGTTAGGTTTAGTTTGTGTATTATTACTATTTCCAATTAGACTTTGATCATTTTCTTACTGCTTTGCAAAAATATTCACATGGAACACAAAACCTTCCAGTGGAGATATTACTTAGGGCACTTAATCAGTCCACCCTATCTGATCCAATAAAATTTTACTGTGTGTTTCCCTTTGGCCTATAGATAGATTTAGCCTTAAAATGCTAAAAATGCCAGTCTGCATGAAGAGAGAAAGTAGCTAATGCTTATCATTAAAGGTAACTCATAAAGCTTAAGACATGCCAGCTGTATTCTTGTGCACTAGTGTCCTTCTTGCCATAACCTTAAATCAAACGATATAGTTGAACTTGGCATAGATTATTAAAGCTAAAAGAGTGAGTACTCTGCGCTTTTCTTACGTCATAGTTGACAATATAAAGACAAGATTCAGGGAACTAATGGAGCTTTTTTTCTTTTGTCATAGAAAGGTCAAGCTAGTTTTCCACATTTTATATGTATGTCATTCTCAATATAGCAACAGAATCTCTTATAGAAAACAATGTAAGTAAATGTCTCTACGAAGCTACTAGTCACCTGATCAAAAGCCAATGTTGAAAAACACTTCTAATGACTTTCTCTTATGCATCAGTGCACCTACTAATGAGCTGCCAGAAAAGGCTTTGCAAAGCTTTGCTAAGATAGAGCAGGAATGTGAGAAGCCTGAGATCTAACTTCCCTGCTGTGATCCCTGCCTTTCTACTAACAGGGAGCCCAGGCACAGAGCAGCTAATGAGCATGCTGGAGAGAGTGTCCAACCCAACGCTGGCCAGAGACAATCCACCTGTCTGCTCGTGGACACAGGGGATAGTGCATGACAGGAAGACACCGCTTCTATTTTTTTCTTTAAATAATTTAGATATTTATTGATTTTCTTCACCTTTTTCTTTTTTTTTGGCATTAAATTTACTCTCGGTAGCTATTATCACTCTCTTTGGAAAAGGGTAGCACAATTCAAAAAGGGGCTTTCCCCTCATAATTATAATTTGATTTGATTTAAGGAAAACAGTGCCATTGTAGAGCATTATAGCTCTCCAGAGTTTAGAATTATTTCCTCTTTAAATGTAATAATGCATCTGGAGCTTGATATTTCAACAAATGGTAAACCAATATTCGTAGCTTCTTAAATAAAACCAAATGTCCTTTATTTGAACAAAAAAAGAATATAACAGCTGTCTGACACACTAAAAATAGTGCAAATTGCATAAATTAGAGCTCATATTTCAAAGAATCCTTTCTCAACATCTTTTTCTACAGACAAGAACCAGCGGGATACTGGTATAAAACATTTACTTAACTCTGTTTGCAGAAATTCTGTATAAATGGAATAGTTCCTGCAGGATACCTTTCAACTCCAAGCTGTTCACATAACGCATCATGACTATACCTAGCTCCCTTTGGGCTTTTCTTGAGGTTACCCTGCCAGTTAATATTTTGCTAGCCAAGTAGACAAGCTTGCACAACAGACACAAAATAACATTGCCAGTTAGCAGTAGGATGTCACATTTACTCTGAAAGAAACTTAACAATGTAGTAACAGGAATCAGTGATAATTACTCCTATTATCCTCTGCATTACCACTGGAAAAGCTGTTCAATTCAAATGTGCCAGCCAAATACGTTCCTATATCCACTTCTTGTTGCCTCTATTTCCTACTTGAGTTTGGACATAAAAAATGTGGTATTTTACATCTAGGAAGAAAATCATAGATGATGATGTGTCATAGGGCACATCATTGATCTGCCATAGTCCAGTCTTCAATATTACGAACAAATATCTTAGGGATCTATAGTCCCCTCTTGATACTAATTCTCATTGACATTAATGGGATTTGTGTGTGCACACTGCATAAGGAAAAGAAAACCAACCATTGATTTCCAGGGCTAATACTTACATACAGCTAGTATTAAAATATTGTTGAATATTATTAGTGCACTCTCACTGCCCCAGTTGAAAGCTAGTCTGTCCTGAGTAGTAGCATAAATTCTGAATTCAATAACTTCTGTTTCTGTCACCATATTAAAAATATATATATTTTTAGCTAAAGTCTTGGCTTTCCATTTCTTAGAAGATTTTGAAATACTTCAGAATATTTTTCTTCTATGTTAAAAAGAATACTTAACTTCTTAAAAACCTTCTCCAGAATTTCAGTTGAATTTACATGGGAACGTTGAATATACAACCCTGAGAAAATAAATTTTTGGAGCAAAGCTCATATGTAACGAAACAAACTATTCAAGAGCAATTAAAATTTTCAGCATCCTAGTAAAACCACTCAGGCCAGAGCCTTCAAAATACCTCAGTTTTGTGAAAGATCTCTTACAAATACATCACTATTTTCTTGATACTTGACCTCAGTAAATACCTAAATGGTGCCTGGTAACACAATCTAAGGATAGACTGAGGAATATGCTGGAGAGGTTGACCAGATTTATGGAAGTGATATTCACTGAAGGAAACTCCTGAGTAGCAAATAACCGGCTGCAAGGAGGGAATGCTGGGATCACTCAATATTTCCATAAATGCTCTCTGGAAGCTAAAATAATCTTGCAGCATGGTGCTCTCATCCTTTATGTTTTTGCCACACCACAAATGCCTCTCGTATCAGTGGGAAATGATGACATTGCTATCTTGAGCTGGTTATGTTGGCTTTGTGCCATTGCTCTCTGCTTGCTTATGAGCTCCTGAGCACCGTTGTGTCATTCAGCAGTGCAAAACGGATGAGGCTGGGACAGAAATCTGCTCTACGGTTGGATACAGCTTACAGACCAGAAAAGGGTCAGTCAGAATAAACTGGGTATACAAAGGAAAGGCTCAAAATGCTTCACTCTGCACCCTTATTGCAATTTCCACAATAGGATATCTGCAGGAGGCCTATAATCATTTTATCTTCATCTACTCAATCACAGAGTGAAGGCTGCACTGAGATGAACTTTATCTCTCCCACATTGTGTGAGATGTCTTGCTGACAAGGTTGTGAGTGGCACCTTAACATGGGCAATTTCCATTGCTTCTCTTTCTGAAAGTGAAGAGCAGCTAGAACAATGCTCCAGCAACCCATTAATGCACCAGCTACCTCTGGCAGGTTCCTGGCACTGTGAGAAGGCAGATTTTGGCAACACGCACCTTCAGAAGAAATTTCACAGAAGGAAGGCCATTCAGACTCCTCCACTCTTCTATGTCCTACTCTATTCCTCCCAGCTCCCCGAATGACTGAAGTTGCCCATATGTACCATTTTGTTACATCTTCTAGAAATAGTACGTCATAAAGAACACGTAAGAACTCTTGGGAGATTGCAAAGCTTGGCTTGTGAGAGCACATGAGATAACTCACATAAACCCTCTTTCTGTATTTTTCTTTAAAAACCCCTCTACCCATCAGCCCCATTCTCTGAGGACAGAGTATCATAGAATTAGAAGAGCTTTGAATCTGCCTATCATCTCTTTCAGTTTGTGCAATAAAGCAAATATGCTCGCGAATGTAGCTTTCCTAGCTCCATCTCCTCAGAAATCAGTTGGTCAAAAAATTTCAGTGGAACATTTTTCCCTACACATACCTAGATTTGACAGAATTTCAAATGGAGAACTTCAAAGTGCGTTGATAAAGTAAAGTTTTCATATCATTATATGATATGATATACAATTCTTTTTTGATTTATATAAAAATAAAAACATAATAAAATTGCAAAGTTAGAATGAAATATGTTATTAGCAGAGATTACCTTTCAAAAATATATCTTTGGTCTTTTTTTTTTTAACTTCATGAAAGATTTTTTTTTTTTCTTAGTTGCTTCTTTGGAATAAAGGCAAATTTAAAAATGTGTAAATTGACATTTACTTTTCTGATCAGCTCTAATTTATCATGAGCTCACACATTTGCTGGTGGCTTGACAACTCAGTTTTCCTTCTCAAGTGATCCTGACATGAAATAAATATTCCTTTTAATAACTTTGATTCATTAGCAGGAAAGGTTGGTTTCCCCAAAGTAGCCGAAATATATATGGATTTATGACTCAGAGCAGAAGACCTTTCTAATTGATAGCAACAATTTACAGAGAGTTCCGAGAAAACTAATAGAAATGGTTATGAGGCTGGAAGACATGTATACATATAATTCCACACAGTCATAAGAAAGACATATGGGGAGAATGATAACAGTCTAAATTTTTAAAGCGTATTAGCAAGAGTGATAGAGCAAAAATTAGACTGAATATCAGGAAAAAAAAATTCCTGAAAATGAGATGAATTAGTCAGTTGAATGATCTCCAAAGAACTGATGGGAACCCAACCATGAGAAACATTTTACAACTAGACTAAGAGGGCCATCTGGGTGACCTGTCAGGTTTTACTGTTTTCCATGTCGGTCCTCAAAGATTTCAAATAAATAGGTACTTGAAAGTCAAAAGACATTAGAATGGATAAGTTTCAGATTCAAGTCTGCCTAGCTATGATTATTTTATATCTTAACTGAGATTTGCAATTTCCTGTCATTCTATCTGGATTCCTTGGTCAACTTTGGGTGTTATGTCAATGAGATGCTGAGTGACTTACTTTGACTGCTGGTAAAGTTAATGTGTTATAACAGATTTTATATGCCATGATTTATGTATTTAGGATTTTAATGCCAATAATTACTGTACATGTTATATGACCATTTCATAAAATTACACATCATCATAAAATAACTGTATATGGCATATTTAATTTTGAACTTCTAAAGACAAAAGATGGAAGTAGTTATAATAATCATTATTTTCAATTTTATGTAGTTAAGTGGTTTTACAAAAAAAATTAGCTTCCCAAATTACACAGTTGTAATGTGTTAATGGTAGCATAACATGTCATTACATTATGCAACTTAATTTCATAGGTATTATATATAGTCAGATATTTTAGGTTCTTTTATATCCTTACATTTATAAGAAGACACTAATTTATTTCAAACCATACTCTGCCTAATATTTTTTTTTCAGTATAACCTTTGATGATATGAATCATTCGGATTGCTACACTTGCTCACTAAGCATATTGGTTCTCTAGCCTCTGTTCCTTGTTAGGAAATGGTGCTCCAGCTTCTTAACAATTCTCTGTGGACCCGAAATTTCCTCCTTGATTTTTCCCTGGTAACAAAATATGTTTTCCAAGATTGCTGCATAGGACCAGGGAGCTGCTCAAAGAGCAGTAGAAAAGGAAACTCACCTAGTCTGCATTCATCCCATCTAACATTCACAACTGGAATTGCAATCTAGGTGCTTCAGTTAAGTACTTGGATGTAGGTGGGATGACTCCAGGGCATCATCTCTATAACCATTTAGATCTGTTAGTAATGCCATTGTACATATGTTTTGGTCCATATGTGCTATTAGAGAACTGAAAGACAATGAATGATTTTGTGTACTTTACTCCATGGTGTTTCCACAGCACAAAACTGAGTGTACATGTTGCACTGGTGATACAGGGTGCAGGGTACTGAAGCCTAGCAGAGTAATGTGGGAGGACTGCTTATGGTGCAGAGAGCCAAACCTGATGCAGTCTTCCCTGCCCTCCCTGGGCATTCTTAACCCTCAGACCTTGCTCAGGCACTGCCCTGGGAAGTTTAAATTATCTTAGACCAAAACTATGCTGAAATAGGCGAAGCCTGTACAGTACTGTAAGCAGTCTTGGGCTCACACCTGGCTCAGGTTTCATTCAACACAGCCAAAGATGCCATGTGCTTTGTTTCTTCTTGGAATAAGGCATGATGAGAAAGGTTGGGCTGTAATAGTAACAAAATCCACAGCACCCTACAAAATCCATACACCCTCCCCCCTCCCTGCATCTTTTTTTTCTTTTTTAGAAAATTAGCAACCTATTTCACGAAAGCAGAGGTTTTCAAAGACAGCAGAGTTACAAGAAATCAATTATTTTAAACCTATAAAGGAAAGAGTTTCAAGGCATAAAAGGAAAGCAGAAGAGAGTAAAGCATCGCATAGTACAGATAAGAAAATATGATCTTTGCCTAAGGACTTTCCTCATACAGCAGACTAAGGTAGATATTTTGGATGCAACTCTCAGCATTGCTACGGTATCCCTGGCTATTTTCTCGTACTGTGATATGTCCCAAATTTTACTCGTCTCAAAACCGTATTAAAACAGCAAGAGAAATGTCTTCATGAATCTTTACTTTTTTTTTTTTTTTTCTTAAAAAAAATGCAGTTCTTCAACTGGTTAGTATAAAATGATGCTTTATGTATATATCACTTAAATGGTAATGAAATACATGTTACGACACATCTGTGCTCAGATGCTGGCTGTCTACAGTCTGTTATGTGATATCTAATATCAAAGAAATAAACCATCACTGCAGTCTGGGTAATACATCCTCTCTTTCTGTCATCTGAAAAGTTGGCAATTGTGCACTCTGCATCATCAGTGTAATGATCTTCATCTAACATTATAATACATATCTCCATAACACTTACACTATGTAACAACATAAATCACTGCCACTCTACATTCAAGAGCATATGCATTTTTTACCAACTATAACCCATCCTAACATTTCTGTAAGCCATCTCAAACTCAAGTCACAAATAACATACACACAGAAAAAGAATAATATGCAGGCAGAATACAATATACACACAAAACTATATTTTGAAGAAATGCACCTTTTCGATCAGGTAGCCTTCACAACATACCATTCTTTCAAAAGAAACTGTTTTTCCAAAGAAACTGTTCTTTTTGCACCCTGGACAGTTTGCCTACAAATTTATCAATGAAAAAGTTTAATTAATGATTTTTTTTAATATTCTCATTTGTATTTTAGATATTTTTCACAATAGACTCAAAAGAAATACAGAATAATGATACTTTTGAATTTTCCTAAAAAACTCTGTTGACACAAAGAATAGGTCTAGCACTTTCCACTTCTGTTTAGTACACCACAGGAAGTACGCAAAGTAAGAATAAAGCTAATTCAATGGCCTTATTGTCAAGTAAATAAATAAATAAAAGATCCCTTTATCTGTAACTGTCATCAAGTTGAATAGACTATAGAGATCATCTGCATGGGCAATTCTTACTCTCAGCAGTTTTTTATGGCTTGACTAACCAAGTATTCTGTTTAAATGGGTATGTTTAGACATTCTCAGGCAGGACTTGCCTGGATTTTCCTACGAGAACTGCCTTCAGCGTCTCCACATTCTCTTCTTCTTGACTCCTCTTTTTACTCTTCCACACAAGGATAGCTTGTTCACCAGGATGACATGACACTTATTTTTCACAATACACTCTGCCCAGTTTATTACACCATTACAGGTATTTCTAGCTGTATAAACTCAAGGATTTGTGATTTTGACTGTGATTCTGTGAAGGAACTTAGCACTTAAGGTGGTTTCCCTAGAATTTATTATTAATATTATTAATATCTGCCTTACCTCTAACATTTCTCATCAGAAATTACATGACAGAGGAGGCAAACATTCTGTTTTTGAGAATGAAAAATCATGACAAAGTGGGCTTGAGCACCTTCTCCAAAGTTGGGTCTTATTAGGTCAATGGCATGAATACAGCCCAGGCTTCTTGAAATGCTCTGTCTAAATAATGCCACATGCTCATAGACCCTGCCTTAGTCCCTGTCAATCAACCAATAAAATGATATAGACCTCATGGTTTCAGAGACAACCAGCAGTTACTGAAGACAGATTTAAGCAATAAGCCCCTTAACAATTTTACTGTCTAACTCAGGAGCTAAATCCCAGTAAACAGGATTTTAATTGTTCAGTTCTGTGGCAAGGGTGTTATGTCCATGCAAACCAACAAAAAAAAAAAAAGAGAGGAAAAGAGAGAGATTTCAGTGATTCACTTAGGCATAAAAAATATAACAGTGAAATAGCTGCTACACTTGTTAGCTGTATGTTAGGATTCATTTATTTTAGATGGTAGTCTATATTTTGCTCTCAATTGCCACAGATGCCGTATTGGCAGAAGCAGTCCAAGGGAAGCCAGAAAATGTGTCAGATGGCCCATTTCAGTTTTGCTATGAAAGGAGTTAATAATATTCACTTTTAAATAGTCATCTGTGAATTCCAAGATTAACAAGCCAATGAGGAAAAGGACCATTGAGAGCTTCTAAGTTTTCTTTCCACCAATAAAATAAAACAGTATTCGTTTACCCTTGGAGCACACATGCAAAGTCTTGCCTCTTTTTTTTTTTTTTTTTTTTTTTTTTTTTTTAAATAAGGACATCTAAGAACAATTTTTTATGGTAATGCTGTGGACCATGCACATTCTATACTGTCATGAAGAGCAGACAATCCTTATTTTTGGGTTCTCTGTGATTCCATTTTAAAAGAAAGATGACTTGAAACTAGACATTTTCTTATGCTTCAGAATTAGAAAGAAGTTCTGGCATTTACTGGTACAAACGTATCAGCTCTTTCAGGTCAACCTCTAGTAGGTCCACATGGCCATAACTTAGAGCTTGAATCACATCAAAATAAGTAATATAAATAAAGAATTAACTGTTTTTGGCAAGATTATCTGAATTCCCATTTTTATTTCAACTACTACACTTTTTTATTGCATCTAATATTTCTTTTCTTTTATTACAGTCATATGCTGCAATACTTTAACACCAAAGTCCTACAAAAATTCTCTTTCAAATCGAAATAAACTTAAGCCCTGTATGCTCACAGGGAAAACCAGGCTCTTTTGTGTGCCCCTCCCCTCCTTTTTTTTAACCTTTAAATATAAACGCTTTCCCATAACCACAGCCTAGCAGGGAGGCAATGCCACTTGGCAAAAAAAGTTATATTAAGTGCACTTGCTGGAACTGTTTATACTTTGTTCCCGAGAAATAGATTGAGTACTTGAGAGTGTAACACAATGAGAGGTACGGGTGGTGCAGAGCGCATCGGATGCTTGGGCGGGGGGAGCGGGGAAGTGTTGCTACCCCAAGAATTTATTTTTAAAGTGTCTGCTATTTCATGCAATCTGCTCTATTTCAAAGGCAAACAATTTGCTCTTCAGAAGTATCTTTATGAGCCCCAAGGGATGGAACTCATCCCTGGCAGAAATGATTTAGCAGTATCCAGAGAGGGGGTGAACTGCTTGAGAGGCAAGGGAATAATTTTTTGAAGGGTGGCAGAATTTTAACAAGGGTCTCTAGTGAATTCTTGTGAACCCCTTTCAGCACATCACTGTTTTATTAAAATATTCTTCTCAAAATACTGAAACACTGACAGCTCCTGTAAGCTTGCCAAAAATTGAGTAAGGAATAAAAATAAAATGTTAACTTGACATGTGTGAATAATTTTGATTTGATGATAACACCTTTTGGAATCGAGGCCATATTCAAAGCTGACTCGTAACACGTTCGCATTTCTAAGTTACATGAAATAACTCAAACTTTGCAGGCATTGTTCTGGTGCGCTGAAAGGAGGAGATGTTAGGAGCTGAGCTCAAGCTTTCTTCTGAGTTAAGTGAAGATTAAAAACATCTTAGGTCTTACAGTCTGAACCTCGGGGGCTAAAGGGCATATCTGGTATGTGAAAAGCTGGTTGGCTAACGTGGGCTGACTGGTTAAGGCAACTAACCGCAATCAGACAAACTGTGTACACACTGGAAGCAGGAGAAGCCCTGCTTTGGGTGTCTAAAGATAATTTAAACATAATGGACTTCCAAATAATCAAAAACTGGTCAGGACAAAGTATTAAGAAGATACTGCAAGGATACCTATATTCCCGTAGGCTGCAGAACAGCACAGCAGTGTAGTGCAGGTCTTTTCTACCTCTCTTTCATGCCTGAGATTTTTTTACATATTGAATGGTAAGCAAGGCAAACAGACACCCATGTGATTTATAACAATCTTTTGGGGCAAACTCAGCATGTGTTTTATGTAAAGATATCCCTAACAAAGGCATCAGCTGAGCGTTGTTTGCTATTGCCAGTCACATTATAACCCCAGATATTTAGTTTTAATATTATAACACTCAATTGGCTTTATTTTTCCCCCCTCCTTCCTGTGCTGTTGTCCCTGCTCCTGAACTCTTGGCAAGTACCAACCTCTTACTGACAGCAAGGCTGTCAGTGCAATGGTTGTCCGCAGTGCTAATTTATCTATAAATCTTCGATCAAACACTGTGGTCAGAAAGAAGTGGGGAGCAAAGTTGAAGGTGGAAAAAAAAAACATTTAATTCTACTATAAGAATATTTCAAGTTCTGCCATGATCAGATCTCAAGCAAATATTCCCAGTACAATCATGGGGCTGAGGTATCTGGTAGTATACTTCCACCTAGAAGACATTCTCTATCTTTTCAGCACAAAAAGAATATTCTTAGACATTGTATTTTTAGATATTCCTAGGGGCTTTTCAAGCAACTCTGACCTCCTTTGGGACAGTTTCTCAGCTAGACAGGGCTGCTTCATGCTACCTTCGGGGAGGAATGGCATTTATCTCCAACTCATGTGACTTTCTCTTGGGTCCAGTTTATAAGCCAAAGTGATAAATCAAGTTCTCACAGTTCAATTGATTGTGGAAAAACACAAATGACACAAATCCACCATCCCTATTTGCCCACTAGCTTAGCCAGCCTTTAGATCCCTGCATAACCTCCACTTGGCTCAGTTAAGTAGCTGTTCTGGGGTGTATGAATAGATACAAATGCCTCCTCAGGACAAAATCACAGATGAACATTTTTATTTTCCAGGGCTGTAGTTTATTTCCACCACTTCCTTGTCTCCAGTAAAGACTTAATTTGTGGTAGATCTGAGGTGCAATGTTGGAAAGTAGAATATTATCAATATGACACAGGCCATTTTTAGCTCCCATTCAAAGGGGTGAGTCAACTTTGGTAGAGTATCAAGCTTAACGGGGAAACAGTAATTGGCACATGACCAACATGTGCCAATCTACAAGATTGCAGACTTTGTTTGCCAGAGTCCAAATTCAATTCCTTTGTTTTGAAAACCAGCTTGAGGCCAGAATGGTAAAAGTAAGGAGATGGGGAAATGAGGCACGCTGGACTGTGCTCCACTATCATTTGGTGAGCACATAAGCTCAATTTTAATGCATTTTAAAGAGAAATGCTTAAATTGGTTCCCTACTTTAAATGATTCTACTTAAGCATTCTTCTCTTTCATATACACGCAGATTTTATATTTGTCCTGTTACTATACAGAGCACAGATCATGCAAAATGGGTAAAAAATGAACAAGGAGAATTTTTGCTAGGTTCAGTGAGCAAGTTATTCTGTCTCCCTTTTTCTAAGTCTGAAATGTTTTTTTACATTATATGCATGAAAGCAGGTTAATAACATATTACAGTTGAAATGCTGGTCTCACCAAAGTTAGCAAATTGGAGTTCAGACTCCTATTGCACATTAACTCAAGCCTGTCACATTACAGAAGGGTCTTCAAATATATGAAGGCATAATTTATAGAGGTTACAGAAAAGGATGCTGTTTGACTGTATATTGTACAATTGACATGTTAGAAGATGTACATGCTGAGAGAAGATTTAAAATTTCTAATAGGAAATTATCCAACAGAAGTCCTGAAAATAGAAATATTTGCCCTGATTTACTGTTACTCAATCTCTTGCTTTAATATCTCATTAATTTTCCCAAATGCTGTATTTAATTGAAGTTCTCCCATCAAATAATCATACTGACTAAATTTTCTCTTCCACTGTCTATAATAAACACTGTATTGTTTCTTCTAGGAAATACTTTTCTGATAATTTCTACCATCTTCTTTGTCTATAAATCTCTTTTTTCACTGCAATTATATTCTCATATTCTATCATATTCTTCTTATATCTGTGGCCTAACTATCACTGCATGCTCATGGCGACTTTCTGAAGTCCCACTTTTTTCTTAAAAAGACGCAACCAGGTCTGACCCACTGTTCCCTGTGATTGCTAAGTCCCAAATCCAGCAAAGTTCTATTCGTATGACTAGTTTCTGTGCACATCAGTGCCTCTGACAGGCTTTTTTGCCAGAAAGAAACCTGGATGACAGAATGCCAGAAAAACCCAGCCACAAACAAATATGGCTCAAAGCTTGCACAGCTCATTTTCAAGTGGAACTGTGAGGTCCCAGTACAGTGGTCAAGGACTGAAGGGTTGCCAGCCAAAATACCATTCTAGAGCTACGACTAGGGCATGTCCCACTCTCCTGAGCAGCACCTACAGAAATAATAGCTTAGGCCTAGCCATATGCAGAACAAAAGACATTCACATAAAGGAATCTGCTTTCAGCGTTAGGAAATGGGGCAAATACGGTGGGCACTGGATGCAAGGACAGAGGGAATGTAAGGCAATAGTCACCTAGTAGCTGGCTGCATGCAATGGAAGACATATTTGAATCTATCATAGTGGACATCACACTGGATCTATCATATGTTGTAAAGTATCATGGGAAAACTGTAACCTCCTAGTTGGAGGTTAAGTGACGGGAGCAAGAAAGAGTTACTGACTTTCAACTAGACAACTGTGCCCTAGAAGTACTTACCATACCTCCTCAGAAAACTGAAGGAGTTGGTGCTCTGACTTTGTTTCAGCTAATAAAGTTGTGTTGGTTTCCCAGTCTTCTATTGTAAAACTCTCCAAATTTCAAATATAAGTCATAAAGAAAACTTCAAAAGAAGCAAGTACTAAATACTTGGGGTATCTAGTCTAGACATCAGGTACCTGGGGTAAGCTATGATGAAAACCTACAAACATACTTTCTACTTGGCAAAAATAGTCTCTATGCTTGCTCTTATTCTACAGCATAGAGGAACCTGGTCTCAATGAAAGTGCCACAGAATATCTCTGGAAAAGAGGAGCACAAGTGTCTAATATATGAATGTCTTTGGAACAGAAGAGCATGAGTGTCTAATATGCTCACCGGTGCTTATTCCCTTGTCTCATGCATGCTCAGATTGCAACGACCTGCAATCTCCTGGCAGTTTGAAACTCAGGACAGAGCAGACAAGTCATTTCCATTGCAAGTGTTGACCCCTAAAGAGCATAATGAGAAGCAGTAGCATGTTTATAGGCTAGAGAGAGCGAGATGTATATCTTGTTTCCACCTGCTCAGACTTGGAACACATCACCTCCCTTTAACAGCTCATCTGGCTGCTTCAGGCTCTGGCGTTGGGCCACCTCCTGACGGTACATGCGCACAATTATGTTATCATTTCAAATGACAATTCATGACAAGCTGCTAGTAGGGTGATAGTCCTCCTTGCATGGTCCACGTCTGCAGATTATTATAAACACTGACTGTGAGACTGGGCTCAATGCTTCTTTGTCTTATCTGTCCAAATGTACTGACTTCCTCAGTGTTTATTGGTACAAGTCACAGATTTTCACCAATTGCTACTAACTGCAAGAAAAATAGTCAGGATGTGATGAGATAACATGTTTCAATTAAAGAAAAAAAAATCTTTTTGCTGCCTCAGCCGAAATTGAATTCATCACAGCAAGCATCTCTGAAAGAGCTAGTTGTGAAATATCTTCTAGCTTGACATACTACATAAGACTAATTGAGCAATAGTGTTGCCAGTCAAGGCCACTTAATTGTGTCATTGCTGTTGAATGCACAGCCCCAGCAGCACACTCACTTCTGGATCTGCAACCTGAGTTAAAGAGGTTATAACATAAGCAAGCTAAATGGAGACCCCAAATATCTTCAGAATGCAGGCCAAGAATTAATATAGTGATCATTTTAAAACTTCTTCTCTTCTCATTTGCATTCACTTGTCAGTACGGCAACAGCAGTAGTTACTTACACTGAGAAGCAGTTAGAGAAACAGTATGGATTTTTAATACCATTTCACAAATTTTAACAGGCAAAGAGGAGAAACTGCCCCATGTGACCAGCCATCTGTGCACAGATTATTAGTAACAACTCTCTTGACCACAGCTTGGGAACAATTGATCCAGGGAAGCTCAGGAACCTCTCTGCTGAAGCTTGGGATCTTGAACTATGTGGGCAGTGGGTGTCAATCGCTTCATTTCATATGTTTGAGATACACTGAAAATGTTCAACCCTACCCAGACCGAAGTACATCTATTAATGCCCTGACCACTCCATCCAGGGGGTAGAGATGATTACAAACACAGCTGTTAAAGAATGTGCATACATGTCATAATAGAATGTCTGAATTTCAATTTTAAGCTTATTCCATTTCTGAAAGGCCAGGGATGGGAAGGGATGCTAAAATAGGAACTGCAAAGGGAAATCATAGAATTTATTTTTATAGGGAGGTCTTATGTACTGTGCAGTATTCTCAGATTTGTCAGCATTGTAATTGTTTCATCACAACAGGCATTCAAACACCATACACCTCCACCCCAGATGCTTACATGCAAGCTCTGTATTAGGATTAAGAATATCATGCCTAACTTCAATTTTAGGCACAAGAAGCTCAAATGACGTTTCTTTTGCTAGAAAACATTCCATGAAAGTTTATAAAAACCCAATAACTCAGTGAATTTCATTTTAGAGGATAAGGAAATATATTTACACTGGAGCTCTAAGAGGTCATAATATGCAGATGTGCCTACAAAAAAGGTTTCTTTATGAAGAGAAATAATACTGCATTATGACCTTAAGAACCCTTTTCTGCAATTTGTCTTTGAAAGTGCAATCTGCAGTGGAAATATTACTGATACATAATGTTATTTATCTGAAAATGCTTCACTACTTTTGGTAACTCCAAGAAAACAACAGATTTGTAATGCCTGTGATTACTATGGGCCACAAGGCTAAAGGTTTCGCAGTCTACGTTGGTTTCCCTGAGAGGCTGGTCCCTGGTGCCATCTTGTGTCGAGAGCGTATTCCTCTCTGCTGTCTAAAGAGGCCAATTGTGGGGTGCTCTCTGATCTGCATCTGCATTTTTGTGCTGTAGAAAAGAACATCATGACTCTCTTCAATGTCCAAGAATTTCTTTAAAGTGCATCTCTGCTGCCACTGCTTCAGAAGATTCATCCTTCAGTTCAGGGGTTTCAAATATATATATATATATATATATACTTATATATATATATATAAATGAAATGACCATTCATTTATGAATATGAAAAGAATATGAACATTCTTTTTTTTTTTTAAACTAAATTACTCCAGCAACACAACACACCTGAATTTGTAGAACTCCTTTCAGTTTGTTACTGATCAGTTGGATTCTCTTCACTATTCCTTGAGGCTGCACCGACAGCAAGATTTGAGAACTCACTACCATAACTAATACAGATGACAGCTGAGAAATATATAACAGAACATGCACAGCAGACAGAGCATCAATGACACACATCTGCCAATCACTTAAGATTTGATGGACTTAGAAATTAGTCATCTAATTTGCTTTTTTTTTAAAGGTGCCAGGCATTCAATTGTGAAGTGTTCTGAGTGCCTTGACTCAGAACACTCAAAAAAAATTCCAAAGGACCTTCTCTGGGTCTTTAGGTACCTGATTTTGGCCACATGCTTTTTAAGGCATGGAGTTTTCCATTAAACAGAATTTCTGCTTGACCCATTTAGAAAGAAAAGATAAAGGAGTCTGTCTGGATATTCTTTATCTACTTGAAGTGACTATACACTGTATAGTACATAGCATTGCTCCAAAGCATGAAAGAAAAGGAAAGGAAAAAAATAAAGGATAGATTTATTTGTTTTATTTCTATATGTCTCATATATAGGTATATACTTCCCTGTTTTAACTAAGCTAGAAAGTCGAAATACTGTAGTGCCAGCATAGCTGTTCTTGTCTTTTAATCTGACCCAGACCAGAAACTACTAAAGATCTTGCAAGGAAATCCAATCTTTGGAAATTACCAGCATGAATCCACAATCAAATAGGCTGAGGTAACTTCTGATAAGCTTCTGAACCCAGCCTCCAAGGCTTTTGATGTTCATTCATAGTATTTAGTACCAGCTATAACATATGTTACTTCTAGTCCCTGCAAGCATGCTTCACCTCTCTCACTGAATCACTTATTAATCCTATTTTTCCCTTTATAAGCATGTAGCTGTGGCTCACCTCTAATTTGGTTATATCATTATTTTTTAATCATATTTGCTGTTCACATAAGTTGTTAGATTATTAGTATAGGAAACTATACCCTTTACCCAATGGATGAGTACAGTACATGCATCAACAGAATAAACGACTTCTTAGATTACTTCATCTATACATAGCTCAGTGCAAACCAGAGAAGGCGTAGGTGCCATTAGCATATAAATCCAGTCAAATAATATAATTAAAATAGCATTGGGGATTTCCTAAGAATGTAACAAAAAATATTCAGGTTGTAACTAGCCACACACAATTCCCAGGATTTAATGTATCCCACCCTCCTCTGAAGTTGAGTGAAAAGATGTGTACTCTGCTCCCCTTCCCCCATACACTATTTTCCTCACCAGCTCCTGGGGAGAGAACATTACCCCTGGGTGCAGCCAACATCTGCATCCTTTGCCTACACTGCAAGCATATACTAACCTACATAGGTTAGTTAGGTATGCATATATACCTAGCCGCTGTCTCCAAGCACATTCACCTAGAGAAGTTTCCTGAATTATTCCTTAGCTTTCAGGCTCTTTGCTCTATACTTTCGCTAAAGCTGTTTTGTGCACATACATACTTCAGTGCAGCTTGGATTGAATGTAAAGAGTCATTATAGCATTCTTCACAGCCCCATTGCCACACGCAGCAGTAAGTACACACTTGTGGCTAGTGTGTCCCAGGGGCCTGATTCTTCACCATCTTGCACCTGCTGGAGCTGTTTATATCACTTCAAAATGTGTGTAAAACACTACTACGTCTGAGTGGCAGAATTTCACACTCTAGAGAGGTAATAATGACTATATAAACGGTCAAAGTGGTGGAAATATGAGAAAGGGGTTTTTTTTTTTTTTTTTTTCCCCCCTCCTCCTCCTCCCCTCTGCTCCTCTCATTCAACTGTCCAATTCAGAAGAATTGCCCTGATCTACCATGCTCCTGCCCAGGCTGCACCGCTATGCCAGGATGGTGCTTCACCTCGACCACCGAGCAGAGATGCTCAGTCCAGCCTAGTCATCAACTCAGTGCTGAGCCACTTTGCTGAGAAGAAATCTAGTTATCTCCATAGGACATTGACTTTGCCACCAGTAGCCTGGCATATTAGATGTGGTTTTCAGGCACATACAATCCCTGCGGTGGGCCTGACACCAGTACTAACTTCAAACTACTTTAATTATTCCTGACTACTACCAGGAAGAAACACCAGCACAGGACCTTCTGCTTCATATAAGAAATAAAATATGCAAAGCCAACATATACACAAGGACACACACATACCTCAGTGCAATTGGTAGCCACCAAGTTTTCAGAAAAATCTGTCACTCAGAATGTAATGGTGCATTACAGGGATGTAAACATGCAGTACTTCTTATGTCTGAGAGGCCTTTTAGAGCCTGATCCAAAACAAACTTAAATCACTGTAACATCTCCGTTTTCTTTAGTTGGTTTTGGATCTGTACCTGAAGATGTCAAACAATAACTAACCGAAAGGGAATAACCTTTTTAACATGGAAGATTGTTAGGATTTACACATAGTAAGGTCTGTTGCTTTATACGTAAATTTGTGCTCTTCTCCATTATCCAAGCTAAGAAAACTTGCATTTTGGATTTAGTGAATAATTAGCATTTCATACACTCAGGAGGAACTGAAAGTACACTTAATTATAATCAATTATAAGATGTTTTTCAGCAAGTGTTTCCATGCCTTTTTTCATCTTTCATGCATGACAAACAAGAAATTAATTACTAAAGGTGTATACTCAATTTCTCAAATATTCCAAGCTATACCTTAAATCACTGAGGAATATAACATTCCTCTGATTTTAAATATCTGGAAGAAGAGCAGAATAAAGACAGAGCTGGCGAGCAATGGAAGTCCTTCACTCTAAGCCAGCCACATCTAATTATAAAAGATGAAGGCTTTGAAAATTTACATAATTGCTGGCTCTGGTAGGGGTCGGTAACATATTTGCATTAACTACTTATGCTTCATACAACACTTTTAAGCACCACTTATCAAAAATAAGTCCACCAAGTCAGAGGTGCGTAGGTGTCTAAATAAAACCTGCTAAATATGGGTAGCACCACCTCTTTATGTCATGAAGAGATATATGGGCTTTGACACATGGGGTATTTTCTTTGTCTTGTTTGTCACTTACACATTAGAGTAATAGGTACATTAGAAATACCATCGATAGGAATTAATATCTTCTGTTCCTTCAAAGTGCATATGTTACAGCTATTTACCAGGCTTTATATGTAGTATTTGTTTGGCTTAATTTATACTCCAGAATGTTCCACTGTTCACAACCCTGGCTCATTTCTCTAGCCACCATTCTGGACAGTAACACAGCTCCTTAACACAGCAAGATAAAAATTCCCTGGTTTAAATATATCTAATTCTCCCATGATTATTTCTCTCTTTTTCATAGAGTATAAAAATTCTGCTGAACCTATAGGTAGATCATGTGAGAACTGTACAACAGAAAATGACAGACCAGCACATACATTTCAAAGGTCCTGTTTAGAAAAGAGTCACATTATGTTACAAACAGGTCTTTTTCTTATTATGTTTGATGTCAGCAAGCGAGCTTTAAGGAGCCTGACACTGTTTGAACTTTTTTTTTTTAATTTATTTTATTGTATACAGTGATTTGATGGTTTTTGAACTCTGGATCAATTTGGTGACATTGCGGCTGATCCATTTTATCCTTGCTTTGCTGGGCCACTCTTTCGTTCTGAGGCTCCAGTCTCCCATTTTCCTCGAAAGGCTCATTAGACCTGATCTCTTTTAGCCTTTTTGCTTTTTCTCCTTTCTTCCCCACACTGGACTCAGGTTTGCTTTATTCCTTAGGTCCCCCTATAGGTTAAGCCTAAGCTCTTATCCCCCATTCTCTTTAACTCACAGCCAGCATTTGATTCTGTTTTTTTAACCCTCTCTATGAATTACTAGGCCTGGGCACAGCCTGATCACGTCTGAAACTCTATGTAAGTCACGGTTTAATTTGCACAGTGAAGTGCAATGATTTTATTCAGAGATGCCTGAATCAGAAGGAAAATTGAGCAACTTCCAGAAAAGCTGTTGAACAAAAAATAATCTTCTGGGCTGATACAGAACTCTAAAGAGAGAATAAAATACCTAAGGTCAAAAGTTTAAGTAGTTAAGTACTTTAAAGAATTATTTGGAGAAAGAGTACAAATAAATCACTCTCGCATGAACCTACTAATGTAGATTTGGCTATTTGTTCTAGTATATTGTCTTGTTTTCTAACACACTCACTTCATGTGGAGAAGATGAGGACCCTGCATTATTTGTGCTGAATTGATGAACACACCAAAGTAAGGCAATACCTTTTAGAGCACACAGATGAAATATAATCCATCACATGCTGTTGTTCCTCAAGCGTTGCCAAAAGAACACAGAGGGAAACCAATCCATTTACCTGATTCCAAAGCAAAACAAAACATTTTAAACTTCTTTATTACTTTGATGCCAACACTAATAGAAAGTAACATTTCAGGATGGTTGGTTGAATGTTTTGTATTGTTCTTCTGCTATGTCTGCTTCTCTACCACTTTTCCATTACCACCAGTTTTATCCTCTGCTGTTTTAATACTGTGACCATACCTAGATTGAATTCCCAGGTGAATTTCTAACTGCTGTTTACTAAAGCAAAGTGGAGACATGAGGTATCTGGCAGTAGTACAGCGCTTCCAGAGACCAACTCACTGCCTCTGTCTCCCGATGCTTCTAAGTGAAAATGGGCAATTCCACATACAAAACAAATTCTCAGTGATGTAGTATAATTTTAGAATACATGTTCAGTTTTATGCAAGATATTTGTGTTTAATGATATTCTATTAAGCATATGGTGAATTTAGGCTTCTTTTATCCGCCCTTCTGAATGGGATTGTGGCTTTGAATATACACAATAACAGCTTTAAAAACAATCAAGAAAATCCTCATGTCGTTAAGGGAAAATGTAGAATTGAACTATATATAGAAATCTGATGTAACCAGTCATATAAGCATCTGAAAAAATGCTATCTTTATGTGCAATGAAAACACTGTAAGATCCTCATCTGTAAGAAGATTCAAAAAGATCTATGAAGATGCCTTTCAGAATCTCATATTTCACCAACTGTACGAAGTGTTTCTAACCAGTGCACAAGGCTCAAAAGCAACACAATTTGTGTAGGGAAGCATAGGTTTGTGGCTTTGCGTGATCTATTGTCTTTATCAGGTGCAAAACATATTTACAGAAGGATATCACAACAGACCTAGACAGCTTCTCACATTGATAAACCCACTCCTGCTTTTCTTATACTTTTGTGGGAGTAACACAATATCCCTTCAAAATTCTTTCTTCAAAAGAGGTGATAGAATGTAGTGATAGAATTTCCATTTTAAAATAGACATAATCTGAATGTTTTTGAATACCAGATAAGTGCACAGAGAACTCAAATTACTTGGTCTGACAGTATTCTCACTCAAATATAATTCATTTCTTTGAAGCTTCAGCCTGCTTTACAATCCTCAAGTAGTAGCAAATTGTATGTATTTATATACATATAGAATATATCAAAAATAGGTACATGTGAAAAGATTCACTGAAGGCATCATAAAGGCTTCATGAGTGCCTTCAGAGGAACTTCCTTCCATTCAAGATACCAATTTCTATACTTTGTTATTGCTCTTTGTAGTACAGTATTAGACAAGGAACCTCTCCTTTGGACAGCAAAACTGCAAAATGAGCCACAGTTAAAAAGATCCAATCTGATCTTCCTGTGTCACAGGAACTCTTGTTTTTAGAGTTACATTTTTTTCTTTTTTTTTCTTTTTAAACCATTTTAAAGACTTCTTTATTGCTCTACATAATCCTTCTTTGACCGTATCTTCATATTGCTATTTATTTTAACTGAAGTTCACTTTCTTATGGTAAACTTCTTACAGGGGAAGAATTTATAATGAAAGTGCCAATAGTTCCTATGAGCACCATTCTTTTTTTTTTTTTTTTTTTTTTTCTTTTTTTTTTTCCCTCATATGTCTGCCAGGAAGGAGGAACTTCAGACATACAAAGCAACAGACTGAATTTCAGCAAAATTAAAACCCACTTGTGGCTCTCCTGCAGGCTCACTACGTGACATTTGTCATAAGAGTAACACACGCAGTTCATCAAATCATCTTTTAAGCCCTTGCCTAGGCAGGGAAGGAAGTGCTCTGCCCATCCAGGGTCTCCCAGCAGCGCTAGGTGAAAGCTCACTCCCACAGAAGTGAATAAAAGTGAAACAAAATGAAAACTCTAATCAACTTCAGTGGGCACAGGGTTCCCCCCAGTGCAGCCAAGTAGCTGTGCTATACCTAGTGCCTGTTAACTACAGAGCTGCAGTCTTGCAGTCTCTCGTGCTGCTGCAAATGATGAACACCGTGGCTTACTCTGGAGTTGGAAGTGCTAGGTGGGATGAGGCTGGAGGGAAAAGAGATAGAGTCTATAGGAGGAGTTCAGGGCAGATCTCTATTTTGGATTGACTTTGTATATAATGGGGACAATAACTTTAACCTCATTGAAGCCTTAATTAATGAATTAACATTTATGGATCTAATGATGATCTTCAGATGAAAGGCTTTTTAAAATGACAAGGGATTTGTATAAGTTAGAAAGTGAGATAAGCTTGTGTAATTCTAGTACCTGCTCTAAAATTAGAGGCCAGAAGTTGACACTGGAGTAACTTTCCTTCCCCTTTACCACTGAAGAAGAAAGTGCATGTTGGGTGAAACAGGCTCCTTCTCAGATCCCTGTTTTGAACCTGCTCTCAGAATCATCTTTCTGCCAGCACAACTGTCACAGAACTATGAATGACATCAGTGAGACTGGGAGCAAAATGAGACCTTATTGTCTAAAGCAGTTTTAGCATTTTGTTTAGTGGTATGAGGCTTTATCTGGCACACAGTGTGAATGGTGAAGCACATCCATCCAAGAAACTTCTTTTCCAAGAAATCCAACAAGCTGCTCTCAGCTGCTGGATCGCAGCGTGCGTTCAAGTAAAGTTCCAGGTACTTTCAATCTGGCTTACTGAACAACTCTACTTTGCTATAATTTAGAAACCAGTAAGTTTCTAGGGTCTATCATTGCATGTGAGTGATAAACTGTAGTTCATGACCTGGGTCTAATGGTTACTCTATTGGTTGCGGTGGACAATTAAGTGCCTGAGCGGAGCAACTGCCGGCGAGGAGCAGGTTTTGCCTCCGAGCAGCTTTCAGGATTTAGCTTTCGCTGTATCATGTTCAGAAAGGTCAGCGCTCTGGCCAGATGACCAGCACAGAAGTACAGATGGCTCCGCATGTCACCTGCCCATGCTGGGCCCCTGCAACCTGCCACGGAGGCCTTGGGTTCATGCAGAGGTTATGGGCATATGCGACCGGGGAGCCCCAGCGCCTCACGAGCAAAACCGCCCTCCTCGCGGGGCGACAAAGCAGCTGTAGATCAGCTCTGGACAACGTGTGAAAGCAGATCTCAGCCTTGTCCAGGTGCTACGGAAGCCACAGGAAATGCTGTGTAACCTTAGTTCTGATCATCTTGCAGCGTAGGAAGAAAACGCTGATGTTCAGTCTATATAGTTAACATGGATGCTCCCCTCCTCCCTGAGCGCTATTGTGTTTGTTTTTCTTTCTCTAAGCTCACAAAAGATATTAGGGCTTAAATTTAAAGGACCAAGCTCAGAAACCCATCTGTGAGAGGGGTCTGATGAGCAGACGCTGCTGTAGCCTTGCACTTGCAAAGCAGCAGCTTTTCAGCTGAGCAGACCTGCCCAGACAGCAAGCAGAGCACATCTCCAAATCTCCTGCTCTCAAGCCTCAGTGTCCTCCTTCCTTAAAAATGAACTCCTTTTGTGTACCCCACCTCTGAAGAATGCATATACCCCTTAGGTACAAGTTCTGCATATGAAAGTGCGCGTGTCAACATTTAAAAAAAAAAGTTTTTTTATATTCTATATAAATATAATTTTTATATTATATAAAATAAACTACAGAATAGTTTATTTCTTTATAAAAAATATCAATTCTGGTGATCATTAGCCAAATCTTTTATTTGGCTAGAAACTACTATAGACCTATGAGAAGCTTGAAAAGGAGACAGTATTCATTTTTCAGAAAGTTTCTGTGCAGCAACGTCTTACACTGTTCGTTACCCGATTCCAGATGGCTATGATTTCACAGTGCCTCAGAAAACAAATTAAAATAAACAAAAACACTTTGAGAAATCTGAATCCTAGGTATTTGATTACCTGGATGATTTGGAATTTAGATATTTAGCTTTCAGAAGAGCTGAAGAGCAGAAAATGATCTGCACCTTGGATTGGCTAACAATGTTACTGAGGACTTGATGCAAAAAGCTTGCTATTTAAAGTGTTGCTATTTAACTCTATTTTTTAATAGGTATTTAGAAATAAAATTTCTATGCAAGGTAGAAGATTAAATGGATCACTCTGAAAGTGTTAGTGTGAAGTCCTCCCACTTGGGTTAAAATACATTTGTAGAACCAGAGTAAAATTTCATTAATGAAGGATTCAATTCTGTGCTCTGTAGAGTCAAGCAAAGTACTACTGAAATTATCAGGAGTTTTGTGCCATACAAATAAAGCCAAATTCACAATTCCCAAAATATGTCTAAATATTGATTCTCTTCTATATTTTTTCACTTTGCTTACCTAGTTTGATACAACAAGAATGGGTCTATTACCAGCTGCCTAGTTCTAGTCTTTTGTATTGAAGATGACTTTATCCAAGAGTAATAATAAAAAAAAATCCTGTGTTCAGCAAGAATAATTTTCTCTAGAAGATGTAGCAGCCATCCTAAGAAAATCAAGATCTCACTGGTTTCTTTCGTATAATAGTTTGCCAGTCAAAATCCAATTTTAAACTTACAGTAAGTCACATTTGTTCTCAATTAAATGCATGGAGTACGGTGACATCTATAGGAGATTCTATGTCTCTACATTAAAGTGGATTTTTCATGCTACTGCATATACACCTTAAAGATTATTGTGAAATAATTTATATAAGAAATTGAGAAGGTAAGTTACTTATCAACATTTTAACTTAGTTTAAGTCTCTCCTGAGAGGTAAGGAGAACTAGAATTCATTCTGCAAAATAAACACTCTCAAATGCAGCTGTGAAAGCTGATTGGAAAAAAAGAACAATTGCTATGGTAACCATATAACGGAAATGAAAAATATCATGAAAAGTAGGAAGAGAACAAGAGAGCATGAAGAAGGTACCAAACCTGAAATAGCAAGTGAACATTTTCATTGCCATCCAAACTTTTGTATTAAGCATTGTTTAATTTAGTAAATAAGAGTCACAAGCAGAAAACAAAACATAGCAAATTATCTGGCAGAATCTTATGTTCCAGTGCTCCTTTCTCTTCCTGCCAGCGCTATACAACGTCGGATTATGTCTCATTGCAGCAAACAAAAAAGAGCCCCTAGTAAAGGAAAAGCCCCAAAAGAGGAAGTCCCAAATATTTCCCTTCAAAGGAACAGACTTGTTGGAAAAATGAAATGTGGCTTGATCCTCAGACCCATAGATCACGTGAAAATGGGAGATTGTGGATCAAATAATTGTAAATCAGTGGTCTCACAAACACTGGGTAAGGCCTTCTTCAAGGTAACAACATTTTTGCCCACCTCAAAAAGTATTACTGAGCAGTCTGTACGGTTCCGTAAGAAGACTATGCTCAATTCCAGTATACTTTTAGGATAAAGACACTTCTTAAGCAAAACAAGATACTAATATTTTTCACTGAGAATTCCTAATACTTCAACAGATCTGCATGTTTAGTTACAATTGCAAAATTAAAAGAAATTCAGTAGAACGATTCTAAATGGTTGCACAACTGTTTTACATAAACGCTTTATTCTGGCTGAAAAAACATACTCTTCATTTAAAAATAAAGTTATTGAGTTTTTTTTTTTGCAATGGTTTTGAACTTCTAAAATACCAAAAGGACATTTTCCACCTCTTTAGAAAAACAGATGTTCATTTTGAGAAGAATAGCGATCAAGCAGAATAAACTTGAAAAATGGTTAGGCCATGCTAAAATTTATTTTTTGATTAAAAGTGTTTTGTCAAGACTGTTTTTGTCTGAAAACTGAAATCTTTTTTCAAAATTGCAATGGAACTGGCACACAGTTTATTTCTTTAGTTGGAAGCAGACTACATATCTCCTAATATTTGACATCTAGCCAGTTTCTCCTTTTATTTTTCATCCAAAGCAAATTGATGTAAAGGTTACTTAATGGCAGTCACATTAACAGGACAAACACAAGTAGATTTTTTAACCATTTTTGCAGCTCAAATGAAGCCCTAGCCATATTTTAACACTCCTCTTTCCTCTGAAGCTCCTCCAGATTTTCTTTATCCCTCCTCTTTTTGAAGACTCCCAAACTTCAGAGTTACTCCACCCAAGCCTCAGGTTCATCCTATATGTTTTTGCTCCAAAGGATAACTACAGGCATCCTCATGCCTTCTGCTAGAAGACAGGCCTGTCAGACTATCCTCAGAACATGCTTCCCAAATGAAGCATGTCACTGTCATTTCCACCATATTATGTTATCTTTTCAACAAATATTTCTTATCCTCTGGTCAGTACATATATAAGCAGATTAGGTAAAGGCAAGAGAGAAGAATAAAATAATATCTTTCTTTTCAGAGGCTTAACAAATAGGACATCAGACATCAAGCCAGAATCTGAAGTGAAAGACTGAGCCATAAGGGAGGATCTGCAGAACATTTCCTTTGATCAACATTTTCACACCATCGCTCAACTAGCAGATTTCATTAAAATGATTTTTTTTTAGAAAGTTTTGTTCTTATTTAATACTAAGTAATAACAGTGGTAAAGATCCGAAATTCCCATCTCAAGGAAATGTTGTATTCCTTTAAAACTGCTTAAAAGATTTGTTCATCTAAGTTGTTCAACGAATGCTCAATTAAATTTTTCACCTACACCAAATCCATTCTTTTCTTTCTTTTTCTTTTTTGATTTTTTTCCCCCAAACTCAGTCTATGCTTTTAGGGTTCCTTGCTTGTCAGAATAGAAGAAACAAGAATAGAAGAAACAAGAGAGAGTAAGGAAATTCCCAATGACTGGTACAGGTTTGCAGAGCTTGAGTAGTTGCTCCTTTCTTTCTATCAAAGCTTTCAAACTAAGCTCAGAAAACTGAAGAAGGTTTTGATTTAATCCAGTGAGCACGTTCCAGTAGAGTGGTGTTCTGCAAATCACCTGACAAACCAGGGAATCTCAGGGAAATTACTGTTCTGTGGACCCTCAGCTTGTTAAAAAGCAAGCAAACAAAACAAAAGAACACTATCATTGGAATCTATTCTAGGTCTAAGATTCTTTGGCATTCTTACAAATAATACAGCAAAAATAATATTTTTAAAACCTTCAGAAGTAACAGCAATAGAAGGGACTGTAAATACCTTAGAGGAAAAAATTATTTTAATCCATGACATCTCAGTAAAGAATAATGAAAAATGCTGCACTGAAGAGAACTAAATGGGATGATTGCAGTAGACCACAATCTGGACAGAAGCCAAGAAAGAAAATGTCATTCTAGGAAATGTGAACCAGACTGCCAGAAATGAGGCAGATGAGATGATTATTCAAAACTCTTCAGGTCTTAGCTGGACACTACATCCAGTTTTGGATATTGCACTTCAAGAGAAATGTACATGCACAAGGGAGAGTTCAAAACACAGTAACAGAAACAGGTTGTTTAGAAAAAATAGTTGAAAGAATTGGCTTAATTTACTCTAGAAAAGGAGTGATGGAAAGGCATGTAAGTGCCATGTTCAGATAAACAAAGTACTAGTAAAATGAGGAGAGTCATTTATTGCTCAAGAGCAACTGGCACAAGAAGTAATGGGCTTAATTTGCAGAACTATTAGCTACTGTGCAAACAAATTATAGTTACACAGAAATGAGCAAACAGGCTTTAGTATCCTAGATGCAGGAGGCTTTTATGCATGTAAAAAAAAATGTATGTCAGCAATGGTTTGCATGTTCTCAAGCTTATATCAAAATATCACATAGAATTATACTGGTTAACATCTATTGATTACTTTAAACCAACCTTTGATTTTTTTGTGAATATTTTCAGACCACTATATTTCATTGCTTACTGCACATAAAATAGGAATTGCAGTCATTGCATTGTGACATTAAAAAAATACCTCTGTACTCTATAACAGCATTTCACTTGGACATGATCAAGCAAAAAGCACCATCATTACTGCTACAGAAAAATATCTGAAGTCTGCTTAAATGAGCAAGATTTGAAGCTTAAGCTTATACCAGGATATATGTTTTGTGTATATGTGTGTTTTCATTCAGCCTACACTCAAGCAGTAACAATTCTAAGAGACTGGGAATGAACTCCTATGCAAAAACATTTTTGCTCTAAAAGTCTTCTCTTAAAACTTTTTGAAGCAAGTATGGATTAGGCTACATGGATGAATGGTCTCTTTACATTATCTAATCATTAAAGCAAACACTGTAATATAGACATCTGAGGAAATTAATTAGTCATCTTCTTAGAGAATCCAGATAGTTTCTACTTATGTCCATATTCAGACTGTGTGGAACTGTTCTTAAAAACGGGACTATAAAACCCATCACAAAAGACCTTTCTCAGTGTCTGTCTTACTGGAGCACTGGCATTACCCAAGGGGAGCCAGAAGAAGCAACTAAAGGTGGAGACACCACACTTTATATCAATGCCCAAGTACCACACACTCAGTATTCAAATGTGTCCCCACTTCTCAGACATCCAATTTTCATTTGTCCGTCACACGTGTAGTCTCATTTTTTTTAGAGATGACTTTGCATCCCATATTTTTATGCTGTTGAGATTTATTGGAGGACTTTATTGAGAAGGAAGACAAGAAAGCAATTTTAATGTTCAAATGAAGCTCGTCTCTATAAGAAAAATATAAAGGTATACATCTTTCCACTACAAAATAAAAAGTATGATGTGCTATTGTTTTAAGGTTCTTGTTATTAAAATGAAATCTAACTAAATCCCACAGCAATAAGTACCATGTGAGTGGTAGTTGCTATGGTAACTTATTCTTATTAAGTAGAATAAAAACCAAAATCTTAAAATACACACTTTGTTGATAAGTAAGTTAAGGATGCCTCAGGGCAGCTTAAAGAACATTGATGAGACAGCAACACAGTATTTAAAAATTGAAAACAGGTGCAGTATGATGATATTAAAACCCAAGACACGTATGTTTTAGAAGAGCACTCTCAGATAAGAGAAAGGGGAATGGGATACAGTCACTGCAGAGGCCACTGTGGGTTTCAGTTATTAGGAAAGAAACCTGGATTTGAGTCTCCTTAGAAGAGTAGAGAATGAGCAAACTACAATACCTTGTTCTTCCCTGAAGCTAAACTGGCATTTAGATACCAGTAAAGTGGAACTGACTTTCTCACTGTAGGGCCTCATTAAAGCATGGGGACTTTTCTTGCCCAGGCTCCATCCATCAAGTCCCTCCCCCCATACCAAAATCCCCACTGAGAAACTTGGTGGAAAGAACTCTCAGCCAGCACAAAGCAAAGACCCCAGAGAAATCTTATCTTTGCCTATTATACCTGCAGCAGATACAAATGTATTATTAAAGTAGGCAGCCACTGGATGTCATTGTTATTCCACAAAACTATAATGAAGAAAAATCTCTTTTAACTAGAAAACCTTTAAAGCTACATAAAATTAGAGGCAACACACACCCTGGCTACAAGTATGTGCTGTTTGAAGTAATTTTAGCATCTTGCTTTCCAAGTGTACTTTAACTATTTTTACACAGATGAATATGCTCTGTGTCCTATTCATGGGAAATAAAATAGCTGACAAAACACCACAAAGAGCACATTCAATTGGTCCTATAATCTTCTGTCTCAAGGAGTTTGGAGGCACATATATGTATTGCAAAGAATTTCCACCTCATTTGGGGATGCAAGAAGGAGCATACACATATGAACCTGCTTGATTCCTGCCTCTGCTGCATGTCTCCTTTGCACCTAAGCTTCAAATGATGCAAAATTCTTCTGCCATTTTCAGCAAGAATGCCCATCATGCTACTGTAAACTAATTATTATTTTAGCTCAGATGCCCCTTCTTTCTAAGTGAAGGCAAAAGCTGCAGCCCTTTGCATGCACCATTCTGCGAGAGCCAGGCTTTGCATCCCTGCTTACCATGCAATGCCATTTCTTGCAGCAAATGGCTTGCTGCACAAAGCCATTTTATCTTTCCTCTACAAGGTAAGAATTGAAACTCCTTGCCATGAAGAACATAGATCCAACTAGCTTGATTTTTACACTGTTTGCCACCACATTCAGCAAGTAAATTTGTGCAATTGTGAGTGGCTCAAAATAGCATCAAAATCATGCAGAACCACGCAGGTGGGCAGAAATACACACCTGAGAATCACAGCCTGCCTGCTCCAGTGACTAGCACTACAGGAGCTTATTCCCATCTTACAGCACCCCACAGATGGATGCACCACAGTGAAAAAGAATCTGTAGATTATACTGGTAAAGGGTTTCCTGTCAGGTTGGTATTCTATTAGACCTGAAATTAATTGTATCCTATATCATGTTGCTAAATCTCAGATACAACAGTATGTCTGACTTTTATGCTGAGTGTCAGTGCCCTGCTAGCCTGCTTATAGTTACATATGTGCTCAGCTTACTGAAAACTGGACTGAAAAAAAAAAAAAAAAARAAAAAAAAAGAGATGAGAATTAAGCTTGGGCTAAATAAGCTTTTACCTCTCTAGTTCACTTTCAATATGGAATCTTTAGTTTCAGCTCAGATTTCTGTTTCTAATTGTAATTCAGTCTATATTCTGGCTGTTTCTTTACTAATTCAATTTATATTCTAGACTTAAAAGCAGGCGCTGCTCAGACACTGCATCTGCCTCAGTCCTTTTCTGCACAAGTAGCATATCCTGCAGATGCATCAAGAGTGACAAGGAATCTTAAACTCAAAAAGGAGGTATTAGTCAGCTGCTTGTCTTGTGATTGAACAGTTAATGCCAGACTAGGGTGTGATCTCCACCCATAAATGCACAGGGACAGAACAAGGGTCCACTACTCCTCACTTTTTCCTTGGTCACCCTAGTATTAAGAGGCGTAAATTAGAGGCAGATGTAGAAGTTAGGAAGTTTTCCAGTTTCCTATCTTAGAAAGACAAGTGTCCACAATGCAAAATGTTTCTGTCTTCAATTTCTCAAAGCCACAAGCCACAAGCAACACCAAAACAGACTCTCTAGCTTGTTGAGTAGTACAGCTTGCTAGGGCTCATGTCTCAGCTAGGTATAACAGATATATCCTCAGTTAAGTCCAGTCCAGTCTTCATGCAAGAAAAGTAGGCTTGGGTAAGAGAAAGAAAAGCCTGAAGGTTAGGATGCATCTGGAAGCCAGGGGAAGAAAAAAATAAAAAGATCTGTTTTCAGTGAGCCAGTATTGAACTGCAAAAGTAGAAAAGGAGATAAAGAGAAGTTTTGCTCCTGATAGACAGGAGAGGAAGGAATTAGGATTTTTTTTTTGGAAATCACCAGAAAAGAAATCACATTGCATTCCCATACCCATGTAGATGAGCCGTGGGTGACCCAGTCGTAGTAATTCATCAAATTTGAGGGGTATGATTCCTCTCAACTCACAACCCAAACCGATCTTTTCCAGGGACTCAGATTCAGAGCCAGGGGAAGCCTGTCAGATTAGCTGCATTCAGAGTCAATAGAAGTTACCCTCAGGTAACTTTTCATGTGTATCAGCACTATTCACCTTTGGACTCACACTCCCATTTTTCTTTTGTTCCAACTCTTTTTTTTTCCCCCACTATTCTCAGTTGTTGTCAATACAGACCTGACCTGCAATCTGTAGCATGAGAAAAAAAGATTTTGTTTCCCCTAATACATATCCAGAGTAGAGAGCTGTCTGTGTGAAAAACAAGTAAATCACCCAACATATTCTAGGTAAGTGGGATGGAATGTGGCTCTCTTGGGTTTCTCTTCCAATTAATAGCAAACACCACCTCCGGGAATTGCTGGCACCAGAAAACAAAACAAAACAGAAAACAAGTAGCATCGAAAGCACTAAAACAATGAGCAGTAATATGTCCTTACATGTGTAGCTTCTAGAGAGAGTGAGAAAGGAGCTGCTTGGATAATTTTTAAGACTTCTTAATATTAGCTGTACTGTCTCCCACCAAAACAATTGAATACAAAAAACTAGTGAGAATATGAATTTATACCATCTCAAGAAACTACAAAATATTATGTCCCTAAAATAATGAGAAGCAACAAAAATAGTCAGTGATGCAGTGTTTTGTGAACTCTGCAATGACAATCAGCTTTGCCACTCAGAAGTACTGGACCATACCATACACATGTAAATCCTGTTATCACATCCTCACCTGTTTTATTTTTTTTTCTATTAATTTAAGCTATCAAAAGGATGGTGTATCCTGTCATTAAATCAAATCTTTGCTAGTAGAGCACTTTAGTACTTTGCCTTGTAACTTCCTTGTAACTTCCCTTCCGCACATGCCTTGGCTCTCCAAATATTATGGATCTTCACTAGAAGAATGGTTTTGGTTTTGTCTCCACTACTGCATGGCTACATACTGTATTTTGACTTAATTTCTCTTCTAATTAGAATTTTCTTCTAATTTCCAACCTCTCTTTTTATATATATATATATAAATATATATATATATATTCAATGTCTAATTATACTCACTAGTACTCAGAGAAGTACACTTTATCTAAACTGTAGAAGAGTGTTAATCTTCACCAGTGAATAAAATCTTAATCTTAAACACTGAAGTTCAGCACGAGTAGCAGTGAATTGATGCAGACACGCTGTTAGAGGAAATGTTCACAAATATTTGACAAAACTACAGGACTGGATGAAATACAGACATGCAGTAGAAGCTCTACACTGGTACTCTCAAATACCAACGTCACTTCTCAGCTTTACCAGTTATCCCCTGTGTGATTTCAAAATAGTCACTCATTTCTCATTCTCTGACTGAATAAGAGCTTTCCTCCTCCACTTGTGAATTTCTCAGGGCAGTCTGATTTGTGAAGGTTCAAGACACAAACAGGTTTTTAAGGGCTGAAGAGACCAGAAGCTTCTCTGTCACATGATTAACAGGTAGTCTGCTATAGTCACAGGAGCTAAATTCAGGTCTCCACCTGTGTTGGTAGGTTTTCTTCTCATCTGACAAGCACCCTATCTAGGTGACCTAAAACATATGCATGCATTTATCAGTGATGGGTTCTCCTGCACTTTGGAGGTGTGACTGGCACATCTGATCCCATAGGAGGAGGAAGGGCAGACCCTTTAAGAAAGGGGACAGCAACGTGCAGCATCACCAAAGGGCTGATCTGGCCCATAACCTGCCACCATATGGAAGAGAAGCTCTAAGATAGATGCTGGCTGGGAGATATTGAACTATATCTGTGCTCCCAAATATGAGACCCAAGATAACAAGTCTAAACTTGGATGAACACATCTACAAATGATGATAAGCACTGCAAATGTCAGGAAACAGTGCTGGGTTTGTGCCCTTGGCAGTTGTACTTGCACTCTGTCCACTTAAACTCCTCGGGTTGACCGTTTAGCAAGATGCCAAGTTTTTCTTCTTCACCACAATATCTGGTCCATCCTATGAAAGGCATCCAACAATTTCTAACTTCCCAGCTGGAGGATGTTGTCTAAAGCTCATCCCATGATATGTTCACCCTGTACACATTTGCTTCCATTTTCAACAGTAATGTTTTCCCACAGAGAGCTAGGAAGCAGCAAATTAGACAATGAGCTTTGGAAATGAAAGACTTCCTCATTTGCTGCTCACTCTAGGAGACATTCAGATACTGTGTTTTAAAACAAGTGAATTCCGTGATGAAAGAAAAAAAAATCCCCTCTAATTTGACCTGGGTTAGTCAGACTATCACTAACTGGAATTTGGCACATTTTACCTCAGAAAGCGGCTCTCATACATACTTGTGGTTTTTCAGTTGGCAGTGTTCAGTGGTTGGCATGTGTTGTCCCCATACGTGCCTGCAGGACAGCCTACTTCTTAATTTGTACCCAAAACAAAAAAAAGTCTTTCAATCACACAGATGTTATTGAAAATACTACCCCCTATAATATTAATACTTTATCCTGGATAGGGTAATTATATATGTTTAATACTTAATGAGTTTAATTTGTTTTAATGTAATAGATTTAGTCCTTCAGTCAATGTGGTTAGACATAAAGAAGTAATTCGTGGTCTTCAAACTGCTTAACACTTTTGCTTTCTGGTGCCAGATATCTAATATAAATCTTATATTAGCTACACCTGGAATTGTGCCAGGTTGCCTAGTTTAGATGGTGATTTGTGACACTGAGAAGTTACTGTTAGTAACATGCCCAGGCAAAGCATTCAAAAAAGTATAGCTACTGGAGAGGAGAAAAAGGCGGGGGGGGGGGGAAAGAGAGACACATATTCAGCAACAGACTATAGAAAACTGAACTGCAAAGTTTCCTAAATAATATTACTATATTTGGATTGTCACATTCATGACAGTGATGTACTGAAGACGGAGAAACACAATATATATTCTTGCAGTTACCGAGAACAGATTTTTCTGGTGGCTTTCTGCTCTTTGCAACCACCACGAGATGGCATCAAATATCCTCTTATTTTGCACAAATGATGCTTTCATTTCTTGGCCAGGACTGGGTCATTCTTCACTGAGCTACACTAATGGGTTTACATTTCTGTTTTAAACTCTGTATTTAATTTTCTAATAACATTTTGCTGTGTACGTTGAAAATATTAACTTCCAAATAAAAAGAGCTAAATTTTCAACTATCCTGGAGCTCCCCTTGTGTTCTATATAGTGTGCTCAGCACAGTGACTCCCTTTGAATTCATGTAATTTTTGGGAGTCTTTAGAAGAGAAATAAATCTCCATTACTCTGAATACCACTGTACTGGCCAAATTACTCTAGATTTCACCCATATCTATTTCCATAACAGTCTCAGGACACATCTCTTCCATAACAGAAAAAAAATCAAAAAAATCCTTAAATAAAAATGGTCTAAAAATCTGTCTAGTTCTCTCTGCTATATTTTTATATATCTTGTCCACAATTAACAAATCAAAAGTGCTTAAACAAATCTGACCACGATTTGTAGAGGTGCCAGGATTTATAATAGTGAAAGTGTGAACACAATGAATATGGGAAGACCATATCCTCACATACTTAGATATCATCTCAAATCAATAATCAGCATTCTTGTGAAGTTACCTTTTAGGGCTAGACAGAAGGATATATTCACACTAAGAACTGGACTGTGAACTAAGGACACCTCAATCTTCCTCTAAGAAGTTAGTAGTACCTGGATGGAGAATAACATAGCAGTGTGGAGTTTGGAGGTGTGAACCTCCAAAGCAGAAGGACCGTATTTCGAGATACTGCATTTAGATTAGTTGCCCCTGCTTAGCAGCGAACTGCTGGTGGGCTCAGAGTTAGTGTGTTTGGGGCTTGACACTACACTGGGAGAACCTCTGTACTGGTGGTAAAGTCAGTCCCAATAGTCTCAACAGAAACTGGTGGCATCAGGCTCACATATGATGTGTGGCTAACTATCGCTGACAACAGAGCAGTCTGGATGAATATTATATATTCTAAACCTAAGAGAGCTGTTGGGGAGCCAGCTTGAGACTGCTAGTGCTTTCTAGACTCCAGGGAGGTTCAGCGCTCAAGGGAGGACCTGTGTGAACATGCTCATGCTAGCTTGAAGAGGAACTGTTCCTGCAAATACACTACTGAAAGAAACAGTGGCTGTCATATTTTATCATAATTCCCAGTTTTGTTGTTAATAACTTGCTACTGCAGTTTGGAAAACCTATACAAAAACGTATTTATAACATGCATTTATCCCTTATTGATTCCTCAGTATTCCTCAGATATGCATAACAAAAAATATCTATCTAATCCTGGTTATTATGGAAGAAAGTGGTATTTCAAAAATAAGGAATTAACAACGATCATCTTCCTTATTCAGCTTCAGAATACTTTAGCAGATCCAACTGGCAAGCTCCATTTTCTGCTTTATTCTCCAGCAAATAGTTGTCATTATTGTGGTTGTTGTTATATATAGATGTACAACCTCCCTTTTTTATTGCTTCTTTTAAGCCTAGGTATATAATGAGCACATGACCTGGAAACACTTATTTCACCCTTAAAATCTTACCATCCTTTCCTATCATTCTCACCAAGTACATGATACTTAAGGAAATGTGTCATCTCTCTCCTGACATCTACCATCCCAACTATAATTTTGGTTCACTTCCCCTAATATCCTGCTCTCTACATTCCCATAATTTATAGCTCCCTATTGGCTTAATCAGTTTATTTACTTTTGCAGTTTCTTTCAGCATATACAAGTACCATTGTCCTCTGAGTTTTACAGTCTCATTTTCAGCCTTTTTACTCATTTCTCTTCTACCTATTCTCTCTTACTAAATAGTTACTTTTCTTTGGAAAGGTGGATTTATTGTTATTTGCCTTAGGCCCCCTCAGTTAGCCACTATTGCATCCTTTACCCCTTCACAAATATAAATGACTTTGCTATTTCCTCTCCTTGTTTTAGAGCTACATCAAATACAAATAGAGGGAAAAAAAAAACAGGGAAAAAAATGTCAGATGAAAAACATACCACAAGTTACAGAGATCAGAAAAAGTGTTTAGATATAATTAGACCCCATTTTGAATAAACACACTCTAACTGCACAGCCCTGAACATCAAAAGGGTTTGGAGATCCAATTGGATTTTAATCTCTTCCTGGCCCTTCACAGTGAAAAAGCCAAACTCAAAACCAAACAATTGACTCAGATGTGATTTGTCTTTTTTTTCTTTTGCTTTTAAACATGCCCTCCATCATAGTTTTCACTATGATGGAAGGAACAGAATGAGCCAGAAAAAGATGTTCTTGCTATTTTGTGTTCCATCTAGGGAAGCACTAAGGTTTTGTTTTCCTCTTCTGTGAAAAGTCTCCTTTGGAAATCCTCTGTAATGCACAGACTAGGCAACTGTGAGCCCTTGTTTTAACAGATGAAGAAACATGATTAAAAATGGAGGAACCTTCTTGTTGGCCATTTACAGGTAGGTGAGACTTCAAATATTTGCATTTGTTTTCTGGTCCAGATACAGACTTTCTGCATCATTTTATACATTTTGCAACTATATATTTCCCTAAATCTTCCAATCTATCAGTAAAACACTCACCATTTCCTCTCATCATTTCTGGTATAACTTTTACCTTCAGTAAAAGAAAGACTCACTGAAATTTTCTTTCATGAGTACATCAAGTACAATGATGAACTCAAGATGTGACCTCTAGTCTAAGTAATAATCCTATTAACTATAGCTAAGCTAGCACAACCAAATACAGAAACGTCCAACAGAAAAAATCACCTACATTAAGGGCCTGGACCACAGAAAACAAGTTAACAGCTAACTTAAAGAGAAATCATTATTGGCTGAATCATTTGATCATTATTCAAATATCTCCAAAAATTTAAGAGTTTTGACAGACATATGGCCTGTATTAACTTAAGATAGTAAGCCAGTTGATGTACAGTAGGAATTAAAAGGACTCACTCATTAGGTGACTGCTTAACAAGTCTTATTAAACCAGTTCTACAATGTCTATCAAATCTCAAAGCATAGTAAAACAAATCCTATTTTCTGTCACTGATACATGTATACAAGTGGAAAGCAATTGATATGTAATTATTGCAGCTCAGTTAAGTCCTATTCCTTAGAGAATCTGTCCTGAAGATACCTTGAAGTGCAGTTCTCAGCTCAGTAGCACTTTATTGCTGTGACAAACTACAGTGCCATTACCAGAGTGCAATAAAGAGAGAGAGAACGTTCAAGAACAAAAATACATCATCCCAGATAAAGTATTTGATTCTCTGTCCCTGTTCAGCAAGCAGGCCAAAAGGAACCCAACAATTTTGACAATCAGAGCATTATTTTCTACCTTACAGATTTTGAAGTTCCTTTAGACTTCTAATAAAACAGATACAAAACAAATGAGAAGTAAATGTTCTCTTTAGATTTACACCTATCCCCTGAAGCATTTATGCCCTTATCACATCAGTCCTGGTACAGACACCAAGTACTGGTGAATTTTGCTTTACTTTTAGGATGGTGACAAACTGTACTTCCATTTTAAAGATGGAAGAGGCTGAGTGACTTCACAGAACCTAACCCAAATCTCTCAAGACAATATATCCTTCCTTTTCAATAATTTCTATATACATAAAGGAAAAGGTGCATGGTAAACTTAACACCCTCGCAGGAACAACTAGAACAAGTAGATATAATGACCCAGCTAAGGGATATAAAAAGAAAATTTGGCCATGCACAGATTGCACTTTGGCATAACTACATCAGTTCCAAACTTAAATGCTGACAATTTTGAACAGCAGGTTGATATGGAACAAAACAGAAAAACATGAAAAAAAGAAAAACCTGAACAAAACGGTGGCTAAACCAAGCAACCTTTCCACATCTCTGTTAACATGCACAAAAATAGAATAAAGTGAGAATGGCTCCACAGTTAAGCTGAAGTCTGCTGTAACTGTTTTTAAAGTCAAAGTCCCAGATGAAAAAGCCCCCTTTTGGGTCAAGTCTTGTTCCTAATATATGTCATATAAATTGCTTTAAATAATGTTTTCTCAGCCCACAGCTACATGATTCTTGGATGTCTTCCATTATCCTTCTGATCTGCATTTCCCAGAATACCTTTTTTTGGGATCAGACTAGACCCAAAGCTCTGCCTGTTGGGACGTTAGCAGAACTAACACAAATCCTGCCACAAACACACCTGAAAGCAGGAAAGCCTGATCTGGGAAGTAATTCACAGACATGTGAATGGAATACATCTCAGAAGAAATGGCAATAGAGGATCAATAGGGCAACAGAGTATTTGTACAAATACTTTGCAGAATAACGTTTGCTACAGTTCAACAATATTAAGAAATCATTTTTTTTTGTCTCAGTAGGACACAGTAAGACCACAATACAGAGAGAGAACAGTACCAGACAACCCCAAGATGAGTCAGATGACTAAACAGGCCTTCCACGGCTCTATTCTTATGGTACAAAATGGTTAACTTTGTGCGTTTAGAACTACTTCAGGTGACATTATACCCACCAGAGAAATCTCATGTGGTGAAGCAGCAAGGAGAGAAAATGGAGCTAACACTGGCCCTCTGTAGCTCTGCCACTTGAAGAATATGCTTACATGTAACATCTTTAGAAAGATAACAATTTTTTTACATGCAAAAGAAAAATATAAAAACACTTTTGACACTATTCTCCTGGAACCAATAGCAACTTAATTAGTACTGACCAGGTGACATTAGGAAGGATTTAAGTATTACCAAAGTAAAATGATGAATAATTTGTTTCTTGAAACACATATGCAAGGACACTATAAAGCAAGCAAACTCTAAGCTTCAATAATATATCTCTTTAAAACTCTGCTATTGAAGCACATGTAACTACCTAGCAGACAAAATGTAAGAGAGCTTTGCACTATGCCAAACTTTAATACTCTGAAATGTGGTAATTAACAACATAAATTTGATTCCAGACAACAGTTTTATTGTTACAAAAAGACAGAGGCAGATCAAAGTCTAAAAGAGGAAAACCCAGTTATTATCTGAAATAGCCTTCTGGAAAGTGATGTCTATAGAAAGAAAAGAAACTCCAAATTCTTGTATAATGATTATACACAGTGCTGGTGTGGAAGGAATGCAATGTGCATAATGTCTAATAATACCATCTCTTCCAGATTAAAAAAAAAAAAAAAAGATTCAGAAAGTGTATTACAACTCACTGGGTATTTCGACACTGCATACCCACTACTGGGAATTATTTCACTCATTTCCTCCAGGTTCAGTACTGATCCACCATTCAAAAATACCACCAGTGCCACTTCTGTGCCCACAGGGAATAGGGTAGGTGAGACAGACCAAGATTTCAACTCCCAGCACTGATGAGGCTCTGCTGAAGACATATGTACCTACAAAATTCAGGGGATCCTGTTTTGCTCTCAGTGACACCGATGTAAATCTGAAGTAATGTAACTGAATGCCACCCGCATCAGAACTCAGTCTCTTGTTACTGAACTCTGTTTGGAGTGGGGATGTTCTTTACATCCAAAATACACTAATTTATTCCCTTATTCAATTGCAAAGTAACCTTATAATACTGGCTGCACACAAAGAAATGAATAAAAACCCTGATAAAAATATGGACCTGGTCCCACTGATTCACCTTATCTCAGAGCCTATTATTCCATCTGTTTGCACAACCAGGAGGGAGAAATGAAAGAGTGAGAAGACATAAATGGTGATCACTTGGACAACCAAGAGTCCCTGACTTTAACACTCTGGATAGTGAAATCAAACACTTTCAAGGTATACAGAAAGAAAATGAGGCTTGGCATGATTTGGTTGCTTCAGACATAGCTGAGAGCTGGATCTTCGTAGCCCAGGCAAACCCGGCCAAGCAGGTTTGCCAGAGGATTAGGAAAGCAGAGAAAACTCCAGGTACCTTCAAGCTTCATCAAACTCCTACGGACACCCCAGTGCGAATGGAAAACAACAGCCCCTGCTCAACAAAGAGAAAGCGTTTTCAAGAAGTAACATTCTGAGATGAAAATTCTCCTCCAGCAAGGAAGGAGCAAGGAGCAAAGGAGAAAAACATAGTTTCAGAGAGCAAGTATCTGAAAATAGAGCAAATGTGTGTAAGAATAATTAGCTTTCTGCAAGTTGTGCGGTATGTACAACTCAGGGCCTGTGCATCTCTACTCATATTTGGGCATCTGGCCAGAGACTGAAGAAGTGACTTTCCACTATTTTCTCATTTTTATTAAATTGTGTTTTAGGGAAGCACAAAACAACTCTATTTTCTCTGCATTTTTTTTTTTAGGCGTATACTCTTTGCTCACAGCATAAGAATAATCTTTCCTGGCAAAGAAAGCAGGTCCCCATTAATTATCTCTCTCTCTCTCCCTCTCTCTCTCTCCTCTCTTGCAGCTTTACTTGTAGGAATACTGCCACCACTATGGGCTCTCTGCCAAGAGGCCTTACACATGCTTTTTTCATTATTAGACCACTATAAAATTTAACCATATAAGTCTCCTGTGCTGTACCCTCATGATCATGCCAACAATCATTTTAAAATAGACTACTTAGACGAGTGTAGCAAACAGGCCTTTTTGCAAGTCATTAAGCTGTAGTTTATTTTTGCCTTGTTAGTATACGTGTTTCTGCTCCCACTGACCAGCACTGAAGCAGACTCAATTCTTGCATGAGCATTTTAAAAAAAATCGGATCTTGTCATCCTCAGTTTTGGCACAAAAATTCACTTACCTAAGCAGCAGCTTTGCATGTCGGGATTTTGAGGATTTGGCTATAGTACCCTGAGGGCCAGATTAGAGATATTTGGCTCTAAATTATCATAAAAATAAAGTTGTACAAGAATACAGCTTGCTTTTCATTTTCTCCTTGGGCCACAGGACTTAACTGGTTTTATAGTAACAAAATAATCATGGTCCTGAGGCAATACTTTTTATTAAAGGTCCCAGAGTACCTCGTACAGGGGCAGAACACAATTTTCCCTTTTAAATTGGCCTCTTAATATATGTATAATGAAGGAGAAGAATTACTGAAGATCTCCTCTGAAGCTTACAGCAGGCTGGGATGGATGGGACAGCATGGGAGTAAACAACATCCAAACTTTGACCATTTTAGTTAATCCTAATCGGGAGTATTTGACTTGCTGTCATTAATTTTCCATCAGTGGTAAAAAATCCACCTAAGAAAGAATGCAGTCATTTCTTCTAATGTGTGAAGACAACACACGTGATAGGGACTATGGAGTTTATATTTTCAGTGCAGCAAAAGATAGAGTAAATAGCACTGTCCCTATTTCAACTTTTAGGAATGTCAGCCAGAGCAGCTAGGGAAGGGCACCAGCTGCCTGTCCTCTCATTTTGATCTATTGCCATGCAGAGGCAACAGTATCTGACGAAAAGGGAACACCCAAAGCTCTCCAGTATTATTGCTTTGTGCTCTCTTTGGTGATGATGATACTCTACAACTTGCAGATAATTTTAAGTAAAACTATAGCTGAGGTCCTGTCCCCTGACAGCAAATGTAGCACATAACATCCATCACCAGTTATGTTTAGAATTAAAGCTTTGCATCAATTATAAAATAAAATCAACAGTAATGTCATAAGCTAGTGAGATCAGGAACAGAATGATGTTTTACATATGTTTGCTAACATGTCACTTCATTTATTTTGATGTGTTGCTTAATATCTAGAATATACTAAATTTAACTAAATATGCTGATTTTAACAGCTTTAAAACTATTAGGAGTCACCATTCTTGGTTAATATGCTTTCAAAAACTTGCAACAACACTAAGTACTCAGGGCTGCTAACAGCCGCCTCAAGGGAAGCCACAGGAAACACACTGGGCTGCCCACTCTGCAAACTCTCAATGTCTGCAGGAACTTCAGGATCTTAACCAACATGTAGAAGCCACACTCAGGATGCTTCACTGCAGAAAATATTTTATGGCAGAAGGAGAAAAACAAACAAAAACATACACTTGCATAGTGGTTGGTTCACTGTCTTCTTTGCTTCTTGGCAGTGGTAGAAAAAATGCTAGTAATTTTAGATTGAAAAGCGATTAAAGACAAACACAAATATAATCCCACAAGGACACAGACGTTGCCGATGCCTCCCCATCGTGCATGCATCGCCTAGGGATGTACAGTACAGCACAGATGGCCTCGCATCATTGTCTGGTTATGCTAACAGAGTCACTCTTTCAATGTCACTAGGATTTACTTGTATTTTTTACAGCTCTTCGTTGCTTCCTCCCTCTCGAGGCTCCCTCTACTTCTATCTTCAGGCAGATGCCTCCTATCTCCCATGCACACCAGCCTGGATAGGCAGGTTGGGCAGAGCTGTGGTCCCAGAGGCAACCAAACCCCAGACTCCCTGGAAATCAGCATACTTATCATCCTCATTTCATTATTTTCTCCCAAGGCAAATAAATAAATAAATAAATAAATAAAACTCACATTGGGATATTCACCCAAACTTTCTCTCTCTCTCCCTAAAGGAAGGGGCTGTCAAAATTCACCCAAACGCAATAATGGGGGTAGTTGTGCCTTAGCGTGATCCAAGCAAAAAACAGTTTTCCTATGAGAAGAATGATAGTGATTAACAGTCACAAAGCCATGAAAACTCCTTTATCTACCCCGTCAGAAGAGGGGTTGTGGGTCCCGCGCACTAGGCCGTCTGATTCAAATATGGTGACCTTCCAGAACTGTCCATCTTAAATGTGCGCAGAAGACGGCAGGTGTGTCAGTAATCCGCTGCCCTCCCTGAAAGCAGCGCTGGGAGGCTTCAGGAAGTGCTGTGGGTGACTACAGGAATGAATACGCAGCATCATAAGAGCAGCAGCTTCATGGGAATGGGAAGGAGAGAGCCAGACGCTGAAGTCTTTCCTCTGAAGAGCTCAGGGGGGCTTTACCACGGAAGCATGTCCCTTTGCTAGGCCAGACTCCACCTTTACCAACACACCTCACGGAGACCGCAGTTCAGGCCCTCTGCTCCCTCTCTCTGCTCACACTGCATGCTGCAGCAGTGCAGGTGGAAGAAACCCTGAGACCTCCTGGCAGCCAGAGGGACACCAGGGCCACATGGGCACTTTGCCCCAGCAAGAAGTGCTTCACTGCTGAAGCCCAGGGAAAGAGCGAGTGGGCCACGATCTGCATTTCTGTTCAAGCAGCCTAGCTTCTTGCACAGGATGGGCAGGATGTCCATAGTTACCTCAGCAGGACAAAGCATAAAAAAAAAAAAAAAAAAAAAAAAAAAAAAAAAAAAAAAAAATTGTGAAGAGCCACGAGCCACCTCCTTATCACTAGCTAATGCTTTATAGCTCCAAAGCCACATAAGTATGGCCAGATAGCTCTACTTATCCCTCTTCCTGGGAAGCCTGACGGAATTTCCAGCAATCCTCCCTGCTCCTAATCCCACATCCTCCAAAAGCCTGCTTAAAACCACTGTTGAAACGTTAGTCAGATTGGGTATTAGCTCACAGCATGCCTTATCATCCCTCCCAGGTTAGAAATTATGTTTACATATTGATTCATCAACCATAGACACTGCAGCATTAAATGCTCGTACATGGTACAGAAGTTGAGTGAGATCTTGAGCAAAATCTTTCAGTCAAAATTTAAAGAAAGGCAATACTGCTACCATACATTCCTTCAGCCAAATATGTTATGCGAGTAGGACCATTAATGTCATCTGGGATATAAAGTGAGCAGGATTTGTTCCATGCTCAGTAATGAAGCCTTCTCCAGGAGATGAAATCAGACTCAGTGTAATGCAACAGGAGTGATGTGAAGCTGCAGTGGCACTGTGGACAGTCTGTACCATGCACAATTCTGGGACTGTAGAGCAGGTGGTCTTACAGCTCTGCTGTAATATTTTACTGGAGATGATGCTAATGAGCAATGACTGTCTGGTGCTGGTGTAGCTTCTGATTGCTATTTTAATACAGATCACATCAGCAGCAGCTCTGACAAACATAATCAAAATGGCAGCCCATTCAAATACAAGAAAGAGATCCTGCCCTCCATTGAAAGTGAAGGGAAAAAAAAAAAAAAAGGCAAGAGAGACTGCAAAAAGAGAATGAAGAAAAGACCAGTATCATTAGAAGATCATGGTCACAGCATGTGACAGCGTGCATGCAGACTCTGTGTGTGACAGCACGGATACAGTCATTAGAATTTTGTTTTCTCATTTTTTTTATAGCAATGAGATTAATATATGCCACAACACAGGGAGAGCACTGCAACAAATGAGTTCTGAATGTATATTTTTGGAGAGTATGGGCTTGATTTTCAGTGTGGTGTTAATTCAGCCTCCCCCCCTCCCTTCCAATCAGGTTCTCATTATAATGTCTAAAACCTTGATTCAGCCAAGCACTTCTGTATGGGTTTTGTTGGAACATGTAATTACTTCCCATTAAAGTCAACGGGACTAAGTAGCATGGTTAAGTGCTTTGCTGAATTGGAGCCTAAATGACATCAGCTGTGCCAGTAAGTTACAGGTGCAAAAAAAAAAAAAAGACAACTGTGTTTTAAAAAATCTGACTTTTTTTTTCAGGCAAAATTTCCTAACAGTCTTATTTATGACTCTGTTGTAGATTTTACTTAGTGGGCAGACAATGTTATGAGCCATGTCGCTCCCTACTCATCCCTCTCAAATGTTGTTGTCCCAATTTTCACTTTACTAAAAACATGTTAATCTTTAAGGAGGTGAAAAATATAATATTGAAATAACAAAAAATACTCTGTTTTAGTCAAAGATAAAAAGGGAAAATATACACAGTTATTTGCCCTTAAAATTTTGTAATGAGACAGACTTTGTCAAGGAAAAATGTGAATCAATGTTGGGGGATGAGGGGGCAAAAATTAAGCTACAGAAGCTCTCTGAGCCCTGTTTACGCAGGAAAATAGAGTTTGCGGCTCTCCATTAGCAGTACCAGGCTTAAGTACAGACACATACAGAAGAAACAGTACCTAACTTCTGTCTCACATACACACACAAATGAAATCTACCCTATGTCCTTATAGGCAGCCCTCAACTCTATTTACATCCACAAAACTCATTCTCTTCCAGAGGTAAATTTGTGATGGCATGAACCCTAAACAAGCATACCTTAATTTGGGACAAACACACAAGTATGGACGCTCTTATTCAGTGCTCCTGGTTAAAACCTCTTTCTGTGAGGCTTCGCATGGTGCATTCCTGCATTCACAGCAGCAGTTTGGAAGCACAGCAAAGACACTGTCATAAAATGATATCAGATAAAATATGTGTTTAACTGGGCCAAATATATCACTGAGAGCACCTGAGTCTTTGAGAAGCATAGGGGAAAAGAATCAAAGACACAATATATGAGCATTTGTAACTGTCATAAAAAAAATAGTTTACTTTGTTCTGTTCAAGTTCCCATACTGTGACTACAACTATAGTATCTAAGTATCTTGATATCATATTCAGGAGTGTAACATGGAAAATCTTGTCTGTGTGAAAGCAGCATCATGAGTTCCACATGACACGAAACTGATGGATGCGCCCATATCACAAAGGTGACACAGGGGACAAACTGGAACACAAAGGAGTGGATCAATGGGATCAAAACAACATGTTTCAAAGTGGACAAATAGCTGTTGGTAAATATCCAATAGCAGCATAACAAATAGGAATGCCAAAAATAAATGAACTATCATCCCAAAATTTTACAACAAGCCACAGAGTTGGGATAAGAATGATGTAATGTAGATGCCATGGGAATAAGCACCTTAAAAAATATCTAAATCTGACTAAACACAGGGACTAATATTACAAGAGAGTTTAACCTTTAATCACTCTTTCCAGACCAAAATAGGTTAGGTGGCTTTTCAAAAGGCCTTCAGTTGAAAAACTTTACATAAATTCTATTATTTATTCTGTTTGTTTGGATTATAAAATGTGCCTCTCCAAAGATATATGGAAAATATACAAGCCATTTAAAATTACCCACAGAATTCCAGCTAATCCAGTGGTCACAATAAAAACCTTCCCAGAGCCCTGACCCTAACCCTTCCCAGAAAAAGAATCCCACCTTTTGAACCCAGTCACCATCACTCAGTCTGCCTCCTAAGAAAAAGCTTGGGAAAATAGTTAGGTTCTTCCATTACTAACCAAGAGGTTAGTTATTGGCCCATGTCTAACATCTAAGACCACAATGTGCACTGACAGAAATTATTCCTGACACTCAGCTTTCCCTTCTCATCCTCTCTCTGGCATTCCTGCTTTATCTGCAAGTTTATTTTGACAAATGATTAGGATCAGCTGTTTGCCTTCACCCCTCAGTGTCCCATGAGACCTTCAAAATGTGTCTTTGGAGGTAGGACATGACCACCACCCATTTTTCTATTTCAAGTCCTTGTTTCTTTTTTATTTCCTGACCTCCAGAGATGGTCTCTCTACACGATAAACTGAGAGGAGGTAGCAATAAATACCATAGTACATTACAAAACCACAATTAAAGTTGCTCCATTCCCTTCAGCTGTTAGTGTGCCCATTTTATAGATGTATAGAAACAGAATTAGAAATAAGTCAAAAATAGAGTCAGTAGAAGAACTGGAAACAAAGTGTGGATCTCATTTTCATTCCCCTTGGCTAAGCAGTTGAACTAAGCAGTAGGGACATTCTACTTTAGCCTATTTTCAGGTACAGCATCTCAGAAAGAGCTATTTTCATAACAAAGGTAAAACTAAGTCTATAGATCTCAAGAGATTTTCTTTTTGCTTCAGTCTGTGGAAAAGAAACAGGAATACATAAGTCATAACACATTAAAATGAAGAGGGAGGGTCAGCATTATTTGTGTGCAGAACAGAAGCATTGCTGTTGTGCTCAGATGAGTTATCATAGACAATCTGGATGACAGATCGCAGCTAATTAGAAAAAGAACCCTCTAACTGAATGATCATAATCCCATTATTGACTTTTAATTCATAATCTGTACCTTATTGAACTAAGCAACCATGCTATAAATTTAATACACATGGCATGACAGTCCACTCTTCCCAAAGCTTCATTTGTAATGGGATCTGCAGCTCTTAGCTGCAGTAATTTATAATGATCACCAACAAATATTACATAACATTAATGTTATTTACTGTATGTAACCCAGGAGGTTGAAAATCTCATATTCTAAACTAGAATTATTCCCAGCTTTCACCAAAAAGGATTTCTTTTTGGCATAAAGCGAGTTTGACGGGGGCAGGCACAGACTGAAGGCAAAATTTGATGCAGAAGGCAGCAGGCAGGTTTGTGCTTTAAAGAAAGCTTGAACTTACTCCAGGCAGCAATTCATGGTCTGTGTGCTCCCCCTGAGCAGAAGAGCACTAATTCAAGACTTTCATACCATCATTTCACTTACTTTACTCATTAAAGAAAATCAGTCACACGTTATTTGCACTCTTGCATGCTAATTGATGCATAGTTCATACCACTATCTATGGCATGACTGGGTGCCCTCCCCTGATGCTAGCCCCTTGTCACTTGCCCTGCTTGTGTATTCTCTGTGACATCCCTCTTTGCTGTACACTTTGCCACTTCATTTGCTGTTTGTCAACAAATACATTGGCAACTTCTTGTTGCTTCTTCTCCAAGAAACCATTCAGTCTTTACTCCCTCTAAACTAAACCTAGGAAACCTAGGAATCGCCATTCAAAGTAAAGCACAATCACTATCATATCTTCTAAACAAATTGTTGAAAACATCTTTTAGAGTGAGTTGGATTAAAAACAAAAACAAAGCAAACAAAAAATAAACTCTTTTGCTCCTTATAAGCTGAACAATTTCAGAGGCAATGTTTGGGAAATCAGCTAGAAACAGCTAGCCAATATAATCAAAAGATACTGATTAGACTTGGAGGGAAATAGTATCGCGGGGGGAGACATGTACACTCTCTTCTGTCATCAAGTGTCCCAATTCATTCTCAGAATAGGTTGTGAAAAATTGAAGCACTGTCCTCTGTATAAACTGTTTTGCATATTTGGCAGTTACATTGCAAAGAATTGAAAGAATAATATAAGGATCAATCCTCAGGTAGAAAGGGAGCACATCCACTATTTCTTCAAACTTAATTCTAAAGGTTCAGAAAGTCTACTGAGTTGCTGTAGAGTGTAACTTTAACTATGTTTGCATGTATTAATGTTACTAAAAAAGGGGCCTCCAACCAGTGTTTTGTACTTGGGGAATACATGAAAAAAAAAAACTGTTTCTAAAAATGCATAGACCTTACTAATGGCAGCTTTGATTTCTCTAGAGAATTGACTTTTTCTTGAATGCAGATCCTATCTTCTAAAAGCAAAACATAAAGGAATCTAGCATTGTGTTACAATGAGTGAAAGTCAGTTCCTATTGATTTATCAACAACAACAACAAAAAACAGACTATAAATCAGAATAGTCTTCCCCAAATCAAACAGTGTAGTTTTGTTTCCATAACAAATGCTGGACATCATGGAATTGACAGAGGTAAATATTCTAAAGAAGCTACCTATATACGTTTGGGGAGATGTAGACTGTTCTTTTTGTGTACCAACAGCCCTGGCTAATTATGTGTCTCTTTTTTACCAACTAAAAGTGAATTATTGGCTTAGACATTTTAAGCTGTTTCTGTATTATTCACAATGGTAATAATGGTGTGCATGCTGGTATGAAAAAGAAGAAAGGATCATTAAAAAAATGTTCTTTGGTGGCCAGTGCACATATTCTAGCTGCAATCTAACCAAGAAGCTGTGGTCTCAGAAGCTTTACAAAAATTATTTGCAAAAGTTAAAGAAAGAATGCATAGAAAGAAACAATATAGAGAATCACAATAGAATCACAGAATGGTGATACATAAACAATGTCAAATCGATCCAGGGGATCCTTAGGGCTTACTGCATTTCACATGAGCAGGGATACAAGTACACCATTTTCACTATCAAAATTAGTGATATTTATCCTTCAAGGATGGGGGGAGAAGGGAGGAGAAAAAACAAAACAAAACCCCTCTATCTCTGTAGCAATGCAGTCAAAACAGGCCCTTCACAGCTCAGCTGGGAACCATTTCTCTGATATTCAGCGGTTCTATAAATTTACCCTTCACGACACAAATTATTAACTATAAAACATAGGAATAACAGCTACTTTCATGACCCGGGTGGGGCTGCCACCAGATTGAAAGTGGACTGTACCTCTGTGCATCTGCTGCAGATCTTTTCTAAATATATCAGAAATCAGGTACAGTACAGATTACAAACATAGTAAATATATGCTCATTTTTGTCATTTTGACATAAATTCTTTAAAACAACATTCTGGGCATCTGACATTTCTTAGAGCTAATAAGAAAGTCTACTATCACTGTCAACTTTTGTTGACGTCTACAACTATCCTTTATGATTTAGAGAACAATTTACTTTGCCTCTCTCTATTTCCAGGTCTCCATTATCTAACTTCTAGCCTGGCATATATATAGGCTACATTCCTTTTTCTAAGGTTCAATTTAAAATAAAACGTTTGATTTTGCTTGAGTTCCAGTAGAGCAGGAACCTATCTTCTTTTCCTGTTTGAAAAGAAGAGGTATGTCCTGACTTGGTTGGTGCCTAAAAGGTATTTCTTATCCAAGAAACATTTGCAGTCCTTGAGAAATATTAAATTTTACGAGTATTTTGCTCTAAGTATTAACCAGATAAAATACAGAAAATAACTTTGCAGGGAGACTTTTCTGCCTATGAGTGGAGAAAACCTCAGGCAGTAGGCAACAAGATCATGTGTGCAGACACTTTTTCTTCAGTCTCTCTCTCAACTCCATGGTACACCGAGTATTTTCCCACATGCAATTCTACCATTCTTATTGCCTAGACATTTTAAAGCAGGCCTTCACCTTTCTGAGTAACAGCTCTAACAACTGGTCTCTGGTACAGAAGGGAGGAATCAAATTCCATTCCTGCACTTAGTGCTGGATTCAGTAGTATGCATAGGCACACACAGGTAGTTTGGCCCTCTGAGGCTTAGAAGCATCTAAGCCTCAATCACCCCCCTTGCAAAAGGGCCTGGCTTCTCTCCTTCAAGTGGTTCTTTGCAAGCACACACGATTTAGAAAACCCCTACTGTCAAAGCAGACACGGTGTTGATTTTGTGACCTGCTTATGGTGCTCCTTGTGATCTAGCAGCCTAAACCTTGTCCACTTTCCAAGTTACAAAGAAACCAAACACTCTGAAACGTGTCCTGAGCTCTGCAATTTTAAGTTCAGTTGACATAACAGCAATGGCTTACACAAAATAAGCGGCACCTGTGTCCCAAAGTCAGGTCATTGAAAAAATAGCTGGTTTAAGATGCTTGGAAATGATCTGCCTTTCATAAGTAGTACCAGGAATGTACATTGTTGCTGTCACATCCTTCTCTGCAATTGTCTGTATTCAAGCAATTGCCTTCCAGGGCACATGTATAGTTTGTAAAAGCTCATTAAGACCACAGAATTAAAAGGGCTGTTTAAATACAAGGAGATTTTTTTCCATATTAATTGATAAGAGCCTAGCCTTTCCTAGAAGGGAGGCTTGCTACATTTAATGGTCTAGATAGAGCTCCTCATTAAGCAGGCTGATGTGTTTAAGTGAATATCCCTAAAGCTTCGCTTTTACTAAGTTAACATTTTATGCTTTCCTGATAAATCATTAATTTTCTAAATGCTTAGGAATTAAAAACACGAAGACCAGATTTGCTTTGCTTGAGACTGTTTAATCCCAGCTGATCTGAGATGTCCTGAAGATGTTTCTCCAACCTCTTTAAAGCATGAATGCAGCTAAGAGTGTTAATGCTGTGCTCACTCAGATGCAGGCTGCTGCAGGGACCAGATTTCCATACATCTCTTTGGGGTTTTCAGCAGCCAAAAGATTAAATTGAATGTGCCAAAAGATTGACTGAGAAACAGCTAATAAGGTAACTTGTTCATACTTCTAGGCCATAGTATATACTTTTCTTCCTTTAGGGCCATCTTTTGAAACTAAAAACAAAAAAATCCTCAAAGAAAAACAAAGCAAAAAAAAAAAATCTCAACTTTTTTTTTTCCTTTGTCACAAATAAATAGCTTTTTTAGTGGCTTATTCCTTCCTTAGCATATTGAACAGAATTCTTGCTATATTTACCACATTAGTATATAAACTGTTGTCATCACTCTCCAGTTATGCTTTTAAATAAAGCTTACATAAAGTACTGCCACTTTATAATTTTGGTAGATCAATAAAGTCAAGAAAAACAGCAGCCACATCTTCCTGTCAGCAATTACAGATTGATTTTTTTAAATTAAATATTACATTAGTGGTATTTAGTGCATTTAGGCTATTAGAACAGTAATGCTTATATTTTATATAGGTGGGGCTTGTAATACCAGCCATTAGTAAGATGGCTTAACGGTTCCTATTTTAAGGCACTGTTTTTAGTTCTTTTAGTTGCTTATAATTCTGCAAATGTTTTTGCAGTTTAGACTGGAACTTTCCATCTTAGGTATTTTCCAGAAATAGCTCATAACAGCTTGACTTCATCTGAAAATGAGTTGGGGGAAATATGTAGTTTTGCCCAGAGAAGCCTACCTTCTCCCCCAGCAAATGATATACTCGACTTTGAAATGCTTTAGTGTTCCCAAAACTATGAGCACAAACCTAAAACTTCATAAGGGAGAGCTCAAGGAAATCTGCTTTGTAGAGGTTTATCTGGAAATCCTTCAATAATAAGGCCAGATTTAGGAACTTAATAGCAGGTGCCCCGTGTCTCCTAGTTTCTATGACCCATCCCACATTAAAATGCAGAAAAAAAGACAAAGGTGAAAGACAAGAGTAGAAGCAAATGGAACTACAATCCATTTAGGGAAGGAATTGGTGTGGGACACACAGACTGAGGCTGGTCATAGGAAGAAAAAAAGCAGGTGAAATGAGCAGAGGTGAGATGAGCACTAGTGCACGGGAAATGAAATGTTGGTGCAGAAGAAGGTACCAATGGAAGGGCTAGAGTCTCTGGGGTTTTAAGAAGTTCCTTAGATGAATTTAAGCTGAAAAATCAGCAAACACAGGGGAGAAGAAAACAAATAAGCAAGAAAAAAAAAAAAAAAAAAAAAACAACCCACTGCTTACAGAAGGAAAGCATATCTGGGTGAAGCAGCAAACTATATAAAGAGGAGACATGGATAAAATGTTAGCCAAAAGAAAGGGACTAGGATTTGAAGCCCCAAACGTTGGACTGGGATTAGAGTTTATCAGAATGCGCAGCAGTTGATAGGATGTAGAACTAAATATTTCACTTGTTATAATGACAAACACTTTCAAACCTAACTGAAGCCTAAAGGAAATGTTTTTTAAAAAAGTAGAATACTTCACAAGACTGCATTCTCAGTTCAGGCATCTAAAGTTGACCTTTTTTTCCCCACAGACTTTTGCCTCTTGATCACAGTGTGCTTCAGTTACCAATGTATAAAGGGGCTTAAATTACTATGGTAGAGGGAAAATATATCAACATTCACAGTTCACTCAAAGATTATATGGGAATGAGCACCACAGAAAAATATATAAAGTACCAAGTAACCCAGTGTTGTTTAGGCTGGTAAAGAATGGGGCCACACAGTGGGCAGCAATGAAGAAAAAAATATGCTGGCTGGTCACTTTGACAGGCACTGTCCTGGCTGAGTACTAATTAATATAAGTATCTGATAAATTTAGAGCTTCTATCAGAGCGACACAGAACTAGTTTTAAGAGATTGGCTTTGTGTTCTTTTTAATGTTCTTGAATATGTTGTATGTGAGTGCACACAGATATATGCTGTTAAATACATGCCGACTTAATGATATTTTTTGCTTCCTTCAAAAAGGGCAAGAACAAAACCCAGCACTTTTAAGCCTGCTGGTTGAAAAGCTTTTTTTTTTTCCTCTAACATCCTTGACACCCCACTAGAAACATCAGAAACCAAAAATACCCCCAATTAATCTCTGAAGAAGCCATCCATCTCTCTGTGATTTAAGAACCCTTCCCAGTCCATTAAATTAGAACAGCTCACTTTTCAGAGCATAAAGATGGAAAACATCTGAGATTACTTTCCTGTGCAGCTCCTTTTGATGTATGCTGAAGAACACAACAGAGGTAGAAGGAGATTAATTAATGTCCCAGGGTTAACATGCTATATAAACTCTTGCTTTACATCAGCTGAGTAACTTATACGGATAAATAATGTTGCTATTAGCTCTCCCAACATATTTACAGCATCTCCAGTTTCAAAGCTATTTCACAATTATGTGCAGCATGGTAAAAAAAATAAATAAATTTGCACTTTATAATAATTTTCTTATCATGATCTCATTCTTGCACAACAGACCTAGTAAGATATTGCTATTTTTTCTAGAAATATTAGCCAGCATTATTCTTAGTCCATCACACACAACTCTATTAGATTCTCAGTGGCAAAGCATATGAGTGAGTGATAATTTTAAACACATCTGTAGGATCTATACATATCAGCTGTACTGCATCAATTCTGTAAGACGATAGTTGTCAGTGGATCTGAATAAAGTTCTATATTCCATTAACTTTTCTGTAGTAAGAGAATCAAAATAAATGCCTCGGTTCTTGACTGCATTTTGTGTATCTTTGTTTCCTAATGTGATCTTTCACTTCTAGTATTTTGACAATGTTTCACTTCAAGTATTTTATCCTCTCTTATTCTTGTTTTTACTTTCTATTTCAAAACGATAAGGATAATACTTTGCATTTTACTAGGCTTTATCACAACAAGTCTTTTCAGGAAAAGGGAAAAGTACACTTGCATTAAACAGAAACAGAGTTTAAATTCAACAGTAAATTCATTTCTTAAAAATGCTTAGGATTCTAGAATTCATATATGAAATACATATGATACTGATAGTTCACATAAAGGAAAAAATGGTATAAAATTTAAAACATACCTACACTGACTTCAATGCCTAAAGACCAATTTGTGAAATGAATTTCAAAAGGACTTGCAGAGAAAATAACTCCTATCATTCTAAAAAAAGAAAAACTAAAAAAGAATGGGTAGCTACTAGAATAAGAATAATATTGTAACGTCTGGAAAGTGGAAGCGCAATTAGGGATATCAACCCTTATTTTTGGAAGGTAAGACTGATAAGTCAGATAACTCAGATAACTCAGAAACTTAAATCTCCAAGATGGTAGTCTGAATCGTCAAGACTTGAAGGACGATACAAATCTGTTTGAGCATACGATAGGAAGACAAGTTCTGGGAAAATATCTGGTTCATCATGATTTTAACCAAACATTAGAAACAAACACACACACACACACAGAATATCCTCTAAGCCAGGTACTGAAAATTTTGCTTTCAACTGCTTGTCTTCCAGAAAGAAACTAAAGTCTAGACTTAGTCCATGGTTTACACATTTCTGTTTGAGATTTCCTAGACAGAACTGTCTACATTAGTAGGGCAACTCTATACTGTACTGCATATCTACACAAACACAGACCACCCAGAGCATAAATCACTCAAAAAGACTACATGTGGAAGGAGCTATTTGTCCTTGTGTGTCAGGTTTTTTTTTTTTTTTTTTTTTTTTTTCCCAGAAATCTCAAATAATCCAGTAAGCCAGTCCTCTATTTTCAACCTTTACAAAACTTCCAGGGGAAAAGAAATAATCTTGACTTATATTGGCCCTAATCTAAGATTTATAAATGGTGCGTGGATGACAATATACATTGTGGAACACTGGGTGACCTAGGAAGATGATACTTCTCTTGACTCAGAAGAAAAAAAAAATGCAGATTAAGGTTGAGTTTTGTGATCACTGCTGCACCTGCAGACATCCATTTCATGGTGCAACAATAGCCTAAGAGTTGACTCTGTAGAGCCTCTTGGGAACTTTTTTAGGCACCGTTGAAGCTTGTAGAGTGAAGAAGTCACTAAAACTCAAGAGTTTTTTTAACAATATTTTTCACTTAGACACTCATTTGCATCATTTTTTAAACTCCCAGGTAAGACCATGAACTCATTAAAAGTATTCATATGTTTTGATTATTATCAAATAATTTTGAAGCCTAGCCCTGAAACGACCCTAATGAAACTAGATGTAGATATTCTTCTTTGACTTATTTCGTGTTCATTCCTTTCCAATTAGCAGTGCAGTCATGATTTTGTTGAAATGCGAGTTCCTTTTGCATGTGAAGACCATCTGGTTTTGCCACTATTCTTATCCCAGATGGCAACTCCTTGGTAAGGCTAAGAGGTGTGATTATTCAATTGTTTTATAATCAGACATACACTCGAATTAGTTACTGGTTATTAAGAAACAACACGGTTTTACATTTATTGCTTTATTTATTAAAATATTCTATGTAATCTTTGCAGTGCTGAAAAACAGCAAGTTTATTGTTCTGGCCAAAAATTTTAAGGGCACAGTTCATAAAGGGTTTGCAGTTTCAGAAAGTCTAATTAAGTTTATTGTTGCCTAAGCACTAGCAAACTCCAGGATGACGACAAGTACTTCGACCTCTGTAGCTAGGAAGAGGTGCAGGATTCCATTTGAAAGGATGGGTAATGTAAGACCAATAAAAGAGTTATAACAAAGTTTAGCAAACATTTGGGTGAGTCACACACTACAGCAGTGATGAAGCAGACCCAGCTGGAGTCTCAGCTCAACAAACTCAAACTATTTCTCCTTCAAATGTGTTTAATCTATGCTAGCAGCACTCTTCCCAAATATGAGAGGAATATTTAGGAGATAACAATTACTGTAACAACTAATTGTCTTCTAATTGCATCCCCTCCACAGTTAGCCCCAGTGGGCAGTTGTTATTCTCTTTGCTCTTAGACTAGCCCGCTAAATCTCTGCTCAGGGCCACCAGACTGGAGCATGGGTGCACAAGGACATTATAAAACATTTAAGCAGTCGTGGAAAGGGGTAAAGACAAACAAACAACCCAGAACTTTATTACCAATTATTTATTACCAAATTTAAATGAAGTTGGTAGTTATATACTTTACACAATAGAGGTGAACAGAGCTGTTGTTATGTTGCCACTGCACACCATGGTCATGACGGGACAGCACAAAGGTATCTCAGAGAGGTTTATAAAGTTTTAGTGAGAATGGATCTCACCGTGCCCCAGGTAGGGGCTGCCTCTGTACATATGTCATCTGCTGAGGGGAGTTTCTTTCATTGTGTATCCTTTATTTTTGCCTGCTTTAGGGAAATGAAGGAAACTTTTAGAACTTTGTTCTAAAAGCTGATGTTACTCATATTTAGAGGTTACCTATACCTCCCACTGATTTCAATTCTGAAGAGTAACAAACAGAATGCAACCACGGATGACTAATTAGCACTCTTAACCCATGCAGCCTGCTCTCAGACAAGCCTGCAGAGCTGTAATGGGTTTTAGCAAAGGCTGCCTGGGTGTATCTGAGGGTAAGAGCAGGTCATATGAACAACAGAAAAGGCCCAGGATTACCTGTATGGATTTACTGAGGCATGGGGGGGAAGAGCTAAGAGCTCAGCTCTACTGCTCTCTCATCAGCCACTCAGCATGTGTTGCTGCACTGTGAGAGATGGTAGCAGAGCTCTTTTCTTCAGTCTGGAACTCAATTTTCTGCCCCAGTTATGGAAACTATAACTACTTAATTTCGGAAAGTCTGCTTTTTAAGACAGATTTAATGCAGTAACATTTACATTTTGCTAGAGAAAAATCTTGCCATAAATATACAAATAATCTATAAGTTGTTTTCTGTCTATACAGATACTTGTCTTTTCAAACATTATATATAAGAACATCTGGACTGAGACTTACTGAGACTAAATCCCCAAAATAAAAGATAATTTAGATTAAACCCTTAATTCAGACTTTTGCACTGTTTATGATACAGTCTTTCACTGAATGATTGCTGCTTTTAATAGGATGTACTTCAATCAGTTCATAGTTGATTGTGCAGCTATGTGATAGGGCACTATTTATTTTATTTCCATCCTTGGCTCTATGCCTTATTCAGTGTGTACTACCCAAAGCTTGGACTGACTATAAAATTTTGGACTCTCTCATGGCTTTTCTTGAAGATCTTAGTCAAAATTTTAACCATGGTAGAAATCACAGGCTTTTTCTCAAAGCATTGGTTCATTTGTGTTCTGAATGAAGGATGTGAAAAATCAAAAAAAAAAGTGATTGAGTAAAGATAACCTTTAAGATTTCTACCCTTGGGCTCCTAGATTTCTTTAAATGCAGGTGGCAGGGTAAAAACAAACTTAAAGGAGTTAAAAATAAAAGTGAACAGAAGTTTCATCCCACAAAAAGATCACACAAGCCTAACTATAGGCATCAACCTCTACCTCAAGTAGATACACATACAAAAAAACGCAACTAGCTTTACAGCAGTAACTTTGTGTTTTAAATCTCCATATAGAGATCCATATGATGCATACTAATGAACACCCCAAATTATTTCTTGAAATTTTTGTTCAAATAAAAAAGGCATGTTATTGCTAGTTTTAGGAACCACTGATATTTACTAAAGCTCCCAGTGGAAGAGAATATATATTTAGGAAGGCTCCTATCAGTCTGTGCACCATTTATGCTGTTAATGGAAAAGGAAAGAACAGCATAAATTGTACCAGCTGAAACAATTTCTCTTTCTACTCTTTCTTCTTAGCAGATTATTCTCACTTCACCTAAGACTGCATCTTGAATGCGTAGGTACTGGACTGTGAAGCCTTTGGTCTTTGTATCTCTCCTCTTGGTATTGACTCTTTAATCCATCCAATAATGATCATTTGTGCTGATGGTTGGAAGAGAGTCTCTCCCGCTGTTGTCTTGGAGAATTTAACCCAAAGATTCCACAGTGATATAACATAAGAGCAACATGAGGCCAACAGTTCAGGCAATACCATGAGGAAAGCTGCAAAAACAAGCCATTGAACCCAAATTCCCCCTTTTAGCCCTTTAGGCTTATAGGGAGTTTCTGTGATCTAACTGATCCTTGCTAGTCCTGATCCAGGTGCACTGACAATAGTGCTTTTATATCTTCATTTGCAGATGGGGGTTTCTCTTTAGAGGTATCAACTTGCCACATACACTTGATGCATATCAGTATCTACACATACTCAAGTTAGTGTCATGGGGACTATATCACTTAGACCTTTCTTAGACTTATATCACTTATCTATCACTTAGACCTTTCAAACTGGTATTACAAAGCTACCACCACTCCAAATGGCCAAAATTATTGATCTCCTATAAGAAGACTGAAACATGTTTATGATAATTTAAGATTAGTATTTCCTATAATTGGGACTTAAATCTGCAAGCAATCAAAAATGCATTTCAAATGTGCTTGAAGGATTGGCACGAGCAATAGTACTCGGTCACTGGTAATGAATAGTCTGACTCTAACACAAAAATCAAAGTCTTTAAAAATTATCTTTGTATATTGACAGTAATACATCTTTAATGTATCAAGACTTCTAAGAGCCGTAACAAAAAAATATCTAAATCAACAAAAATGAATGGGCTCAACACCTTTCTTTCAGGGAGAAGAACCAACCCTACACAGCCCCCCCAAATCCAGTCCTTCAGCTCACTAGAGATGGTGCTGTCTAAAAGGCTCATACTGAAGCTCAACACCAAAGCACTCTTCCTCATCCCAACTCCACTAAAACATTATGGCAGATGAAACATAGACAAGAAGCAATCGAAATTCCTGTCCATAAACACAGGGGGGAAAATACCTTTAAAATGAACATGAAAGAAATCCCTTAGTCATCTACTAAAGCATGACCCAGCAAAATGAGAGGAATATCTAGGGTATGAACCCACAGTATGCTCACAGGCAGGAAGGAAGGAAGATGCTCCCTGCTCAGTGGGTTTGGACTTGGAGGAAGAAAGCAGCTCTGCTCCCGCTGAGCTCAGCTGCTGCACCAGCACAAAGTTGTTCTAAACACAGCGTGCTCTCATAATTTATTGTTCCTCCCCTGCTAAATGCATTACTTGGTGCTGTTTCATTTCTGCCTTTTATTATCCATTAGGATCTCGATCAAAACTTTGAATTCATGTTATCAAACTACTTAAAGAGATATTGGCCTGAACTCCAGTACTCCTGACCTTGTGGGATCTTTCTCACTTACATAAAGTGAGTGTAAAATGTTGCTGCATGAGAACAGCAGTATTTAGCAGCCATGAGGTACTATGGGGTCTCAGGCTCCAAACCTATCTAAAATGTTCAAAACCTTGACATAAAGGGAGATGCAGGTGAAGATGTCATTGTGCTGCTTTAATCAGGAAAGCAGCAAGAGGCAAAATTGCAAAGGCATAAAACAACTGTCATTACCTTCCTAGGGTAGCATGGCCTTCCAAGGAAGGTCACTGGGGTTTTCAGGGTGAAAAGTGCTCCAGTGACCCTTGGTTCTTGCCCCTCACCACAACCTACATCAACCTCAGTAAGCCAGGATTTCATCTCTTTTTCACCTGACTAAACTCAGGTACACGCAAGCACCAATGCACAGCGCAGGATGAAGCATATCTACCAAAAGACCCAAGAAAAAACAAAAGTTCAAATAACCTGAAGTGCCTAACACCCACCATGTTGTTCCTAATTCTTCCCTTAAGAAACACCTCGTGGTTTGCAGCAGGTAACTGTGGGTCTGAACAGGTTGTTTTAAAGTGTATTGACTTGGCAGTTATGCTGAATAACGAGGAAAAGCTGTGCCTTGTCCACCTACACCTGCTCTGTCCTGGCATATTTATCCCTTTTCATATTTTTCACCATTTCCCAAGCTGTATTGCCAAGTATCTGTCTTTATTAAAAAAACAACAACAGCAACAACAAAAAAACACCTCCTCCTTCTTATATCAGTTTATACAAAACTGTCATTGTCTTCTATTGATTTCCAACTGCTTGAGGTCTGTAAATAGCTGGCACTGATGTTCCTCACTATTTACAGTTTTTTCCATTTATAGTATCACCCATCTGTGATTTTTTTTTCCTTCCTTTCTTACTTTTCTTATTTTCTTTGACTTTCCTAAGCCAATTTTCTTCTTGTTCTCTAAACCCACGGAACTCTGCTAAAACAACGCTCTGAAGTTAAAATAGCGTCATCGAATCCGCAACCAACCTTTGAAGCCTTTCTTATGTACTCTCTACACTTAGAGAAACTGCAGAAAACCTGAGAGAACATCCTCCAGTTCATATACAGGATTTGTTACAAAATGGACAAAAGCAGCAAACCACATGCACTGCTCTTCTTTTGCTCAAGCCACAAAACTGTCAGGATATGCAATAGAAAACACAGTAGTTTGTCTCAAGCACATATTTAATCCTCTTACCTCATGCTGGCTTGTAATGCAGTATTCAGCAGAAAAGTCTGGCATTCATCGGCATTTAACACCTGGAAAATATTCCCATCAAAATGGGATGTTGAAATTTTAGCAGTCTTTAAAACAGAAGATTTACAGAATACTTTTTATTTCCACCTGCACAAATGTACAAGAAGTATCGTCGTCTCTAGATTCTTTTTTAAAATATTTTCCTCCCCAGCTCCCTGCTGCCCCCACACCCCTGCTCCAGGCTGCCTGCCCCATCTCACTCACCTGCAGCACCTGGGGGGCTGCTGGCTCTGGCCTCTGCAAGCTCCTGAAGAAGGGCCCCTCCCAGCCCAGGCCTCCCTTTAAAGCAAAATAATCTGGGCTAAGCAGCAAACATAGGCATTCTGTCCATCCAAAAGAAGAGCAATGGTTTTATTATTTGGAATTTGAAACACTTCTTTTTTTTTTTTTTTTTTGCCTCCCAGCCTTCATTACCAATGAATGTGGTTCCAATGATAATTTTAATTATTTAATTTTATTTGAACTTCTTTTTTTTTTGCTACAAACTTTAGATATATTAGTCTGCATCAAAAGGAAAAATAATATAGCTTTGCCAGTTGGAAATACATCTAAAGTAAAAATCATAAAGTGTTTCAGACTAAAGAAGAACCATAAAAAGTGTTTTGGTGTTGAATGTTTTAAATAAAGGAAAAGCTGACAAGTCCCTCATCTCCTGTGTGGAGATCAGCCTTGTCTCTCTCTGCAAAGACCTGGCATCTGGGAGACAGCACAGTGGTGAGCGCAGCATGAGCTGCCTTGAAAGTCCCGTGAAGAACGGGAGGGAAGGCATTGCTCACGTGGAGGACAATTAGTTGCATGTTCAGGAACAGAAAACATCAAACAATGTTTAGGCAGCCATTTTTAAAACATGTGTGCTGAGTGGTTGAAGAACATAGTTTTCTTTAGTAAAATAAATTCCTTATGAGACAGAAAATTGAGTTCCAGTAAATAAACCTCTCAGTGGATTAATAAAATGGAAAACAATACACACCAAAATCATACGTCAGAAATTACTCTGTTCTCAATATGTGCAAAGTAGGTTTGCACAGACAGAAGGAGAGAGATGGTGTTGGCCATGGACAGACTAGGCAGCGATCAGAGAGATGGCCAAGTGGCCTGGAGAGCTCAGAGCCCTGCAAATATCTCCTGCTTGCCCGAGCTGCACCCTGTAGCTTTTAGTTTTCCCCACACTCGGGTGCTCAGAGGGATGTGGCTTGGAGACTGCTCTGTAGGAGCCTTGATCTACTCTTATCTATTATTCAGATAATGGGTCGCTGGCTAAATGCTAGAGCAACCAGGAGGGGAGAAGTGGCCTGTCAGCACTTTGAAACAGCTTTTCACTGCTGTGCTGTAACAAAAAAATCTTTTTTCAAAGTCATATTTTTTCCATAATCTCTTCCTTGAGGACCATATAACACATTTTCATTATGTTTTCACTGACCCAAAACTGTCTTCTATTTAAAAAGAAAGATACTTTTATCAATATTTATATAATAAATAAAATCAAAATGGCAGTATCTCATTATAAATGAGATTTAGTCATCCAATATTTGCTCAACAATATGGATCTATACTCCAAGACTATCATTATTTGTCCATCAGCATTTCAGTTTTTATATATGCCAAGTTTTTATTTATGTATACACTTTTACCTCCAGACCCCAACTGAGAATTTATTGGCCTGGGAAATGAATAAAGACCCTAAATGTACCTTGAACGGGATCTGTTACAGAATAGGGCAGGGATTTTCTTGACCTTTTAAATATATTTTGATGTAGCTCTGCCAAAATTTTTAGCATCTCCCTATTCATTAGCCTTGAAAATGTGAATGTAACATGATGGCAGCATTATCAAAGATGTAAATGGGCTGAAAAAAAGGCACAAGGCAGAAAAAAAAATCCTAATTACAACACAAAAAGTCTCCTGATATTTGCATATTCAAATTCTGGAAGTCCTCAAAAAGCCAACACTAGTATCTAAATTCAGAATGCTGCCCTAGAGAACAATACTCTTTGCCAATGTTTTTATCTCCACAGACATTTTGTGATTTTAATAGAGTTTTCTACATCTATGTTTTTAGCTTTGCTTTTAAAATAGCCTTAAACAGGAAGAAGAGAAGAACCCTGGCCCTGTTATGCAACATGTGCAGGCAGACCTTTAACTTCAGTGACTCCAGCGCAGAGGCTTTCCAGGCATGTCCCTGCACAGCCCTTTTTGCACAACTGGGCTTAAATTAGTAAAGACATATGATGCATTAAGCCTTGCACATTTCACTATTCAGGCTTGAAAGTGCCTAATGTTGGGTAAAGTTTCCAACCAGCTGTTTTTGTATTGTTTGGCTTGTGCTCTCATTTGAACTATTATATAATGAGTTCAAATTAAAAATTAGCAAAATGGATGTGCAAGTTTGAAAAACAAAGTGGTTGAGGCAAATGATATTCTAATGGCTTTCGGGAATTATTTTTATAGTATCTGCACAATACCAGGGTGGTAATTAATGGTAAATCTGTATCAACATTTTTCTGCCTGAATTATCATAGCCTCAAGCCATTATGAACATCGGCTTACTAAAATGTATGAAAAGTACAGCAGAAAAAAATGATGTGTTGCATTCCATTTATTGTTCCAGAAATATCCAGGGAATGCTACAAAATGTCTGTAATATTGAATCAGATTAAATGGGTGTGCACACACACACACGGAGGATTAGTTCTGACCTTCCAGGAGCCAATGGTAAAACCCTTGTGAAATGCTGCAGCACTGAAATCACCTACTCAATTAAATCTGTAACTGCCAGAGTGGTCCAAATCTAAAAGATGGCAACAATGGTTGGCATTATTTAAAACTTTCTTCAGGAAGACACATAATTTTTTAACCTTTGATCACTACAGTGGGACTTTCACCATCACCAGGCTCTCATTCTAATATCCATTGGAGATATATGTAGAATGAGAACAAAATATATTTTTAATAGGAGGTATGTACGAGAGCTAGGACTTTTAATAAACAGAAGGTCCTAGAGGATGAAGCTTTCATGAAAAATGAATCTTTCCATGTGACAAATGAGAAATTGTAATTATTTCTTCTTTAATGCTACCTAATCAGAGTGCATAAAGATTTTACCTAGAAGTGAATGTGGGCTCAGTCTGCGTCTAAATTTCTCTCAATTCACATACACCCCACAGGCTGTTTGGATAGGAAAAGTCAAAGAACCCACCCAGAAGTTACAGTGGAGTGCAAGTTATTCACAGAGCACGTTAAATGGGACCCTTGAAGCAGCGTTCCCTCCATCAATTTACCTGGAAAGGGAAACACTATCTCAATGTCCATTCAGATTCTTCAGAGAGTAGATTTCACAACTAAATACATAAATAATGGTGTAGTCTCCCTCCCTCCCTGATAAATAAGGGGACTGAAAGACCTGGTCTACCCTTTTATTTAGCTATATCAATCTTGAGTAAATCTAAAATCTAAAAGCAGTCTCCAGTGGAGAGCAGGCATTCAGGCTCCATGATGAAACATTATCCAAGCACAGACTATCTGTAACCTCATTTCCAGAGAGTTATATTTTTTTTTCAAATGTTTGAACACTGGTGGGGGTGAGAACACTCAGAATCAGGTGGGGAGAGATGACACTTCTAAAATAAAGAGGTCAGAAATTCTTCAACATCAGTTTCTATGTACTCAACACCCTCTTTTCTATTTTTAAACACCAGCCGAGCAGGCACTTTTATTGGTAACACGTCCACACAGGTTTCCTTGGCATCCCTCAAATCCTAGCAGCACGAGTACATGTGAATGCTGCATTTTTCCGTGAATGGACAGACTCTCTTTCCACTCCTTGGAACGTTACACCCTCTGAAGACACTTCTGTTGACTGACAGACTGCTCTTTCTTCTTCCTTTCGCTCTACTGGGATTGAAAGCCTGTGCCTTGTGAGGGTTAACATTTCTGATTTTCCCTCTTACACAGTTAAAAAACAAACCCCATGGGAGAATAACTTTTTGCAAGGGAAGACTAGTTTAAATATACAAGATCCCAGGGAAGGAGGAATGTGGAGAAGTACTTCAGCACCTTAGTTTAAATTCAGTCCTCTAACAGCTCACATGAAATATTCATACTTTAATGTTCACAAAGTAGTTTAATCTGATCTGCAGAATCACAATTCTGGCAGGATAATATGTCCCATGGCCATACAAAATGCTGAAGTAAGCAGAATATGTCCATATTCCTCTTCCAGAGAAATTGTGCCCTGCAGGCTCTGGTGCAAAGCACTTGCTAAACACCCTATATAGCTATTTAATATATATACCCTCTGGAAAGGCTAAAGGCTTTTCTCTTTAGGTGTCTGCCTCTAATCCTAGCAATGGACAGTTTCTTTGCTCAGTGACCTTATAGACAGAAGCACAAAGACCTATAAAAATTACTAACAGGATCACAGTCTTTAGTGAAGGCCAGTGTTCTCCAGGTTTAAACCTAAATATAATTGTGTCAAAAGTGTGACTACAGAACTTCAGGGTTCTTCCAAACATTTTGTCTGTCATCACTCCATTGAATCAACAGTATTTATTTGCAAAGCAACTCTAATTGATTTATCTGTTGCTCAGAATAAGACCATGATAAATAAATTATCACTTAAACACGATGGACTAGTAACATTTCCTTCTCTAATTGTATTTATGACATATTACCAACTTCTGCTTCATTTAAAAGCTTACATGTGTATTCCTCATCCCTGTAATCTAATCTAAAGTGCAAAGCCTGGATTTGTGCCAATAAACCCCTTTGTTAATATACTGCTACATTAGCCCGGTCCATCTGGAGTTACTGTTCTGCTTGATGTCACATGGCAGATCCTACCTGCACAGAAGATGAAAGGACATTCAAGGCATGTATCTAGGGATGACAGGTTTCTTTGTGATGGACCACAGAATCACAGCTTGTTAAGTAAGACTGTGACAGTGATAAAAGACAAAGCCATCATTTTAGAGAAGAATACGGCCTATCTGTACATGACAAGCCATACTATCTCTGCTCACACATGCTGACATCTCATAATGCATTCTCCCAAGTGCCGGACAGAAATAGTCCCTGAAGACAGTCCCACTAGAGAGTAATAGCATATTGCTTATCTGGGAGCAAATGAATGGAAAAAACCTGAAGAGTCCAATGTGTCCCTATTAACATCACAGATAAAACCAACGTCCAGTTTAAACTATTTTCTGGCTTGTGCCTGTTTCATTTAAGGTTCAATAGGTTTATCAAACAATAATGACAGTTACGTTGGCTTTATTTAAAATTTTTTCAGTTCTTCCAAATGTTATTATTTTTAAAATGATGAGGGTAAATTCCCAAGAATTTGGTTTGCATCTGTCTTTCTGTGGAGGGCTGCATGTCCATGCAACGTGCCGCACTTAACATTCTTCGCACTCCACCTCTTCCCAGGCTGCCCAAGCTCCCAGCCCAGGAATGGCCAGTTGTGCCAGGAGGTCAAATACAGGACACCTCCTTGGTGGGGAAGGGAAGGGAAAACAGAGAGCAGGGAACAACCATCCAGGAAACCGAGACTGGTACCTGGCTGTGGGGAATGGGATTCTGTGGCTACCTTTACTCCTACCTGTGGAAGGAGTAAAAGTGAGAAGGAAAAGATTTCACTTGAAAGAAGAAAAATGCAAGTAAGCAAAGGGTCTACTTGGTAGCAAAAGGAAAGAGAAAATCCCTTTTACCTGCAAGGGTACTATAGTCTTCTTAGTTAAATCAGGCTCTTCTACTGGGTTTCACCAGCCTTTCTACAGTTCATCCCACAGAAAAGCTTTGGCAATGTATTGGTTTTGGTCTTGGTATTGCTGGAAATTGAAACCCACCAGAGTTCTGGCAGAAATTAGTCCATCTTGCTTTGTTGTGACCCACATGAAAACTTGTGGCTGCAAATGCAGTTTACAGGGGAAAAAAAGAAATAGTTTGGCTCAGCACAGAAAATTACACATATTCCCTGAGGCAACCCTGGGTGGCTGCAAAATTAGAGATGCAGCAATGCAAGTGCTTCTTATCAGAGAGATACTGTAAATGGGGTTAACACGGGTGTTCAGGCTGAGCACCAATCACATGGGCTAACCTGAGAAGTGTGCCTAGCGCTACTGTACACTTGAGCTGCATTGGCCAAGTGCTGTAAGTCTTTAGATGTGACAGTGAAAACCTGTCTGCCACACTCCTCTCGAGTTCTCTGCAACATATATCTCCCTTTCCTACTGTGCAGATACTATCATTCCTCTGACCACTAAATCATTCCACCTGTTATGAACCAGCACACCCAAACTTCCCACTTTCGCCCCCTGTGAAATCTGCAAAACTCACTCATTCTCATTTAAGATTTCCCTTTCTAACACCTATAAAATGTTGACAAAGGTTAAGTAGCTCACATGTGAAGACTAGTGTTTATCATACTGATCAACACTGTTTTTACTGTTTGCTAGTACCTTCCCTACCTGTTGTTTGGATGCCTTTTCTCTTCAAACATGAATATTAAATTATTTTGCACAGATTGTGTGTAAGTAAATATAGAGCAACATTATTCTAGTGAATAGTAAGACTCTTGATGGCCTTTTATGTTGCTATCAGAGTTAGCTCAATATTTCTGATGTGTTACAACTTTGTACAGATAAATCTATTTTTGTTACACAGTTATTGGTTTAATTGAATGGTTACTTTTCTTTTTTCAAATTTCTCTTTTAATAAGCCATGGACTTTAAAACTTATATGGTATTCAGTCTTCAGTCCTTATCTCCATTTATATCTCCCCAGTACCATACATATTTACCTTCCTGAAGGTTTCCTGAAGCAGCCTCCTTCCATTCTCATTGTTAAGCCTTCTTTTATGGAGCACCTTAGACCTGGAACTCATTTGTGGTTCCTCTGATTCTGATTTGCAAGAATCTCTTTTTTTTTTCTAAGGGAAAAGAGCATAATTTGAAGTAGAAATGGACCAATGGTTTATACAAATATCAAGAACACAATTACTTCATCTGAACTGGAACTCTTTTAGGGATACATAATGTGTAGCAAGCTTTATCCTTCAGTTTTTATGCTCTCTGCACATCCTGGTTCCAGTCTGGGTTGCATCAAATTGCTGCATAAAAGACTGTTCTCTTAGTATTTTTCTCTTAGTGAGAGACAGAAAGTGACAAATATTTTGTAAGAAAACCTGCTATAGTGCAAATGCCTGCTCAGCTTTCAGATCAAAAAGGCTCATTAAGCATTAGACTGATCTGTTTAAACCTGCTGAATTTTGCAGTCAATTTTGGTAAATTGACTGAATGTTGTCCCACATGGGTTCAATTTTAATATTATGGGAAACACTTCATATATACTTTGAATGGAATAGCCTGAAGTCTAAATGTGACATGGGTGACCTTTGCTGTTGGGTCAGCAGGAACATGCAGAAAGTATGTCCATTGCCATCATTGTGTAGCTATTCATTTGTTTACCTTGGCAAGCTGCACAGCACAGTGACAAAAGCTGCATGTTTCCCATGCAGGATAAGATCTCCAGGCTCTCTGTGACTACTGGTGAAGATGCTGCTGCCTCAGGAATGCTGATCGATATAATGCAGGACACAAGGCATTCACCACATCTTCCTTGGCAGGGCACAAAGAACCAATCTGTATTACTGAAATGTTCCATATATACCAGATGTATGCAGGAAGAAAAGTATGTACTAGAAATACCAAAGAATTTGATGCTCAATCCAGTCTAATATTTCCCATTTTTCAGTTGTTTCTCCATGCAAGTCTTACTTTTGACTTGACGAAAAAATGATACACCTCAGGAACAGACACCCTAATATAATTAAGGCAACATTTGTCATTCCTTTATATTGGACTTGATCATGGAGATTTTCTTTTCAAACATTTCTGAATGTTCCAAAACGCACACACAGCTTTTTTCTTATTCAGCACAGATTAGAGTCTGTAAATTTACAGCACACTACTACTCTTGTAGATATCCCATGTAAAGTAGAGACAGCTCCCTCCACTTTAAAAGCGTAGGGAGAACTAACCAAACTCTTCAAAAGTGAAGTAAAATATTTCACACATACTGCTTGCTAAGAGAATCCACAAAGTTAGTACAGAGTAGCTTATATTCTTTAAATTCATTTTTACCATTCACCATTTCAGATGTTCAGATCTGTTTGCTTCTGTGAGCAGATCTGTTTTCTTCTGTGTTTAAAAACTTTCAGAAGAAAATACAAGAACCTTTTATTTATTTATTTTTTTAAGTTCTTGTATTTTCTTCTCTCCCCTCTTTCTTTCATAAACTGAATTTTGTTTTTCAGGTATTTCTGATACAAAATAATAAATAGAAATAGCATATGTATTCAGAGATAGATAAGATTGTTCTTTCGAAAAATAGATGCAGTGTTAACATTGAATGTTGACATAAGTTATAGATAATTACAATTTTTTATACAAGTTTAGTTTTCATATATTAATAATCCTGAAAGATTTGCATTGCTTTTTAGTTTAGGTCTTGCATCTTGCCTGGCTTTCAGTTTTTAACGAGTTCAGAAATAAGCACATCTTGCCTCTTGAAAAGCAGCAGCTTTTGAAGCCCATGCTTCCTGCTGTACTGGGAGAATGCAGCAAGAGACACCATTCTCACCAAGTCCTGCAGTCATTCCAGTGCACAAGAATTTTTAAAAGCACGAACCCTGAGTTACAAGCTCACAGAATAGTTCATGTTGGAACAGACCTCAGCAGCCCTTTAGTCCAACCTCCAGCTCAAAGTAGGATCAACTGTGAGGTTAGACCAAATTGCTCAGAGCTTTATCCAATCTGATATTGAAAACGAAGGATGGAGACTGCACAAAATTATCTGGAAAGAAGCAAAATTGTAGCCAGATACCTATTTTAAACTGTTTTGTCCAAAATCTGTCATTATTACAAGAAGTCAAGGAGTTGAGTGCCAGTGACCTTGTCAGTCCTTTTGACATAAAACATGGTGAAGTGTAGGGGAACTGATGATGCTTCAGCACACATCAAGGTGTGCTCCTGGGTAAGAAAACACAAGTACAGTAAACTAGAAAAAATAAGGAATGTCCTTGTTATATGAGGGGAAAAAAAAAAAAGAAAAACAAAAGAAAAAAAGAGTTCTTTTGTCATTTTAAAAGGATAAACAAGAGGAAGTGAGCTTTGTCACTTTCCATAGGAAAAGGACTTTTTTTCCCTCAGATTCCTGACTTTTTTCACTAATAATCTAAATCCTAATCTAATCTAAATACTAGAATCACAGACCAGCTAAAAACAAAGCAATCAGATAGAGCCCAGTAACTCTGAATAGAAAATAAGAAAAAAAAACTATTTTTTTTATTTCTTGCATTTCTTATAATTATTTCTTTAAATTTTAGAGATGTGTTAGGTTGCTTTAAATATTAATACAGCATAATTATATATGTTTTTAACTAGACATTGATCAACTAGTATTCTTTTTAAAAACATTCCCTGGGAGTTCAACTGCTTTACTTAATACCTGATTTTGCAAAGTGCTGAGCACCTGCAGGTCCCACTCACTTCATTTGCAGCAACTGCAGTTTCCCAGGAAATCAGGTCAGGTCATGAGCTTATTCATGTGGGAAGACCACACTTTTCAGAGGAAAGCTATACATTCTGAAGACGAGGCTGCTGCTTCTTCATTGCACCTTCTGCTGAAGTGTCTTTTACTCCTTGGCAGATGCTGGAGCTGTGCCTTTTTAACCTGCCAGCATCCCAGATCACTTCCTCAGCTCTTCTGTTACAGAGAAGAAAGTGAAGTGTCGCGCTGGATAGCACTGTTAAGACAGAGGTCTGGGGCAGGGCCTAATTCCAGCTCCTTGATTATTGCCTTTTGTAAGCTAATAGCAAGGAAAAGCAAAATATATTAGTTCAGCCCTTCTCTGGTTTCTGGCCAGAGTATCTGAATAGATGTGATAAAGCCAGCTGCCCCTTTCTGGTGATATAAGTACTTATCCAGGAGAGCAGAGAGAATGCCAGAAATGAGGAAAAGGAATTAAGAGTCTGAGAATTACCTTTTATTCCTAGAGCTGCCTACAGAGCTTTTCACCTATTCATACACAGAGGCACAGTCTAGGAGTTGGCACTTGTGCTATATAACTGTAGGCGCTTGTGCAAAACAGGGCAAAGCAGCAAGGTCCTTTTTGCAATGGCTCTGCAGAGCATAGCTGGAGATTAAGAAAATAATTATATATTGAAAGAAAGAGTGTATATGGCATCAGTTGAGATTGTAAAGAGCTAACTCTGTCTGGGACAAAAAAATGATGTTATCTGAAATTCTCATTAATAGTGACCAATTATTGTCTGTGGTTATATAACTGTTCATCTCACTATGTGGCCCCTTACTGCTGAAGTCTGTTGCTGCTCAGCATAAATTGTACAGAGCACAGTGTGTAAAGGCACTAATGGCATTTACTTTGCATTTTGCAGTACAAAAATAAACAAAGACATATTCTGAAACCAAATTAAAGTTGGAGGGGGCTATTCCAAGCAATTTTTTTTTTTTATGTATAAAAGTGTCTCAATTTGTTTATGCATCAAAGTGACTGTTATTGGCTCTAAAAGAAACAAAATGTGTACTGCTTTTTAAATACTTGCTTAAAACAAAGCTACTACATAAAAAGTCCCATTAGCATTAGAGACTCCCTCCTCACCCCACAGGTTCCTGAATGCTGCGTGAACCATCTAATTTTGCAGAGATCAAAGTGTCCATCGTTAGAGTGTGGGAACATTCACTGCAAAGTCTGTGTGTGGGCGCTGGCCAAGCAAAATGTCAATGAGCCTCTACTGATAACAATGAGCTGAGATAAAGGAGGCAGAAAGATCTGTGAGTCAGTGAATACTGCAAACAGCCAGCATAGCTTGTCAAGCAGTTACCCAGAGATGAAGAGAACATTGATCAATCCAGAAAATAAAATATGAGCCCCTCATAAGGCAACGTCATACCCAATGCAGCTGAGAAAGAATGGAGGTAAAGCTTGAGTTCACACACTATTAGCCTTAGTGAATAGAGGTCCAGTGATTGCATCCAATTCAAAAAACAGCCAGTTTGTAGAGCAAAAAAATCTTATTTCCTTTCCGGAAAAGAAAATTTAAATCTTGAGTAGTGAAGCCACTGTGAGAAGCAAGGAAAAAAAATCAGTGAGCCAAAAGAGGAGGGAATAATCACCAAGTGAAACAATCCACAGGGGAGTTAAGAAGGACTGAAACCATAGGCTGAAGCAGAAGACAAAAAGAACAGGCTGTGATGATTTCTAAAGAGATGGGATTTTATTTTCTTGATCCCTGCTGCAAGGGAATCAGGCTTCTTAAGAAAGAAACAAAAATGACAGAAAAAGGACCAAAAATTGAACAAATAATAAAAGGATTCAGTATGACAAAAGAACCAACAAATAATTCTAATTCTTTCCCCACTATAAATAGAATTTTTGCCTATTTTGGAATGAAGATTTTACCTTGCTGTTGTTTGATGAAAAATAACAATTTAACAAGAAGTCACCATAGGAGCTTTTGTCATAAAGAGCAAAGAATCCAAGAAATTATTCTCACAATAATAACACCTCTTAATCCGTAGCACCCTATCTGCCTTCTGAAAGTACGCACATGACACTCAGCTGCATTGGAATGTTTTCATGGAACATAAACTGCTTTCAAGTAAGGAACAAGGAAATACCTCCTCATTTAGAAAAATGAATATATATCATAAGTAACCATAAGCAACTCAGTTGTTCCAAACTGTCACGTCTGTGAACAACCCAGATATTCAATTCTGCTCAAAATATCTGGATGAGTCCTGACAAAGGAATAACACAGATCACTAGGATAAGAATAGTATTCTAAAATTAGAACTAAGACTCATAATTCTGGTTTATCTAACAGGGTCCTACTACAAAAAAATAAGTTTAATCTCTTTTGTTCAATATTCAATAAATAGTCTTTATTAGCTTATTAGCTTATAGCACTTATTAGCTTAACAAGAATAATATATTATGAGTAGCATTAACACATGCTTGCAAACAACAGCTTTTATCCAAGTTGATTATTTCCTTGACAGAATTGCAAAATTATTGGAGTGTGGCAATAGATGTCATGTATTTGAATTTTAGAAAGTCCTTTAAAAAGTGCCTCAGAAACTAATACCTGTAACTCCTCAAGAAGCTTGCCTAGGAGGTCTCTGTTAAATTAAAAATCATAAGTGAACATTATCAGTATCCTGTGAGAGGTTATTCAACAAGGTACAATAAAGTATTTGTATTTTTCTTTTAATGAATGAGAAAAGTTAATTACACCATTATGGATAGAAAAATAGCTTGTATTGACCTAGAGAGAGGATATATTTTTTAAGAAAACAATTAAGTGAATTTAAATTTTAAATATTGCAAGTTAAAAATACCAAGAAAAAAAACTTACAAAAATATACATGTCATACAAATAAGAAATCTATGAAGACAAACATTTATGATGAATGAACAACAATTCAAACATAAAATTTCACTGGGATAAAGCAAACAAATACAGACCTAGACTAGAACTAGATGCTGCTCGATTTCTATTAAAATTCAATACCAAAAGATGTGCAAAAGTAAGAAATGCCTTCAAAAAAGGTATGTATCAGTGCTGTAAGGCTCAAAAAGAAATAAGCAGTATGTACTGCTGACTGAAATGTTCAGGAATATATGTATATAGAGTATATATGCCGTGTATTGGCACAGCTGCAACAGAAGGTATGAGGATTTCTCCCCACTTTCCTGATAGCTTAGGTGGTGACCAAAGCACTTTCAGGCAGAAGCTGTGTGTTCTTGTGCCTCAGCAAGAAACAGTGAGCAGATGAACACTAAACAGAAAAAAAATCTTAAAAAAAAAAAAAAAAGTAAAAAGCATTATAATTCTCTCTTTTAAATTAAAGGAAAGCAGAATAGAGAAAGAAGCAGTTTGTTCCTGTAGATGTACTCTCGACATGCTCAAAAAAAAAAAAAAAAAAAAAAAAAGAAAAGAAAAAAACACAGAAAAGCTGCTTAGTTTAAGTCTCCTTCAAGCAAAGGAATGTCTACTTGAGATCCCAATGATATTTAGAAGGAAAGTAAGTGGTAAGATGACTAGCCAGGAACTGGTCTGAGCATCCACAGAAGCACAACTCTAGCTTAGGCAATTTAAGATGGAACAGGGAGCATCTTGTTGAATTCAGGCTCCCCGAAGGTTAAATAGTGCCTTTATGGAGTTAGATCATTTGCTTACCCCAACAGTTGTCTTAGGTGCCTAAATCCTTTCCTGGATCTGGCCCAGAAGAGAGAGAGAGGGTTGTGCAGTTAAGTGCTCTGCTTTTACAGAAAATCAATGCCTAACTCCCATTTTTGCATTTAGAAGATCCTCCCCCAGCATTTGTATAGCTTGCCATTATACAACTAACTGGACACATTATAAGTGCTTAAAGATATTGAAGGGCGTTAACAAGGAGGAAGATGCAATTATTTAGTCTATTACAAAAGAGTAAGAAAATCAGAAGAAAATTCATGACTGGAGAAATCATTCAAAGGTGAGCTGTATGAAGACGAAAAACAGTCTAATTAAAATGGCAGAAGTTTCAGCTTTTGTGTTATTTAAAGCAAGAACAAATATGACACAGAAAAGCAGAAGCAATGTGGACAAGGTGATCGAATATATCATCTCTTACTGCAATTGATATCACTCTATAGAATGAGATCTCTTTTCTATTTTGAATATATGACTTTGAAGTGATAACTGGATCCTGCAGAAACATGACCTGGCGTGAGCCTCACCGGGCTGCTGTTTACCAAATATGCTACTGAATTGCTGGTGTTTCAAGTAATTCAATCCAGGGTGATAAATAATTGCCCATGACCTCCTAAGAGAATATTTTTCTCAGAAGTAAATAGCATAATGAACATACATAGGAGATGACATTTTGTAAAATGATGTGAAAGTCATAACTACCAACCAACAAATCAACAATACACATAAATTGAAAGGGGAATGTTTTTTACGCTGTGAGGTACAAAGAAAAAAAATGTGGATCTCCCATGTTTTTCAGGAATATACCTTCCTTCCTTGAAAAGGTCCTACCCTGCTGCAGATGCAAAACTTTTCTTGGCTCAGAAATCCACATTACACTGCTTAAGAAGACTAATCTTCTCTGCCGACACAATATTTCACCATGCAGAAAGTGTTACTAAGGTCTACCTCATCATGGAATTTTTTTTCTTATTTTTCAGTAAGAAGATGAAAAAGAGTTTCAAGCATGAAGGTTCTTCTCAAGCAAAATAAAGAAAATAATTAAAAAGAAAAAAAAACAGTTGAAAACATTGCAGAAAAGGCAGGGCTGTCTGCTTTCTTGATGATAACTTCTTCAATTGAGTAAGTTATCTTATGAATGTCTTGTCAAGCTAAGCTAGTAAATGAGAAGAATACGCCCTATATTTAGATACAAAGAGCCACAGGAATGTAAGGAAACACATAATTGGCAGATATTTTCTAAAAAGCTGCCTGACATATTTCATTCCAAATACATTTTATAGTAAATAACATTTGACAAAAACAAAAATGTTTTGGAGCTCTTTGTGTCATTAAGATATTTTCATTTTTCTATATTTTCTTTAACACATTTTATGTATTTTTAAATTCTCATTTAAAAGTAATTATCTTCTTACTGAAAGAAGTGTTTTTGGTAAATGAAAAGCAAAAATGGGAAAACTGTATTGATAAAATAGAAAATGGAATGAAAAATGGGAAAACGGTAAACCTTGAAAACGTTTTTAAATGTCAGAATTCTGGATGCACTCTGATGGGTAAATGTTGTTAATTACATTAGTGAAAAGTTCATTGTACAAACTTCCAAAAAGGGAAGCAAACAAAATAAACTTATTTTGTAACTTCTTTTTCTTTTCTGTTTTTTAAAGCCAAATTTAACCTTTTTTTGGATCCTGACTCATGCTTTGTGAATGCTTTAAGATGGGCAACCTGTAATCAGTTTGCATTTCAGAGGTAGAATTCACTGTAATCTTGATGATAACTCATTTAAATGAAAATTATTTCCCTCTCCAATTGATCCTAGGAAGGTGGTAAATATAAGTCTATGAAGGAGCATGTAAGATTTTCTATTATTTACTCATCACATCAAGGATATTAAAAACAAATCAATGAAATTACTGAAAAACAATACTCCAAAATTTTGATTATCTATCCTTGTATGTCTATTACACAGCTTATTATTTGGTTTAACAGTTATTATTATTTGGTATAAATTCGGTATTGTGGCTGCTTGAGCAGGAAGGTTGAACTAGATGATCTCTAGAGGTCCCTTCCAAACTTTAAGATTCTGTGATTCTGTGATAAAGGATGGCATTTTCATTGTAGAAACAACTAAAAAACAACAGAATCACTTCCTGAAGGCAATACACATTTTTAGACAGGTAACATTTCACTGAACAGTATTTCATTATTTTTTTAGATATTTATCAAATATTAAAAAATCTTAGATAATTATCAAATATTAAAGAATCTCTGTGACTAGCAGAGCTCTCCACTATTTTTTTCAGCATATCCATCCACCTAATATCTTAATAAGGTTTATTATTTTCACTTTATAATAGGTAACTGAGATGCATAGCAGCATAAGTGGCCTTTATTTTCACCATCTATAGCCAGCTGAATGCAGGTCAATCAAAACCAACATCTTAAGTGACTTGGACCCACCTCCCATATCAATGGGATGATTTACAGCAGATCCTGAGCTCAGTGGGCCAGGACATTTTGAGGTAGCTAAAGAAGTCCTGGGACAATGGAAGCAACAGTTACTTCCTAAAAAACAACCCACCTCTTCAGGGAGATGGTCATTATAAGCTTGTGACATATCCATGTTTTATCCATCTTTTTTTTAAATAAGTATATTTCTTAATGAGTTTTGAACATAAGTTCCCTTGAATTCTGCTAATTATTAGAACTCCAAATGTTATCACTACAGATATCATGACAGATAAAATATTCTATATAAAAGGCACATTATGTGACTTCATGCTCTATAAAGAAAACGGAGGAAAAAGCCTTTTTTTTTTTTTTTTACATCTTTACACTTTGTTATTTCTGTCTCTATGGCTACAGTTAGTTTATTCTTTTATAGTGATAACCAAGATAGTTGAAAGACTATTCTGAAAGACTATTCATTATCTTTCAGAGCTAGTCAAATAACAATGTCCATTAATACATTCAAGAATTATTTCACCTGTCAATAATTATTTCCCGTCTTGAACAAATTATGCATAATTTTTCACTGTTCCATAGATTTGCTGTACATAATAGTCAACAATAGGTAGGTCAAGATCCTCTTTTTCTAACAATCTCAGATGTATTTTTCAAAAGTATTTAATTAATTAAGTGACTCTATTACCTGTCAATCCTCTGTGTAGATGTTAAGCATTCCCTTACCTCTCCTCAAGATAAATCAATATCCAGTTACAGTATTGTTATTATGTGCCACATGTTATGTGATTTTAAGCTCACTTTCTTACCTCGGTCAGGTAGTATCCAGAAATTGCCTGCTGCAACCTACAGCCAGTGCTCATTATTTTTGGCCCAACAAATACTTTTTGCCTTGACCAAAGAATTGTGTTTATCCTTTCCTTAGAGGTCTGTCCCATTCAAAATACACTTTGTAAACTCACTTTGCCAGGCAATGAACCTGAAGCCTAATCTGCTTAACTCCTTTCTTCTGGTGGTTTATTCCATAGGTGCTTTCTAAACAGCAATGTTATTAGCTTATTTGCAGATCTGTAAAGAATACATTCTTAAATCTGTTTTCAAAATTGCGAGAGCCAAGGCTGTCAGTCATGGTTGAGGCAGTTCGAGACTCTCTGCACTGCTTCCAGCACTTAAGCCAGACTCTGGATTTTGCCCTGTTGGTGTAATAAAGGCAGAAGAATTCCCTCCTTTCTCAGAAACGAATACCCAGGCAATTTTATTCCTTCCAAAAGGATACAAAACATTCTTTTGAGAGACAGTGAGGGCAAAAATTAGTTTTTTTAACACCAAGGTAGAGCCTAAGCACCTCCAGCAGGACTCTCTAGTGTTTTACTTGCTTTTCTTCAGTAACATGGTCAGCATAAGTGAACTTTCTCTCTCAAAAAAAGAGAAAGTTTTGTCCTTTACAGTCCTTTTTCTAGGTTGGTTTCAACCTGGACTGTGATTACATGAATACTTGTACTGGCATAAGGGAGTAGGCGGCAGAAGTGCAAAACAAGGTGACAGAGGTGCAAGTGGCCAGGTTTTGAGGAAGCAGTTGTGATTAATGCCAGCTCTGGAAACCTTGCTGTTAAAGCTATCACCCCAAAGCAAAGGTGAGCTGGATTCATCTTTCTTAGAGCTACTGAGAGAGATGCTGGCAAAATCAATAATCAATTTCTCTTTGCTATCATGCAAAGGATTTATGCTGCTTTAATGAAGGACGAGATTCCTAAGTAGTTTTAGATAGCTCCCAGATCTGATAATCCTGCCAAAAATATAAAACTATTTTGCTATAATTCAAATGTGAATATTATAAAGACAGTAGGATAATGATCTGTCTGGAATCATTTATGTTTCAGTGTAGATTGTACCACAGAGTCAGAGTCCCCAGTTTCCTAAATTTCCATCTTGTAATACTTCAGTGAGGTGGAGGAGATATGTGTGTGCCTCTTAGGCCACCAAATTGTTTCATCTTCTTTGGGAAAGTCAGCGTTTTATCAGTTTTCATGTGGTTACAATTCTAAAAATTTATTTTTCAATAAAGACTAAGGGAATTAGCCCAGATACCTGAATGACATAAAACAGGCACGGCCTTGTTGAAATCAATGCATCTTTTATTCCAGACAAGGATGTACTTTATGAAGTTAACTTTTAAATATGTTTTGATGTTTAGGGATTTTTTTTAACAGTATAAGAGATGGATTTTCTTTCGAATCATTTAGCCATAGAAGAGTGAAAAGCATGAGCAATGCTTACAATTCCTGTAAATCCCTAATCAGTCACGGTATTCAACTGATTGTTATGGCACTGGCCATGTCAGCTCTATCTGACACCATTGAATAAGACTAAATTGCTCAGAACTTATTCCAGATTGATAAACAAAATCCCTTAGTTTGTTTACCTGCACACATGCATGATGGCTTCTCCAGATGCCTTTCCCCCCCCCCGCCTAGATTCTTCTCATTTACCTAGGAATTTCCCCTTTTGTCTCCAGTATTTCTGTTTCCTTTCTATGAAATATTCTAACCATACATTTTGGCTTTCACTTCACAATTGCCACAAACTCATTTCAGGTTCAAAATTGGAGATTATTTATTTTGCCTATATTTTTGATTTCATGCTAGCTAGTTTTTAACTATAGGTAGGTATATCTGTCCTATTATTAGTGTTTAATATTACCTTATGGCAAAATTTAGATATAAAAATCTGGATATATTCTATTAAGATTGGAGAAATAGATTTATAAGAAATGTCTTATATCTCACTTTGTTATTTATTATATTTTTATAGGTTTTAGCGTGATTTAGCTGAGATTTACTTATTAATTTCAGGTGTTTTTCTCAAAAATGGAGTATTTCATCCATTTCTTTAAGAATGTTTGTAGAACAAAATGTAATCTATGACACAGAATAGCATTTTTAAAGTGGTACAAATGTTTGTAGTGTATACCTAGCAATGTATGACAGTATCTTATAAATATTTTTCAAGTTCTTACCTCTTTAACTATCAAGTAATTTAGCCAATCAGTAATGAAAACAAAACAGAGAAGAAATTATTTTCCACTTGCAGTGCTCCATGCCAATATGAACCAAGAACCAAGGCAAGCTTGACAATAAAAAGACAAAAATCTGGGTCAAGCATAAATACACAGTGCCAGGTACCTGGAAAACATTTAATTTACACTGTCCCAAGTAGGTGATAGAAATAGCCTTGCTGGATTTATCAGGTTATTTTTCCTTCTTGACAACTTAAATCATGAGAATAATGGCATGGAATCTAAAATATTCACACCCTGCACAGCAGTATATTTCTTGTTACTACCATTTGTTTTGTGAAGTACATCTATTCACAAGAAAGATGAATATAAAAATGAAATTTTTCACATTCCTTATTAATTCACCCCTGTTCATGCCTTTAGCTGGTGACTGACTGAACTGGCAGTAGCTTTGATGTTAAGTGCAGATCCTATGCATTTCATTCAGAATATTTCAGAATATTTCAGAATATTTCAGAATATTTCAGAATATTTAAGGTTGGAAGGGACCTCTACAGATCATCTAGTCCAACCTTCCTGCTCAAGCAGGCACACCTAGAGCACGTGGCACAGGGTGGCATCCAGGCGGGTTTTGAAGATCTCCAGAGAAGGAGACTCCACAACCTCCCTGGGCAGCCTGTTCCACTGCTCTGTCACCCTA